>NC_140584.1:522543568-523143568 GCF_964204655.1 Triturus cristatus | reverse complement strand
GGAATGTTGTGAATGTAAATCTGACATGTTTTCAACCTTACTTTTAAAGAAATATGGACAGTATGTAATTTTAATGATGCAACGTTGTAGAGCTGATGGAACAAAATTGGACACTTTAATAAAGAAATTTACAGGACAGCAATTATCAATTTCTGGAAAAACTTTTGTCACTATTGCAATAATTTTCCATGATGGGCCTATTGTAACTTCTGGTCATTACACAGTTTTTCTTAAATGTGAAAAAGGCTGGACACTGTGTAATGATTCTCAATTGGTTTTCAAGCAACGTTTGCCTTTTGATTTAGCAAATTCCTATTTAATTTTTCTGAAATCAAAATTTTAGACAGAAATTGCAACATCTGTACAAAACATTATTGCAATTTAATTGGATTACCATTGGAAATGTCATCAAAAAATATTTTAAAAATTACCATTTGGCCTACAGCAAAGGTAATAATTTGCATTGTGGACTTCTTTGACACAAATTATTTTGGTGATTATGCTTATGCAACAGAATTTTCAGACGATATTTATTGGAATTAGTTATTGTTCTTAGGTGAGATTTTTATTGCAAATGTTACATTTCTATTACGGTATGTTTTAGTGAGAAGAGATTCTGGGCTTTTTTTAAACAATCTTTCAGATTGTTTTTTTTTTTGCCGGCTGTTAAGTGATGAATGCAATTGCTTTTACGATTTACAGTGAAATGCAATATATTCTGAAAACAGCAAAAAAAAGGCAAAAAAATGTTTGTTGAAATATGAAAAAATGTGCACTGTATTCTAAAATGTATTTGTTAAATATTAATACATTTTTCTTTTTTTACAGATTGAGAAAGGAAAAATATGAAAAATAAACTTCTTTATAGAAAGTTAAATAAATCACTTATTTTTAATTAAGTTATTTTGATTGGCAGGTAAGTGTGAAATTTCTGGAATTATCACACATTTATTTTAATGCTCACTTTTTTCACTACTCTTCTCTATGCTTTTCTCATTTCTGTAGTAGTCCCTCAAGGACCTTGTAGGGTGATTAAAAAAATTTTGTTTTAAAAAAAAAAAAATGCGCGTAAAAAAAAAAGTGATTAAAACAATTTAAAAAAAGTTAAGAGGTAAGGTTGGCTCTTAAAAGAACCGTTGTGTTCATAAAGGGAAAGAGGAAAGAAAGAATGGGAATACTAACAAGAAACACAGATGTGCTGGTCTATCCTATTGTTTATTAGGGAAACACTGGTCTCCGCATGAACAATTAGGCCATGACATCTTGTGCACCTCATTGAAACCCTCCCAAAACGAGGGTTTATATCCAGAGGAGCAGAAGAGGGTGATGCTCCCACCGCAGAGGAAGGGCTCATCTGAGCTGCCGAAGATGTACTCGGCTGAGCTTCTGCGGGTGTGCTCGGGTGACTTACTGTAGATGTTTCTCCAGTATGTCGAGCATAAGTCCTGGGATGTTTATCCTTAATGTGTCTAACCATAGAGGGATTACCAAAGGAATACTTCTTCCTTCGATTCCCTCTAGATAAGACACGCTCACAAACTGAGCAGGTGACTAAAGGAGCATTTACCTTTTTCTGCCCTTCTGGATAGGTAAAATATTCCCATACAAAAGAAGTCTTTTGTTTCCTCCTTCTCTCTCTGATGATGCTGCTACCAGGCTCACTCTCAGAAGAGGACTGCTGTTCTGCCATCGTATCTCAAAGACAATTCAGCTCCTTCTCCTAAGGGGTCACAAGCAGTAATGAGGGGAATGGGTGTGGTGTAGGAAGGTTCTAGAACTGAAAGTAGTTTAAACCAATCAAAAGTGTTGTTTCTTGATCACATGATCAACCGTACGCGCACGTTAAGCTTACCGAGCACGTACGGTAAGAGTACGCATGCGCGTACGAAAGACACGCGCGCATGCGCATTACAGGCACGCTCGAACACTTCCGCGTAACGTGCGCGCGCCGCGCGCGTGTAAAGCATGCGCTTACGCGTCGCGTAGGAAGTACGGACGCCTACGCAAATTGCGTAACCATACGCAAACAGAGTAGAAATATTACGTACATAAAGCGAACCGTGCGCTTACGGTAAGCTTACCGTACGCGCACGGTAAAAAAAAAAAATTTCAAAAAAAAAGTTTGTTAAAGAGTTTCACTATGTTATACAACTATATCTTACCTTTTTTTTAAAAAAAGGTGAAACTTTATATATTGCAGAATGCATTAAATTTTAGCATAGTGTTTAAAGGGAAAAAAAAGTTTAAAAAAAAGATGTAAAAAACCTTGCAAAGTAAAACAAAAACCGAAATGTTTCACACATGTTAAATTTAAGAATTAGCATTTAAAAAACCATACAAATTCACTAAAAAAAAACATGGGTTTCACACACGTTATAGTTAGGAATTAGCATTTAAAAAACCTTGCAAATTCACTGAAAAAAACATAGGTTTAACATACGTTATAGTTAGCTGGACATTTCATTCGTAAAAAACCAATGAAATTCCCCCGTTATAGTTAGTTCAGCTAACTATAACTCGCGCACCCGCAATCCACTGCTGATGACGTCACATATTACATCACTCATGACATGGTCAGTGACATCACTCATGACATCACTGATGACATCTCCAATGACATCACTGAGGACATCACTGAGGACATCATCCTTGTGATAGAGTGGCAGACCTCCTCTCACCCTAATATAACAATTGATACACACATTCAAAAATAGAGACTAAAATTTTCAAAACAATGGACATACCAATACCAGTTACAACAATCTCTTCAGTAATTCTAAGATCCTCATACACATCCACTCATTCACCAACAGTCCTATACAGTCACTCATACATGTACTCACTCATATGTACTCATACACCTATACATCCTGTTACACAATGCCACTCATTCATAGAGTTACTCACACACATAGTCACTCATGCTAATAAAGAATCAAGCATACATTTACTTGCATATACACTTATACAGACACCACCACACTTACTTCTACGGAAACTTACACATACTTAGTCTTTTAAACAATCACTTATAGAAACACATACTTATTCCTACAGGAACTCTTTCAATCTCTCACTCTCACATATACTCACTTATATACACCAATAGTCACATATACTAGTTTAAAACATATGAAGTTACTCATAAAGACACTATTGAGACAGTCATTCACTCACTAACACACCCTTACGCACACTCATCCACCCATACAGTCCTGCACACATGCTGTCTTCAACACATAAAGTGAGTCACTCATCCATGCACCTATGCACTATGTAATACCCCCACCGAACCATGCAGACACTCAGACTGATACTCAAAAAACCAACTAATAACCTATATAGACACCCATGTAGCTACTCACCAACCCATGCAGCCACTTATACACAAAGTGAGAGACTGATACAGATATTTACATATTTAAACATTACTCACTAAGCCATGTATTCACTATGATACACTTAATCAGTCAGTTACACAATAAATTTTTCAAAAAACAAATCATCCGTTTAGACATCTATATACCCATTTATTCTTCCATCGACCTTGAGATATACATATATAAAACATATTTAATTTTCAGAAAAACACACATTCACTGGATGATGTCATCAGTGATGTCATCAGTGATGTCATTTGAGATGTCATCAGTGATGTCATGAGTGATGTCACTGACCATGTCATGAGTGATGTAATATGTGACGTCATCAGCAGTGGATTGCGGGTGCGCGAGTTATAGTTAGCTGAACTAACTATAACGGGGGAATTTCATTGGTTTTTTACGAGTGAAATGTCCAGCTAACTATAATGTATGTTAAACCTATGTTTTTTTCAGTGAATTTGCAAGGTTTTTTAAATGCTAATTCCTAACTATAACGTGTGTGAAACCCATGGTTTTTTCAGTGAATATATATATATATATATACATATATATATATTCACTGAAAAAACCATAGGTTTCACACATGTTATAGTTAGCGGAAATTTTACTGATAAAAAACCAGTGAAATTCCCCCGTTATAGTTAGTGCAGGCAACTATAACTCACGCGACCGCAATCCTCTGCTGATGCTAATACTGTATTTAGACACTTATTTGCCCATGTCTTCTTCCATACATTTTTAGCTATACATATATTACAAATATTTTTTTTTCATAAAGACACATATGTCATCAGCAGAAGATTGCGGTCGCGTGAGTTATAGTTGCCTGCACTAACTATAACGGGGGAATTTCACTGGTTTTTTATCAGTAAAATTTCCGCTAACTATAACATGTGTGAAACCTATGGTTTTTTCAGTGAATTTGCAAGGTTTTTTAAACGCTAATTCCTAACTATAACGTGTGTGAAACCTATGGTTTTTTCAGTGAATTTGTACGTTTTTTTAAATGCTAAGTTACTTTACGCCATTCGTGGCGTGCGCGCCCACTTAACGCAGTTCGTTCCGTGCGCGCACGGTGCGCTTCGCGCACCGTGCGCGCACAGTAAGCACGCGGTGCGCTTCGCGCACCGCGCGCCCACTTTACGCAGTTAGTGCCGTGCACGCACGGTGGGCACGCGGTGCGCCACACGCACCGCGTGCCCACGTTACGCTAGATGGGCCATGTACGCACGATGCGCTTCGCGCACCGTGCGCACATGGAGGACATATGATGCACTTCGTTTTGAAAGGTAATATTTAAATTTTTCGTAATTTTTATAAGCCATGCACAAATGGTGCCCTTCGGGCACCATTTGCACACGGGGTGGAGAGAGTGTGGATAATTTTTTCTTTTATTATTTTTGTTTAAAATATTGTGGTTTTTCACACCTCTAATAAGCCCTGCACATTTGGTGGCCTGCGGCCACCAAAAAAACAGGGGGTGGGGAGAGTGTGGATAGTGTTTTTTTTATTACATTTTTTACCGTACGCGTACGGTAAGCGTAATCGGCGAAATTAGCGAAAAAATAAAAATTCAATTTTTGGCCTTGGGGGGTCTTTGGGGACTCCCTCAACATGGCTATGTGTGTGGGAGCTGTCTAAACAGCCCCTTTACATGTTTATTGGTTTTATTTAACAACCTAACTCTCAGTGCGAGAGAGAAAATGGCAGCCGCCGCTTCCTGGTTTCGGCCGATTCGAATGTTTACTAAGATCTAAGAGCCAATCAGAATCGCGCTCGCGCACGCCACCGTACGCGTACGGTAAGCGTACGGTAAGCGTACCGTAAGCTGGCTCAGATATATATATTGATTTAAAGGCTATTTTCTCAAAATCTACTGAACAGATTTACACCAAACCTACAAAAGGCACTTCCTTGACCTGAGGACTACCTCTCTGCCAAATTTCTAGTAATTCTGTTCAGCCGTTCGGGCTGTAGCCCTGTCTAAAGGTCCTATGGAAAAATGCATGGGAAAAACGCGTTTTGGGACCCCCCTTTTATCTCAGCCCCCGCTTGACAAATCTCCCCGAGACTTTCAGGGTAGGAGCGGAGCGTAGCGCCCCACCTATTTTGAGAAATTCGCGAGGATTCGTCGACCGGCGCCAAAGTTATTCCAAATAGAATGTTGCGGTTTTCCTATGGAAAAGGGGTCCTAACTATAACTATAGTAGGTAATATATATATATATATATATATATATATATATATATATATATATATATATATATATATATATATATATATATATATATATATATATATATATGTATATATGTATATATATATATAGGATGTATGACATTACAACGCATACTTTTACAACGCATGCACTTACAACGCAATTTTTACAACGCAACATCCACTACAACGCATTCCATTACATCGCATGACACTACAACGCATTTTTAAAAACTACCTTTACAACGCATTCCATTACATCGCATACTACCTTGAGAGACCAAACTTTTTATAGTTCCTAATTGTAAATAACTACATGAGAGCAGCGGTAAAGTTTTATTCACCTGACTGTTTGGCAAAATATTTCCACTACAAAAGTGCGCTTGTGCGAAGTGATTGATTATACCACCAAGGATGAGTACAGGCGTGATTTTCACCAAGCAGAACAACATCACGCACAAAGCACTATGGGATTGGTAGTCTTGAAAATAACAGTCACGTGTTGCACCAATTCAAAAGCAGGCTCCGGCGCACCTGGGCGCTTGTAATCCAGTCCGTGAACAAGGCAACACGCCGAAACGTTGGACTAATGGAAACAGGCGCTTGTAAATTTCGAATAAATTCATTCCCATCTGTATTGGGCCTCACCTTGTGTGTCTTGCGAAGATAATTTAATGGGCTGCCCCGTGCCCATCTGTGAGGCCGCCCTGAAGGGCCAGGAGCTCCGGTAACAGGGGAACGCCTTGTGCTTCTTTGGAATGTTTAATGAGGAGCTTGGTCCACTCGCACCCCCCAGCCTACAACAGGAACGCCACTGAGCAAAAAAGGTTGGTGCGTGGAAGGGATTCTGGCAGAGTTACATGCTGTCAAGATCGTGCAGTATGTGGGTGACTTTTTCCTAATTGTAAATAACTACATGAGAGCAGCGGTAAAGTTTTATTCACCTGACTGTTTGGCAAAATATTTCCACTACAAAAGTGCGCTTGTGCGAAGTGATTGATTATACCACCAAGGATGAGTACAGGCGTGATTTTCACCAAGCAGAACATCACGCACAAAGCACTATGGGATTGGTAGTCTTGAAAATAACAGTCACGTGTTGCACCAATTCAAAAGCAGGCTCCGGCGCACCTGGGCGCTTGTAATCCAGTCCGTGAACAAGGCAACACGCCGAAACGTTGGACTAATGGAAACAGGCGCTTGTAAATTTCGAATAAATTCATTCCCATCTGTATTGGGCCTCACCTTGTGTGTCTTGCGAAGATAATTTAATGGGCTGCCCCGTGCCCATCTGTGAGGCCGCCCTGAAGGGCCAGGAGCTCCGGTAACAGGGGAACGCCTTGTGCTTCTTTGGAATGTTTAATGAGGAGCTTGGTCCACTCGCACCCCCCAGCCTACAACAGGAACGCCACTGAGCAAAAAAGGTTGGTGCGTGGAAGGGATTCTGGCAGAGTTACATGCTGTCAAGATCGTGCAGTATGTGGGTGACTTTTTCCTAATTGTAAATAACTACATGAGAGCAGCGGTAAAGTTTTATTCACCTGACTGTTTGGCAAAATATTTCCACTACAAAAGTGCGCTTGTGCGAAGTGATTGATTATACCACCAAGGATGAGTACAGGCGTGATTTTCACCAAGCAGAACAACATCACGCACAAAGCACTATGGGATTGGTAGTCTTGAAAATAACAGTCACGTGTTGCACCAATTCAAAAGCAGGCTCCGGCGCACCTGGGCGCTTGTAATCCAGTCCGTGAACAAGGCAACACGCCGAAACGTTGGACTAATGGAAACAGGCGCTTGTAAATTTCGAATAAATTCATTCCCATCTGTATTGGGCCTCACCTTGTGTGTCTTGCGAAGATAATTTAATGGGCTGCCCCGTGCCCATCTGTGAGGCCGCCCTGAAGGGCCAGGAGCTCCGGTAACAGGGGAACGCCTTGTGCTTCTTTGGAATGTTTAATGAGGAGCTTGGTCCACTCGCACCCCCCAGCCTACAACAGGAACGCCACTGAGCAAAAAAGGTTGGTGCGTGGAAGGGATTCTGGCAGAGTTACATGCTGTCAAGATCGTGCAGTATGTGGGTGACTTTTTCCTAATTGTAAATAACTACATGAGAGCAGCGGTAAAGTTTTATTCACCTGACTGTTTGGCAAAATATTTCCACTACAAAAGTGCGCTTGTGCGAAGTGATTGATTATACCACCAAGGATGAGTACAGGCGTGATTTTCACCAAGCAGAACAACATCACGCACAAAGCACTATGGGATTGGTAGTCTTGAAAATAACAGTCACGTGTTGCACCAATTCAAAAGCAGGCTCCGGCGCACCTGGGCGCTTGTAATCCAGTCCGTGAACAAGGCAACACGCCGAAACGTTGGACTAATGGAAACAGGCGCTTGTAAATTTCGAATAAATTCATTCCCATCTGTATTGGGCCTCACCTTGTGTGTCTTGCGAAGATAATTTAATGGGCTGCCCCGTGCCCATCTGTGAGGCCGCCCTGAAGGGCCAGGAGCTCCGGTAACAGGGGAACGCCTTGTGCTTCTTTGGAATGTTTAATGAGGAGCTTGGTCCACTCGCACCCCCCAGCCTACAACAGGAACGCCACTGAGCAAAAAAGGTTGGTGCGTGGAAGGGATTCTGGCAGAGTTACATGCTGTCAAGATCGTGCAGTATGTGGGTGACTTTTTCCTAATTGTAAATAACTACATGAGAGCAGCGGTAAAGTTTTATTCACCTGACTGTTTGGCAAAATATTTCCACTACAAAAGTGCGCTTGTGCGAAGTGATTGATTATACCACCAAGGATGAGTACAGGCGTGATTTTCACCAAGCAGAACAACATCACGCACAAAGCACTATGGGATTGGTAGTCTTGAAAATAACAGTCACGTGTTGCACCAATTCAAAAGCAGGCTCCGGCGCACCTGGGCGCTTGTAATCCAGTCCGTGAACAAGGCAACACGCCGAAACGTTGGACTAATGGAAACAGGCGCTTGTAAATTTCGAATAAATTCATTCCCATCTGTATTGGGCCTCACCTTGTGTGTCTTGCGAAGATAATTTAATGGGCTGCCCCGTGCCCATCTGTGAGGCCGCCCTGAAGGGCCAGGAGCTCCGGTAACAGGGGAACGCCTTGTGCTTCTTTGGAATATATATATATATATATATATATATATATATATATATATATATATATATGTATATATGTATATATATATATATAGGATGTATGACGTTACAACGCATACTTTTACAACGCATGCACTTACAACGCAATTTTTACAACGCAACATCCACTACAACGCATTCCATTACATCGCATGACACTACAACGCATTTTTAAAAACTACCTTTACAACGCATTCCATTACATCGCATACTACCTTGAGAGACCAAACTTTTTATAGTCCGGCAGCGCCAGGGAACAACGCTCTAAGCTCTCGGGTTCTCCTGCCTGGATTACCAATATAACAGAAACACGGGATTCTTCTAGATGGCATCAAAGATCGGTTTATTGGCTGCAGCCAGTAGCAGAGGTCCAACAAGTACCACACAAGTAGGTTGCGAGGAGACTGCTCAATAATACAAAGCAGGTCGCTCCTTTTTATACCCAACATCATGCTTCAGGCAAACATTCTTTAAAGTGCAGTTGGTCGCACCCCATGTACCCAAAACAATACTTTATTATTGATGACAATCCCATGTGTCCGGCCTCTGGCTAAAACGTACGTTCTTCTGGGGTTGAAACCGGGCCAGCCTAACATCCTCCTTTGAAGAGACCGTCCACTCATAACAAACAAATGGTCACCTCCCCACCATAAACAGGTCATAAAGGAAGGAACAGAAACGGAGGAAAGAGATAGAAAGTAAGGTTGGGCAGGTGGGTGCGGGTCATATAAGTTTATACAACACTGGCCTTTGATCAAAACCTCGCTTAACTCGAGGGCAGGTACTGGTTTGGCAAGTTTTCGCCTCAGGCAATAGCGTCAGCTTTCGCCAGGTCATGAGTCAGCGCAAGGCCAAACCGGGGGGGGGGGGGTGGACGTGTCCTACAGAGTCAGGCTGCCTACAGTGAGGGCGATGCAAACAAAATGGATGCCGTGCACAAGATGGAACCCGTGTGTTCATTGACGAGGTGTACTAATATGCAGCAAATTCATCGGGGAAGCGTGATGAAAACACTCGTACATACCAAACTCGCTATTTACGATATGCAGATACCAAAATTGTAACGGAACCATGATATAAACACACGGGTTCAGAATTTACGGAACCACAGACCCTCCTTTTGCCCTCACTTAGGCAATAACCCATTCTGAATCTGAGTCAATATCAATCTTCATCAGATCATCAGTATGTTGCTGAAGCATCATCCTACCTCTCTGTTCCTCCCGTGAAACAGGCGGACTGCGCACGCATACCGTAGCGCAAAGGCTACACAAGGCAGGACCACACTGCACACAGAGGCAACAAGTGAAAAGGATTGCTAGAGCCATACCACTGATCGTCAGAATTCTCCATCCCCACGTGGACAACAGTCCCCAGAACCAATCAGTTAACGACCAATCTCCTTCGGCCATATGTATAGACTCGGAGATCTTATGTAACCTGGAAATGGCCTTGTACACTGTTGGAGCATTGTCGGGTATGAAGACACAGCAGCTCGATTGGATCACTTTACATACTCCCCCTCGGTCAGCAAGTAGAACATCTAAAACCATACGGTTTTGTAATGTCATGAGGCGATCCGCTTGAAGCTCAGCTGTCAAATTACTAAGGGCACCAGCAGTTTCGTTCACGGTGGACTCAACCACTCGGGTTAGTTGTCTCAAATGCCTACTATTTACCATGGGTCCCCAGTACGGCAGGAATCCCTTAAAGAAATCCCCTGCTTCTTGACCCGCGGTGTCCTCCTTATTGAAGACACCTCTCACAACTCTCGTCTTGTGATAGTCAGCGGAAGCGGTATACGTAGGGGGCAACAGATAGGCAACAAAGCAAATGCCCGAAAAATCTGGGGGCAGCCATGTATAAGCCTGATTATGGCATACAAAGTACGTACCCTTAGCGGCCAAAAATGATGGGGAAGACTGCGATGGAAAAATGTACGTCTGAGTGCAAACACTCTTCCCTAGCTGAGCCCTCGGATTCGTACCATTTCCTTGCAGACAAAAAATGACCTCGGTGGGGTACGACCCAAATCGGAGACGATCTCTTACGCTGTTTCCCACCCAGACTAATGCGGTATCCAGTTGCGTTCCACCCAGTGTAAGCTGATAACTCGTCCCTGGGAATAGACATATAGGCATTCACATCTCTGCTCATGTTCGCAATTCCCTTCACCAAGGCTAGATTCGAGTTATGTTTCACCGAACGCGGGGGACGCGGGGGATAGACTTCCAAAGCAAAAAGGAACATCGTCTGAAAAGCCCATGATGACCCGTTCTGACTAAAAGGTAGGACTAAGTAGGGGATACCCTTTCCCATTGTATGTGGCATCAACCCACACACCCAACAATTAGTGGTGTTGACTATTAATTGGTGTTGGTGAAGCAATTGGATGAACGAGTTGTTCATGTTCAGGCAAGGGGTGAAAAAGAGTGTATAGAAACAGTGGAAAACAAAGGAGTAGACGTAGGTTGTGGGGTAGGTGTGGATAGGAGCTGAAAAAGGAGGACAATCCCACCCACCAAAATTATCGAAATACTGAGTGTCAATAGGGTACTTTTAACTAGAAAACTCTTACTAAAAAACATTTTATCAGCTAATCCCATCAAACCAAGAAACTCCACCCTCTAACGAGCCGTCCGCGGCGGTTGGGTCTTCTGTGCTCAGGACTACGCCTACTAGCTCAAGGAACGCCCTTAAGACCAATAGAACCCCTGACCTTGTGTCAAGGAGCCTGTACTCCTGAGTCTTTGCACCGCGACCCTCCGGCTGAACCCGGGTGGCGGTTCGGAAAAAGGGAAAACAAAAAACAAGCAAGTTTCTTGGTTGGGAGAAATGTACACAAAAATCATTAAAAAAAATCAGTTCATGAGAGTTCGGGGACGTAGGTTATATCTGCTTCTTCCAGGTCGAGTATGGTCCGGAAAAAGTTCAGTAGCAGGAATGTTCGGGTCTGTGAGTATTGGCAATGTTCCAGAGTCCGTAGGTGACGGCAATGTTCCAGATTGTTCAGTAGTGTCTGAAATGGTCACAGATTCATGTCCTTCAAATTGGGCATCAGAAAAAGGAATAAACTGAGGGATGGTTTCGGATTCGGAATTCCCCACACCCTCTCGAACCCAGGAATCAAAAGGTAAAGGGAGTGGTACTCGCTTTGTATGGGCAGCGTGTACCCAGTTTTTTTTCTCCTTGAGCCGGACTGCAGTGCGGGTGGACAAAAGGACCATATACGGGCCAAGCCAGCGAGGTTGTAGATTTTCGGTCCTCTGAAAATTTTTGACCAAGACTAGGTCGCCTGGCTGCAACTCGTGGCCGGGATCTTCGGATGCCTTAGGTAAGCTCTCAACAACCTGCTGATGAATGATTCGCAATTTAGTAGTCAAATCAAATAAATAGTCAATCAACATTGGATGTTCTATGCTACTGAATTGTTTAGGTCTCGGGACACCCCAAATATTGGCAGGACGACCGAAAACTACCTCGTATGGGCTAAGCCCAACTCTTGAATGTGCGGTCGTCCTTATGGACAAAAGCGCCAAGGGCAGCGCGTCTGGCCATGATAATCCAGTACTCGCTTGAATTTTAGCCAGTTTTAGCTTCAGAGTGCCATTATAGCACTCAACAAGCCCCGCTGATTGGGGGTGATTTGCACTATGGAATTTCTGCCTGATCCCCAGACCAGCACACACTTTCTTCATTACCTCACCCACGAACTCACTTCCATTATCACTCCACACAATCTTTGGCAACCCATACCTGGGAAAAAATTCTTTGAGCAGGATTTTGGCAGTGGACAAAGCAGTGTTATCCTTTAACGGATAAGCTTCTACCCATTTTGAAAAGGCGCAAACTACGACAAGGACGTATTTCAAGTTGTTGCGTCTTTCCATGTGAATGAAGTCTAGCTGTAGGACCTCAAAGGGGCATGTAGGGGGAGCAAAGTGACCTGCAGGAGTCGGAGTTCCCTTACCAGGATTGTGCATCAAGCACACCATACAATTCTTCACCACATTCTCTGCACACTTAGAAATTCCAGAATTCTTCCACACTGGAGCTAGCACCTTGCAAATCCCTTTTACACTGATGTGCGACAAACCGTGTGCCATCGTTACTACTGCATGTACATACGCGTTTGGCAACATCCATCTCTGATGCTCGGACAAATCAATCCAACATCCAGTCGAATCCAATTTACCCGTGCTTTCTTTCCATACGTTCTTCTCACTCTCAGTAGCTTCAGCTTGAATCTGTTTCACACTTTCAATCGTATCTTCACACATTCCGGCTTCACTCATCCATCTCGCATTACTCGCAACATACATTCGACTCATCATGTTTCTCGCTGTTTCTTTCGCAACTTCATCCGCGAACGCATTCCCACGACCAACGTCATCTGTAATCTTTTGGTGCGCGCTGCATTTCACGATCGCAACTTGCTTCGGCAATGTAAGTGCTTCCAGAAGCTCATTCACCAACTGTTCATGCTGAATCTTTGTGCCATGGGACGTCAGGAATCCCCTTTCTCTCCACAGACGTCCAAAACTGTGCGCCACACCAAATGCATACTGACTATCAGTATACACATTCACTCTCTTTCCCTCAGACAAAACACACGCTCTTGTCAATGCAATCAGTTCTGCAGCTTGTGCGGAGTTGTGATTCACTCGTGCTGTTTCAACAATCGTGCTCAACGTCGTCACCGCATACGCAGCAGTCGTATCACCATTCGGCAACATATAGCAAGATCCATCCACCCATAATGTACCATTCGGATCTGAAAAAGCGGTATTCTGTAAATCCACTCTTCCTTTTGTTTCTTCTTCCGTCCTCAGAAAACAATCATGCTCTACCTCATTCGCATTCATGGAAACCGGCAACAGTGTTGCGGGATTCAGCACATTGCACCTTTTTATGTGTATGTGACTAGCTAATAGTGTCAACTCATACCCTGACAATCTCGCACTCGTGAGGTGTTGTGTTTTAGTTCTGTTCATCAAGGTATCCACTGCATGTGGAACCAATACCAGCAGGTCATTGTCCATCACCAAACCAGCAGATTGTCGAATAGAGACTGCAGCTGCTGCTGTAGCTCTCAAACAACTCGGCAATGCTCTAGCTACCGGATCTAAAGTTGACGAGAAATACGCACATGGACGTTGTTTGTCACCAAATAACTGTGTCAAAACCGACAATGCACAACCTTCTCTCTCGTGAACGAACAATGTGAAGGGCTTACTGTAGTCGGGTGTACCCAACACAGGAGCTGAACAGAGTGCAGTACGTAACTCCGAAAAACTTTTCTGACACTCGTCAGACCAAGGAAGGGTATTGGGTGTATTTTTGCATGTCAGAGCCAACAAAGGTTTTGCTAACAAAGAAAAATTGGGGATCCACTGGCGACAGTATGACGTAATACCTAAAAACGCACGCACTTCTCTCTGTGTACTTGGTACAGTCATTTGTGCAATCGCTCTAATTCTTTCTGGGGTCAACTTCCTTCCCTCCTTTGATAAGAGATGACCTAAGTAGGTCACCTCTTGACAACAATACTGTAGTTTCGAAGGTGATACTTTATGGTTGTAGTCAGATAAATGGCGGAGCAAAGAAATCGTAGCTGTTTTACATATTTCCTCATTATCAGCTGCCACAAGAAGATCATCTACGTACTGAATGAGAGCAGCACCAGCCGGCAACACAAGAGTATCAAGCTGCATTTTTAGAGCCTGACTATAGATTGAAGGACTCTCACAATAACCTTGGGGAGCGCGCCGAAATCTGAAACTACGCCCACCTAATGAGAAGCCAAAGATATCTCTGCTTTCTTCAGCGATCGGGATGCTAAAGAAGGCATTCTTTAAGTCAATAACCGAAAACCAGGATGCTGAGGCAGGAATCAACGTCAGTAAGGCAGTTATGTCCGGTACCACAGGAAACTGTGGGATGACAATTTTGTTGACTTCGCGAAGATCTATCACAAAGCGGTACACGGGTGGCTGAGAAGAATCTGTACGTTTCATAATCGGTAACACTGGACTGTTGCATACATTACCCCTAGTTTCCTCAATCACACCCTTCTCGATCAGATCATAAATGATCGCCAAAAGTGCTCGCTCACCATCACTCGAAATCTTATACTGAGGAATGCGTGGTAGTTTAACATTTGTTTTCAAAGTCACAACATGTGGTGGGATCTCAAGGAGACCCACATCATTAGGACCATCAGCCCAAAGAGAATCAGGGAGACAGCGCAATTCCAGTGGAAGCTTATCTTTTGACACATACATTGGAGAAACCACTCTCCGTCCCAAGGTAAGATGTACTCCTGAGGGAGAACAATGCAGGGTCGCATATAATCTTTTCAACAAGTCTAGACCCAACAAATTTTCGCCGCAACCTGTCGTTAAGATCAGAGGAGCTTCCAATTCATAAGGCCCAATGGAAAGAGACAAAGGACTAGACACTGGATTATGAACCGGGGCGCCAGAAAATCCCACCGAGACATTAGTTAAGCCAGACAAAGGTGCGCCAGGAAGTTTAGAGTGCATGATAGAACTCTTAGCCGCACCAGTATCCAGAAGAAAGGGCTCTGTCACACCTAATGTAACTACAGAGACATAGGGCCCTTTTTGGTCTACTGGAACCGACACTACTCCCTCTCTTTGTCTATGGCTGTCCTAACAATCTGCATATTCTACTTTCTCATTATCGACATGATAATCGTCAGCATAGTACTGCTGAGATCTACCATCTTGCACATTCTGTCGATCAAAATAGTTCTGTGACTGTTGTGGTTGAGAAGAGCGCTCATTCTGAACAGGGGCACCACGTCCTCTACCCCTAGCTATCTGCTGAGAATTACCACGTCCCCTTGGAACAAAAGCACCATTCATACGTTGCCGTAAAGCAGGGCACTCACCTTTATAATGGCCCTCTTCTCTGCAATACGCACACTGATTCAAACCTAAGGGCTGTGTTTGATGGTAATAATCAAACCTGGGTGGCAGTCGCTGATACTGGGGCTGCTGTTGATACGCAGGGCGTTGCTGTACTTCAGGCTGGTTTGAACGGGGTGGATACGCTTGTTGTAACAGGACTTTAGTTTTCAGATCTTTCGTCTTTTTCTCTACCTTATCTTTCTCCTCCTTGTCTCTATTCTCATAATATTGAGCTGTAGCCAATATTTGAGCTGTAGATGAAACTGCCCAAGAACTCTCGGAATCTTTTAACTTATGGCTCAATTCAGGAAGTAAGTTGAAAACGAATTTGTCAACAAATAACCGTTGACCACCCTCAGAGCTCATATCTTGACCACTATGGTCTATGAAAGTTTCTTCAAACCTCGTGAAGAAATCAGAGACACTTTCATCCTTCTTCTGTTTGCAGGCACCTAACTTATCCCAATTAACCTTCAGCGCGGGCATTAGAGTTTTCATGAGAGTAATTATCCTACCTGGCAAATCCGTCACTAACTGTTCTGGCTTCGCACCGCCCACTTGTCTACCATCCGCTAAAGCAATGTTGTCCCACGTATCACCCAGTTCTGCTACATGATTTTCATGCCGAATTTTTGCCCAAATAGGCTGTGGTACTACATTGCCAAACAGCATATCAACATCAGCCAAGTTCAGTACGCAGGCTTCTACTGTCTGCGATAGCTCTTTATAATACCCTGCAGGATTCTTGCGGGGATCAGGTAAAGTCTGCTTAAGAGTCAATACTTCCGATCGTTTCCATGGGACATGTATCCATACGCGCTGGAAGTGTGGTAAAACAGGAGGATTAGCATTTGCATCTCCCTCTCGCCAAACTGGAGGAACCTCTCTCATAGGATACTGCCTAGCTTTCATCCCAACTGAATGATCAGGTTTAAACAAAGTTCTCGGCGGCAGAGCAGACCTATACGAAAGAAGTATTACTACCGCATTTTTAACTTCAGAACCCACAATCACACCTTTAGAAAACTTGCTCCGTAGCTCAGACAACTCCTCGGGGACTGTATCTAACTCATCACTATCCCAATCTTCTTTAAGGAAAGCACACATAATTTCAAACACATATCTTTGCGTAGGCTCGTCCCACTGCAGAAACGTATCCAATACCACCTGCGGACTATATTTGGCCGGTTTAGAAATCCACCTACGAGCTAACAAATCCAACACTTCTCGCTCCTGAAAATTAGGGAGCTGACTACGTCTCTGTCGACTGTCAGAAACGGCGTTCGTAGTTAACGAACTAAACAAAGGAGTCAGAAAATTAGCGACAGTGTCAGCTACTCGCCGACGAACAGAAGGAGAGTCAGTCATAAGGA
Source organism: Triturus cristatus (assembly GCF_964204655.1). Classification (NCBI taxonomy): domain Eukaryota; kingdom Metazoa; phylum Chordata; class Amphibia; order Caudata; family Salamandridae; genus Triturus; species Triturus cristatus. The sequence goes on along the minus strand of NC_140584.1, from coordinate 523,126,485 downwards.
CAGGAGAGAAAAAGTTCGGCAAAGTAGTGGGAGGCAGGACAGGCACAGGTAAAGTAGGTACAGGTGCAATAGGTAATCCGGGCTGAGGAGGTGCCGGAGGAACTTGGACAAACTGGGGAGCAGGAACGGGAACATGCAATTGCGGAGGAGCAACCTGTGGCAACATTGGTGCAGTAGCACCTTGTGCGTAAGGGGGAGGAGACTTTAACAAATAAGACATTAATGGATCCTTTTCAGAATCTTCCGCTACTTTTTCCAACAGAGGTGTTAATACTGGATAGCATCTATCGGTTGCCATATTATGCTGTCGTTCAGACACCTCAAGAGCCTTATCCTCTACATCATTTTTAAATTGCCTAGCAGCTTGCATAATAGATATGCCATTTACTTTTCTATCTTTCTTCGCTTGTTTAATCTCGCGTTGTCGGGCTTCTTTACGCCATAGGCGGAAAGAGTCAAACATTGCGGGTCTAACCTTTTTCTTAAATAACTTTACTTCTAAATTATCTAAGACTTCTGTTTCAAAGCTTCCATTTTGGGGCCATCGCAAAACACCATCTTTCTTGGTGTAGCGGACCCATATTTCATTATACGTGATTGGACCCAAGCCATGCTTCGAGTAGAGCTCATACGTTGGAGTTCCAACTGGAGGTGTCGGACACGAGTCCTCCAACCGGGAATCCCTGTTGCAACAAAAGACCAAATTACCAAAAATACTGCGGCTAGGCATCGTGCTCACTAACCCAGTTTCAAACTTCGAAGGCTTATCTTTACCGATATACTCGTAAATGTACGAGACCCCCGGTTTTTGGAAATTGCAATTGCCAAATAAAACTAAGGACCCAAACTAAGTTACCAAAGACCAAGTTACCAAAGACCAAACCAATATGCAAAGGACCAATGCAAACCAGGCAAACCAAGGTGTTTAAACCAAGGTACCAAAGAACCAGACCAAATACAAACCAAGGTATTTAAACCAAGGGACCAAAGAACTAAGGACTGGGTGCGACCCACTTTATACTTAACTCAATTTATTTATGATCGATGACGTCATCTGAAGATCACCCGTCTAGTGTTTCGCCGTCCAAAGAATTATGAATGGGTCCAAGGCAGGGCGACAGTCAGGGCAGCAGTCCTTCGTAGCCGTCTGGAAGAGGGAACCTCGCAGAAAAAGACCTTTGGACCACTTTTGCGACATACAGGGATCGATGAAGTGGGAGATCTCTTCCTCCGGAATTTTCTTACGAAGCCCCACACGATCTTCAAGCTTGGACCGGTACCGCTGATATCGCCCCACGTTCGGGCGCCAACTGAGAGACCAAACTTTTTATAGTCCGGCAGCGCCAGGGAACAACGCTCTAAGCTCTCGGGTTCTCCTGCCTGGATTACCAATATAACAGAAACACGGGATTCTTCTAGATGGCATCAAAGATCGGTTTATTGGCTGCAGCCAGTAGCAGAGGTCCAACAAGTACCACACAAGTAGGTTGCGAGGAGACTGCTCAATAATACAAAGCAGGTCGCTCCTTTTTATACCCAAAATCATGCTTCAGGCAAACATTCTTTAAAGTGAAGTTGGTCGCACCCCATGTACCCAAAACAATACTTTATTATTGATGACAATCCCATGTGTCCGGCCACTGGCTAAAACGTACGTTCTTCTGGGGTTGAAACCGGGCCAGCCTAACATCCTCCTTTGAAGAGACCGTCCACTCATAACAAACAAATGGTCACCTCCCCACCATAAACAGGTCATAAAGGAAGGAACAGAAACGGAGGAAAGAGATAGAAAGTAAGGTTGGGCAGGTGGGTGCGGGTCATATAAGTTTATACAACACTGGCCTTTGATCAAAACCTCGCTTAACTCGAGGGCAGGTACTGGTTTGGCAAGTTTTCGCCTCAGGCAATAGCGTCAGCTTTCGCCAGGTCATGAGTCAGCGCAAGGCCAAACTGGGGGGGGGGGTGGACGTGTCCTACAGAGTCAGGCTGCCTACAGTGAGGGCGATGCAAACAAAATGGATGCCGTGCACAAGATGGAACCCGTGTGTTCATTGACGAGGTGTACTAATATGCAGCAAATTCATCGGGGAAGCGTGATGAAAACACTCGTACATACCAAACTCGCTATTTACGATATGCAGATACCAAAATTGTAACGGAACCATGATATAAACACACGGGTTCAGAATTTACGGAACCACAACCTTTACAACGCATACCATTACAACGCATAATATTACATTGCATTTAAGGTAAGTGTTGGATAGTATAGGGGTAAAAATTACTATTCTCACTCCAGGGGGTGCAACAGTAGGGTAAGTGTTGGATAGTATAGGGGTAAAAATTACTATTCTAACTCCAGGGGGTGCAACAGTAGGGTAAGTGTTGGATAGTATAGGGGTAAAAATTACTATTCTAACTCCAGGGGTGCAACAGTAGGGTAAGTGTTGGATAGTATAGGGGTAAAAATGACTATTCTAACTCCAGGGGGTGCAACAGTAGGGTAAGTGTTGGATAGTGTAGGGGTAAAAATTACTATTCTAACTCCAGGGGGTGCAACAGTAGGGTAAGTGTTGGATAGTATAGGGGTAAAAATTACTATTCTAACTCCAGGGGGTGCAACAGTAGGGTAAGTGTTGGATAGTGTAGGGGTAAAAATTACTATTCTAACTCCAGGGGGTGCAATAGTAGAGTACGTGTTGGATAGTATAGGGGTAAAAATTACTATTCTAACTCCAGGGGGTGCAACAGTAGGGTAAGTGTTGGATAGTATAGGGGTACAAATTACTATTCTAACTCCAGGGGGTGCAACAGTAGGGTAAGTGTTGGATAGTGTAGGGGTAAAAATTACTATTCTAACTCCAGGGGGTGCAACAGTAGGGTAAGTGTTGGATAGTGTAGGGGTTTTACCCCTATACTATCCAATACTTACCTTAAATGCAATGTAATATTATGCATTGTAATGGTATGCGTTGTAAAGGTAGTATGCGATGTAATGGAATGCGTTGTAAAGGTAGTTTTTAAAAATGCGTTGTAGTGTCATGCGATGTAATGGAATGCGTTGTAGTAGATGTTGCGTTGTAAAAATTGCGTTGTAAGTGTAGTGCGTTGTAAAAGTTGCGTTGTAAAGGTATATATATATCACTTCATTCAACATTCATCATTCGAAAAGAGGTGCCAGAACACTTCCATTTGTGCTCAAAATTGTTTGATTGGGTAACTGGTTAAGGTGCCCCTGTAGGCCAATGGACATCTAAGTTTAAGACAAGGTTATGCCCCAAACTAAGCAAACTCTGTCTTTTTTCTGTTGCATTTAAAATGGTTGCATGTCAGCCATTGAAAAAACGCTGAGAGACAGGGCTGAATGACATCCGAATTGACGAAAACCCCTTTGCTTAAAGCAAAGAGGATCTGGGTGTCATCAGCATAGGAAATAATCTTAGCCCCAAATGATTCTACCACCTTAGCTAAAGGGGGCAAGATGATGTTAAACATAGTGGGACTAAGTGCAGAGCCTTGAGGGACTCCGGCTGACAACCTTTAACTGGTAGATGAATAGGAGGGTAGCCAAACTTCCTGACTCCTGTCCTCAAGAAAGGACTTAAGCCAGTTCCAGGCATTATCTCTAATGCCAATCTCACCAACGAGTGCTAGCAGTGTGTCATGTATTGAATGCTGTTGACAGGTCCAGCCATACCAGGATTGCCCTGCTGCCCGCATCAATGGTACATCTTATACAATTCAAAACTTCAACAAAGGCAGTCTCAGTACTATGCCTCGGTCTAAATCCCGACTGGCTCAGATGAAGAAGCCTATTAGCTTCTAGATAACTCGAGAGCTGTTGATTGACACATTTTTCAACTATTTTGGCAGGCACTGGAAGAAGGGAAAGTGGCCTATAATTAGGCCTGGGCAAAAATTTTGTTCCGTTCGCGGAAATTGCGATAATTTGACATTTTTGCGTTCCGCGGAGAGCGCGAAAATGTCAAAAATTCCGGTTTCCGCAGCTTGGCGATAATTTGTTTCTTGCTCGCGCTGTAAAATGATACATTCTTGCGCGCGCGCGATCGCCTTACCTGAATCCCTGCGTTCGCCGACAAGTTTTCTTGATCCGGTCGCGTTCTCCATGAGATGTTGTATTGTTTTTAGCCATTTGCGCTGTCTCGCGACAGTTCGCGCCCGCAGTGACGTCATGCGTCGCGCGATCACGTCTTTCTTCTCGCGATCATGCACCGCGAGAACAACTCAAAACAAGATGGCCGCGCCCGCAAGCAACCACATGGGTAAGTTGGCGACCCGCAACCATGCAGAAAATCTCGCGAACATGCCGGAAAAAAACTTCCGCATCTTCGCGATATTTCTGCTTGTTTGCGATAATTTTAAACATTCTCGCGATAATTTGCGAAGGTTAATTCCGCAAATTCCGCCCACCCCTACCTATAATTGCCAGAACATCTGGCTCTGCACTAGACTTTTTTAAGTAGAGGAACTATTTTAGCTCTCTTCTAACATGAAGGCACCGCAGAAGTGACAAGGGACTTATTCAACAACACGTTCAGAATGGGGTTAATAATGTCCACACTTAAAACTAAACTGGTAGGAGGACAAGGATCATTAGGAGAGCTAGATTTAAGGTTTAAAATCACCATCCCAGAGTCTTAAACAGAGATTGTATTAAACTCACTGGGGCCACAGGAAATCGGTATAGCCATCTGACATGTACAACCAAGAGTCACATCCAGGATAGAAATTATGGGAAGACTGTTCTGTTTAGCTTCTTGTAGAAGAATAGTGCATATTCCATTATGGCGGAATCTTTGGAACCTGAGAGGAGTCAAATAGTAACTTCCAAAGCCACCCTCAAATTGTCACCAGGATACTGTTACTAATTAACTCTCGAAGTTTGGGCTGCCGCCTGTGAACTGAAGTACGATTCGTGAGTAAAGATAAAGTATCGAGGAGCTTACAGCTGAAGTGCCTTGTGGACAGAAGAGGACATCGTAAATGCACTGACCTCACTTAAAGCCAATTGGGAGTGCCAGAATCAACCCCCCTCCCTCAGTGGGGAGAGCTGAAGTTATCTTGGAGAAGGAAGCGCCGGAGCACCTCCAATTAGAGCAGGTACTGCTGCTCCTCCTGTGTGCAGCCCGACTCGACCAAGTAGAACTGGAGTAACGTGAGTGCCCGCGGTTGGGGCACCCACTAAGATGCTGAATCCTTCCTCGCAGCGGGAGTGGGAAAGACTTAATATAGGCCTGCAGGGCCCCATGGAACTCACTACTATAGATGCTGAGGCACCACAGACACTTTTCAAACTTTCTTAGAGTCAGAGTGTACTCTTAAGTAAGGTCTACTAGTGAGCATTTCATGAATGCACTCACCAGTGAATGGGGAATAACCCTGAACATGTTATGAAGAGGGCGTGTGACAGGGATATGCCAGAGAAACAATAGAGCCCCAAATTCAAGGGGAATTGCATTATTGCTTATGAATGTCATATTATTACTTGGATTACGTAGAGTTATAAATAAAATACTTCATTTTAATATAAAAATTAGTCTCTGATTGGCCATTGAGTTATTGACATTCCTGTGTGCTTTTTGAGCTACAAGTCATGTCCGCTAATCTGTATTCACACTTCCTCCCGAGGGAGCCTTGGACTGCTCAACCACAGCTACCACTGAGATCAAGTGCAGAAGGGGTACTTGGCCCAGTTGATCAGGATCCATAGTAGTTTGGGCCCCGGGACATTAGGAGTAGAAGGCCTCAACCTCCATGGTTTGGGCCCAGTAACCCCTGTGTGCCCCATAGCCCTCTGAAAGGGGTTCTAACAAGAATTTAGAAGAGTGTACCCAGGATTGTTTAGCCCCATTTTCACAGGTAGATTTGCCTAATCAGGCATCCACGGTGAGGCTTTAGTAAAGGTCTACCATGCACTCTTGCAGTGTTAGGACTGCAGGTAAGAAGGACATGAAGAGGGAGTCATATCATAATCTAGTTCTGTTTTCATAGAGCTCTAAAGTAGGTAGAAGCAGATGTTCATGGTTGAAGTGAAATTGTTCAAGAGACTATCCCAACCACAGCTGGTACTATGTGTGTAGTGGGAATTGTGTGGCTGTTGGCTGGCCGAATGAGTGTCTGGCAGAATGTGTGGCTCTTGGCTGGTGAAATGTGTGCCTCTTTGCTGCCGGAATATGAGTATTGTTTTGCTAGAGGTGTGTTTTTAAAATAAGTTGGTGGCTGATGAGTGGCTGACTGGCGGTGTTTCAGTCCTGTTGGCATAATAATGTGATGGGCCCTTGAATGGTGGTCGTTTGTTGATGTGAGTGTTGTGTGTTGGGTCCAAGGCAGGTGATATGAATGGCTTTGTATGGCAAGGGCGAAAGGCATTTGAATGGACCGTAAAGTGGTTGGTGCCTTGACACGGCTTTACGGCTCACACTAAGTGATGGGTTCAATATTCTGATGCTATAATTAGTATTGACGCTTTGCCCCTATTATTACTGGTAGGGCAAAAACCAAACAGTATGAGTTTGTGCTTGAGTTGTGGGTAAAACCAGAAGGAACATTTACATCATTTCACATTTTTGAAAACTGAACACCAAGAGGTGTCTCAGGTGATGTAGCATGCATGAATCCCATTCACTTATATGCAGGGGTCTCCATATTTCAAACTTTCCCCAATGGTTAAAATCACACATTATTCACATTTCTGTGATGGATTCTTACAGAATCTAATCTCTGTCCATCCACAAAATCCCTACTACTAAGTATTTCCACCATTGTCCTTATAAAAATGCTAACCCCCTTGTGTGGCTTGGCCTTGTGCCTATCATACAAACTGTGTTAAAATGCAAATATGGCCATTGGTAGTAGGGGTATCTCAGCAGCCTCACTTTGAAACCTATCATTCCATCACATTTCTGAATACTGGACACCTAGGGAAGTAGAGGGTGGTGTTCCTCATGTGGATATCACAAAGTTTTCTTACCCCCAATGCCCTGCAAACCTCAAACTTTGATAAAATCACACATTTTCTTTTCATTTCATCCCAGGAATGCAAGAAAATGTGCGATTTTAGGCAAATTTTATATTTGCAGGTCATTGTGGTTAAAAAGACTTAGGGCCTTATTGGGGACCATGGAACACCAGACTCGTGGGGGTGGGGCGGTGGTGGTCCAGCTACCGCCATACTGGCGATCTTGCCGCCATATTATACTTTTGGTGGTCGGACCGCCATTTGCCTGTCGCAACCGCCTCGGAACGGCTTTCAGGGGCACAGAATACCCTGCGGTGCTGCTGCGGCACTGCTATGCCTATAATGGGTTTCTCCACCAACACCTTAAGTGGCGGTCAGCACCACCATGTAAAATCTGACGGTGGGGAAACAAAGGGGGCCATTCATGCAGGTAGGTGAATGCAGGGGGCACATGTGCCCCCATGTGCAAGCACCCCCCACATCCAGCATGGAATGGACTTTATAGTCCATGCCTTGCTGGAATGCTCTGTGGCGGCCCACGTCAGGTCAGTATTAAATGCTCATTGAGCCTGTTTACTGCACCGCTGCAGGACCTCCATGCTGCCTGCCCACCAGACAATTTGTATCGTAATCTGGCAGGCGGACCTCGTTCAGGTTTGGGGGTGCGGGAGTGGGAGTGGGATGGTGGTGAGTCGGCCCGCTCCCACACCGCCAAACTCGTAATAAGGCCTTAGTGCAAGACACATCACCCTGGACTCTCCTGGATGTCTAGTTTTTAGAAGTTTTTGGGTATAGTAGGTTTCCCTGCATGGCCGCTGAGCTTCGGCCCAAAAACCACAGCTACCCTCATTGCCAAATCAAGTCAATTTTGTGACAGGAAATGTTGATGTCGCCACATTGTGTTTAGGGCAATTTACTGTTGTGGGCACTACGCCTACCCACATAAGTGATGTACAATTTTTATCGAGAGTCTTGAATCACTGGGTGAGAGGAAATGTGTGGCACGCCACAGATTCCAGATTTTTTCTGGTCAGAAATGTGAGGAAAACATGTTTTTAGCCAACGTTTGGGGTTTGCAAGGGCTTCTTATTAAGAAAACCTGGATAGAGCCAAACAAGTCATCCTACCGTTGACTTCCCCAGGGGTCTAGTTATCAAAAATGTGGATGTTTGCTCGGTGTCCTTGGTTGCACACTGAGCTAAGGCAAGAAATCCACAGCTACCCACACTGCAAAAAAAGGGTCATTTTTCAGTGGAAAAATGAATGTGCCCATTCTGCATTTTGGACCGTTTCCTGCCGCTGTCACTCAGCCTACCAACACAAGTAAGGTATTATTTTTAATGGGAGTCTTGTGGGACTGCTGGATAGTAGACAATCTGTGTCTCTCTGCAGATTCCAGACGTTTTCCCCACAGAAATGTGAGGAAAATGCGACGTTTTTAGCCAAAGTTTGAGGTTTGCAAGGGCTTATGTTAAGATACCTGTGCAAATCCACACAAGTCAGCCCATCCTGGACTCCCCCTTGTGTATAGTTATCAAAAATATGCAGGTTTGCTAGGTTTCCTTAGGTGCACAAAATCCACAGCTACCCATATTGCAAAAAAGGGTTGTTCTTCAGTGGAAAAATGTTATGTTATGTGCCCATGTGGTGTTTTGGGTTTTGTCTGCCACGGTCATTGGCCTACCTATACAAGTGAGGTACCATTTTTATCAGGAGTCTTGGGGAAACACTGGGAGGTAGAAAATCTGTGGCTCCATGCAGATTCCAGAAGTTGTTCTCACAGAAACTTAAAGAAAGCCTGTGTTTTATTCAATGTTTGAGGTTTGCAAGGACATCTGGGTGAACCTGGTGAGAGCCACTAAAGTCATCCCCGTATGTCTAGTCTATAGAAATGTGCAGGTGTGCTAGGTTTCTCTAGGTGCCAGCTATGCTACGGCCCAAAATCCACAGCAACCCACACTGCAAAAAATGGGTTGAAAGATGTGAGGTGTCAATGTGATTTGAGCCTTTTCCTGTCACGAGCACTAGATCTACCCAAACAAGTGAGGTACAATTTTTATTGGGCGACATGTGGGAACACAGATTAAAAGAATCTTTTTTATTGCCAATTGGATTTCTCTTTATTTGTGCCTTCCAAATGTAAACCAGTGTGTAAGAAAGAAGACATTTTGAAACATTTCCTCTGAATCAGAGAAAATACCCACTGCTCCAAAACTCAGTATCTGGTGTACATTTCAAAAATACATAGGTTTTCTTTTATGCCCATTTTTCACTCTTCATATTTTACCATATCAATTGTTGTATAGATGTATACAATGAAAAACCCATGGGTTTCGCACCTGTTTCTACCACAAACTGGAAGTAGGTTGAAACTACACAATTTCAAAAAAATTAACCACCCCTTAGAAAAATGCACAACTGGTAAAAAAAAGTTGCTTTCAATACAGCTCTGCATGATCCTGAAAGCAGCGAAGATGGTGATTTCAGCACAACAAACCTTTTGTTGATACAAGTTTTTAAGAAACAAATCAAGCACTTTTTTGTGGAGCATGATTTTTCCATTTTCCTCCAAAAAATCACAAATCCAGCAATACTTTGGTTATTTTCTTGGTCCTCTCCAGGGAAATCCACAAACCCTGGGTACCTTTAAAATCCTGAGTATGTTGAAAAAAGAGGACAAAAATTTGGCTTGGATAAAAAAGTTATGGAGGCCTAAAGCTCAACTTACCACAAATAGCAAATAACGGGCTCAGCACTGGGGGTGGAAAAGCCTCAGCAGCTAAGGGGTTAAGGAGAATCAGTTATCCACCTGCTGGTCTAGTGTTGAAACCTTAATTATATAAGGAACCAGTGATGAATTGGATAAATTAGTTGTCAACGTAAGAACTGCATGATTTTGGGGGGAATAACAGTGTTTTAAGATGAAATAATGAATTAAAGAATGTAAATAATGTTTCTTTGGATGCAAGGAATGTTTACGTGGTTTAATAAATTCTAACACACTGTATATAAATTGATAGTAAAGGGTTTAGCATTCAAATAATTATTGATTTAACAGGTGGATTGTGGAAATTGTGGGTCTCCTTCATGAAACAATTCATAAATTTGCACCCCTGGTGAACACCCTTGCAGGGGTTAATATTATGAATTGTTGGGATTTCTAAAAATTGAATACCTTCTGTGCGAATTTCAAAGCATTTCCAGGAATATTCTTGAAACGTTTACTGAATTCGAGGCAGGAGTATTTCAGAAAGCAGAGTCTTGCAGAGTTGCACATTTTGCACTGTGAAATGCCATCACATTAGTTCACTTACACGTCCTTTTGGCTAAAGGAATGTTTTTTTTCTGATGATAAAACCCTTTTACTACACCGGCACTCACTAATGTTAGGTTATTTCTTTTCCGTTTCCCACCTCTGAAAAGGATTTGTTTCTCACCATTTTCAGAGGGAGGATGATTCATACAAATGTTTGCAAATACCCATAAACTCTCAGGGGCAGATTTTCAAGCAGCTTGCACCACTTTTGCGTCACTTTTAACATGGGAAATATGACACAAAAGTGGTGCAAGCCGCTTGTAAATCTGCCCCTCAGGTTTTTGGGGAGATTTGTCAGCACGCCCACGCTTTCCAGGCCATCAAACCCTTCAACACTAAGGGGCAGATTTACAAGCCCCATGCGCCACCAGTACGTCACTTTTCGTGACGTACTGGTGGCGCAGGGGTCTCCTCCATATTTACATGGAGAGGAAAAGCCACCCTGCGTGACTTTTCCTCTCCTTGTAAATACGGCCCCTTCGCACGCAGCACTTTGCGTTGAAAGGGCGTTCCATAGGTGTTGCTGTGGGTGTTCCCACGCAACACCCATGGAACAAGACACATCTCCAGATTTACGAGAAATCGTAAATCTGGAGATGCGTCTGAATGCTACGCCACCCTAGAGGTGGCATAGCGAGGCGCAACGAGGAGAAATGTTTTAATTTCTCCTTGTTTTTTCCTCTTTCAATGCGTGCTGCATTCGACAGCACGCATTGAAAGAGGAATATGCCTGTAGTGATTGTTTTTATGTAGGAAGGTGCCCCTTCTTGCACAAAAACAATCTCCCCACGACGCGCATCCTTGCACTATGGTGCAAGGGTGCCTGCGCCAGCGCATGGCTGCAGTTTGTGCGCCAGCGCAGCTGGAAGCACGGAGATGTGACATATTCTTGTAAATATGTCACATCCCTGTGCTTCGGAAGTGCTGCAGCGTGGCGCAGCCAAAGGGCTTGCGGTGCCATGCTGCGGCACTTCCTTGTACATCTGCTCCACTCTACCACCCATTCTTCTGGTTTTACAACATTTGCTGGACACCATGGGGCTTATTTACAAGCCCCTTGCGCCACCCGTACGTCACTTTTCCCATGTTACAAATGACGCAAAAGTGGCGCAAGGGGCTTGTTAATAGGCTCCCATGGGTCTGGAGATTTTCAGCCAAAAACTAGCCCGCGTGAAACTCCAGGTAAAAACTGAAGGAAACAGTTAGGTTTCGACGTGAAAACATCGATTATTTGTCGTCAAATTATAAACGGAGGTCTTTCCCCCCTCCGGATTCACCAATACCCGCGATACTCCGGCGTGGATTGAACAAATTATTAGCACATTTGTTAATAGGCAAATGTACGTGTTTTAAATTCTTCGCACGTGGGGGCATATCAACAACAACCGGCGATAATTATCTCTAAGCGCACTTAGCGCTAGGATAATTATCGCCGGCTAGCGTGAATTTTTATCGCTGAGATAGCGTGCTATTAGCAACGCTTATCTCAATAGCGATAAAAATCCTCACGCTAACAGGCTAACGTGAGATTATCGCTGGAAACCCAGCGATAATCTCACATTACCTTGTTGATAGAGACAGGCAAACTTAGCCATGATATCCTCCTTCCATAGGATATCATGGCTAAGTCTGAAAAATACCAGACGTAAAAAAGCAGCGTTAACCGCGGTTAGCGCTGCTTTTTTTGTCTCTAACAGGGTTAGCGACATTCTTGATAATAGGAGAAATGTCGCTTAGCAACATTTCTCCTATTATTTTACTCTGGAACGCCCCATTTGCATCTCATTAGAGATGCAAGGGGAAGCATAGAATAAAAGGGTGCTAACATGCAAATTTGCATGTTAGCACCCTGTTGTTGATAGGGCGCTAGTTTTATCTCTCCTTTTTAGGCTTTTAAAGCCAAAAAAGCAGAGATAAAACCCTTGTTGATATGCCCCTTAATTTGAGAGCCAGTACACCCTTTGTGAATTTCTTTCACCAGTAACTCAAACTATTAGACTGGCCCCATATGATGTTTTTTTCCTTTGAGCAAACGAGTCGAAGTACAGACGTTCATTTTATTCTGAGCCGCTAGATGGAGCCAAACGCAAGCGTTTGCAAGCTGCCAGAGTAGTTCCAGCAAAGCGAAATGCGTGTGAATGACCAATTGTTTTCTTGTTCTTGGTCTCATTTTCTTACCAGCAGGGGTTTATGAGAACATTTAATAGGCGGTGTTGCATAATGAATGATTCCATTTTTTACTGTACATTGAAGAACGTTGTAAGTACCGTGAACTTGCTTGATACAAATTCCAGTTTGTCTTTATGTAACATGATCCTGAAAACTTAAAAATTAAGACCCCTTGGAAAAGGCTGTAACTAACAAAACCAATCCCTTTATGCACGTCCAAAGGATCAGAACATCAAAGGGCTATAACGTTCATTGTAACCTTACAACACACTTCCTGTGTTCCTGGCTCTTTCCTCTTGGACTCCCCTGCCTTTGAACAGCTGTAAATGAGACCCTTTCATGAAACCGAGCACAAGCTGTGACTGCCAAAAACCATGGAGGGAAGGCCGTTTCACTCCAGCAAAATGCTAGTGCCCCTTCTAGGCTAAAGAAAGATTTCATCTTAGAATTTGGGTCGGTGCTTTATGGGACTGCAAAAGCCCAGATAATATATTCCTAATACATCGAAGCCTCCAGTCCTTGTTTAAAAACGCGTCTCTAATTTCCGTACGATACACGGGAGCTTGCAACCCCTCGACAAAAGCCTGTTTCTAATCCCCTTGTTAAAGGCGACTTGTGACATCTCTAGTCGCCTGTAATAAAATAAAATGACGTAGGTGCTCAACCGTGATAAATCACAGTTGAGTTCTGATCCCACAATGCCTGCTGCCAGCAGCCAGGGAGAAAGGCAGGACAAAAGGCATCATTATAACTGCAGTTTGAAAAACGGAAACTAAACCTGTTTTTATTTTGTGCTATGTTATTTTAAATAAAAAGTGAAAGGAGATATTTTTGGAAACTTTTTTGGGGATTTAGGTAATTAAAGGAAAGGTAGTAGCTCTCTCTCAGGGGCATATCAGCAATGCGAGGCGATAGAATTATCGCCGCTTTTGCGGCCGTTTTCGGCCGAAAAGCGGCAATAATTTTATCGCCTAATTAGCAACCTCACGCTAACGTGTGAAAACTTGCGTTAGCGTAGGAATTCCTAACGCCCAGCTTTGCATCTCTAATGAGATGTAAAGTGGGCGTTCCTGACCTGACATGACAGGAGAAATGTCGCTAAGCGACATTTCTCCTATCATTAAGCCCCACGCTATGAAGCATAGCGACAAGAAAAGTAGCGATAACCCCTGTTATCGCTACTTTCCTTACGCCTGCTTCAGGACTGACTTAGCCATGATATCCTATGGAAGGTGGATATCATGGCTAAGTTTGTGAGTCCCTATCATCAAGCTAACGCCACATTGTGTGAGATTATTGCTGGGTTTCCAGTAATAATCTCATGTTAGGCAGTTAGCGTGAGGATTTTTATCGCTTTTGAGGTAAGCGTTGCTAATAGCACGCTATCTCAGCGATAAAAATCCACACTAGCCGGCGATAATTATCGCCGGTTGTTGCTGATATGCCCCTCAGTTTCTAGCATTCAGAGCTAAATGTTTTTTTAAAATCTGACTTGTATTAAACTGATTCTAAAATATTTTTGGAAAGAATAATCTTACTGTTTTTTGGCTTTGTTTAATATTTTATACTAAAGATTAACTTTTTTCCCTTCATGATTGCAAACATTCTATCACTTTCATGTGAAAGAGCAACAACCGAGCTTTTATGCGGTAAACCAAGCATTTATGCGGTTTGTGGAAAAATGTATTACATGATTGTGTCTTAGCAGGAATAAAGGACCACCTACCACACATTATAAGGATAACGCAAGTCACCTCAGAGTTCCATGCCCTCATAAACTCAATTTTTGGCCTTGTTGCTCTATGTGGTCAGGGGACACCTCAGCTACTTGCAATATCATTATAATGTAAAGCACGGGTGGGAAGTTATCTCAAACGAGATTTAACGCACAGTTAACTTCTTTAAAATTAATCTGTTATATAACAAGCATCTAATTCACACCAGCTCAAACCTCTTCTCCAGATCTCTTTCCCCTACATCCCATTACATCATTGTTTCATATTACTGCATTACATTTTAAGATGCTATACTCATTCCTTCCTAGAACTAGTTAAAAGAAAATATAAATAACATTATTATTAATAGAAAAGATAACTAACAAATATAAAAGGCATAGAAACATAATTAGAAAATCTTCAACAATTTACATTTCAAATGAGAAATTTCGCAAAATATTCTTTAACATTACTGTAAAACATCAAACAAGAGGTAATTCATAAATTATTACAGGATATAATCCTTTCATTAGGAAGGGATCTGAACTTTTTATCTCTTCCTCAAACCATTTCAAAAGGAATCGTTGCTGCTGTCATTCATCTTACCCAACATCATATAATCTGACTCATTTCAATCAAATCCATTATCATCTTTTTTTTCCTCCATTCTACTTAGATAATTATCACAAAATGTATTATACAGTGAAACTTGTTTTATGTTCCAAATTCGAACATCATGTGTTTTCAGATAATTTCTAAATATTGTCTCTATTCTCTTAGGTACAGAGAACTTTGCCCATTCTTTTTTTCCTGAAGATGATATGATTACCAGTAAGTTTCCCACCTTAACATAAACTAATTTAGTAAATCTTTTTCTGATCAACCAAATGTTCCTTTTTTCTGCTTATTTGTAAGCTCCATGTTTTTGAATTTCCCTGAGAGCGGAGCACACCAGCCAAGAGGGGACTCCATTCCCCATAAGCAAAAGTGCTGGGGGAGGCGCCAACGTCCTGTTTCCGCGCTGGAGGGGCATAAAAGTCGCCAGGCTTCCCGCAGTGCGGGAGCCCGTGTTTTTTAATTTCCCTGCCAGTGGAGCACACCAGCCATGAGGGGACTCCATTCCCCATAAGCACAAGCGCCGGCGGGAGGCGCCAACATTCCGTTTCTGCGCCGGAGGCGCATAAAAGTGGCCAGGCCTTCCCGCAGCGCGATAACCTGTGTTTTTGAATTTCTCTGCCATCGGAGCACACCAGCCAAGAGGGGACTCCATTCCCAATAAGCACAAGCTCCGGGGGAGGCGCCAACATCCTGTTTCTGCGCCAGAGGTGCATAAAAGCCGCAAGGGCTTCCCGCAGTGCGGGACGCGCACGGACATGCCCACGCCGCACCTGGGCAAAGCCCCCGGCCAAGGGCAGGCCCGTCCACGCCCGTCGGAGCCCGGAAGAGACTAGGCTGGGCCCCCCCGACATCTGATACATGGACTCCCGCACAAGAGCATCTTATTCAACCTTCAGGTACTTTTGCGCATACCCTTACTCTAGTAGCTAGATTGTACCTGTGCCGAACTTGGTCCCACCCATACATAATCACCATCATGAGCAAGCGCAAAGGAGTAGCGGGGACCCTAGACGCATTTATTGTGAGAGCTGAATCACTGTTAACCCATGAAATAGAAATGAGTGAAAGACTGCTCTCCCTAGACCCCAGCACATTACATAGTCGTTTGTCTCTAGGAATTTGAAATTCGGTTGGTAGCCCTCAATTGCTCCTTCCTTCTATGCCCCCAACCTTGTCTCAGAATTCCCCTCTGGTTAGCCCAGATGCAGTACCAACGGCGGCAAAGTATAATGGGCCTTGCATAATCACTAGAGGACGGGTCGCAAAACCTTGTGATGAGACTAAGGCGAGAGTACCACCAGTCAAACGGAAGCAGGCTGTCGCCACTCAAAAATCCCAAAGCACTAAAAGCCCTAGATCTGTCAATCCTGTGACCCATGCAACAAACCATGTTATAACATCAACTAACTCGGCCAGTACACAGACCGATGCCGTTTTATCAGTAACTATGAAAGATATTGCTGGGAATGTTGTACTAGCTACTGCTGTAAAGAGAATTTTGGAAAAAGTACTGGGAAATGCATTAGCTCACTTTAAAGAACTGCTTGATAGGAATCTCACTCCTCTCCGGGAAAAGGTAGAACATCTGGTCACTGCCATGGACATTTTAAATAGCTGCGGTACTAATGAGATCTCTAAACTGGTGGGGGAGGCCTTCCAATGCTGGTAGATGCCAATTTAAGATCTAATTTGTCAACCTTAAGCTCCAACATGTATGAAGTTTCCACATCTGCAAACCCTCGCAACATCTGCCGTAGATCCAAATTACCCCCTGCACTAAAATCTAGTACCGAGCAGGGAAACCCACAGGACCCACATGGGGAGCCTATCACGAGAACCTCGGGCTCATGCAGCAGCCAGCCTGAACGTTCAATTTCTGACAACATACCATTCACACCATCTGTCTTAAGGCAGAATAAAACACATAGCACGAGGAACAAACACCCGAAACCCAACGTGGATGTTTTAAACTTACCTCCAGCCACCTGCCCAGTATGTATTGGTTCTGGCCGGTGTACCTGTTCTATTAGAGGGTCAGAGGGAATCTTGGGTTGATCTCCGTAACAAGACTCTGGACTGGCTAACTAACCACAAAAGGTTCCACCCATCCTGCATCAACGAGATCCTTATGGTCCGCCAAGTTGGGTGGGTTGGTCAATCTCCCAAAAACATTGATGGGGATTGTATGGTGATTAACTTCCGCAGGCCTCATTTGGTTCGTTGCATCTTAAGCTTTTGTGAACAAACATTCATTCAAAGTCTGAGAATTTGTGCGCTCCCCTTGGGTTATTTTTACAAACCACAATTCAGGCCCACTGATCATGTGTTCAACCTAATTTCTGTATCCAATAGATTTCAGGCCTTGTCAGATTTGGACATACAATATTGACCATTACCCCCAGTGGAACATTGCCCTGTGCCCCTGGAATACCTTCAGGATCCTGTTTCTTCCTCTCCTATTGATATGCCAGACAATCAGCCAACTACACTTAAAGCTAAGGCCGATACAGACTTAAGCATTTTGAGCTGGAACGTTGCCGGCCTTCAACAGAGGCTTGGCGACCCGGACTGGCTACACCTGATAATGGATCAGGACATAGTTATAATTCAGGAGAACTGGGCTACCCATGATCTATACATGAATGGGTTTCATTGTTACAATATCTTAGCACTCAGTTCCAAATCTGCTCGCCCGTCGGGTGGCTTGTTTATTGGGATCAACATTGCTGCTGGGGGTAGCATCAAGGTTCTGCCTACTAACAGTCACAACTTCCAAGTTCTATTATATAAAAGAAAAGTCTCTTTTTATTTGGTTAATTTTTATAACAATGATTTTAATTCTATTCCTAACGGGAATTTCATTAAGCTCTTGATTTCATCTGCCACCTCGATTCCCAGTAAGAATCAGCAAAAATTACTGGTATTCTTATGGGGGGTGATTTTAATGCGATACTAATGGACAGACCAATTAGCTCAGGGTCCCATAACCCTACCTCTACCTGCCTCAGGAGCACTGAGTTGGCCATGTTTAAAAGCAAACATAATTTCACCAATGTCATGGACATCGTTGGAGAAAATCATGGAAATAACCACTCTGCGCCAACATTTAGAAGAAGGGGGTGTTCATCTACCATAGATTTCATTTTTATATTCCCTCACCTTGCCGACCACTTAATGGAAGCTGAAGTCATTGTTACGAGCCAAGGGGACCACAATCCCATTAGAATAGGGTTGAGCTTAGCCCCATGGCCCATGTTCACTTCCGAATTGGGGCCAGGGATCTAATACCCTCCACTGATAGCTTAAGATTAATATGGAGGGGCGTAGATAACAATGTTCTGTTTCTGACGGTGGTAAAGGAAAACATGCATCTTATAAGTTCATGTCTATCAGCCCAAGACCCACTTCCTGAAGCTGTTCATGACTTTAATAAACTTTGTTCAGCTATAAATATTATTTTGTCAAAACCCACTTCCTGTGTGAAGCATGACCCCAGATGGTTCGACCACGAGTGCTCTGAGGCCAACAAACAACTGCGCAGAGCCTTATCATCTGACCCAAGATATATTTCTGAAGTGAAATCGGCCAGGCAGAGATACAAAACTGCGATTTCCAGTCAGAAAGTGGAAATGTAAAAAAATCGCTGGGAGGCATTAGTGATAGCAGCAAACACTACCCCTATTAGCTGCACCATTGCGAGCGAGTCCTAGGAAAAGCACTTTACAGAAATGTATGCTGCACCCGCACTTGAGGCCGATCATTTTGAGCTGGGGCCTCTAACCAGAATACAGATGACCCTATCTGAGGTGGAAGAAGCGATCCATCAGAACATGGGTAACAAAGCCCTTGGACCAGATGGTCTACCCATTGATCTTATTAAATATAAGCCAGATTTTTGGGCGCCCCTACTTTTAAATATTTTTAACAATCTAATGCACGCTCCACATCCCAGCTCCTGGGTCACAAGTATTATCGTCCCGATTTTTTAAAAAGGGGATCGTTCTCAGCCCAACTGTCATAGGGCTATCTCCCTAATTGACCATACTTTAAAAATCTTAGGTAGAGTCCTATATAATAATATTTTAGAGTGGTCTGAGGAAAATGGAATTTTAGATCCTTGTCAACTGGACTTCCGAAGTAATGTGGGCACCAACGAACAATGCCTTAATCTTAATCTAATTATGGGTAAATACACCATTGCGCGGGCTTCTCCAGTCTATCTGGCCTTTATGGATTTGACCTCAGCTTTTGACCTTGTTAACAGGTCAAAGCTCTGGTCTATCCTTCTAACCTACGGATTGGATGAGCCCCTGGTGTATTTCTTGGCACATCTGCACAAAGACCTTACAGCCCGGGTGAGGATTGGCCGTGGGGGTGAGGTTACTGAAGCCATCAATGTAGGTAGGGGGGTCAGACAGGGATGTGTTCTGGCCCCCCTCCTCTTCATTATTTACATTAATGGACTGAATGAAACCTTAAAATCACTAACCCATGACGTCCCAAAAATCAATAGACAACCACTCCTGGTACTACTTTGCGGGGATGATGCGTTCCTCATGGGCCACACTCTGAATTCCCTACGTATGCTAGTGCAGGGTTTTGTCAACTATATGGACAGCTTGGACCTACGCACTAATTTTAAAAACTCTTTTATAATTTCGTGCGGTCCAAAGAAATGCCAACTTAGTTCCATGACGGTGGGCAACCAGAAGCTGATGAGTGCCAGCACCTTCCCTTATCTTGGGGTGGTCTTTGCTGCGAACGGCACCTGGAGTGAACATATGGCTCACTCCAGGAGCAAGTTCTCAAAGGCCTCCAATTCGATTTTAAGCCTCACACGCCCAAAGAGAACCGGTGCCATTTTAGCTATTTTAAAAAATGTCAAGTCCCAATGTGTGGCAACCGCTACGTATGGCGCTGAGGTTTGGGGTTTCGCCATTAGCACCTGCATCCAACAGGAAGAGAATACATTCTGCAGGAAGTTATTAGGCCTTCCAATCTCCACACCCCAGTATACCTACCATAAGGAATTTAATTTACATTTTATTGAAGATCTTATTAGGGCCCGCCCTGCCCTTTTCTGGTTATCGGTCTGGAAAAACCCAGCCGCATCCCTAACAAAAGAGATCATTAGTGACTGTAAAGGATGTGCGAAAGGGAAAGATATACCATGGCTGTCAGGGGTGTTTCGGAGCCTTTGTAGCATTAATAGGGGAAGAATTTATTCTGGTCCTAGCACAGCATTGGCCGTGAACAAAAGTGAGCTCAGGAGTGCGCTCTACTCGTTATATCGAGCGGAAAGGTCTGAAAAGGAACCAAAAAAATCCCTTGTTCACAGCTACATGGCCATTGAAAATTCTGCACACCAGCTGGCTATTTATATTACCCTGCCAATGAGCCACTGGGAGAGGAGCCTTCTGTTTTGTCTATGGGCAGGCACTATTAACTTTGTATTATGTTTTCCCCTTGGATACCACTCCGGCCTTGATTGTATTTCTTGCCCGTGCCACTTTGAAGTAGGAGAAACATCTAGAGGATCCCACCCCCACAGAGGTGTTTGGAAGTTTCTGCCTTCATGCTATTGCCCCAGATTATCTGGGGTTGCAATCTTATTACTTAAATAGAGCATACCTGACACCGCAGCAAATGCATAGGGTGTACCCAACACACACTGCTGGGTGCACGAGATGGAGGGCATTCCCAGAAGGCTTTGCACAAGTCACATGGACATGCTGGACATGCTGGGGTATTGGACCGTTCTGGGAGGAAATAGTGCTGAGCTGCAACGGGTGACGGGTATAAAAGCTGAACTAACAATACGACATTGCTTGCTGGGACTGGTGCCACTCACTAAAAGGGGTAGCAAGATGAGACATAAGTTTGCCCAATTGGGAATGTTGCTTTCCAGGAGGAAAATTGTAAATCATTGGATGAGCCCAGCACCACCGATACTCAATAAGTGGAGGTCTGATTTATTGGAGTGGGCAGTGGCCAAGGATTCTTAGTTCTCGAAAGTCTGCATGGATAAGAATGCAGAAAGAGACCTAGAGATCTGGGGCGAAATGGTAAATTTTCTCAGTACTAATGGCGAAAAGGTGGATGACAGTTCCGCCCCGGGCTACCCGCTGGCTGCAACTGCGACAGACCCCATGATGGTAAGATCTCCGGTGCCTTTCACTGACCCTATGGTATCCCGTACCCTGCGGCGACACCAACTGACTTTTTAGTTTAGATGGGCAAATTATGTGAATAGGAGGTATACGCAAGAATTGGAAGGTTGGAAGACCATTGGGCACCCTCTTCACCCCCTACACCGGAACCCATGCCTAGACAGACAGTCTGCTACAAATGTATGAGAGGTCATGTGAGTTGCTTTCCTATCTTTTCCACCCCGGGGACAGACTTATCAGCCCTTCCCTCTCTCCCTTCCCCCCAGCACCCGCTTTGGCGGGAGAATGATAGCCACACTGGACTATCCCCCATTTTTGAGAGGCCAAGTCATTACTATGATGCAGTTTGTTTTATTATTACTTGTTTAATATCAGGCCGATGCCATGATAGTCCTCATGTTTACATTTGTATGTGTTGTAACATCTGAAAAATGTGAATAAAGACATTTTGAAAAAAATAAATTATGGAAGCAACTTATTTGATAGACCATTTTCTCTTGCTGAAGAGCTTTCCTTATAATTGCAGATTTTTTCTGTGACAGTGGCGAGTAGCCCTTTATCTTCTTAAGGAAAATCCGAAAATAATTTTGGGGCTTTAAATCTTACTGCCAGCTAGAGTATTTTTGACAATCCTAGGGATGTCTAAAAACAATCCCACTAATATTCTGGTCAATTTGACCACCGACAGTTTAGCCTATTTCATTATCGACTTTGACAAAACTGCTTTGAATAAAATTTTACAACATGATGTTCAACATTATGTTCAAAAAGCCATTTCAACTACCTTAGGCCCTATGACTCAACAAATACAATCTTTAACATCTATCAGACCTTACTCCTAGTTAACCTATTGGAAATCCTGGGATGATACCTCTAAAGAGTAAGAGATGCCTTACAAAAAAACAGATGCTCTAAAAAATATAAAAGGGCATATTTTCATGTTTCTGGAACAGTATAAGATGAAGAGGTGTTAGGCAGTGACCTTCCTGAAGACAACTTTGATAAAGCTTTGGAATCTGATGCCTCAGATGAGGAGATGTGAGAATGATGATGCAGGAGAAGGAACATCTAAGTCACAAATTCCTTCAATTCTTCTTCAGGATACTTTTAATCCAGAAGAGACTGTCCATCCACCCTCCTCAGACTAGCAACTAATGAAGCAGGTCCTTCAGCTGACTGTGTCTTGTTAGGGGTCTCTTTGGTGAAAGAAGTAACTAGGTTTGTCTATACTTTTACTTCCTTAGATAAGCCCCTATCAGCCCTGGAAATGGTTTCCAACCTTACCTTTTTACCATGGCTGGTAGAGCAGGAGCTGCCCTGCCAGCCGTTTCTCCTACGAGGCCACCAGTGTCACAGAGGCACTTGGAATGACAACCAAAGGAACATCCCCTTTTGCCATCTCACAGGTCAGGGTGACAGAGGACACTTTCTATGTGGAAACCGCCATGGATGGTCAACAAACTGTTCTTTTAAGGTGAGCAATCAATGTTCTTCATCTCTATGGTTTTGAGGGAGGATTTGTAATTTCTTATACAATTAGGAGAAAATAAAAGATGATTGGGTTCTTCAAACTACCTGTTAGGTTTTCATCTCAAGTTTTATGCCACTCCTGTCCAAACAAAATTCCCCAAAAAAGATATTTTTCAACAATCAGAAAAAAATCTTTATACAGCAGGAGATTAGCTCTCTTATTCAAAAACACGCTTCACCCCAATGGTTTCCTCAATAATATTTTCCTAGTAGTCAAAAAAAGAAGAGGATTTGATTTGTACTAAATCTTAAAGAATTCAACACTTGGATCCTTTACAGACAGTTTACAATGGAAGGAATCTGTCCTCTGGAGACTCTTGAAAGATGGTGACTCCAGGGTCTGCTTAGAACTCAAAAATGCTTACCTAGCAGTTCCTATTTTGCTCCTTACTTATGTTTCCTTCAATTTCAATTGAAAGAAGAGACCTATAAATATGTGTCTCCCTCTTTCTGGCTTTCTTCTGCCTCTTGATATTTCACCAAGTTACTGAAACTAATTGTTTCTAAGAGCTCAAGGACTTTTTCTGATTATTTATTAAAACAAGATTCAAATTATGTCTCAGGATCCCTTCGTTCTTCAATAGCAATGAAGTATGACAATATCTCTTCTTCAAAACATTGTGTACAAATCTGATTTTCTTCCTTCAAATCAAATGAAATTTCTGGGAAATATCAAAGATTATATTTCAACCTCCTTATCTCTTAGAATTCAAGACTATTGAGCCATCAAAATGGGTACTGATAGAGAATATGAACACACTCTGTTGGATAGTATAACTAGTAGGCCTTCCAGCCTTTTCCATTCATGCTATTTTCCAAAGTCCTTTACATTATTGTGCCCTACAAATGCTAATGATACTTTTCTTAATGGAAGGTCTCTCACTCTTATCAAATTCAAAGTTCTACAGAAGTACATCAAGAATTGAAGTTGTGACTTGATCACAACGGCTGGGCCATTTTTGGTCTATTTCCAGATGTGATTATCAAATTGGATAGGGGCAAATTTGGTTGGGTGCCAGAAGTGGGGATTTAAAAGACAGGGCAGATGGTCTCAAGAAGAACATATCTCTCTGAAAAAATTGCTTGGAACTTCAAGTCAGATCCTTTGCGATCTGTTCCTTCTCCCCTCACAATCTCGCTGTTCTATATTTTTGAAAATGTACAATGTTCAGCAGTTCAATATGTCAACAGCCTGGGAGGAACAAAGTTTTGCTTGCTAGCTGAGATCACCAAATAATGTTGGTATTATTGCCTAACCAGCAATATATCAGTTCTAGCAATGCACCTTCCAGGAAAGCTAAACAAGGTGGCAGACTGGAACCCCAGATATCTTGGGATTTTCAACAATGTCAGCAAATGGAAATTGAACTCATCCATATTTGCTGAGATAATGCAGAAATGGGGTCCATGTCACATGTATCTTTTTGACTCACACCTGCCATTCCAACTTCTTCTCTTTTATATTTGGCCCCAGATCCTTCAGATCTGGCAACGGGGGCTTTTCTACAGGATTAGTATGGCTTAAATTATGTTTTAACTTATTTTTCTATGCTCTTGAGATTGGCTCTACAGAACAGAAGGCAAAAAGCAGAAGTGATTTTAATTTCTCCTTTAAGAAGGACCCACCCTTTACGGTCCCAACACCAACTACATCTAGTAACTTGGAAACTTTCCAGAAACATTAGGAAGTTACATGCTTCTAGGAACAAGCTCTCAGTATTATCAAGAAGGCCAGGTTTGTCTCTACTCAGCAGAAGGTACTGATCATCCTTAAAACAATTGTCTGGTTGGTATTTGGAACAGGATTTGGATCGAGTGGAAACAGATGTAATTTTTGTAGTGAAGTTTCAGGCATCTGTGGCAGCTAAGGGACTTCCTTATAAAATGATTAACTCTTATCACTCATCAATTTCTGTGAGTCATTTGCCAATGGATGACAACACTATTTGAGAACATCCTTGAGTCTCTAAACAATATTGGGGTATTTGAGTTTCTTCACCCCCTCCTCCTAAATATTCGGTTTTATTGGATGTCTCTATTGTTTTAAAATTCATTCAAATATGGTCTGATAATAAATATATATCAAGAAAACAATAATCTGCATAACTATCCATTCTCCTTTGCCTAGCCTTCAGTAAAATTGTATCAGATATCCAAGACTTAAATCTTGCATGTAAGCAATTCACTCTTGAGGGAGTTACTTTTCCTATTTCTACAATAAGAAACTTTGATTTTAGTCAAGCTTCCTTTCCTGCCTTCCCAGGAGACAAACACATTGTCTGTTGTACAATTATTAGGGGCCTACTAAATTTGTTATTGAACAACTAAAATGATCACTGCCTGGTCAACTACTCATTTCCTTTGTCCGTCCTTATGGTCTGGTCTCTTGTCCCACCTTGACCTTCTGAATCAAATGGATTTTGTCTGAAGCAGGTATTGACATCTCAATTCTTTTGGAGCTCAATCTGTCAGAGATGCAATGTCTTTCAAATAGGTTAATGTTGGTGCACTTCTAGAAGATATCACCCATATGGCAGACTGATCAGCAGATACAAAATTTAATTAATTCTACTTTAAACCGGTAAGTAACGCTGGGAAGGAGTGACAGAGGCAGAGGAAACACCCTGCTACTCAGGGTCACAGCTTTAATTACTTGTGCTGGTGCCTTAGCATTGGGACCCAGGAGTCTGAGGGGCTCACAATACCCCAATTATGGGGCATAGTTTTTTTGGTCAATTTATTTTTTTGTTTTATATAGCTGATCTTTGATAAGTCTTATATTTAGTAAGGATTATGAGCAAAAGTATGCCTAAAATGATCTCATTAGCCCCACCTCCTGAACCTACTCCTCCTACTATCCCTATTCTTGCAATACAGATTTGAAGAGGTGGCCAACTTTAAAACAATTTGCTTAGGGGGCTAACAACTAAAATGTTTCAATAGACCTACTTTAGACAGAGAGTTGACCTGTCATTTGACCACGCAAAACACATATACAAGGCTAGCTCGTCTTCTAGTCTTGGGAGGCCTAACTGAGAGAGTGCAAAAGGCAATATACATATATATCTATATCTATATATATATATATTCACTGAAAAAAACATAGGTTTCAGGGACGTTATAGTTCGTTGGTCATTTCACTCATACAAAACTATAAAAATTCCACTGTTATAGTTAGTTCAGCTAACTATAACTCACGCCCCCGCAATGCACTGTTGATGACGTCACATATTACATCATTCATGACATGGTCAGTGACATCACTGATGACATCTCAAATGACATCACTGATGACCTCACTGATGACATCATCCAGTGACTGTGTGTTTCTGTAAAGTTTAAATTTGTTTTATATATATATGCCAAGGTGTATTGAAGAATGAGTGGGTGTATAAGTGTTTGGATGAAGAATTTAGTAGGTGCGTGACTGACTGTATAAGTGAGTGATTAAATGTGTCTTACTGAATGCATGGGTTAGTGACTAAACTGTGTGAATGTCTGTATCAGTCTGTCTGTTGTTGTGTAAGCTGCTGCATGGATTGGTCAGTAGCTACATGAGTGTCTATATGGGTTATTGATTGGTTGCCTGAGTATTTGTATGGGAGACTGGGTGTGTGTGGGGGTGGGTGGGAGGTGTGTGACTCTGTGCATAGATGTGTGAGTGGTTGATTCACTGGGTGTATGGATTCAAGAGTACATGTGGAAACAGCTGTATGGGTGGGTGAGTGTGTGTATGGGTGTGTTGGTGAGTGAATGGATGTCTTAGTGGTACATGTCCAAGTAACTACATATGTAAAAGGCAGTGTATGAGAGAGTTGGAGTATATAAATGACTATACGTGAGAGTCAGTGATTGTGAGAGTGGCTGTATGGATGAGTGTGTACTTGTATCAGTGATTGTATAAGAGAGTAAGTATGCGTTAGTATCTGTATGAATCCGTGAGCTGGTGTGTGTATAACTGTATAGGTGAGTAAATGAGAGTGTGATTGATTCTTTGCATGACTGACTAGGTGTGTGAGTAACTCCATTGATGAGTGGCGGTATGTGACTGTCTGTATAGGTATATGAGTGCATATGATAGTGTTGTATTGATGAGTGACTGCATGTATGAGTGATTGTATGGGTGAATGAGTGGATGTGAATAGACCTAGTAATCAGTGAGTGCGTATGTAGTAACTGGTATTATTGGTGTGTCGATGGTTTCAAAAATGGTAGTCTGTATTTTACAGTGGGTGTATCATAATAGAGTGTGAGGAGGTGCATCAGATTTTCACGTGGATGATGTCATCAGTGATGTCATAAGTGATGTAATTTGAGATGTCATCAGTGATGTCACTGACCATGTCATGAATGATGTAATATGTGACGTCATCAGCAGTGCATTGCGGGGGCGCAAGTTATAGTTAGCTGAACTAACTATAACGGTGGAATTTCTATGGTTTTGTATGAGTGAAATGTCCAACTAACTATAAAGTCACTGAAATCTATGTTTTTTTCAGTGAATTTCTAAGGTTTTTTAAATGCTAATTTCTAACTATAACGTGCCCGGAACCTATAGTTTTTTCAGTGAAATTCCAAGGTTTTTTAAATGGTAATTTGTAACTATAACGTCCCTGAAACCTATGTTTTTTTTCAGTGAATTTCAATGTTTTTTTAAATGAGAATTTCTAAGTATAATGTGCCTCAATCCTATGTTTTTTTTAGTTAATTTCCAAGGTTTTTTAAATGCTAATTTTTAATTATAACATCCCTATTAAGTCCCCTTGAATCCTAAAGGTCCCTGGTGGCCAAGTAGCCCACAAGGTACCTCCAGTAAGCGCCACAGAGCTGCATTGCAGAGAGGTGTTCCTAGGCCACGCCCCTTTACCACGCTGCAAACGCGGCTTCTGGTGCACTGCTGCTCGGACGATGATGTCCACTTGTGCCCTGAGGTCCTCAGGACACAAGAGGACCTCATTGCCCCACCAGCAGTGCACCAGAAGCCACGTTTGCAGAGTGGTGTAAAAAGGGGCATGGCGTCGGATCACCTCTCTGCAACGCAGCTCTGTGGCACTTACTGGAGGTAACTGGTGGGCTAGTTGGCCCCCAGGAACCCTCAGGATTCAAGGGGACTTAATCCCCCAATTTGCAACGTGCCAGGGGGTGTGTTTGCACACTTGTTAGATCAGACCCCGCCCCCTCCCTGCACCACTGTGCAAACACGCCCTCTGGCGCATTGTAAATTGGGGGATTAAGTTCCCTTGTGCCACGTTTTTATCCGGGAGGCGATAGCCCTGGGACTGTTCCGCAAACCTAAGCCGCTCAAAGCCCAAACCCGCTTTGCTTCCCTCACATTGTTGCTAGCTAAACGGGCCATCGCCATGAAATGGCGAGACCCCCAAGGGCCATCTAGAGAGGCGTGGGGAGGGGCGTTGAGGAAATGGGCAGCAGCGGAGGAGGAGGCAATTAGAGAGGAGGAAACGCGTGGGCGCAGAAAGTACCCGCTTGCAATGGAATGGACCCAACTACTCTTTCAATTTACCCAAGCCTGGCCACCCACAGGGACACGCTTGATGCCACCATCACCGCACACGGCCCCCCCCCCTTAAATCCCGTTTCGGAAGGTAATAGCTCCCACGGATTCTGATACTCTACCCACAATACCTAATGGATTACACTTATCCTTCGCACTGACCAGGTGCGCCCCTAGCACTGGGGCGGAGTCTAGGCCCACCATAGTAGACGCAACGTGATCACATGAGCAACGACGTCCCCGTTTCAACCCCAGCCCCATCCCTGCTGCGTATTCTAACACGGTCTGTCGCGACGCACATCCCCTAGCACACACTTTGATGATAGTGGTTTCCCTTCCCTAGTTCTTTCTCAGTTATATAATTGTTTTAAAAGGAAAAAATAACAAAAAAACCGAGATCTAAGTCACCTTGTGTTGTCACCGCTGCCCCCCCTGATGCGGCCGGCCACTCATGGGGTTGTAGGCGGCTTGCTGTGTATTCTACCTCCCTCCACATACCACCTAGCACTGGTACTTTGGCCCTGCCGGCCCGACAGGATGAAGGCAGTGGATGAGTTGTATGGCCTACGATAATAATAAAGATCTTGTTTGTTTAAAAAAAAAAATTAAGTCCCCTTGAATCCTGAGGGTCCCTGGGGGCCAACTAGCCCACCAGGTACCTCCCGTAAGCGCCACAGAGCTGCGTTGCAGAGAGGTGGTCCGAGGCCACGCCGCTTTTAACACCTCTCTGTAACACAACTCTGTGGCGCTTACTGGATGTACCTGGTGTGCTAGTTGGCCCTCAGGGACCCTCAGGATTCAAGGGGAATTAAATCCCCAACTTACAACGCGCCAGGGGGCGCGTTTGCAGAGTGCAGCAGGGAGGGGGTTGGCCCCCCTTCTTTTCCCATTTTTTGTGCCCTGGGGACACCATCCCCCAGAGCTTGACCCCTTTTATTAAAAAAAATAAATGGGAATGCGGCTGTGTGGCCCCCCCGCGGACAATTTCGGCCCGGGGACCCCATCCCCCGGGGCATGGCCAGGCCACATATTGTTTTTTTTGTTTTTTTCAATTTAGGGAGGGGGGCTGCGTGGCCCCCCACCTGAGGCCTCTATTAGCCCAGGGGACACCATCCCCGGGGATGTGCCTCTTTTAAAAAAAAAATTATTGAGGGAGGGGGGCCGCGTGGCCGGGCCCCGGGGACCCCATCCCCCGGGGCCTGGCCTCTCCTTTTTTTTATATAATAATGTAAGGGGACGGGGGCCCCGTGGTCCCCCTCCCCGGCCACTTCTGGCACCTGGGACCCCAACCCCCCTGGGCCTGGCCACTCTGTTGGGGACCATGGGGGGAGCCACAATGCCCCCACAGTCCCGCCGGCTCCCCGCCTCCTGCGGGAGCTGGCATTGCTTTTCCATAGGGTGAGCTGCTGACATGCAGCTCCCCTTGTGGAAAATCAATCCTGCTTTGCTTCATTGAAGCAAGAGCAGGTTTCCCTGCTCTCGCTTCAATGAAGCAAAGCAGAGTTTGCTATGGCAGGGCGGGAGCTGCACGGCTCCTGCCCTGCCATAGCAAACAGCAGTGTCCTGGGGGTGGGCACCCCGGGACACTGCAGGAACCGGCCATGGGAGGTGGTGGTCCCCAGGGCCATCAAGGGCTCCAGAAGGAGGGGCCGCGGGCCCCCCCTCCCAATGTTTAAAGCCCCGGGGAGGTGGTGGTCCCTGGGGCTTGGGGGTCCGTAACGGACCCCCAAATTTAAATATTTAGTGCCCCGGGGAGGTGGTGGTCCCCAGGGCAGTGTGGGGGGCTTGAACCCCCCCACTAAATATTAGTTAGAGCCCCGGGGAGGTGGCGGTCCCCGGGGCTTGGGGGGCCCGCGAGCCCCCTCTTTCGTTTACCGTTTACAGAAATGCCCCGGGGAGGTGGCAGTCCCCGGGTGTGCGTGGGGGAAGTGGGACCCCCCAAGCATTTATTTTAGAAGCCCTGGGGAGGTGGTGGTCCCCGGGGCTGCGAGGGGGCTGCGTGCCCCCACACATCATTAACAAAGCCCCGGGGATGTGGCGGTCCCACCACATAAAAAGGCATGCCCCCGGGACCTGGCCCACCTGCGGGCTTAAATACAACGAACGCCAGGAGCCCGTGCTTTATTTTTTATTTTTTTTCATCAGGATGCACGCACCCAGCACGAATTCTGCCGATTTAAAAAAAATATATATGCTTTTTTGGGGCCTGGGGGTCCCTGTGGGACCCCCTGAGCAGGCCTAGGGGGTCAGGGTGTTTCTACTGTGCCCCCTTTTCTTGTTTTATAACCTTTTTTTCCCTTTTTTCTTCTGACTCGAGTCACAAGATGGCTGCCAACACTTTCTGGTTTGGAGTGTTGGCAGCCAATCAGAGTGAAGCTCGTGCCCGGGACGGTTCGCGAACCCTCCTCGGTGCTCAGATATCGATATTTTTCTTTTTTGAATTTCTCAGGAACTACTGAACGGATTTACACCATTTAACAAAAAGGGCTCTTTCTGAACCAAGATCCACATTCTGGCCAAATTTGGTGTAATTCCGTTCAGCGGTTGTCTAAAGTTTCCTATGGAAATTGACATGGGGAAAACGCGTTTTGGGACCCCCCTTTTTTCTCAGCCCCCGCTTGACGAATCACCCCGAAACTTTCAAGACAGAAGCTGAGCTGAGCTGGCCACTTTTTTTTAATATTTCACAAAGATTCATTAACCGGCGCCAAAGTTATTGGGAAAAGAAAAAACGCTTTACCTATGGAAATTAGGTCCTAAATTCAACTACCTACTAGCGACCGCCAGTAGGTAATATATATATTCATATATATATATTTATATATATATATATGTATATTCCTTTTAGATCATTTCTGTATTATCATAGTAGGATCAGCACACAAATTCCCATGTGGAAACTGAGTCCAGTGATGCTGTTAGACCCACTGACTCAAGAGCGAATGAGTGAGAAGCTATGATGGTAACTTGAGATGTTTATGGTATTAAGCGGAACATGCAGAACAGTTTGCATGAACATAAGGAGAAATAGCTCAGTTCCAGGAATCAGAAATCCCTCATCCTGAGGCTTGGGAAGAATTCCTAGATGCCAGAAGGGAGTTAATTGAGCCATATGGAACAGTGATGACAACCCAAAACATTGTAAATAAAATCCTGCACCAGCTATAAAGAAAATTCATCTTACAGATAGGGCCTCAGTAGAAACGTATGTGGAAGAGATTAGACTCATTTTGCTTACTGAGGAAAGGATAGAGATTTTGGAGCAAGAGCTCCAACAAAACAAAATAACAGAGGCAATTCAGGCAGTACCCAAGTGAAAGGCGTGCAGAAATTAAGGCTTTCCAGCAGAAGTCTCCTAAATATTTGCACACAACTTGCAGTAAGCATCTCAAGGTATATCATGAGGCTAGTCAGACAAGTGCATTGCTCAATAATTTGAGAGAAGCCATCATTGTTATGATGCTGAACATGGACAAGGATCAAAGGGACACTGCATCCTACAGGCCCCTGTCTATGGTAAACACAGACACCAATATATTGTGCAATGCTCTGGCAAGAAAGTTGCATATCTGAAGGCTTCCCGATGTACTACACACTAATAACATATACAACAAAGATAGACCCACTGTCATACTTGGAAAAGAGTACGCTTTCAATAAGCTTGGCTCGACTTATATATTGATGGTCCTGGAGTGCGCGGGTTTTGGTCCTCACGGTTTTAAGCTGGGTCTGCCCATTACAAATTTAACCCACAGCAAGGTTCCTGTCCAGAGGTCTGGTTTCAGAGGGGTGAAGGATGGAATGGGGCAGCAGGCAGGGAAGCCCCCTCTTGTCATTGCGCTTTGTGCTTGTGGTGTAAACACTGGCAATAAAGCTCAGTTGAGCACTCCTATATTGGCGAATACACTGTCTATATTTGAAAGTATCTCATTTATACTTAAAAGAACCCAATATATCTGTTCCAATGTTGCTACAGGAGCAGGAATAATTTGGAATGATTTCAGTTCTGAAAAAGAACTGGAGCAACCTTATTCTGTTTTCCAATGGAGGGTCTAATGGGAACAGACCCAGGGAACCTCTCATAGCTAGGTTTGCACTGGTAAAGGGCGAAGTTCAAATACAGTTGGCCCATACTCAGAGAAACTAAACAGATTATACAGTGCAGTTTTGGAATTCTTTGCCACTCTCTATCATAGGTATAGTTGCTGTAGCAAAAATAATGTTTGTTTCCTGTTGTTTGTATAAGAAAATAAGGAATTATAAATGTTCATGGTATTGTTGGTGAGGATCGGGAAGAAAAACAGAGCTGCCCTGAGTAGAGAAGCAGAGCTGCACTGAGTACACTGAAGCTTGACTCCGAGGCTGGGGGCATTAGGGTATTAGGGTTACCTGACCCAGAACATAGATAGATAGATAGATAGATAGATAGATAGATAGATAGATAGATAGATAGATAGATAGATAGATAGATAGATAGATAGATAGATAGATAGATAGATAGATAGATAGATAGATAGATAGATAGATAGATAGATAGATAGATAGATAGATAGATAGATAGATAGATAGATAGATAGATAGATAGATAGCTCTCAGCTACGATATGCAGCGAAATGGTGCACAGAAAAATAAACTTGGGAGAAGAGGCTATTGAGTGGTTCTTTTGAGGAGATGATTCTGGAGTTACTTCTGAGGAATGGTGATATATCCCCCCATTTTCCATACATTGTGAAGCAGGGTGAAAAGGGCTGAGAGTCGCAGTAAAGAACACTTTTAGACTACCCCACTTGCTAAAGCCATTTAGCCGCGATATCTTGATTGCTCTATGTAGGAGGTGCTAGCAAGGGCATAGTAAAGTGGGCAATAAAAGAGCACAAAGGACACACTCTCAAAACATTCAATATAACACTAATGCAACCTATCTCTTTCTGACATCCTTCCACATTTTCCTGTCGTGGCACACAATTCTAGTTGCCTCAGTTTAATTAACATACATTTGTTATAATGTTAGTGCAGTGATATTTTGAGTGGAGGATGGTGATTTTTCAAAGTGGTGAGGCGTAAAATAGGCATAAGGGTGTCATAAATATATAATGCACCGTTCAGTGCAGAATGAGCGTAAGTGTAGAGCTAGTGACCACTGACAGTCATTGTGTGCACCTGCTGGGTTGTGAAGCTAGTCTGTGACCTCTCCTGAACCAACTTGAACTCCCTCACATTGAGAGCTTAATAAAAAAGATAATCAAAGTAGACTTATCTCTTAATGTGATAGCGTGCACTCTCCCTGAGGGGTAAAGCCCTAACCCCTTTTCAAACAAACATAACTTTCAAGGCCTGGATTCCCAGGTCTGTGAGATGCACTGCCTATGTCCTGTGAGGCTTCAAAAACTCGTCAACAAATGTGTTATAAGTACCAATTAAACTTGATGTAAGAACACTTGACACAAATAAGGAATTTTCAAAAATTGTTATGTTATTTCTTCAATACCAATAACATAATACATCCTACGGGTACCTATATGAAACTTTCACAATAGGTACAAGCTGTGGCCAAAATTGTACAGTCAAACTACAACGTATGAAGCATAACAGAAAAATTGTAACATTGATTTTATGTATGACATAAAAAATCTAAGTAATGCAACTCCCAATGCATTTCGAGTTCTAAACCCTTCTTCAGGGGGGCATCCAAATAGGTGTGTTGAACAAATGATGTTCCTTCCGCGTAGAGCTACAACAGAAAAGAAGGAAATGACGAAAAATACATATCACGTTGATTTTGTCAAACAGAATGCAACAAATAGATCAATGGTAGGATTTGCACGTGTCACTCATTATAAGTAAGGTGGGAAGAGGAAAGGAGAAAAGGCGAAAAACTAAGAACACCAGTGCAGTGGTGCGCGACGTGAACAAGCGTCTAAAGAAAAGTGAAAAGGCCCATATAGTCAAGACTGAACAGTGCAGCTTTGGAAGATGATACACCCATACGTGGTAGAGACATGCTACAATCAAACGTCGAATAATGTGTTCATGAAATGCTTCACAAAATAAACATTCTAATAACAGGTGATGCGGGAATGCGAGTGAGTGCTAAGGTGATTAAGACCAATGCATGTACAAAATAAGGCTCACCTATCTTCTAGTCGCAGTAATACAAAGTATCAATGAACGAGCAAAGTCAATGCCAAAGAATGCAACAACACTCCGCAAAGAGTTCTGTAAGTAAAGTACCAACAAATGTGAAACTAGTCTTAATAACGTAGCATGCATTAGAAGAGTGGAGAGGGAGCAAAAAAGGGTCTATTGCTTACCTAATGTCAACAGGGAAAGGCTTGTGGCTGAAACGGTGAAAAAATAACATAGTTATGAGACCTTAAGCCGGGGTACACGACAAAGGGTAGTTAAGAGACTGCCGTGTATGAAAATAGAAACATTCTAATCTAAAGGTTCTTATCGCGTATAACTCAAAGGAGGCCAGTACGACGCCAGACACTTCAAACGGTCTTATTCAAGTGGTGACGTAATGATGCCTGTGCGTTATATTTAAAGATGCGGAAGCCTTAAAGCGCTCGAAGGTGATGGAACTCACTAAGCTTTATTGTTCACCGAGGTGAAACAAAAAGCAAGAAAGAGAAATCGGCATAATGAGTGCAAAGTAAGAGTCACGAGAAGGTGTTGGAAAAGGGGAAATCAAATGCATGGGAAAATAAAAATAATTCTAGGAAGAATGATATGAGTGACATTGCAAATCCTTTACAAAGAATGATAATGTAAACTGGGTGAAGAGACATATTGACATATTCTCAATACCATGGTGTTTGTGTTTACAGAAAACATAATAACTCATAGTGGTCATTAAGACCCCCTGGGATTATGGTACCCAGATATTTTATCCAAAAGGTTCCTCTGCGTGCTAGAGAGGTGTGATACTCTAACCCTGGAACCTGTTCTACTTTTTCAAGAATGGTAAACCTGATCTGCGGAATGGTGTGTGACCTGTTAACCCAGTGTGAGGCTAAACATGAATTCAACTTTTTATTGCGGATAGTACTTTTGTGTTCAATGATGCGGGTTTTGATTTTTCGTGAAGTTCGCCCTACGTAAACCAGCCCGCATGGGCTTTGGATGGCGTAAATAACACCCTCGGTGTTGCAATCAGATGTCTGGAGCGTAATTTTTTTACCCATCTGGGGATGAGTGAAACTGTTGCCCGGAATGATGTTACTGCATTGGCCACAGTTCCAGCATTTTTTCATGCCTTTAGAATTGGTGTTTTTAGCCTTTGGTTTAGTTTTTAAATATTCTCTTAGATTTTTGGATCGACTGTGAGCGAATAAGGGTTTGTCCTTAAATAAGTTTTCAAAAGTCTTGTTCTTGCTCGATGATCTCCCATCTATTCTTAATAATTCTTTTGATTTTAAATGCTTGGGTGGATTGTGTATGGACGAATACTTCCCTGTCACTCTTGGTTTTTTCAGATTTCTCAAGTAAGTCTTCACGTTTCTTTAATTGTACCCTTGATTTTACTGCTTCAAGTACCTCAACTGGGTATCCTCTCTCCTTATATCTGATTAATTGTTCGTTAATCAAGTTTTGACATTGTGTAGGTTCGGATGTGATCCTTTTAATCCTGATAAGTTGTGACAATGGGAGGTGTTGTTTAATGAGGTGGGATGAGCACTCGAATAGTGGACTGCGCTATTAAGATCAGTAGGCTTTCTGTAAACTGTGGTGGTTAGCCTCGTCTCAGCTTTTTGAATTTCAATATCCAAAAATTGGATGCGATCAGTTTGAATGTTGAATATGAATTGTATCCTCGGGTTCTGCCTGTTCAATTCCTGTATACAGGCTTCCAGTGTGTTTTGATCTCCCCTCCAGATGACGAGTATATCGTCTATATAACGCATGTATGCGATCATGTTTGTCTCCCAACTTTGATTGTGCAAGATATGAGTGTCCTCGAAGAGTGCCATAAAGGTATTGGCATACGAAGGCGCTCCTGGAAATCCCATAGATGTGCCGGTTTTTTGTAGATAAAAGTTTTCTTGCCAAGAGAAGTAACTGTGATATAAAGAAAAATGCAATAACTCCAAAATAAATACTCCTATTTCTATATCTGTTGAGGAATTGAGTAATCTCCATTCTACAGCCTCTAAACCTTCATTGTGAGCAATGGAGGTGTAAAGGGCGACTACATCTCTGGTGCAAAGTAAAACTTGATCTTTGAAATGATGACAAAGCGATTCAATTTTCAACAAACAGTCAGTGGTGTCTTTTACATATGTATCCCAACTTTGTACGAGAGGTTGTAAATGGTAGTCTATGAATTGTCCATTGGGTTCATGTATTGACCCACAGCCAGCTACAATAGGTCGAAACGGTGGATTGGTGGCATCTTTGTGAATTTTAGGTAGCATGTAGATGTGTGGGATTTTAGGTGTAGAGATTTGTAAGAATTTCCTGGTATTGGTGTTAATCAACCCTGAATTCTCAGCTTTAGTTAAAATGCTGCTGAGCAGTTCCATGAATTCTTTGGTGGGATCCGTCTCCACTTTAACATATGTTTCTTCATCATTTACATGTTGAGTGACACTTTGCTCATAAAATTCACGATCCATAGCCACTAACGCTCCGCCTTTATCAGCAGGTTGATATATGATATTGATTTCTTGTCTCAAAGCGTTGAGGATCCGTCGTTCCTTCTTAGTGAGGTTCGTGTATTTAGGTGTGATGTATGTAATCTTTTCGAGATCCTTTTTTATCAAGGTTTCAAAGTTGTCTAAACTCTTGTGAGATGTAGGTGCCATAAATTTGCTTTTGGGACGAAAAATATCGGGTTGAGTGGTTGAATCTTGATGTTCAGGCATATTAGAAAAGAACCATTTCAATCTGAGACGTCGCATAAATTTGAAAAGTGCAACCTCTGTTTCCAGAGCATTAGAAGAAAATGTGGGAACAAATGTAGTCCCTTTGTTCAATACTCGTAGTTCTTCAGTGCTAAATGTTTTCATGGAAATGTTGATGACTAAATTTGTTTCTTGGGCTTCCTTAAGATTAAGAGATTAGTCTACTTTGATTATCTTTTTTATATAGACATTCTTCCAATCAGGAGTGCAGGTCAACACACATACAACGCATTCATTACAACTGCCCTACTTCAGTAGACCAGCACCCACAATTAAGATTGATTATGACAACCTTTAAAGACATAGCAGACATCACTATAAACCAAGCTGAAACCAAAGCATATTCAACTGAGGAAGTCAATATACTCATTTAATAGATGAAGCACGCACATTTGGCTCTTCCGCTGGCACAACAACACAATTACTCAGACAACTGGAATACACTATGAAAAAGGAGATAAACCAACGTCTTCATGCCACCACTCTGATAGAATACCATAAGGTTAAGCGCATACCTAGGGGCTTAAGGATAGCCCTAAAACCCATGCTTTTCAAGTTTAACAAAACATTCATGTCACGGTGGTACGCCATATTAGACAAATGCTCATTAGATCTAATTTTATTGATAATCGAAGAACTATCAACCATTTTAAATGAGCTTACTAATGAGATTGCAAAATTAAAAGATGAAATTTCAGAATGAATGGAACAAGAAGATTGGCATAAGACTTTGGAGGATATCAACGCTAAATTGGATGGTCTTGCCAAAGAGGTGCACGAATGTAAAATAAGGAAGTTCCGACGAGACACAATCGATTACAAGCTAGACGAAGTCTACACTTGGGCAGAGGCATACACTCAAAGAAGATTCACCAGAAGACCAGGAAATACGTCCTCGGAGGAAAGCATAGCAACAGAACAGGACTTATCTTTACAAAGACCACCAGCACCTATGAATATAACTGAGGAAACTCCCACCACCTCGAATGACAAACAGCCTTTTTTGCCCTCAGGCCCATCATCAAATCTACCACCGGACAAAACAGTCCCTTTAAAAGAAAGCATGTCCGGAGGGGACAAATAAAAAAAACCCACAGAAGGCGGCAGACCACAGAGGAATCCCAAGAAACAAACTTAGTCATCAACATTTCCAAGAAAACATTTAGCACTGAAGAACTACCAGTATTGAACATAGGAACTACATTTGTTCCCACATTTTCTTCTAATGCTCTGGAAACAGAGGTTGCACTTTTCAAATTTATGCGACGTCTCAGATTGAAATGGTTCTTTTCTAATAAGCCTGAACATCAAGATTCAACCACTCAACCCGATATTTGTCGTCCCAAAAGCAAATTTATGGTACCTACATCTCACAAGAGTTTAGAAACCTTGATAAAAAAGGATCTCGAAAAGATTAGATACATCACACCTAAATACATGAACCTCACTAAGAAGGAACGACGGATCCTCAACGCTTTGAGACAAGACATCAATATCATATATCAATCTGCTGATAAAGGCTAGTGGCTATGGATCGCGAATTTTATGAGCAAAGTGTCACTCAACATGTAAATGATGAAGAAACATACGTTAAAGTGGAGACGGATCCCACCAAAGAATTCATGGAACTGCTCAGCAGCATTTTAACTAAAGCTGAGAATTCAGGGTTGATTAACACCAATACCAGGAAATTCTTACAAATCTCTACACCTAAAATCCCACACATCTACATGCTACCTAAAATTCACAAACATGCCACCAATCCACCGTTTCGCCGTATTGTAGCTGGCTGTGGGTCACTACATGAACCCAATGGACAATTCACAGACTACCATTTACAACCTCTCGTAAAAAGTTGGGACACATATGTAAAAGACACCACTGACTTTTGAAACTTGAATCCCTTGGTCATCATTTCAAAGATCAAGTTTTACTTTGCACCAGAGATGTAGTCGCCCTTTACACCTCCATTGCTCACAATGAAGGTTTAGAGACTGTAGAATGGAGATTACTCAATTCCTCAACAGATAAAGAAATAGGAGTATTTCTTTTGGAGTTATTGCATTTTTCTTTATATCACAGTTACTTCTCTTGGCAAGAAAACTTTTATCTACAAAAAACAGGCACATCTATGGGATTTCCAGGAGCGCCTTCGTATGCCAATACCTTTATGGCACTCTTCGAGGACACTCATATCTTGCACAATCAAATTTGGGAGACAAACATGATCGCATACATGCGTTACATAGACGAGATACTCGTCATCTGGAGGGGAGATCAAAACACACTGGAAGCCTGTATACAGGAATTGAACAGGCAGAACCCAAGGATACAATTCACATTCAACATTCAAACTGATCGCATCCAATTTATGGATATTGAAATTCAAAAAGCTGAGACGAGGCTAACCACCACAGTTTACAGAAAGCCTACTGATGTTAATAGCGCACTCCACTATTCGAGTGCTCATCCCACCTCATTAAAAAAACACCTCCCATTGTCACAACTTATCAGGATTAAAAGGATCACATCCGAACCTACACAATGTCAAAACTTGATTAACGAACAATTAATCAGATATAAAGAGAGAGGATACCCAGTTGAGGTACTTGAAGCAGCAAAATCGATGGTACAATTAAAGAAACGTGAAGACTTGCTTGAGAAATCTGAAAAAACTAAGAGTGACAGGGAAGTATTCGTCCTTAAACAATCCACCCAAGCATTTAAAATCAAAAGAATTATTAAGAATAGATGGGAGATCATCGAGCAAGAACAAGACTTTTCAAACTTATTTAAGGACAAACCCTTATTCGCTCACAGTCGATCCAAAAATCTAAGAGAATATTTAAAAACGAAACCAAAGGCTAAAAACACCAATTCTAAAGGCATGAAAAAATGCTGGAACTGTGGCCAATGCATTAACATCATTCCGGGCAACAGTTTCACTCATCCCCAGACGGGTAAAAAAATTACGTTGCACCATACATCTGATTGCAACACCAAGAGTGTTATTTACGCCATCCAATGCCCATGCAGGCTGGTTTACGTAGGGAGAACTTCACGAAAAATAAAAACCCGCATCATTGAACACAAAAGTACTATCCGCAATAAAAACTTGAATTCATGTTTAGCCTCACACTGGGTTAACAGTTCACACACCATTCCGCAGATCAGGTTTACCATTCTTGAAAAAGTAGAACAGGTTCCAGGGTTAGAGTATCACACCTCTCCAGCACGCAGAGAAACATTTTGGATAAAATATCTGGGTGCCATAATCCCAGGGGTTCTTAATGACCACTATGAATTATTATGTTTTCTGTAAACACAAACACCATGGTATTGAGAATATGTCAATATGTCTCTTCATCCTGTTTACATTATACTTCTTTGTAAAGGATTTGCAATGTCACTCGTATCATTCGTCCTAGAATTTTTTTTATTTTCTCATGCATTCGATTTCCCCTTTTCCAACACCTTCTCGTAACTCTTACTTTGCACTCATTATGCCGATTTCTCTTTCTTGCTTTTTGTTTCACCTCGGTGAACAATAAAGCTTAGTGAGTTCCATCACCTTCGAGCGCTTTAAGGCTTCCGCACCTTTAAATATAACGCACAGACATCATTACGTCACCACTTGAATAAGACCGTTTGAAGTGTCTGGCGTCGTACTGGCCTCCTTTGAGTTATACACGATAAGAAACTTTAGATTAGATTGTTTCTATTTTCATACACGGCAGTCTCTTAACTACGCTTTGTCGTGTACCCCGGCTTAAGGTCTCATAACTATGTTATTTTTTCACCGTTTCAGCCACGAGCCTTTCCCTGCTTATATTAGGTAAGCCATAGACCCTTTTTCGCTCCCTCTCCACTCTTCTAATGCATGCTACGTTATTGAGACTAGTTTCACATTTCTTGGTACTTTACTTACAGAACTCTTGTTTATTGCTCATTGGCTTTGCGGAGCGTTGTTGCATTCTTTGGCATTGACTTTTCTCGTTCATTGATACTTTGTATTACCGCGACCAGAAGATAGGCGAGCCTTATTTTGTACATGCATTGGTCTTAATCACCTTAGCACTCACTCGCATTCCCGTTTATCGTTTCACTTACACTCGCGCATCACCTGTTATTAGAATGTTTATTTTGTGAAGCATCTCATGAACACATTATTCGACGTTTGATTGTAGCATGTCTCTACCACGTATGGGTGCATCATCTTCCAAAGCCGCACGGTTCAGTCTTGACTATATGGGCCTTTTCACTTTTCTTTAGACGCTTGTTCACGTCGCGCACCACTGCACTGGTGCTCTTAGTTTTCGACTTTTCTCCTTTCCTCTTCCCACCTTACTTATAATGAGTGACACCTGCAAATCCTACCATTGATCTATTTGTTTCATTCTGTTTGACAAAATCAGCGTGATATATATTTTTCGTCATTTCCTGCTTTGCTGTTGTAGCTCTACACGGAAGGAACATCATTTGTTCAACACAACTATTTGGATGCACCCCTGAAGAAGGGTTTAGAACCCGAAATGCATTGGGAGTTGCATTACTTAGATTTTTTATGTCATACATAAAATCATTGTTACAATTTTTCATACGTTGTAGTTTGACTGTACAATAGTGGCCACGGCTTGTACCTATTGTGAAATTTACATATATGTACCCGTAGGATGTATTATGTTATTGGTATTGAAGAAATAACATAACAATTTTTGAAAATTCCTTATTTGTGTCAAGTGTTCTTACATCAAGTTTAATTGGTTATAACACATTTGTTGACGAGTTTTTGAAGCCTCACAGGTCATAGGCAGTGCATCTCACAGACCTGGGAATCCAGGCCTTGAAAGCTATGAGCTTCTGTGCATCCCATGCCTCGTCCTTCTCCGCCTCGTTCAAGTGAATTTTTTTAATTGTTCCCCTGCGATCTTTCTAAGCCTCCCACTCACGGCCCAACTACCTCTGGATATCTTTACAGAGGTCTGTGCCTCACCTCCTTGAGCCCTTCACACCTTCCTGCTTGACCTCTCGTCTTGATCTGCCTGCTGACCCAGCCACACACCCAGTCGCAGCCGGCATGACTCGCGAGTGAGGGGGTCGTGCGTGGGTTTGCTTGGGGGAAATTTAAAAATAAAAAAAACTTACCTTACCGGGTCCCGCGCCGCCTATGCTCCTGGCTGGGTTTCACATTTTCCAGCTGCTTTTCAGCTCTCCTGCCTCTGGCAGGAAGAGGAAGCAGGCAGCCACCCTCCCCTACCCTAAGCCAATCACAACGCTGCAATGAGAGCGTTGTGATTGGCGGGGACAGCGCCCAGCTGGGTGCCTATTGGGAAGCCATTTTCTCTATGTAGGCTGCATGCAGCCTACATAGAGAAAATGCAGAGTGCGTATGACTGGTTTGGTCGGCCCCAGCATTGGGCAAGCCACTCCTCCCCAATCTGCCCGCCCCCAACCAGGCATACCCTTCTGCTTTCTCGCAGAGCGAGAGCAGAAAAATAAAATGGTATTTAAAATACCATTTCATGTTTCTGCTTCTCGCACTGCGAAAAAGCATTGGCGCAACGCTCCACCGCCCTAATGGAGGAACCGACCCTGGATATTTTATTAATTAGCTTTCCATTCCATTCATTATCATTAATCTTAACTTGTTGTATTCATATATAAAGATGCCACATAAAACCAAAGTTTTGTTGCAAGAGTTTAATGACCACTAATTGAATCTAGTTATCATTGGTGATCCAGTATTTTTGTCTTGCTTTACGTTGTGGTTTGCAATGAATAAACACTTATCAATTATGTTAGCAAGTGATGTTAATAGATATGATGCACCTATTGCAGCCTCCGACTGGGTCTTATTTTGGCAAGGCAGCTAAACCTACATTTTTGGCAACAATAGAACAACAGAAATATATTTTGTTTATGATTAAACATTTTCCACAATATAAAATATAAGGGAACATAAGCAGTGATTCTAGAAAATGGAAGGTCAAATTGATAAGCGTTTGGTAGTACTCTCTGTAGGACTTACTAAAGATCATGAACTACATGCTTTTGCTGGAAGAGTATCTATAACCTAAGAGCATACACTCCTTTTCAAAATGTGTCAAAACAGTGACCTTTCACCTCTCCAACATGGCTCCCATTCCTACTGAAATTTCAGGACCAGCTCTGCTGACATGCACAATCTTTATAAGCGTTTTAACCTTTCAATTATCGCAGATTGCCACAGAACTCTATTTCCCTCTATAACATCTCAAAGCTCAAGCCGAAGTTAGATTCTAAATCTTGCAACATTCTCCTTATCAAATGATTAGAAGTCCTCAGACATCATTTTAGGACTGGGTCAGTGCACACGCCTGCTCCTCTCTCACACATTACCACAGTGTCTCAAAAGGTATCTGATTTCTCAGGGGTTTTGATCATGCATGTCAGCCGTCCTGGCTTTTGATGCTGAATACAATATTAAACTGTTTTGCTGTCAGAAATGTCGTTTTTTTTAAATTCTGCTTATTGAGATTTGTTGCTGCACAAAACACAAGAGCATGATGGTAAGTACCAAAATGCCAGTACAATACAGTGCATTGGGTAAAACCGTACCTGTCAGGGAAAAAAAGACAATGTGGAAGGCGACTCAAGGTGCCCAATCTCTCGTGCTCTCC
This sequence comes from Triturus cristatus, assembly GCF_964204655.1. Classification (NCBI taxonomy): domain Eukaryota; kingdom Metazoa; phylum Chordata; class Amphibia; order Caudata; family Salamandridae; genus Triturus; species Triturus cristatus. The sequence continues at coordinate 523,082,911 of NC_140584.1, read as the reverse complement.
GGTTGCATTTAGGAAGGCGAGGGATCCTGGTGCGTCCTAAAAGGTGTCCATATGTCTAAGGAATGGGAGGAATGGTGAACAATATAAACATACTGATCTACCATTTCTGGGCACTATGCTGCATCTTGCAACCAACGTAAACATAGCAGGACTGCGCGTTGCATCCAAACCCTCGCAATACATTGCTTCGCTAAAACAAATAGTATAGAAGCAAGGTGCCAGCAAGAGCCTGGTAGTGCTGATAAGGCACCCAACAATTTGACCTAATGGGATGGGGAAAGGGAGATGATAAGAATTTCAGACACAGATTGAAATATATTGTGCCAGAATGAAGTGAGACCGGGGCAGAGCCATGCCATGTGTCTGCACCTACCAGCCCACACCTGCAGCATTTACTAGTGGCCGTGTCACTGAATTGTGAGATTCTAGCCAGAGTGCAATGGTATTGATGCAAGAATTTTAAAATGTATCAACTTATGTTTAGAATTGAAAGGAGTGTTCTTAACTTGGGAGCAACAGTAGGCCCAAGTCCAATCAGGGAGCTGATAGCCCAACAAGGCTTCCCACCTGCTCCTGGCCTCAGGGAGCGCGTTCATCCTGGCAGTGACATAGTTAGTGTATATATACGAGATAGAGTGTCCCATTTCAGCCCTTTCAATGTAAGCTGTAAGAAGAATAGTCTCAGCAGTGCAGCAGGGAAGGTGGGGATAGCCGCATGCGCCACAGATCGCAATCTCAGGTAACAAAACGGTGTGAGAGGGATCGTTGCAGGTCTGGTGCAGAAGGCGTGCTGCATAATGAATACGTTATCTACAAAAATGTCACCCATGGTAAGTAGGCCTTTCTGATGAAGAAGACTTTTCATGTCCTTCTTTCACGTGCAAAGGAGCACAGTGCTTAATATGAGCCGGTGGTTTCCGCTGCTTAGCACCAGCACTTAATTGGTTTCTGGTGCTTGGTACCGGCACTTAATTGTCAACACCGCTCTAATGACATTCTGTCACATGTTGGCACTGCTCATCTAATTTAGAGATGAGCAGAGCAGAGGTTGTTTATTTATACAATATACATAAAAACATGACTGATACCTGCCTCATCAGCTACTGTTTTAAATTTAGTGACTTGGAATAATTGCAACTATTACACTTGCAGGCGAGAGAGATGGTTAGTAGTTGTTTTGGTACCGCCATTGGCAGCGATGACGGGGCAATGGGTTGTGCAAGCTGCAGTGGCATCCTGGTCAGGGCCCTAGCCCATATTATTTTACAAATTAATGACTGGGACCATAGCATTATCTGCAAGAGGGAGCAAGGGAGAGTCTGGGAGCGAATGTTGCAAACTGTGTTCAATGTCCCCCCAACCACAGCAAGTAGCGGCGAGAACATTACCATCCTGTGCGCAGTGCACGGTGGCAAACAGATGTGACCTAATAATGAATGTGTCCGGGCGTTAGACTGGTCCACTCCAGCATGGGTAGGTGTTGTCTGTGCCACAACCCAGTATTTTAAATAATGAGCTTCTGCTGCCAGGTAGTAAGAGGGAAAATCTTCCATCAAATTCTGGGCTAGCCACCACCCCAGATTAAATATGACAGGGCCTGGTTCAACTGAGCAAAAAAGGGCACTGGGAGAAGAACAGGAACATTAGAGAATAGATATGAAACGCAGGGAGCACTAACATCTTGATCAACAAAACTCTCTCTAGTTGTGACATTGGCAACCGTATCCAACGATTAATGGAGAAAGACATTTCTCCATGGCGAAGCAAAAATCACTGCAAATCAAATCATCATGATCACAGAAACCCGGATCTAAAGACAAGAAACACCAGCAGGGCTCCGAGTAAAGGATCCAGGCAGTCATCAGCAAGGGGAAAAATATCCGACTTGCACCGGTTGATTTGTAACCCGGACTATCCACCAAAACTGACAACTTCCCAGAGGATGGGGGTGAGATTTGAGTATATAGTGAACAGCTTTGGGGGTGACTGCTTAGACATAGCCCATGGTGTGAGTGGAATTACTGAATATAGCAGGCCGTGGGCTCAACAGCTAAAGCGAATATTAAGGAGAGAGTAGGCACCCCTTACATGTGCCTCTACCGATGTCAAATGCAGCAGAATAAAAGTCATTCACACGTTTGGGCAGAATACAGAAGATTTATAAGTGACAGAAAGTATTTACCAATATCAAGACTGCATAGGACCTCAAGCATGAATCCTCAATCCAAAGATCCAAATGCTCTCTCAACATTGAGCAAAACAGCAACTTATGGGAGCTGCAGATCAAACCTATGGAGAAAAGCCGTCAATGTGCAAAGACTGAAGGAGGTAGAACATTATGGGGTAAAGCTAGACTGATCTGGGAGCACCAGGACAGCATTAAAGGCTGGAGCCTTTTAGCCAGAATCTTGACAAAGGTCTTATTATCTGCATTCAATAATGATAATGGTCTGTAAAATGTAACCTTAGTAGGGTCTTTATTTGTTTTTAAAAGAACCATAATAATGGCTTCCATAGTCGAATGAGGGAGGGATCCCTTTGTGATTGTCTTGTTGTACATGTCTAGGAGTCTTGGGTTGAGGGCGGCACTGAATGCTTCATAAGCATCTACCAGAAGACTCTTCAGCGCCAGGGGCTTTGCTACAAGGGAGAGCAGTGAAAGCGCACCTAATATCTGCAAGCATAATGGGAGAGTTCAGGAGTTCACTGGCCTTTATCATTGAGTCAGGTCAATGCTATCCGATCGAGATATGTTGAAGTTTCTGAGTGAGCTCTACCAGGCCTACAACCAAAAAGACGTGCAAAGTATGACTGAAACTCACTCAATATGGAGAGAGGGTCAGTAGAGACACCAGTGTCAGTACATTTAATGGCAGAGATACCTGTGTGTCCACGCTCATGACCAGCAACCCAAGCAAGAGTACTTCCCTGCATGTCGCCCTCACTAAAGGTACGAACCCGGGCACCCTGGCCCAAAGACAGAACCTCCTGTTATGTATCCTCATGGTATTCTAAAAGTGTCTTGTGCAGCTGTGTCAATAAAGTAATATCCTTAGTGGCAGAATAGTCAGTTTCCAAGCGCTTAATCTGGAACTCCAGCCGCTAGAGGTAGGGGCTGATTGACTAAAGGACTCAAGCACTCTTGGAAATACATACCTCCCGAATATAGGCACTAAAGTCTTCCCAGAACGGGGTGGTATCCCTAACAGTCTTATTATTCAGTTCAAACTAAACAATGGCAGTGCCTACTTTTTCCTTAAAGACTGTATTCAGTAACTCAGTGCCTTGGAACCGCCAAGTATAAAACAGTGGAGTAGTGGTGGACCAGGAAAGGGACAATTTTACTGGTGAGTGATCCCATAAGGTGCGAGCAAGAAGCTCAGTGCTACTCACGCTCAGCCGCGGCCCGTGCAAGTAACAGAAGTGGGGCCGTGTGGGGGGATTTGAGGGACGATGCAGAGGGAAAATTAAATAAATCATTAATTTTCCCTCATTATCGTCCCTTCGAATCCTCCCACCCGGCCCTACCGCTGTTACCTGCACGGACCTCGGATGCTCACTCTACGCATAGGAGCTGCAGAGAGCAATGCCACGACGAGGCAAGAGGAAGTGTTGCGCACCGGAGAATCGAAGGTGTACTATGCTTTGTTGGGATGAAGCACCCTTCAAACATCTGTTAAGTCATGGAGCTGCATAATCTGGGCAAGAGCCAGGACGGTGCACAAATATGGGCAGGTGACGTCTGACAAGCTATCAAGAACTGTGGGAAAGATAAGATTGAAGTCGCCGCCACAAACAGTGGGCCAATTGCGATATGTAGAACATAGCTGCGTAACCTCATCAGAAAACGTGGAATCATTGACATTCTGGCCATGATCAACAATACACGATTCGTGTCTAGTATCAGTGGTGGCTGGTACAGATCGGGGAAGATGGGGCAGGGAGGGTGAAAAGCATATATATAACACTTACCTCTGCATGTCCGCCGTCTCTCCACCGTTGTCTTTCCTCCACTTCTCTTCCTGACTCCCGAAATTGGAAAGCACACAGGCTCCCTTAAGCCAAACACGACGCTGGTTTCACCAGCATGACAGCATTGCCGTGATTGGTCTGAGGGCCTGGTTCAGCGCTCAGACTGATAGTGGGAGCATGTGCAAGTTCTCCACCTAGGCTGTGCAACACAGCTAGGTGGACAACATGCACATGACTGTTTGGACAGCCCAAGACGGCCGGCTAAACCATCATGCGCACTTAAGTGCACATATTTCCTCCTCCCCCTGATCTGAGAGCCCAGCCTGCCCCATCCTAGCTCACACTGAAAATAAAATGATAATAACATCTTGTTTATTATCATTTTATTTTTCCTTTTTTGCACTGCTGAAAAGCAGTGGGGTAACGCTCCTCCCCCTTAGCAGAGGAGCCGCCGCTGTCTAGTATGCCGGTGATAGCAACCAATCAGCCCGCTGAGTCTTTAATTTGTTCCGACAATGAGAAATTGACAGACTTTCGAATCAAAGTGGCTTCCTCTCTGGCGTAAGTGGAAAAAGAAGAGAAGCAACAAAGCTCTCCCCAAGAAGAGGCAAACACTGGTGCGCCGATAGTAGGGGTGAACAGAATTCATGGAGGTTCACTCCACGTCCTTCCACAGAGTTACATGAAAACTCCGCGAGATTCCATGGAGTTACATAAACGGAAGAAATCGGCACGTCACGCTGCTCGTGCTGATTTTTAGCCCTGCAATCAAGTTCTGTGCTGTAAAATCACTGCAAACAGCACCATGCGGCATGCCAGAAGGTGTTTGCTCTTTGCTGCAGTTCAAGTTGATTTTCTACACAAGAAGCAGCTTTCTTACCATGAATGGTCCACCCGTGTTAAGAAAATCTCGCTGGGTGCTTGCCTAGCACCCGAATATCATGCTAGGGGATGACAATTCTCGCTGGCACTTGCCAACTCACCGGTGGCGAGCCACGCCTGAGAAAAAACTCCACTATGTGGCGGTTGGCAGAGTTATGTGTTACAAGTGTAAAGCAGAGTAGCCCCAAACAATGCTGCCGGATAGACATTTACGGAGTTCTCAGTAATCATCGACCTGACTTTACACTGAACATGCTTGGAACCAGCCATTGGGTTCGAATCGGGACGCAGCACCACAGGGAATAACAGGTAGCAGACAGTAGCGACGTACTCAGAGTGTATATAGAGAGAAGATCCAGTAAGAACACGGCTGTCAAAGGGAACCAGCAACAGTGAAAAAGGGGGTGGGCCTATTTACTGTGTTAAAGAAACAACAAGAGGTAAGAAATGCAAGAAAATAATCAGTTAGTCACTGTCACTGAGAGTGGAAGTACCACTCCGCTCCCCGTCATGGGACAGTGTACGACGGGAGGGATCATAGGATCCAGCCCTGCCGGTAGTTATGTGATGCTCAATTAATTCTAAGTCGGAAGTAGGTTGCAGGAAGAAGTGGGTTTTACCTCTGTGTGTACTTATCCTAGCTGGAAAATGCATGGAGTACCATACCCCACGTTATTGGAGGATCTTCTTGACTTCTTGGAAAGAACAATGAGCTTCTTTTACAACAGGGGTGAAGTCTGGGGAAAAGGAGATTTTAGAGCCCTCTTATTGAATATCCAGATTTCCTTATGCAGCCATAAAATCAAATCACGATCTCTGTTATTTAGTAAGTGGGCAATGATGGGCCATGGGCATTGACCACGTTTAGATTTGGGAGTGAGTGCATGGTGCGCCGGTGCAACAATGAAGATCTCTGAGAAGCGACTGTGATCAAACAGTGTGCCCAGGAGGGTTTAAAAAACTCTCCATGTTGGGCTCAGTAGCAAACTCGGGCACTCCCAGAAGTCTTACATTGTTACAATGAGATCGGCCCTGAAGTTCTTCGTTTTTTACCTTAAAAAGCTCCTGTGCCGACTCCATCAGTCCATGATCCCATTCCCTTTGAGAGTCTTCCAGATCAGATCCCAGCAGGCCATGGCCCTTGATTGTGTAAGGAAAGATGATGTAGCAGGGGCCCTTTAAAGGCTATCACTGCAAGCAGTGCGGCGCTGTGTGCAATGGTGGCCTAAGGAGCGCCAATGTAGTGTGAGTGGGGCCAACTTCGCACTCTGCAGCAGCAGGTGGCACCCGAGGCACCTCTGCAGCCCAGGGAGCAAGGCAAGGTGACTCTGGACTCCACTCTCAGGAACCTCCGGAGTGTCGGAGCCTCCCTGCAGTCCAGATCGAGCTGTATCGAGCAGTTGGTCGTGAGAGGGGATGCTTGGGGCTGCCAGATCTCTTTTTGGAGGGGGCCATCTCTGGTGCTCCCCTGCTGTCAGACAATTCTTAAAATAGGCAGTTTTGCTTAGAAAAGAATCCGGAGAACTGGACAATGTCATATTCTCCTGGCTCGCATTTTATTATGAACACTGTGCTATCATAATTGTTTGTCAATTCTCTATGGATTTATTTATATTGTAATAGTTAGAACTACTTTGTTGTGGACTTCTGACTAATCAATGTTTAGTAACTGATAATTGCACAAGGGAGGCATAAAGGTAGGAATATCATTATGCATTATTAGTTCACACTTTCTTGCATAAGCCACTTTCTAAGCATGGCCGGCTACGATTTTATTGATTCTAATGTTAATCTGATTTCTTTCTTTCTGCAACTATTGTTTGCTGTGCTATGTATAATTTATTGATTGAATGATGTGACCACTATTCTGAACTGAACCTACATTAAAATTCCTAGCTGGAATAAATGTATACGGTCACAAACGTATACGTCACGTTAACACAATTGAAATGGCCAAATAGCAAATAAAACTGTTGCATAAATAACAACCAAACCTAAATGCCAAAAATATTAAAAAGGCCATTAAAGTAAGGGCGTACTCCTGAAATTTCAAACGTCAAAGCCAGGAGGAAAATAAGCTCCCATCCTTAAGACAATAAAGTTATATTGAGACTTCAACTTATTCACCAAGACAGATAGTGTACCTTTATAACAACTGCACACTGCCATTTGCTAATTTAAATCCTGGGGAGACACATGGCAGCTTAAAATTTAAAAGGATGATTTCAATCAAATTAATTTTTTACATCTGTAAGCACGAAGGTCCAATAATTGTGCAACATTACGCACCACCAAACGTATAATACAAGGGAGCGAATGGGAAGAAGCAGTCCAAAACCTTCCTTTTTCTTTAACCTCCTCTTTAGATCATTCGCATTCAGCAGCTTGAATCCCTTTTTGGCTTGTATTCCCTGTCACATACCAAAGGAAGCTGCCTAAACTCTCACATCCTATCACTTAGTATCTGGCAAAACCACCGTTTCCATTGTAATGCTTCCCTGGGTTACCTGTGTAAGCCATTGTGATGTGGCCCATCATTACAAGTTTTGTTTATCATCATATTAAATGATAATGAATCAATTGGATCTGTCCTCCGACCCCTGCAGGGTTCCTTAGTGTTAAGTTTAAATTACTTGCTGACTAGTGGCCCCTGGGTATGCAGAACCTTGCGTAGAGTTGATTGCGCATACTCAGACATCACTGTGGTACATAACTTTTGGTTCTCCCTCCTTTGCTCATCACTTTCTGTTTCATTCTGCATCACACCTGCTTGCTCCCTTTCTATCACTGTCAAGGATGATTCTTGACTATACTACTCCCACATGCTTAATGTTACATCTATTGACTTTGTAATGGTTTGGCGCCTCCGGGAACAGCACCATATAACTAAACTCCAAGCATTCCATACATTTCAATCCATAAAAAATTATTCGATTATAAATTTATAATCGTAAACGCACAATCATGTACATAGCATCAATCGTTATGCAAAATAAAGTCTTGAAAGTTAATATACATATCAATTATATTAATAAGCATGGAGTTAAGGCAACTGACAGCAGCTTTAGGAAACATCCCCACAGCAGAGTAAACTTCGGCTCCAGATAACATTTGAAGGAAGCATAATGGTGCTTTACAATTCATAAATCTATGCTTCTTTAATAAAGAAATTAAGTATTCAATTCTATGCAAGTGGCAAGGGTCTGAGTAGAGGTCTTAACACATGGACAGATACAAATTGATTCTTAACTGTACTGTCCTTGAGGAAGGGAGAGATATCCACACATTATTCCTAATCTAAATCTAGTAAAGAGGGCCATTTCCTAAGGATGCAAATACCCGTAATATCACATGAATTCCATAAAGCTGTACAAGTCATGGTGCTTTTCCTTTATAATGAAGCAACATCCTCGTCTATATCTTTCCTAAAACTATAATTCCCTATCTAAAAGATATTCTCCCGGTACCCGTTAACTTGGCATTGTGATAAAACAGGCTGACTGAGCAAGTCCTCTTCCCTGATCTTTAGATGGTTGCCTCTGCATGGCACCCAAACAGTTTAAATTAGCAGCATTCGCTAGAAAAAGGCAATGCAGTTCAATGACTCGCAATAACATTCAGAGACCCTCAAGCTGCAAGGAGAAAACAAAGAATGAAAGATCTAAAAAGACCCGAAAGGCAAAAAGCTACAACTCAGGAACAAGTATTTTCCCTCACATCCCCAGAATCTGAACCTTCCAATTTACATCTTTAAATTGGGGGTTACAAGTCCTTTAGGGATCTAATTATTTAAGAGAGTAAATATAACTGACCATTCTGTGCAATCTTTTACTAGCCTTGAAGGGCAAGACAACATTTCCCTGCAGCTTTTTGCATGTTCATTCAACAGATGCATGCATTCTTAAAAAGGCAGACTTTATCACTAGTGATTGGTTGTTAGGAGATGTAACTGATCCCACATTCAGACTAAAGAGGGAATCGCTCAGGGAGAGGTGCCCCTTCCAAGTACTAAATGACACAATGGTCCCGCCCTCCTTCATAGAGGCCACGGAGTCTAGACTGCGGGCCTGGCAGAAAGAATTAAAACATATTGGTTGGTTTCAGAACGCTACTCAGATGACAACATTGTGAAGGGTAATTGGCTGGCAAGCCCCCATATGTTTAAAAGCTTTATAGGATGGTACCATATAGGCATTTCTCAATTAAGGGATGGGTGACATGGAGCTATATGAAGGTGTATAAAGATCTTAGAGGTGAATTTGACCTGCATAGGTCGCAGTTTTTCCGATATTTGTAACTCAGGAGTCAGCTTAAACACTGACCCACTCCCGGAAAACAAGGCACTGGAGAACAAGCTCATGTTAGAGCATCTAGAGAAAGGGGGCATATTGCGACTCCACTGCTCTCTTGTAATTAATACACTGGATCCACTAATGAACCTGCAATGACTGCAAGAAGATCTAGGCACTCTGTAGGAGGATCAGTGGAGGGAGGTTGGGATGGCGCCAAGAATGCTGTCGATATCATTTCATTTCCGCCTGATCTCTCTAGGCATACTACACCCTAGAGAGAGACTGTGGTGAATTGGCCATCGGGTTTATCCTACATACCCCCACTGCTTGGATGTGAGGGGCTCCTTCCTTCACGTAACTTGAGCATGCTCTGGTATTCAGCAATTCCAGGTCCAGACAGACATTACGCTAACCACTCCCTTAGGTAGACCGTTTACACTGACCCCTAAAATGGCACTCTCGGGCCTCTTGCAGGAGCAGGGAAGTCTGCGCCGTTCTCGGTTACTGATCGGGATTGGATGTATTATCGCAAAATAAGACATTCCCTGAAGGTGTCGATATGCAAAAGCACTAATCATGAGTGAATGGATAATTGTGTGCTTCTAGAGAAGGAAGTCTACAAGAAAGGGGGTTGCACTCATGAACAGGTATGGAGAGGATTCGACTGAGATCTCTAAGTCACTTTGAGCATGCAGACCCTAACAGAGGGGGAGAGAATTTTTTAGTACATGTACATGAGACCTTACTGGTGATTAGAGGGAGCTTATAAGTCCCAGGCTATGTCCTGGAGGGAAATGTTAAGAATTTTTGCTGTTCATATTGAGCTAATAGCTATATCCTTGTGGGTGGATAGGGATGCAGGTGGGAAATGGCGGTTGAGCATCATTTTGTGATATGCTTGCAGTTGGACGCAATTCTTCTTTATGTGTGTAGAAAAACAAATAACGTTTGGGATAAAAAAGGCAGACTTAGTTCACCACATAATATGGTGGATTGATGTTAGAAAGGCTGTTTTCTATTAACCTGAATAATACCAGAACTACTTGCATAGAGGAACCTGCTGTAGAGACACAAGTCCAAAATACATTCACCTGAATGTCACTTCACAACAATGCCAGTGGTAGGAGACATGACAGTGCACATCTTCTGCTCCTCATGACACTTCCCACGACTCCATGACCCCTCATGGCATCATAAGAAGTGACACCACATGTCATCATATATCCAAATGCAACCTCATGTTTCCTCTTTCAATCTCTAATGCTCAGTTTTAGCATCAGGGGCCTAGACAGGTCCATGATAAATGTAGGCACAGCCTCCATGTATGCAGGCACAATTTGAAATGCTCAGGCATATCCTCAAAATCACGAAGACAGCCCAAATATCTAGTGGAACCTCCAACTTCCCAACAAAGACTCACGTCAAGGCATGGCTTAAATGTAGAAATAAAACCATCATTTGCCTAGGCATTGCTCCAAACAAAGACACAACCTGAAAGGCTTTTTTATATCCTCACATGCCAAGGAGCAACCCCTGGATTCCCATTTATGTTTCAAAATCAACGGTACAACCACAAGAATCCAATCACCGCCAATATATTTCCAGCTACAACCAATGACTATTGCAGGTGCATAATCACAGGTTTAGGCTCAGACGCTCAAGGCCTCATACCCCCATATAAATGTTGTAGGTTAAAGGTATGTTCTCAATTTCCAGTGTAGTCTATCTGTGTCCCAGTTCATCCTTTAGAACCCAGTTCTGTGTGTCTACTAAATGTGTAATAACAAAATTATTCAATATGTGGGAGCCAGTTTCTGTCACATGGGTACTAGAAAAACAACTTTAGCTATGTAGTATGCACAATTTATTCTGCATAGTCATTTAAACTTAAATAAGACAATTTGCTAAGTTGAAAAAGACCCGAGGAAATGTATCTCAGTTTATTCACGAATACAATACATAGGAATAGAAAAGGGAACAATAAAAACGAGCATTATTGTTGGCATCAGAATGGTTGCACCACTGGGGAAATCACTGTAGAGGAAGAAGGAACAGTAAAGCACTATGTCCAAAATAGTTGTTTTTAAAAAGAAGTTGAAATAGATTTTAGGGATGCAATTACTTAATATGAATTGATAGTGAGGCCGCTCCAGCAAGGCTTTGTTCTTTTTCATTGAGTTGTCTTTGGACTACACCTATATTTATTTTGGATCTAAATAGTGGTGGAGTGGTAGCAAAAAACAGCCCTGGAAAATGTGTTAATAACCATCCCCGTATTGTGCAATAATAATGTAATGAGTGAGTCTGACCATTTCCAGGAATATTTGAGAAGGAGGGGCAACTATATATGTGTTTACAAGAAAATTATGTGTGTTCTCTTGGGGGTTTTTGCAGGACGATTATCCTTTGATTCCTCTATGCATCCACCCCTAAAAGCAGCGCTCCAGACCTCAGCATGCTAAGGCTTCCCCTGTGTCCCATATGGTCATTACAGCCCTGCCTCCAGGTGTACCTTAACAAAATAAAAAGCGACGAACGGAATGCTTGAATTAACATCAGCCATTGGTAACTATTTGGGCCTTCATTCCAATCCATTTTTTTGCCCACAACACCACGCTAAACAGCATCAAGCCATATGCAAATCAACCTTCATCTTGCTCCAATAGAAATAGTCAAGCCCGAACTGCCAGGCCAGGCCCTCCAATAGGGACACAGGAAATCCAAAATCAGTTTTGGCCTACTTAGGCCTCATCAAGGAAGTGCAACTTAAGTCCAGTGAGCATATGACCCACATCTCAGCATTCCTGTCTCTGTTATGGTGCCTACTGTGACAAAAAGAAAGCATTGTAAGGAATGCCTGAATTAATCTCAGCCGATAATTATATAGGGGCATACTATCAAGGAGGGCGTTATAATTATCGCCGCTTTAGAGGCAGGAAACTGCCGCTAACAGCGGCGATAATGGGCTTGATAATATGCCGCAGAGAATTCCAATAGAAGCCCATGTTCTGGTGTGAACATGGGCTTCTAATGGAATTCTCTGCGGCATATTATCAATCCCATTATCGCCGTTTTAGCGACAGTTTCCTGCCGCTAAAGCAGCGATAATTTTAACACCGTCCTTGATAATATGCCCACAGTTGGTAGACTCTGCACCTCTTGTGATTGGAATGCAGAGTAAACTAATGTTGGTGCTGGAATTTTTAAAAACTGGCATCTGAACAGGATCGGACTGGCCAACAGGGCTATCAGGCAGTGCCCGAAGGGTTGGTCTGACAGGTCTGTGTGTGGGCTGGTGTGTTTGGCTGTTTGTGGGCCGGTTTTACATTCTGCTGGGCCGTTTTTCCTGTTATTTTCCCAGACAATAGAACAAACAAACTGCCTGCAACAAATTCAAATCCATGCAGTCTTCCATACTTTGCAAAACACGTACACAGCGCGTGTTTGTACAAGTTCAAAATTGCCTCAATTTGCAAACATGGCCCCTGTTTTACAAACTCACTTATAGGGCCGCTTTTATTTTGGTCTCCGGGCCTGCATATGAAAGTTGGTTACATAACTCCTGTTCATTTCTGCTCGAGACTAGCAGGCTGCGATTTCAGGCCCCAGCTCTCTCACAAAATATTGTGCATCAGTGCCCTGAAGATCACAAATTGTGCACTCTGAAAAGCCGAACTATAGATCTGTGGAACTTTAGTCATGCAGTTTTTGTGTGGTTTCTTCTGTCTGGAGCTGCACTGAAGAGGGAGTCTCGGTGTCACAGGGTAAAAAGTGGTGGGCGGTGCTCAAATGCTGTTCCTCCTCTCTGTCCCTCTTCCTTCTTGGTTTCTTCCTCTCCCTGCATCTTTCCTCTTCCATCTCCCATTTAGCATGTCATTTTCTGTCTGGTCTCTCTCCTACACAACCACTCCCTATCACCGGCTCCCCTCTGCCGCATTTCTTTCGTGTTTGCTTTTTCTCAAACACACACTTAGCCGTCTTTTTATAAAAAATGTCTCCCACACACTCACACTGGCTAGTCTGTCGTGCCTTCTTACTTCCTCAAGCCCCTTGTTAGTCTTTCCTCTTCCTCACCTCTAATCTAGTTCTCTCACAGATTTTCTTTCTGAGCTCTTTTATCACCTGTCCCTCACACATTCTCTCTCTCTGTGAATCACCTGCCTCGTTCTCATCTGGGTATTTATAGCTCTCTCTTCACTGGTCTCTGTCCAGTCTCTCATCCGACCCCGGGGGTACTCAGCTCTTTTCTGACATTAATCTGTATAACCTCTCGCTTGTTCTTTCTTTCTGGCTCTCTTTCTTCTCTTTCTCTTACTCGCCTATCTCTTGCTCACTTGCACCCCCTTCCTCTCCTCTACTGTTTTCCTTGTCCTGTTTGTTTTGTCCCTCTATCTTGCTTCCTTCTTTCTCCACGGCATGAGCTCAGTGACAGCAGAGAGACCCAGTGACACCTTTCCGTAACGCGTCAGTGCCTCAATACATTGCAACAGTAACTTAAAAGAAAATTGCAATTGTGTTGCGTTCCGCTCACATCCTAGATTAGAACACCCGAAAAGAGCAGGCTGCCGCAGTCACCGTTGAGTATTTAGCCAGATCCCACTGACGCTGCATAGGAAGGTGGGGAAAGTCACTCACCGCGTCGGTTGCGGGGCCCTGTATTACACCCATGGGGGCAGATTTACAAGCTCCTTGCGCCACTTTTAACATGGGAAAAAAGTGGCGTAAGGGGCTTGTAAATCTGCCCCATGGTGAGCTACCAAGTGCATGCTGCGAGCAAGACTGACAGAGGGTGTAGTGTAGGCGGTGCTGCATGCACACAAAGCTCGTGGTTTGAAAGACGCCCGCCTAGATTACAGTCCCTGTGTCGCGTTGTCCGTCCAGACCAAGACATGGACGCCACAGGTTGGATTTCCTCCACCAAGACGGAGGTGCGTCGCCCCACTGCTCTCAGAGCAGCGGGGAAAAAAAGATAATTTATTTACAGGGGCGGCGCCTCCGCTATGGCGAAGGAGTGTCGATCCACTGCCCGCAGAGGAAAACGAAAAATAAAATGATCTTAATGCAGATAACTTTATTTCTCATCCTGTGGCTGAGACTTGGTCGACGAGGCCACAGCATTGCAGCAGGGGAGGAGGAGTGGTGGACCCCGCTGTCAGTAACATCTCAGGCCGGCCAAACCCTCATGAGCACTGACATCTCTCCAACCCAGCTGTATTGCTGGGGGGAGAGATCAGCAGGTACAGGCTCTAATCTCTTTATGGAGCACGCACCAGTGCGCTCCACCCAACCCCTACACTGCTGTCATGGTGAGAGCAGCGTCACGATTGGCCGCAGCGAAAGCTGGAAGCTTCAGCATGTACCAAGAGGAGAAGCCTGTAGAGTAGCGTGGTGAGAGGATGACAGGCAGGTATGTTTTCTTTTTTTTAAATTATTTTAGCCCACTCATGCTGCCCCCTCCCCCACTCTTCCCTCTTCACACTGCCCACCCCGCCCCTCCAGAAGCTACAGCCGTAAACAGGTAAGTGATCTTTTTTATTTTTTTTATCCTCCCCCCGCCCGCACCACCGCACTGCCCCACAAAACCCATTCCATAACAGCCACTGGGTAGGAACGCACAAAATTCCCTCCCTCAGAGCTGAGATCAGAGAGGTTACACCCCTCTGCGAAGCTACATTCCTCCTTTACCATATCAACACAATAACTAACATAAGATAACACCAGGGAAAATTAGAACTGTCACCTCTGAATGCATAAACCCATGAAAAACACTGAGCAGGCATATTCCTATCTTTAATGACCCAAGAGTTCATCTTTCTCTGGTGTGAACAAAAACAACACCCCACTTATTAACTCAGTTATATAGTCCCTGCATCTTTGCAAGGGGTGGGGCTCATTCTTAGGCTGTATTGGTTACTCCCACCCCGTTGTGTGACACAGGGATAGATCCCATACCTGGGAGGCACCAGTTGATGTACTAACTTCCCCATTCCTTCAGGGACTCCCTTGTGACCGATATGTCATCTGGGAAACTGTTATCACTGCCCTCAAGGTGGTACAGTTCCTTATTCCCTTGCTCTCTGTCTCCTTGGTCATGAGTACCCCACCCCTCGTTGCCTACTGGCAAACCTTCACTGGCTTTATGGAACTTTCTGAAATTCGATAAGTTCCTGGTGATAGTCTCTTCATGTCGTTGAGCAGATACCATTGTCCCCTTTACCTCTGAGACAGTCCACGGCTGTGGCTCGAATGGCAGCCAAAAGTTTCCTCCTGGATAGTGATCCTTGACCAGGACCACATCTCTGGGTTGTATATTTAGCTAACGAACACCCCTCCTCCGACTGGCATATGTGTTGTAACACTAACGCCTTGTGAAAGAGTGCTGCTGGGAGTCCTTGTTCTTTACCCATAGGGGTTGGTGGGGAATGGTGTCAATGACTGACTGCCCCATGCAAAGTTGAGTATGTGAGCAGAGAGAGATGCACAGACAGTGGGCATGTGGCAAACCACAAACCCCACAAGTGACCGCGGCAGGACCCGCTGACACCGCCTGTCCACAACCAGAGGCGCTCTACTAATTGTTGCTTGGGCTCCTGCTGCACCGGAAGCAGAGAGAGCCATACGACCGTGGGGAGGGGGCAGACCACAACCCCCACAAGGGACCGTGGCAGAAGCCGCTGACACCAACTGTTTGGATCTGGACGCGATCTCCTAATCATTGCTAGTGATCCCTCCACGTGGGACATGCCTGGGGGAAGACCGGTGCAAAAACAAAAGTTGATGGCCAGAATGCAGAACAATGTCATACATTCACCCCAGTACAGAGATCTGGGCCTAAATCCATCGTTTTTTTGCTCGCCATTCCAGTTTGAACCCAGCCATATGCAAATCAGTCTTGACCCTGTGCCTCATGGGAACAGTCCAGCCCGAACTGCCAAGCCAGGTCCTCCCTGGACTGGAAACAAGCATCCTAGGACCGGTTTCGGGGTTTCACCCCTCTTCAGCCAGGATAGCTTGATTCCAGGGTCATGGAGATCATGGGACTCACGTCTGAGCATACCAGTCCCACTCGGGTGACAAATGCAAAAACAACAGTTGATGGACAGAATGCAGAACAATGTCATACATTCACCCCAGTACAGATATCTGGTCCTAAATCCATCGTTTTTTTGCTCACCATGCCATTCCAGTTTGAATCCAGCCATATGCAAATCAGTCTTGACCCTGTACCTCATGGGAACAGTCCAGCCCGAACTGCCAAGCCAGGTCCTCCCTGGACTGGAAACAAGCATCCTAGGACCGGTTTCGGGGTTTCACCCCTCTTCATCCAGGATAGCTTGATTCCAGTGGCATGGAGAGCACGGGACTCATGTCTGAGCATACCCGTCCCACTCGGGGTGACAAATGCAAAAACAACAGTTGATGGACAGAATGCAGAACAATGTCATATATTCACCACAGTACAGAGATCTGGGCCTAAATCCATCGTTTGTTTTGCTCACCATGCCATTCCAGTTTGAACCCAGCCATATGCAAATCAGTCTTGACCCTGTGCCTCATGGCAACAGTCCAGCCCAAACTGCCAAGCCCGGTCCTCCCTGGACTGGAAACAAGCATCCTAGGACCGGTTTCGGGGTTTCACCCCTCTTCAGCCAGGATAGCTTGATTCCAGTGGCATGGAGAGCACGGGACTCACGTCTGAGCATACCCGTCCTACTCGGGGTGACAAATGCAAAAACAACAGTTGATGGGCAGAATGCAGAACAATGTCATACATTCACCCCAGTACAGAGATCTGGGCCTAAATCCATTGTTTTTTTGCTCACCATGCCATTCCAGTTTGAACCCAGCCATATGCAAATCAGTCTTGACCCTGTGCCTCATGGGAACAGTCCGGCCCGAACTGCCAAGCCAGGTCCTCCCTGGACTGGAAACAAGCATCCTACGACCGGTTTCGGGGTTTCACCCCTCTTCAGCCAGGATATCTTGATTCCAGTGGCATGGAGAGCACGGGACTCACGTCTGAGCATACCCGTCCCACTCGGGGTGACAAATGCAAAAACAACAGTTGATGGACAGAATGCAGAACAATGTCATACATTCACCCCAGTACAGAGATCTGGGCCTAAATCCATTGTTTTTCTGCTCACCATGCTATTCCAGTTTGAACCCAGCCATATGCAAATCAGTCTTGACCCTGTGCCTCATGGGAACAGTCCTGCCCGAACTGCCAAGCCAGGTCCTCCCTGGACTGGAAACAAGCATCCTAGGACCGGTTTCGGGGTTTCACCCCTCTTCAGCCAGGATAGCTTGATTCCAGTGGCATGGAGAGCACGGGACTCACGTCTGAGCATACCCGTCCCACTTGGGGTGACAAATGCAAAAAGAACCACAAACCACAACCGCTGACTCCACCTGTCCACAACCAGAGGCGCTCTACTAATTTTTGCTTGGGCTCCTGCTGCGCCGGAAGCAGAGAGAGCCATACGACCGTGGGGAGGGGGCAGACCACAACCCCCACAAGGGACCGTGGCAGAAGCCGCTGATGCCACCTGTTTGCTTCTGGACACGATCTCCTAATTACTGCTAGTGATCCCTCCGCGTGGGACATGCCTGGGGGAAGACCGGGCCAAGAGCGGGCCTGTCTGTGCCCGTCCATATCCGGATGTGGCTGGGCCCCTTCTCTTGGATTTTATTCCCGGACCTGAGGATAAAGGTACTGTGATTCAAGTAGGGCTTGTTTAGACTTTACTTCATGATCCTTTTGAGTTTTGTACATTGGGCAAGTTTTGTTTTTGAAGGAGTTTGTGGTATTGTTGCCCTATACTCTCTTTTTTAAAATGGGGAAGAAGAAAGGTATTTCTGCACCAGCCCTATTGGCACGACCTTGGACAGATTTCTGCAGTGTGTGGCTGGAGTAATCAGCAAAGAGATTGACTTAGCTGAAAGAAGACTGTCTTTATCTTTGCCCAATCTACCCTATCCCACTCCATCGAAGGGGGTCGGAGGCCAATGCGTGAAATGGCTCAGGGGAAACATCTGTATTAGTCCCCATTTCACCTACGATTGTAATTAATAATCCTTGCAATAGCCACAATGATATACCTTCTTCCCCAGCTCGGAATTTAAGCAAAGGAACATGGCCAATCACAAAAGGTGGGAAGGGTAAGAGACATGAGAAAGGGGCACAGCCCAGGAAATGGGCGATAGCCTCAAATAAGGTCCAGGATGGGGCAGGACAAGTGGAGTCAGATAGGGTAACCCAGGCTGTATGCCTTTCAGAAGAATGTTATGCCTGCATAGCACTCCTTATATCTGAAATTTAAAACCTATCTTATCCAGTTTGGGGAAAGTTGAAGATCAATTGTCATCTCTAGGAAGTGTTATTAAAGATAGGTGTAGTCCTCTGCCCCCAAGGGAGGCCATTACACAGCAGATAGGCATGGGTGCTCAAGTCAATAGGCCTTCCACAGGGTTGTCTGAAATTAAAGATCATGTGCCCCAACCAAATGCTGGTAATATTGTGACCCCAGTTATTGGAAACTCACTAGGGGGTAAGGTGCTGGTCCTTCCAAACCCTCGCCAAAATGCACATACTCCTTTTAAAAGTCCTTCGTAAGCTTTACAGAGGGTCTCGAATGCCTTGGAGGAAAGGAAATCCCCTGTTTCTTATCGACCAATTCAAGCTAACTCTCATCCTAAATTTGACTCTGGTTGCCTTCACTTACTCCTTGATAGTACCCCATATACTGTAATCCTTGTAGCAGTCCCTCCACTGCTGATAGGAGCAATTGAGGACTGTCAATGTCTCATCAATAAAGCAGCTCAGTGGTGTATGAGGAACGCCAATCCCCCTTTTCCAATCTGTGATGAAATACTCATGGCTCGTAGAGTTTAGTGGGTAGACCCTACACATAAGTCAGTGAAGGATGACTGCATTATTTTTAATTTTAGAGATCCTGAATATGTAAGATTCATCTTAATGCGTGTGAATAATTTGGTATTAAATAAGGGCAATATAAAGCCACATTCCCTGTTTTTTTTTTTTTACCCTCCACCACTTGGTTTTAATCTTAATTCCATTCACAATAATCTTTTAAGGTCAAGGCAAAATGGAACCCAGAGGAATATTTTAACCCAGCGCTTGCTGGCTACTTTTAGTCATGCAAATAGATTTGAGGTGCCATCAGGCTTACCAGACCCTGATTGGCGTCCACAGCTCTGGTAGTTCTAGGCAATGAGTTTAGAGGTGTCAAATCATTATCAGGGGCTGTTCAAACAGGGAAGCAATCCATGCCTAATAGTGAAGTTCCGATTATGCCCCAAAGCATCAAAGTGCCTATTCTGTCTCAAATTGTTGACCCCCCGCTTTGCAACTTTATCATGGAATATTGCGGGGGTTAACTCTAAGTTGAGTAATGCTGACTGGGTGAATTTTGTCTCAGGTTTTGATGTAATTTGTTTGCAAGAGAAATGGTCAACAGTGGATTTTCATATAAA
This sequence comes from Triturus cristatus, assembly GCF_964204655.1. Lineage (NCBI taxonomy): Eukaryota > Metazoa > Chordata > Amphibia > Caudata > Salamandridae > Triturus > Triturus cristatus. Next base: position 523,063,268 of record NC_140584.1, on the reverse strand, counting down.
TGAGTATCGTTCTTTTTGTATTCCAGCTAACCATACTACTTCTGGTGGGGCGAAAGGTGGGCTGGAAATGCTTTTGGCTCTGAAACATGCTTTGGTGAAAAAAAAGTAATTTGTTCTTTCCTGTGGTACCATCTAGTATTATTATCTAACTTTATTTCGGTAGATTTGTTAATTGTAAATTATTATAATAATTTTTTTTTTTCTAACAACAACATTTATTGGGTTATTCTTTGAGAGGATGGGCAATAGCCCTACAATGACCTGTAGGAGAGAAAGGATGATGTTCACACAAAACAACACATTTCTGCCATTAATCAACACCTGCCAAACATGCAGGTGAAACAATAAAAACAATATGCAGACAGGTCTCGATCTCCACACTAGTACATACAGCAGAGTGTGGCATCAATATTCACATACAAACGGAGCTGCATAGCCTGGTCAAGGTGAAGTAGAGAGTAGTGAGTGACAAAGATCAAGGGGTGCCACTCAGGGGTTCGTATCTGGCGCGGGGGAAGTTTGATTCCTCGATATGTCGCCCATCGGGTCCAGATCTTCTGGTGTTTTGCAGGGCATCCCCAGGTAAGGAAAACAGCTATCTTGTCCCCCATACATCTGTCTAACTCGGTACCTATTCCCTCCAATGTCGTCAGTGCGGTGTAAGAAGAAGAGTCGCGGGTCAAGTGAGCGCTCCCACAATAGTACCTTATTCAGGCAGGACCGAATCCTGCGTCAAAAGAGTTGCTACGCCGTGCAGCTCCATACCGTGTGTAGAAATGTCCCCTCCTCCCCATCACACCTAAGACGTGGGGGACTGAATAACTCCCATTTGCCAGAATCGAGTCCGGGTATAGAACGCCCGGTGTACGTATTTGAACTGTATTAGACGGTATCGTGGGGAGACCGCCGAACCCCTCAGGCTGGTGATGGCTTCCGCCCAGTCGTCATCAGTCAGGTCTGGGATGCCGGCCTGCCACGCAAGTCGTGTCTTGTCAAGGGTAGTTGGTGTGTGGGTCAATCGGCCTGTAGTTATTGGAAGGATTTCAATGTGGTGCCCCGCAACACATCCCCGAGGCTCGAGATCCCCACAAGGTCCCACCCCAGAACCTCATCAGGGTGGTCACTGGGCGGAGGTTTGTACCCTGCCATAGGGGAGTTTTCTGGGTGATTGTTTCCCATTCCAGCCCATTTGTCAGATTTTAGCCCGCCACAGCTGTATCACCACTCTACCAGCCGGCAGCACAAACTCTAGGCGTTCTGCACTGTATAAAAGATGAAGGAGGGAAACCCGCACCATCGCTGCATAATAACATTTTTGATCTTCAAAATTCACAGATAGCAGATGATCTTCATGAAGAAATTAGTAAAATTTCATCTATGAGGTCGCCTTTATGTATGTTTTAGTTTGGTGACTTTAATTGTACACCTTGTAAATATAGTGGGTCTCACATTTGGGGTTTGGATGATTAGTATGATCAACCATTGTCGCACTTTAACCCTTCTTTTTATGGGGACACCCTAAACAAAATTGTGCCAGCCAGCGATCTCTTGTTTTTAGATAATTTTGTAAGAATATTTGATACGGATTGCCCGACCTTTGTGCGGGGTGGGCACGCAAGTGTAATTGGTTTCATGTTAATGTCCAAAAATTTCATTAACATAGTTGAAGATTATAAAGTCATCCCCATTGCTCCAGTGAGCATAATGCCCATAAAGTGACTTTATATTTCAAACAAGGAAAACCCAATTGTCTGAAGTCCCAATTGGATACAACACAAATCAAGGTGTTAGGCTTAAATGGGACCAGATATGTCAGAGGGCATTTGTAGAAAATATAATTAATGGAAACTTAGAGCTTGTAAATAGCTATGAGAATTTACCAGCTGCTATTGTCTGGGAATATGAAAACCTGTGCGCTGTCATTTCATCTAAACTTAGGGCAAAACCTTATTGTCATATGGAGAAGCCTTTAACAAGGTGGTTCAATAGAGCTTGTCCGAAAGTCCACAAAGAGTAAATGGTGCTCTTTTGGCCATTCCATGTGACAGAGATTATGAAGGACCCTGAGAAAGCATTACAAAGTTATGATTAAACAAAGAAAAGAAGAGTTAAGGTTAGAGGCCTCGTCAGATTTGGAAGAAGCAGGGACCTTCAAAGATGAAAAAAAAGTTTTAGGGATTTTTTAACCACCAGTTTTTTCCAGATGTCCCTTCTCAAAAGTTGGACTCATTAATCCTTGAGGTCACATGGGTGGCACGTTTTACGAAGATGTTTAACCCTGCAAATAAGGCGGGTGCACTGGGAAATTATGATTTTGAAGAGACCGTTTACACGGGAAAATAATTCTATTCAGTAACTCTATTACTGTAGCAGAGGTGGAGAACGCAATTGCTCAGGGTATGCGCTTAAAAGCACAGGGTCCTGATAGGATTCCCATCGACCTTTTTAAGGAAGATAGTAGCTTGTGAGCGCCAATGTTGACAAATATCTTTAGAGCCGTTATAGTGGGACCCTTGCCAGCAGCCGCGGCCCATGGAGGGAGTTCCGTGGGGCGGAAAGGCGGGGCGGGGGAGGGGAAGGGTGGGGGGTTCTAAAAACCGGAATATGGATAATTGCAGGTAAGTAAACAATAAAATAAATAAAACGAATTTTGTTGCGCGCCCTGCATCGCAAAATGCGATGCAGCAATGCAGCGATGCAGCTATTTTTATTAGAAGCAGTGCGGATAGTGGTATGTAGGAATTATATGCAACCGCTAGTTCAAAGTCTGATTACATTTAGGCATATACATGCCATATTTCATAGTCTACAGGATTGAAGCTGATAAACTGTTTTCGATGCATTATTGTTCTGTGAATAGAGTGTGTTTTTTTGGATGTAATTTATTGATTCACTTTTATGATTTACTTTTAAATCGAATAAAGCTTGTTTGACTGACTGACTAGGTGAGTCCCCCATCGTGGAGTGAGCTGTGGCTCGGTATTCTCGTAGGAAAGTGTAGATGGCATTTTCCACATTCCGCCCTTCATGCTCGGCCATGTGAAGCACCTTTGACAGAGTCCTCACAAACCTTTCTGCCTCACTGCTGGTTTCAGGCCATCTCAGAGTGATACAGTGGTGACGTGCGCTACCTGAATGAAGGTAGTCAGATCATTCACTGCTGTTGAAAGTAGACCCATTGTCAGTGTGAAGTTCCCCGATTAATGCATGTGCCGCCATGATTTCTCCACCTTGGTAATGACGTCATTGACGGACATGGATGCTGCAAGTTACACTTTTGATACTTAGAACAGTCATCAATTACAATGAGATTGTACCACCACCAGGGAGGTTCTTCGTCTTAGCCACTCCTTGTTGTGACCCATGTGCTAGGTGTACGGGCCAGTAGCAGAGGTGCTGAGGAAACATGAGGCAAGTGACGCATAGTTTCAGCCTTCTGGAATGACTGACAGCTCCTGACACACATTGTGACGAGAATGGAGGGTTTGTTTTGCTTCTGTTGTTCGATGACGTGCATGATGGGGAGCTGTAGACAATCATGTTAGACTGTGGCTTCTACAACCTCCTTGACAGCCATGGGGAGTTGTCGTGCTCTCTCCAGCATCAGCCGCATATGTGTCATGCGCCGCCTCCTCTTCTGCCAAGGTGGCTGTCCGGGGATGTCTTGACAGACAATTGGGAAGGTTGCAAGACCCTGGCCTGTACCCTAGACTGAAGTCAACCTTGGATGTAGAAGATCCACTTTTCTATTATCGGCACTGGGTTGGATGCTGAACCTTCGTAAACCGAAAGAAGCAGCGCATGGTCAGAGTAAGCCATGAATGGGAGCCCATAGAGATACAGATAGAAGTGGCGGCACCCCCAATGTACTGCAATTGCCTCCTTCTTGATCTGAGAGTATATCTGTTTAGCTCTACTTGCATGGGCTCCTTCACTTTGACATTGGGACAGTACCACCCAAGTCCTGTGCGACTCTCATTGACCACTAATTCTGTAATTTTTCAGGGGTTGAAGTATACCAGTGTGGTCTCAGCTGACAGCACTTGTTTAGTTTGGCAGAATGCTTATTCATGCACTTCACTCCATGCCCATGGAGTAGCGGTTTGTGTGAGCTCCTGTTGTGGTGCTGTCAGATCTGCCAGGTTTTGCATAAACTGACCAGAGTATGTAACCATAGCTAAAAAACTCCTTCCCCTGATAGGCACGTGGGCGCAGGTGAGGCTTGTATGTCTTGAGAATTGGTATCCAGAGAAACTGATACTGTGCCTCAGAAACTCACACTTTTCATTGTGTAGGGTGAGACTGTGTTTCTGCAAACAGATGAACATTGCCCGCAACTGGGCTAGGTGACTGAAATTCATCCTACTCGGGAGACCAGCCAGCAGCTCTCTAACAAGTAAATAAAAGGCTTGCCTTCAATTCCGGCAATTATGGGATTGATTTGCTTCGTGGTCAAGTAGCAGTAGCAAAGGGAAGACTTGGGTGATCGGGTTCATAATCAAAATGGTAGAGGGAAAAGTAAAAAAAAGTGAGTTCCTCCCTTAAATCCCTTTGAAACTGGCAACCCAGGTGTGGAGGTTACCCCACCACAGGTACGTTGGCGGGAAGGCACATAATGACTGGCCCGGTGGAAATCTTGGTTGGACTATCGCTGGCAGCCGCTTTTGCCAATGGCATAAACACAAGTGGGAAAATCTGGCGAAGATGGTGGCACTAGCCTGGACTATCGTCCATAAACCGGCCAGCATGTAAATGGAGCGAGTGGATCACCTAGTAGGTGGGCGGGGAATCCGATGGAAAAACGACGGCGGAACCAGATGCGCCAAGATTTAAATCAGGCCCTAAGTCAGAAGGTAACATTTTTCACTGTGTAAAACTTGGTTGGTGTATCTAACTAGCTCTCCATCTTAGTTGGTCTGAAATCGCGCCTAGACCCCAGTCTACTGCAATCATTGACTACTATTTGACGCTTTGCCCTTTTTGCGCCTATTAACCTAAAATCTTTTTAAAAAGTCATATCTCCGGCTCCCCTTGTTGGATTTATGTTCTTTTGGTGTCATTTTAAGTCTTACTCTATATTTTAATTTTGTTAGGAATTTTTATTGTTTGGTGTTTTGATTTTATTACTGTTTTGGTACTGCATAAATACTTTACCCATTTTCCTAAATTAAGCCTGTCTTCTCTGTGGCATAGCTACTAGGGGGTTGGGCTCGGGTTTATTTAGTGACTTTAAAGATTCACCCTGACAAGAGTTATGATTATTCATTGATTTGGGCGGTCGCCCACCCCATAAAACATTCCAATTTCTTGCTTGAGCTGATAGAATTTTCAGCATCAGCCTCCCCTATTACTAAGCTGCTCAAGGACGGGGTGGTATTTTCTTGGTCCCTTGAAGCAGAAAACATCTTTGAAAAACTAAAGCAGTCCTTTACTCAGGCTCCCGGACTAAGACATCCAAACCCTTCTCACTCCTTTACCGTAGAAACTGATGCATCACACATGTCAATAGGGGGTGTTCTTTCCCAGAGACATGCCACCACTGGGTGCTTGCATCTGGTAGCCTTTTTTCACACAAACTGAATCCCACAGAGCAGAATTACTCCATGGGGGACAAAGAACTATTAGCCATAAAGAGAGTTTTCGAGGAATGGCACCAGTATTTACTGGGGGCTTTACATAAGATCACTGTTCTCACTGATCATAGAGATTTATTGTTTTTGAAATCAGCAAGGTCCTTGTCTATGAGGCAATTGTGATGGGCCTTGTTTTTTAGTGAATTCGATTTTTTGATACAGTATCAACCTGGAAAAAGACATGGAAAGGCGGATGCCTTATCCAGATTTGGATATGAGGTTGAGGAACAAGAGTCGAATCCCCCTCTTATTATAGCCTCTGAATGTATTCTTGGGGTCCTTAGTTCAGAAGAGGATTTCTTACAGAAGGTGGGAGTGGCACAAGACACAGAGGAGGTTAAAGTTTGGGAAGAGAAGAATCAAGGAACAAGAATAGAGAACCTTCCATACATTCAGGGAGGGTTAGTCGTTCTCACAACAGATTTATAAAGTCAAGCCGCCCTAGAATGGAGTCATGCTCATGTACTCTCAGGTCATCCTGGTTATAAAAAAACTGTGTATCTAGTAAGACATCATTTCTGGTGGCCTTCTCTGGCCACAGACACTAAGATGTACATACAGAGATGATACATATGTGCACAAAGCAAAAGGGGTGGGCTCTTGGTTCCCATGCCGACTCCTCCTAGCACTTGGCATTCCATTTATATGGATTTTATAGTGGAATTACCCACTTTTTATCTTTGAAGTCCCTTTGTACAATGTTGTCCCTTTGCGATTTGGGATGAAAACTTTCGTAGTGTAACATACGTTACACTACGAAAGTTTTCATCCCAAATCGCAAAGGGACAGCATTCCATTCGGACAATTCTTGCGATTGCGCAGGAATTGTTCTACAATGTGTGATTTTAATAAACACTCGGAGATCCTAAAATCTAAATTGAAAAACAGAGGCTATCCAAGGAAATTAATAAATCAGTCCTATAAAAGAGCTAAATACTATGACAGAGAATACATGTTAGATCAAAGTAGGGTCAAAATTGGGGACCAGAAAAAGGAGAAAATTGTATTCATAAGCCAGTTTAGCGATAGGAGTAACCAGATAAAGAATATACTAAATAAAAACTGGAAAATTCTCAATGACGGACAGGAACACAAATTGGTAAAGCCGCTATTTGCCTATAGGAAAAATAAAAATATTAGGAGCAGCCTAGTCAAAACCTACAGGTATTGTCAGAGAGGAGAACAAAATACAATCTTTGGGACACGGACAACTGGGAACCACAGATGTGGTACATGCTCAATTTGCGAACATTGCATTGTTGGTAAAAGTATTACTTTTAACGGTCAGGAGATCAAGTGTAGCGACTTAAGCAACTGCCGCAGTAAAAATGTGATTTACCTCATTATCTGCCCATGTGGCTTAGGCTACGTGGGGGAGACAAGTAGGGAATTAAGGCTAAGAATACAAGAACATAAATCTGCTATTAGAGCAGGAAAAGAAAATGCACCCCTTACGGAGCACTTTTCCAACCATGGCCACAGTTGTAATGATCTACAGTGGTTTATCCTAGAGAAGATATCTGGAAACATGCGGGGAGGCGATTTGAATAAAAAACGGAAACTTAGAGAACAATGGTTCATATGCAAATTTAATACTGTAACAAAGGGTCTCAATTCCCGAGAGGACTGGATGTCCATTATATGCTGAACTCTGCGTGAAATGTGTACTCACATTGATAAGATTTTCACGATGACAGTAATAAGATCTAATAGTGGTAGTGTATAAATACGAAAGAGATGTTGGAAGAGTCAGTCTCATAATGAACAAGCAACAATGAGGGACCTAATAAACCCAACATATGAGATAAACTAAATTAGAGAAATCATATGTTGTATAATTAGAGTAGGAATTTGATAGTTTGTTTGACCCCTGTCGTAGATATTGTAGAAATTAAATAACATGAGGAAAAAGAAAAATTTATTTTAGGAACGATAGGATAGACTAAAAAGCTGGGGCAGCTCAAGTGAATGTACTAATAGAATTCGGGAAACAATATGTCATTTGGACCCTTAAGTACGAGACACGAGAAATGTGACAGCGGGATGCTGGAATTAATGTATTTATCTTACCCTTAATAAAGTTCTACGATTTACAAAAAATGTTTTTTTAAATAAAGCACAAATATACAAAGTATGCCATCTCGACGCAAAAGATACGTCGTACGTATAGAAAAAACGAGACGGATACGTCAAATGTGCGACGGCGGGACGCCGGATTGAAAACATTTAAAAATCACGTTACCGGAAGTAAGGGTTAGAGGACCAAACGAGAACCAAATGGACGTGCTGAACACGCCGCGCTACATCTTGGAAACATTAAGGTGAGAATATAGTAGGAGGTCTTAAACTGCGGAGTAGTATAATGGGAGGTCTCTGTAACGAGAGGTCTCTGTAGCGACCCGTTTTAGAAATGGCAGGATACGGGGTAACATCGGGGTGAAAATAGACGATGTCCGACTGTGATGCATAATCATAAATGAGGAGAAATAATAGACACCCGTGGGTAAGGGTTCCCCTTTAGAACCAATAGAGCTTACTTAGACTTATTTCAAAAGGAAAGGGCACAAAAATCGTGTTTGTTGGTTTAGTTATCCCTTTAGAAACATTGAACAAAAAGAGAGGAAGGCATAAAAAATCATGGATGTCGGTTTGTTTTCCCTTTTTAGAAACGTTGAACAAAAAGACACCAAGATAAGGAAGGATAGAATTACTATAGAACCTCCACACGGTGTATTTGCAGATGAACACGGAAGATTATTCCAAAAGGAATCAATAAGAAAAAATTATTCTAAAGGTGATACATTGAACAATCATGTTTAGAACCGCTTTTTATTTATAAAACCAAAATCGCTATCACAATGTATATAATTATTTTTTCGATAGGCAATGCAACATTGAAATAGAAGATGCACAATGATTTTTAACGTAGAGCGAAATCAGAGGCTCGACTAAAGGAAATAAAAAATAAGAATACACGAGGTAGGAAGTGAATCCTTACAAAAAGAGTTAGATATCGTTTTGGATCTAGGATATAAAGTGTGTGATATGTATGGATTTATTAGATGACTCAATAAGGGACGGTATGTGTGGTTATTTTGAATGATTGAAGCATACCCATTGTGAATTCACGATATTGGCATAAAAAATTGCTGACTAGGGTTTTGATAAAAATTGTTTTTATACCAGAATGATATGAGAAAGGTCACTTAGCAGGCATTTCCATAACAATGTAGTGGAATGTCGGTCATCATAAAAAATTGTTGATCTGGGTTTTGAAATTTTATGTATTAGAGATATATGAGGATGGATGCACAAAAAATTGTTGATCTGGGTTTTGAAACTTTATGTATTAGAGATATATGAGGATGTTTGCTGGTTAGGCATTTCCATAACAATGTAGTATAATGTTTGTATTTACATTTTGTAGATTTTCAAATCACAATTAATAACGAGAGGAGAAACATTACTGTCTTGAAAAAGAAGGTTTTATGCGAAATACACCTTCGAAACGTGTCAACGCTTTTTTCTATAGCCACAAATGTATTCCCTTCATATCACCATAGACGTACAATGAGAGGAACGCAGTAAGGTGTATATGTAAAGAAGTTGGGTCTAAAAATTGTGGCCTGGAATGACAAAGTCTAATTGTCTATTGTACACTCTCGTATAAGAATATACTGATTATGATGAACTCATGTTTTTAATTATGTTGACATAGATTATTGGGTACTTAGCACCCAATATTTTTAGATTGACTGTCTCAGATCGATACATATTGTTTGTTTTTATAGTGTCTAATGTATTTCATGATATAATGTATGGAAAAATGTCTGGTTTTTAATAAACTTAATAGTGAATATAATTGCTACACAAAAAAAAAAATTGTGCCAATATTGGGTGAAATTGAGGTGTGTGGTTGTGATTGGATGACAACGTACTCAAAGGTTTATGAGGGTAGGATGTGGATAGAATTCTTTCATAAATATCTAATTTTTCCCAGAGGACAATCTTGCTCAAATTGTCCAATACCTGATACACTGGAAGGGACATGGGTTTGCAGACCGAACTTGGGAACCTGCGGGGCATGTTCATGCTCCTCGCTTGGTTCGTCTTTTTCACTGAAAATATTCCTGGAAACCCAAACCGGTTGGAGGCATATTGGGGGGTGTACTGTCATAACTGCTTTGTCCGTGCTGCAGTCAGCAGCAAGGACAGAGGTCCGCCCACATGCATTTCCCAACCAGACAGGAGGAGCGCTTTGTGTTCTAGCTCTTGCAAGCGTTTCCTTCCCATCCGTGTTCCTGACAGCACTTCCGGTTTGCAGCGTCCGTCTCTCTCCTTCTCGTCACTCTCACCGGCTCAGCATTCCTCGGTGGGGCCTCTCCTGTAAAACAAAATAGAGAAAACAAAGAATCATCACAAATGCGGTAACAAGCTTGCGCTTGTGTGTTTGAAAGACGTCTGTGAAGGATTTAGCAAAGCAAATACATATCTGAAGGAATCTTTCGGGCGTACATGGGCATCTGAATTTCTTTAGTGGCATGTTTCTTGATTGTATGAAATCATGGCAGTCTGTATTACAAACTCCTAAAGTTAAGTAGACACATTATGTTCAGTCCTTCCTGGCTGTATGAATCCACAGCAGTCAGCATCACAAACTCCTGAATTTTAAGGAGGCACGTTTGGTTTAGCCTGCACCTTTTTTCATACTTTTTGTTACCTTATCTCTAGCTGATCATTGAGTCAGCCTTTGTTATTTTTGGGCTAAGTGCTATTTTGTCTAGGTTACCTACACTGGTAAGCACTTATTATATAAAACCATTACACAACAGAATAGTGTACCCTTAATGATTTTCTCTCTCTGTTCTTTATTTTTTTTATGCAGAATTATTTGTTGATTCCTGAATACACTTTTATTGGACACTAGTGGAAAAGGGGAACAAATAAGGTAGACAACCTTGACGTATTAAATAGTAGTTATCTATTGTTATGTTTTCCATTATTTATTAGAGTAGTCTATTGACGATACTTTGTTTACAGGCTCACAGATGTCTCCAGTGACATATCCTTGCTGCCCAGGTCATGCCGTGGGACCCTCTTCAGCTTTCTCCTCCCAGTGTTTCCCCTCTTCCCCCTGTACACTGATCCTGCTTCGACCCCGTTGGGCATACTATGTGGTAGTGGGAAGTTGGGACCTATTCATCAGTCTCCTGTCTCCTGTTCCTGTGGAAACTTCAGGTGAGCCTTGATACCTCTTTTGACATGGTTAGCCCCCATGTTTGCCTCCTGGAAAATGATATGGTTTTGATAGTAGTGCACAGGGTAGCTGCCAACCAGGTCCCCTGTGCCAGTGCTTCTTCAATAAAAAAGATTCCACAATTGGCCTTTCAGGCCCCTATAAGTACCTAGTAAATGGTACCTGGGTACCAAGGCCATTGGGACTGAAGAGGGTCCCCTAAGGACCTCTCACCTAGGCCATGCAGCATGCCACTGCAGCATGAATGGCCTGGTGTAGACAAAATGACAAAGTCGACATGGCACACTGCTGTCAGCTCAAAGTCACACCTCTAGCAGGCCTTACCAGCCCTAAGGTAGGGTGTACTATATCACAGGTGTGGGCATATCTGCATGGCCAGATATACCCCTACAATATTAGGGTCTATCTCTTAATATTGTAAGTGCTAGGGAAGCCATAGAGAGTACATAGACTGGAAACTTAACAACTTGAATTCCACAGCAACATGGTGGCTTCACTGAACACAGGCGTGTTTGGTACCAAACTACTCGTCTCAATAAACCCACACTGATGCCAGTGTGGGATTTATTTTAACATGTACCCATAGGGCACCTCAGAGGTGCCCACTTAAAACCTACCAACCCTTCATCCAATCATGGCGGGGGATTCCCCTCTCTTGGGTGGGTCGCATCGAGGCAGTGAAAATGACCTTGTTGCCGGAATTCTCTACCTAATGCAGGTGATGCCGTTGCCACCTCCCTCAGCCACCTTGAGGAAACTGCAGGCCGCACTGGAAGCCTTCATATGGGAGGGTAAGCGAGCTTGGATGGCGAAAGCAGGAACATACCTGCCGCTAGCCAAGGGGGGACTTGGAATTCTAAACCTGGCGAAATATTACCAGGCTGCTCAACTAAGATATATAGTCGAGTGGCAGCGTTTGATGACAGAAAAACACTGGTGCTTCCTATACCAGGCAGTCGCGGACATCCATATTTGGAAGATCCGGTGGCTACAGCGTAAATATCGCCTGCCAGGGGTGTACATCTCACCTGTGGTCAGAGCAACTGTCGGGGTCTGGGACAAAATATATTCCACTCACCAGCTATCCACGCGTATCTCGCCCCTTACTCCGATCATAGGAAACCCTGATTTTCCTGAGGCAATGTCGGAGAAAGCATTTGCTCCTTGGCAGGAAGCACAATCTAAGAGGATTGGTGACCTGTTTGATTTGCAGGGCCTGTTAGACTTCAAGGCTCTACAACAGGACTTTGGGCTGATGGATTCAGAATATTGGCATTACCTAGCGGTCAGACACTGGGTTTCTCTTCCTACGATTAAGCCGCATGCCGGTTGAAGTTTCACACTGTTTGAACGCTGGCTCTTCTCCCAGAAGGACGACTCTCGGCTTTTGTCAGATATATGCTGCTTTTTAAATACCCAACCTACACCGCTACACACTCTGGCTAGGAAGAGATGGGAGCGGGAATGTGAACACAGCTTTACAGATAAGGAGTGGTCAGCTATATTGCACGAGCGCGCACCTCCGCCACGAGTGCCTCAGGCAAAGAAACTCTACTAAAATTAGCTCACTACTGGTATTACACCCCGACCCGCTTGGCTTGGTGGCAGAGGGGGAAGCCAAACAAATTTTGGAGGCACTGCGCTCACTCGGGCACACTCTCCCACATACTATGGCACTGTCCTAAACTTCATGGGCATTGGAGGGAAGTTTTGACTGACATCGACACAATGTTCAACACCGAAATACCCCACGTTCCGGCCTACATACTGCTAGGGTTGCCCAATGTCTTAACCTACCCACTATATTCCGAATGGGTAAAGCTATTACCTTGGCGCTATGTGCTGTGAAGCAGGTCCTGCTATCAAAGTGGGGCACCTGATGTGGCTCCGACCCATGTAGATTGGCTCCATAAACTTTGGGACCTATTAGGGATGGAGAAGTTGATGGCCACTGTTAATCACACATTACCCAAATTTGAGAAAAGGTGGGGTACATGCATCACACACCTTTCGGGAGAATTTCAGCACTTAACATGCCCGATATACTTATGCATACTGCAGATCACACCACCCACACCCCCAACAGATCCAGGGGAACAGAAAGCGTGAAGTCTATACCACAGCAACTTGAGCACGTGTTGTTTTCTGTTTAAGGTTTGATGTGAATCTGTATTCTGTTCTCCCTCCCTCCCCCCTTCTTTTTTGCCCACCTTACCCCAACCCCCCCACCAATTCTCTGTTTGAACTCATGACCACCGCACCGGCCAATGGATGTAGGTGCAGGATGATGTAAATGTATTCATGCCTTACTGCCTATTCCTCAACGGCCAAATGGATGTATGCGACAGCTAATGTTCCTTACCTTCTCCTCCTTTAAACTAAAAAAACTGTTTAAATCCTAAAACCTACCAACCCAGATGTGGTCACAGACTGACTGTAGGCAGCCTGCCATTACCAGACATGTTTCTGGACCCCTGGGTTGAGAGCCTCTGCTCTCTGGGACCAGAAACAATGCACATCCCGAGTGGAGGTATCACTCCTCTTCCTCCAGGAGTGCTCGAGAGCGAAGCTTCAAAAGCCAGCCGCCTATGCAATGTGACCCCCAGCCTCTGCTACTAGCAGCAGATAGCAGCCCCCAGTTTACACCCCCACTTTGGGTGGGAAAACTTCCAAGAATAGGAGGTTTGCTCACCTTTGCCAACTCCATCCCTAAGGTGTGGGAGGCGAGGTGAAGCACATCTTTCAGTCCCCGACATCTTGAAGATGAGGAGACCCCTTCAATCAAGCCTAGGTCTATGCCTCCTCACACAGGAAGGTGGAATGATTGAGGGTGTAGTCACCCCAGGTTAAGTGCCCAATATCCCTACCTGTTACTCCCCTAACATGCCCCTAAATTTAGTATTTATGTGGCTCCCCAGACCTGGAAACCAGTTCCCTGTCGACCTAAGAAGAAGGACAAAGAAGGCGCAGTGCAGCGAAGCCTGAAGACGTCTACTGATTTGGACCCAACCCTACTGACCTGTCTCCAATTTCAAAGACCCTGCAAAAAAGATGACGCCTCCAGAACTTGAGGAAGGCTGGCTACCCTTCGACAAAGACCAGAGACTCCAGTGAACAGTGGCTCTGCCTCCAAGAAACCTACACAAAGGACTCCTGTGCCCTCCGGATCCGCGAGCCTGCACACTCTGCAACCTACACGTCCGACCCGTGTCCAGGTAGATCACACGATCCAGAACAGGTTCCACAGTGATCCTGACCTCAAGTCTAGTGTTGGCTGACCCCCGCTGGACTTAACGACGACACCTGCAGCCTGAATCCTGAGGCTCCCCTTGACCACAACCAGCTCCAATAAGAGGACTCTGATGTTTAAGGACACCCCTGCGCCCGAAGCGCCTGGGCCTTGGTGAGCTGAACTGATGGTGCCCCTATGACCCCCTACACCTCTACTTACCTCTTCTGTTGCTGGTCTTCCTCCTACAGCCTTGGGTGTGACGCCTGCAGCCTATTTGTCCGAAGCAAGTTCTCCGTTGAAAAGCCGTGGGCGCCCGACGCTGAATTTGCACTCTGCACCCAGCCGCCCCTGTGCTGCTGGTGGTGTATGTTTGGTGCTGCTTTGTGGCCTCCCTTGTGCTTGCTCTAACCCTAATGCTTGGCCCCTGCACCCGATTTATCTACCTGCAAGGAGTGTGACTCCATTGAAACGCTTTGTGCCGAACTCCGATTTTGACCTCTGCACCCAGCTGTCCCGTGTGACTGGTGGTGCAGTTTTGGCGCTCACCTGATCCTTGCCCCTTGCTGACCTTTGGTTCCAAAGACTTGAACTGTAAGTTGTGTACTTACCTGTATAACCGCATTATTGTTTTTACTCCATAGGATAACACTGAACTCTGTGAAAATTACACAGTGTCAACTTTTGAAAATCTGAAGTATTTTCCCTGCAAAATGTACTTACCATATTGGTCTTAAGCTAAAAATTGAACAAAGCTTATTTTTATAAAAATTGGTGTGGATCTCCTTTTTGAGTTGTGTGCCCCTTATGGGTCAATGGTGTGCAATAAATGTCTTACACTCATGAGTGTTAGGCCTAAGGCTGCTCTTCCACACTACCACTAATAGAGAAACTTGGGTTTGCATTTAGCCCTGTACACTTCCGGCAGAATCTCTGGACTCTGTGCACCGTATAACCACTTAGTGGTATACCATATACAGAGCCAGCTTCTTGCACACATAAAACAGGTACTAAGGTAATCCCAATGTTATCCTATAGGAGAGATAGACATTGCAGTAGTGAAAAACGAATTTGAGATTTTTTTTCACTACCAGGGCATTAAATGTAAATGTCCTGACTTTTAAATAAATTGCACTCTGCCCTCTGGGCTGTCTAGGGCCTACCTTAGGGGTTACTTATACGTATCAAAAAGGAAGGTTCAGGCCTGGCAAGCGGTTTACCTTGCCAGGTCTAAATGGAAGTGTAAGCTACACAAACAAGCTCTGCAATGGCAGGGCTGAGCCATGGTTTGAGCTCAGTGCTACGGGTCCACTAGTAGCATTTTATTTTCAAGCCCTGGGCACATGTATTGTACTTTAGTAGGGACTTAAAAGTAAATTAAATATGCCAATTGGTGATGAGCCAATATTGCCATGTTTAGGGGAGAGAGAAAGAGCACTTTAGCACTGGTTAGCAATGGTAAAGTGCACAGAGTTCTAAAACCAGAAACAATTAGGTCAGAAAAGTGGAAGAGGTGGGCAAAACGTTTGGTGGGGAGATCACCCTAAGGCAGTTTCAGCACTCTGTCAATCATCTCCTTGTGTTTGCTTTGTTCGCTCTAAGGTGGCAGGGTATGCCCAGACGTGGGTCCCTTGCTCACTTTGCCACTGGATTCAAGCTAGCCTGGCTGATGAGGGCTGTTAGCCTGAAACCGTTCCCAGGATGCTAATTTCTGATCCAGGGAAGACATGGTTTGGCAGTTCGGGCTGGGCTGTTCCCATGAGGCACAGGGTCAAGACTGATTTGCATATAGCTGTGTCAGAACTGCGGTGGCGAAGTGAGCTAAAGAACGATTATGGATCCAACCCAGACCTGTGACTGGGGGTGAGTGCCTGAAAAGATTCAGCGCTCTGTCCATCATCTCCTTGTATTTGCTTTGTACACCCTAAGTTGGCAGGGTATGCCCAGACGTGGGTCCCTTGCTCACTTTGCCACTGGATTCAAGCTAGCCTGGCTGATGAGGGCTGTTAGCCTGAAACCGGTCCCAGGATGCTTGTTTCTGGTCCAGGAGGACATGGCTTGGCAGTTTGGGCTGGACTGTTCCCATGAGGCACAGGGTCAAAACTGATTTGCATATAGCTGTGTCTGAACTGGGGTGGCGAAGTGAGCTAAAGAACGATGATGGATTCAACCCAGATCTGTGACTGGGGGTGAGTGTCTGAAAGGTTTCAGCGCTCCGTCCATCATCTCCTTGTGTTTGCTTTGTCAAGTCTAACACAGGGTTTCTACAGAATGAAAAGATTTAACCAATCATTGTTAAAACTCAGGTGCAAGCACTCTATATTGCAACTGAGCAGCTTCCTAGCTTTAAGGTAGCCCATAAGTCAGCTGCTGCAAATTACTATTCATGTTTTGGGCTGGGATATCAATGTTCAGTAAATTCTCCCACCAAACTCTGTTAGCCAAATGATCACAGTCAATGTTTATAGAATATAGAATTAGCTGATGTGATGCACACTTGAGATTAGCAAGTGTGGTTGCACCAGTGGTCAGGGCTCAGGGAGAGCTGACTTATTGTCCCACAGAACTGAAAACAGGGAAGCCCGAATAACTCCATGTAAACCTGGCTCATGAACATATGATACCAATTGTCCCCTATAGAGGTTACCATACAGGTTACTGATCAAAACCTTCATGACTTCTACATTAGCAGCATTCTTCGCTATTGGTAAGAATAAATGTTTCTTATATATATACACACAATTGTGTTTACACTTGTCATTTAGGAGTTAATAGTTTGCCATAAGGTAGTCCCAATATTCCTACTTCACAGCCACAATGTAGGACCATTTAATCATGATTAAACGCTTGTCACACTGAAGTGTAAACATCGTTGTATATATAAAGGAATACAAGGATATTAACATGGTGAGCTATGTTATTGTAACAAATGATGTATATGTGCGCTTTATAATACTTTCTATCACTATTCCATGTGTAATAAATTTGAAATATGAAATCTTTTTCCAGTCTTCACCCGGTTAATGCAATAGGATATGTTGAAATGAATATGCATATTAGTTATGTGAATTGACTTAAAAGGTCTTCTTACCAATATCGAGCATTGCCACTATTGTAGTACCTGTGAACAATTTTGATAAGTAGCCTCTATAGAGAAACATTTCTTTCACATCCTTCTCTCCACAGACAGCTGGGTGGCAAGGCATTGACTACATGATGGCAGCTTCAGCAGTCTGCTCCACCGCTTGTGGTGAAAGGAGTTCCTTCTTCGGTTTGGGGTGCTGGTGTAATCATAATCACTGAAGTACAACAAAGGTGGAGTCAGCACAGGATGTTTGGACCTGTTACCAAAGCAGTGTCCGAATCGAACAGTCTTTACTTTGCCGATGTCACTGGCAAGTCACACATGCCCTCTCCTCAAGTGGACTAGATTTGTCAGTTGGGCAGAGAGAACATGGAACCCTGGGCACTTTATGGCTCTTCTTGGCACTCTCAAACTTTTCCTCTGCTCTCTCAGGATGCTCCTCACACTGGGCTTGGCAGCTGGGTTCTCTTCCATGGGAAAGAAGGCTCCTACAGGACTAAGCTCTCTCCTCTGCTTAGAAAGGCAGGCAGCTCCCAGGGGCACTGGCAGATCCACACCTTCTTTCAGCAAGACTTTCAGAAACCAGGCGATGTACCCTCACCTATGGGAGCCTGGCCATCGGTGATACCAGTCATGGACCACGGCATCTCTTCTCGGGCAGTGAAATAGTTCAACCTGTAACAAAGTAAAGAAGATTAGGGCCCACAGTCATATGGGGATGTAGATCCTCATCATAGGTTTAGAAAAGAGGCGCCTGGTTTCTTTTATAGTTAATTTTTCATCTGCAGCTCAGACAGGCTCATTATGCAGGGAGATGGCCCCTCACACAGGTAGCAAAGATGCTGACTCCAAACAGGATTACCCAGAACATGAGCAGAGTAACTTTGAATCTCCTCCCACGACTCTCATCGGCCTTGCAGGATGGGCCACTGAATGGTAAACAAAGGACACAGATTCTCACTAGGAACTTCTCTTTCACTAGTAACTGTCTCTCCTGGCTCACCCCATTCACAGCCATTATCCAAATGGCTGTGATCAGGAGGCTTATCAGCAATCCTTTGCCAAAAGGGTATCATAGTATTTCTAAAGGCAGTCCTGTCTCCATCCCTCCACACGTGTGTAACTGGAGCAACACCCTCCTCTTCTGGAATACAGACAATCCACTTCCACAGTCTGGGGACTGTTAAACAACGTCCACCTTGTGGCATATCAGAGAAAGGTAAGCCAAAATGGATCCCTCTGTTAACAGCATACATACATACATAACAATATGGATTCCAATTCAGTGTCTGGTCATGACACGTGTGTGGAATTTTACTTGAGGAGGCCTGTTTACATTGCACTCATGTGCCTCAATAGATAAAAAGGCCAGTTCAGTTACTGATCAGTACAGTCTTTTCCACAGCCAAGGGTAAGAAAGAAAATAGAAAAGAGAAGATGGCCGCCAAAGGAGAAGAGCTCTCAAAAGTTGCTCCAGGCTTGTGATACACTGTCGGTTTTAAATCCCTACATAGCCGAGCCTCTCCCCCTCCAGCGAATGTGAATCGGACTTACCATCCAGCTGGCTCTCAGATGGTGTTCTGGGGGTCGGTTCTGGTGTTCTCTCTAGCTGTGAAGATCTGCTGAGCGTGCATCGGGATGCATTGAGGTCCCGGGACGCAGTCAGTATAAGTTGGTGCTGAGGGAGTGTCACACTCAGACAGGATCACAGGTCCCTGCTGCCTCTACTCAACATGATCTCCGGTCTTGGCCGAGCCCCCCTAGCTGTCTCGCAGCTAATCTGGAAGATCTACGGCATGGCCGCTAAACTTGGAGGTCCAAGGGGGTCGTTTGTTGTGTGTGTGTTGGTGGTCCTGGGTCACGGGCTGCTTGTTGCTGACTGCGGTCGGCGTGGAGTCAACGGACCCGGTCTGGAAGTGATTCCGGCTTGAGGCGGGATCGGTCATCGGGCAGCCTCTCCCATCCCCCTGCCGGTATACTGAGCTGCCAGCAGGTGAGAGAGGCATCCGGCTTCGGGTCGTAGTTGATGAGCGGAGCTTCGTCGTGCTCGGACTGTGCTGGGTCCTGCACAAGCAGCCGCACTGCCGCTGCTGGTGGGCCACGGGGGCTTTCTGTGAAATGTGTTGGCTGGTCCTTCGGCCGGGCGGAAGTGTTTGTTTTCCTGGTGTTGGTGGCTTGACTGCGTAGGTGATTTTTCCCGTTCTTGGAGCTGTTGCTGGCTTGCTGTTCATTAGGGCGTCAGACGTGTCCCCCCAATGCCTCTGCCATGAGTCACGGAGGCTGCCTATGAGGGGAGAAGCAGCCTCTGCTCAGGTTTGAGAGCGGAGCACTGCCGTGCTACTGGGATGCTTGTTGGTGGGGTCGGCAGCTCCTGGGCTGTTCGGATTGAGGAGCCACTTTATGTTTGGGGAGCCACAAGCCTTTTGACAGTTGTGATCAGCAGAGAGGGGGCTTGAGGGCCTTTGTGGAACTACCTAGCCAAAGGTGTGCACCCCTCTTCCTGCTGGGTCTGTTTGAGCTGTGCCATGCACTCTATATCTGGTGCAGCTTGCTCCACCATTTTGGGTCCACTGCTCATAATCTCCCCCCCTCATGGCAGCCATCTTCCCATGCTTTCGGCCACCACTTACTTTGTTGTTTAACCCAATATAGGCAGGTGACTCTGACTCATGTTTAAGCCTAGAGCTCCACCTTGTGGCCACAATAAGTATCTGAATGCTAGCTAGTTATTTATGATGGTTTTGTCTGCAGGAGATTGGTGCTATACTGCCTGTTTATTTTAGGGTGGTAATGTTGAACACTACAGCATCTTACTTGCTCCTTGCTCTGGAATCACACTGTCTTAGCTGAATTTTTTATCGGATAAAAAGAGTTTGGGCTCTTAGCTAAGCATCCTAGCTTTGGAATCCTCGTCGTATATTTTATGTAGTACCGTTCAAATGTAAACCAGTCACAAATATGTTGATTTCAATGCTCCCCCACAAACCTCTCGACACGGCTCTGGTCACATATGGCCCTAATTCATGGTCGATTATCCTATTAATATCTCAAAGAATACGAAAAAAAACCTAAAAGAAAGTACTGAAACAACACCTGGATACTCTAATTGCTAATACCTACCACAATTTGTCCAATGGCACCACGAAAACTAACTTTGTCTTCTATTCCAAACACCCTGCAAAATGGAAAAACATCTTCCTTCTCCTACTACAAGTGTAAAAGACTATCAAGATACCCTATGGAACTAACCGGACGTCGTCCCCCTCCTCATCTTTTACAGGTGAATTTAATATATCCATTTTCAAGACAGAAAAACATTCTTATACAAGCGACCGATACTCACCTCTCCCTATTCGATCATCACTTTCTGTAATTTTTCTAACCTCTCACACTTCAAAGTTATCTGTCCTTTATGCCTTCATCCCCCGACCCCTGACACGCTCACCTGAACCGACCTGCCTTCTTCCCCCCTCAAATTCACCATCCGGCCCGAAGCCACCCACGGATTTAACTAGCAACCTTACTTCCCCCATGAACACACTTCACACACAAACGTTCAGCTGAGGGTCCTCACCTTTGCCCACCCCAATCAGCAATCTCTTGATAGCTAATTGCAACGTTGGGCTCAGCAAACCTAATTGATCGGGCCTTATCGCTAGACCAGCTTCTCCTAAACCCTCTGCTGATGCACCCCCCTACCATTTCTGTCCCTATTCAACTGCACTTTGGCTTTCCACAAGCCTAGTCCCCATAATAAGGAGGTCACTCATATCAAAGCATGCTCTACTCCTTGCTCCTGAGGACTTGTATTTCTGCCTCCCCCGTGCATTGCTGGAAGCATCAATAACACACTCAAACAGATCTTGTCCCGTATGGAACAGAAACTTGACTCACTGGCTAATTACATAGGTCACCTTAGACATGACATCTCAAAACAGGCTAAGCTATCCAGCAATCACTCCCAGAGAGTTATACATTACCTCCACACACTAGCCCTCCTACCGCAGCCTCTAAACACTCCCCGTGGCTCCATACTCCTTTCGGTCATCTGTCCCACAGACCCCATTGTACGCTCCACACTCTATTTTGTGATACAGTATTAACGTGGAAAAAGACATGGAAGGGCGGATGCCTTATCCAGATATGGATATGAGGTTGAGGAACAAGAGTTGAATCCCCCTCTCATTATAGCCTCTGAACATATTCTTGGGGTCATTAGTTCAGAAGAGGATTTCTTACAGAAGATGGCAGTGGCACAAGACACAGAGGAGGTTAAAGTTTGGGAAGAGAAGCATCAAGGAACAAGAATAGAGAACCTCCTATATATTCAGGGAGGGTTAGTGATTCCCACAACAGATTTACAAAGTCAGGCCCTAGAATGGAGTCATGCTTATTTACTCTCTGGTCACCCCGGTTATAAAAAAACAACTATAGATCTAGTAAGACGTCACTTCTGGTGGCCTTCCCTGGCCACAGACACTAGGAATTACATACAGAGATGTAACACATGTGCACAAAGCAAAAATTGTGGGCTCTTGGTTCCCATGCAGTCTCCTCCTAGCCCTTGCCATTCCATTTCTATGGATTTCATAGTGGAATTACCCAGAACAACACTAGATAACACTGTGGTATGAGTGGTGGTAGACATGTTGACTAAAATGTCCCACTTTATATCTTTGAAGTACGTTCCTACATTTTAGGAGTTGGCCTGGTGTGTTTGTAGAGCACATCATTAGCTTACATGGGCTCCCTTCCCTGATGATTTCTGACCGTGAGCCTCAGTTTCTTTCCAATTTCTGGAAGGGGTTGGGCAAGCTTTTACAAATTGATGTGCGGTTTTCTTCTGGTCATCACCCACAAACCGATAGACAAACAGAAAGGGTCAATCAGTGCTTAGAGCAGTACAAATAGTGTCAGTTGTTACAATCCGCCTCTGATTGGGACAAGTATTTGTGGATGGCCTAATTCCCTGTTAACAACAGTATACACTCCTCTACAGACAATTCCCCTTTTTTATGTTCATATGGGTTTCATCCCAATTCTTGCTATCACTCCCTTCTGCCTCTGCTTCAGCTGCACAGGACTTTGTCAAGCAGATTCAGAAAATACAAAAACCTGCTATAATCAATCTAGATAAAGCTAAACCAGCTTACAAGGGAAGTGCAGATCTTCATCGCCACCCAAGTCCTGAATATGCTTTAGGGGACATGGTTTGTTTATCAACATGCCTTGTTATGATAAAAGGGGACAGAAAATTCAAAGCTCAGTACATAGGCCCCTACAAGATCATAAAGGTAATAAACCCTATGGCCATGAAATTAGAACTCCCTGCAAACATGAAGATACACCCTGTCTTTCAATTGTCCTTGCTGAAACCTGTTGCGCAAGGAACCCTGCTACCCATCCAACCCAATCCTGTAGAGGTAGAAGATGAACAGGAATATGAAGTAGGGGATATTATGGACTCCAGATGGGTTTGGGGTAGGCTCCAATACCTGATACACTGGAAGGGACATGGGTTTGCGGACCGTACTTGGGAACCGGGGGGCATGATCATGCTCCTCGATTGGTTCCTCTTTTTCACTGAAAATATCCCTGGAAACCCAAACCGGATGGAGGCAGTATTGGGGGGGGGTGTACTGTCACAACTTCTCTGTTCCTGACGCAGTCAGCAGCAGGGGCGGAGCTCCGCCCACATAAATTTCCCCAGCCGGACGTTTCGCGTTCCAGCTCTTGTGAGCGTTTCCTTCCCATCTGAGGTCACAACAGCACTTATTGTTCACAACGGCAGCGTTCGTCTCTCTCTCCTTCTTGTCGCTCTCCTCTGCTCAGCATTCCTCCATTGGGCCTCTCCTGTAAAACAAAAAGGATGAAAACAAAGAACCATTACAAATGCGGTAACACGCTTGCGCTTGTGTGTATGAAAGACGTCTGCGAATGATCTAGCAAAGCAAATACTTATCTGAAGGAATCTTTGTGGTGTACATGGGCATCTGCATTTCTTTGGTGGCATGTTTCTTGATTGTATGAAATCATTGCAGTCTGCATTACGAACTCCTGAAGTAAAGGAGACACATTATGTTCAGTCCTTCCTGGTTGTATGAATCCACAGCAGTCAGCATCACAAACTCCTGAATTTTAAGGAGACAAGTTTGGTTTAGCCTGTACCTTTTCCCATATTTTGTGTTACCTTATCTCTGGCTTATCACTGAGTCAACCTTTGTTATTTTTTGGGCTAAGTGCTATTTTTTCTAGGTAACCTACACTGGTAAGTGCTAATTATTATAAAACCATTACACAACAGAATAGTGTACTCTCAATGATTTTCTCTCTCTGTTCTTTTTTTTATGCAGAATTGTTTGTTGATTCCTGAATACACTTTTATATGACACTAGTGGAAGAGGGGAACAAATTAGGTAGACAACCTTGATGTATAAATAGTGATTATCTATTGTTATGTTTTCCATTATTCATTAGAGTAGTCTATTGACGATACTTTGTTTACAGGATCACAGAAGTCTCCAGTGACGTATCCTTGCTGCCCAGGTCATGCCGTGGGACCCTCTTCAGCTTTCTCCTCCCCTTGTTTCCCCTCTTCCACCGTACACTGATCCTGCTTTGACTCTGTTGGGCGGAATATGTGGTGGTGGAAAGTTGGGACCTATTCTTCAGTCTCCTGTCTCTTGTTCCCGTGGAAACTTCAGGTGAGTCTTAATACCTCTTTTGACATGGTCAGCCCCCACCTTCTGCTGGAAAATGATATGGTTTTGATAGTAGTGCACAGGGTAGCTGCCAATCAGGTCCCCTGTGCAGTGCTTCTTCAATAAAAAAAGATTCCACAATTGGCCCTTCAGGCCCCTGTAAAATCCTAGTAAAAGGTACCTGGGTACCAAGGGCTTTGGGACTGAAGAGTGTCCCCTAGGAACCTCTCACCTAAGCCATGCAGCATGCCACCGCAGCATGAATGGCCTGGTGCAGACAAAATGACAAAGTTGACATGGCACACTACCTGTGTGCCATGTCAGCTAGAAGTCACCACTCTAGCAGGCCTTACCCGCCCTAAGGTGGGATGCGCTGTATCACAGGTATGGGCATATCAATCAATCAATCAGGGGATTTGTAAAGTGCGCTACATACCCGTGAGGGTCTCAAGGCGCTAAGGGGGGAGGGAGGGGGGGGGACGCCGCTACTGCTCGAAGAGCCAGGTCTTGAGGCTTTACAAATCCCCTGATTGATTGATATATAACAATATGGATTCCAATGCAGTGTCTAGTCATGACACGTGTGTCATATTTTACTTGAGGAGGCCCGTTTACATTGCACTCATGTACCTGAACAGATAAAAAGTCCAGTTCAGTTACTGATCACTTCAGTCTTTTACACAGCCAAGGGTAAGAAAGAAAAGAGAAAAGAGAAGATGGCCCCCGAAGGAGAAGAGCTCTCAAGAGTTGCTCCAGGCTTGTGATACACTGTCGGTTTTAAATCCCTACATAGCCGAGCCTACCCCCCTCCAGCGAATATGAATCGGACATACCGTCCAGCTGGCTCTCAGCGGGTGTTCTGGGGGTCGGTTCTGAAGTTCTCTCTAGCTGTGACGATCTGCAGAGCGTGCATCGGGAGGCATTGAGGTCCCGGGACGCAGCCAGGATCAGTTGGTGCTGAGGGAGTGTCGCACCCAGAAAGGATCACAGGTCAGACCCTGCTGCATCCACTCAACACGATCTCCCATCTCGGCTGAGCCCCCCTAGCTGTCTTGCAGCTAATCCAGAAGATCGACGGCACAGCCACTAAACTGGGGGGGCCATTTGGGTCATTTGTTCGGTGTGTGTTGGTGGTCCAGGGTCGCGGGCTGCTTTTTACTGACTGCGGTCGGCGTGGAGTCAACTGACCCGGTCTGGAAGTGATTCTGGGTGGCCCCTCCCATCCCCCTGCCGAGATACTGAACTGCCGGCAAGTGAGAGAGGCAGCTTGCCTCAGGTCTTAGTTGATAAGCAGAGCTTCGGCGTGCTTGGACTGGTCTGGGTCCTACACAATCGGTTGTACTGCCGCTGCTGGTGGGCCGCGGGGGCTTTCTGTGAAATGTGTTGGCTGCTAGTTCGGCCGGGCGGAAGTGCTTGTTTTTCTGGTGTTGGTGGCTTGGCTGCGTAGGTGATTTACCTGTTCTTGGGGCTGTTGCCGGCTTGCTGCTCAGTAGGGAGTCGGACGTGTCCCCCCAATGCCTCTGCCATGAGTCACGGAGTCTGCGTACGAGGGGAGAAGCAGCCTCTTCTGGGGTTTGGGAACGGATCACCGCAGTGCTACTGGTATGCTTGTTGGTGGGGTCGGCCAGCTCCTGGGCTGTTCGGATTAAGATGCTGCTTTATGTTTGGGGAGCCACAAGCCTTTTCACAGTTGTGATCAACAGAGAGGGAGCCTGAGGGCCTTTGTGGAACTACCTAGCCCAAGGTATGCCCCTCCCTCTTCCTGCTGGGTGTGTTCGAGCTGCATCTTACTTGCTCCTTGCTATGGAATCACACTGTCTTAGCTCAAGTTTTTTATCGGATAAACAGAGTTTGGACTCTTATCTGAGCATCCTAGCTTTGGAATCCTCCTCGTATATTTTGTGTAGTACCGTTCAAATGTAAACCAGTCACAAATATGTCTATTTCAATAACCCCCCCCTCACCCCCCCCCCCCCCACAAACCTCGCTACACGGCTCTGGTCAGATATGGTCCTAATTCATGGTCTATCCATTATCCTATTAATATCTCAAAGAATGCGAAAAATAATCTCAAACTCAAAGTACTGAAACAGCACCCGGATACTCTAATTTGCTGATACCCACCACAATTTCTCCAATGGCACCACGAAAACGAACTGTCTTTATTCCAAACACCCTGCAAAATGGAAAAACATCTTCCTTCTCCTACTACAACTGTCAAAGACTATCAAGATATCCTATGGAACTAAACCGATGTCGTCCCCCTCCTCATCTTTTAGAGGTGAATTTAATATATCCATTTTTAAGACAGAAAGCATTCTTATACAAGCGACCGATCCTCACCTCTCCCTATTCAATCATCACTTTCTGTCATTTTTCTAACCTCTCACACTTCAAGGTAATCTGTCCCTTATGCCTTCATCCGCCCAACCCCTGACACGCTCACCTGAACCGACCCGCCTTCTTCCCCCCTCAAATTCACCATCCGGCACGAAGCCAGCCACGGATTTAACTAGCAACCTTACTTCCCCCATAAACACACTCAGCACACAAATGTTCAGCAGAGGGTCCTCACCTTTGCCCACCCCAACTAGCAATCTCTTGGTAGCTAATCGCAACATTGGGCTCATCAAACCTAGTTGGTCAGGCCTCATCGCTAGACCAGCTTCTCCGGAACCCTCTGCTGATGCACCACCCTACCATTTCTGTCCCTATACAACCACACTCACGCTTTCCACAAGCCGAGTCCCCATAGTAAGGAGCTCACCCATATCAAAGCACGCTCTGCTCCTTGCTCCCGAGGACTTGTCTTGCAGCCTCCCACGTGCATTGCTGGAAGAATCAATAACACACTCAAACAGATCTTGTCCCGTATGGAACAGAAACTTGACTCACCGGCTAATGACACAGCTCACCCTAAACGTGACATCTCAAAACAGGGTAAGCTATCCAGCAATCACACCCAGAGAGTTATAAATTACCTCCACACATTGGCTCTCCTACCACAGCCTCTAAAAACTCCCCGTGGGTCCATACTCCTTTCGGTCATCTGTCCCACAGACCCCATTGTGCTCTCCACACCCTATCTAATCTCGAAGCCACTGCTCTCAGCTAATCCTACCTTACTCAACCACAGACTAGGGTGCCGATTACGATCCTGTAAAAAAAATCCCCGTACGACTCGTATCCGGTCTTTTTACCGTACGAATCGTACAAGTGCCGTACAAACTGCCAAGTACGATTCGGATTGGGAAAAAGTCCATACGAGTCGCATTGGGAATAATTCCCCACACGTCCTCGGGTCGGAAAATGTGTCCGACACTTCCCCGGACGATTTACCGTACAAACGTGAAAAGTGAAGTCCGACCGCGCAAGTACGATCCATCCCGTGCGTCCGATGTCACAACCGTATGGAAAAAACACCGTCCGCACCGAACTCCCATTGCAACCATGGAGACATGTGCCCACATACACGCCGAACCACCCCCCCAGCCCCCGTATGTACGCGCCCAACCACCCCCCAAGCCCCCGTATGTACGCGCCGAACCCCCGTGTATGTACACCCGTGTACATTCGAGTCGTACCCCCGTGTATGTACACCCGTGTATGTGTCGAACCCCCCGTGTATGTACACCCGTGTACGTTCGAGTCGTACCCCCCCGTGTATGTACACCCGTGTACGTGTCGAAACCCCCGTGTATGTACACCTCGAACATACACGGGTGTACATACACGGGGGGTTCGACACGTACACGGGTGTACATACACGGGGGTACGACTCGAACATACACGGGTGTACATACACGGGGGGTTCGACACGTACACGGGTGTACATACACGGGGGTACGACTCGAACGTACACGGGTGTACATACACGGGGGTTCGGCGCGTACTCACGGGGGCTGAGAGCGTGGTTAGGCGCGTACTCATGGGGGCTGGGGGGGGTACGGCGCGTACCGGGCCCCCTATTCTGGTCGTTTTGCGGCGTACTTCGCTTTTCCGGCACTTTTTGGGTGCCGTGAAAATATTGCCGTCCGGACTGCTGTCGGTTTGAATCGTACTTCCTGGGTCGTGAAACGCTGCCTGACAGCGTCCCGACGTCACGTCGGAGCATTTCCGTATCACATTCGTATGTATATTTTCGTCGGACGGTGTTTTTTACGATTCGTACGGAAATGGTGTTTCCGTGCAAATCGTACTTCCATGTTTGTAAAGTTTTACAACCGGGTACGAGTCGGACGGAGAAAACGCTCCGACCGACGGTTCATACCCGGTTTTTCCAGGATCGTAATCGGCACCAAGGTCTCCTCAACCCCCCTCATTATCTCAGTAATTGTGGACATAAATAGAATTCCCACAAGTAGCAACAAACCCAGACCGCCAGCTCAACCCACCACCATTCAAACTCTTCCTGCCTCTAAGGAAAAGACCTGCCCTCTCTCTTGCATGCTCCTCAACTGTAGATCAGCAGCCAAACACGCTACTGATATCGCTGAATCTATTCTCAGGGAAGAAATAAATATAGCTTTCCTCATAGAATCCTGGCTTAATGAACACACCATCCCTATTCTCGACCTGCTAAGCCCTCCCGGGTGTACTATTATTAGACAGGAGAGACCTAAAAGATCTGGTTAGAGGTCCAGTCTTAATTAAAAAAATAGGAATCCAACTCTCCACGTCAAGTAAGGCAAAATACTCAACCTTTGAATACCTTGGGGCGGAACTTATAACCAAAGGCTCTAATCCTATAAAATTTCACACCATCTACCATCCTCCTGGTGATCGCTGAAGAGTTTTCAAACCTTATTACTCGGTTCGCCTTAACTCACATGAAGGATGTGTACCTGGGTGATTTCAACATTAATTGGAACAATGCAGAAGACACCTCAGTGCGACTACTTACGAACCTTATGGATCTTAACGACCTAAATCAACTCTGCACTGAACCAACACACATTAAGGGCTCCACCCTAGATGCGATTATCTCTAAAAATGACCTGATCTCCATCAGCTCCATATGGCCTACGGATTGGTCAGACCACCATCTAGTTCTTTTCATTATCAATATCACAGTCAGACCCCTCCCTGATGTTACTAAGAACCCTAAGCAATTAACCCGAAATATTAAACTAGTCCCAATTCTTGAACCTGAATCCGAGATTCATGAAAAACTACTGCATCTCCCCCTCTCGTACATAGCTAAAGCGCTCACTTCACACTACGACTCATCGATCTCGGATGTTCCCGATCTAGTGGCCCCACCTAAACTAAAATAACTGACAGCTACAAAATCAAAATCATGGTTTAATTTAGATCTCAACAGCGAACGAAGAAAACTCAGACTAGCAGAAAGGACTTGGAGACAAAACCTCTCGACTACTCACCTAGCTCTACTTAGAACTACAAGGCTATCACACAAAAAAACATATATTTAGCCTCCTTCTTCCGCAACCAACAGGACTGTGCAAAAAATAGACCCAGGGAACTCATTAACACTGTGAAAAGACAAACCACATCTGACCCCACCCTTGCTTTAATCGCCACTAATATACAATGTGAAGAAATTGCAAGCTTTTTCTCTGACAAAGTTGCCAAAATAGAGCAATACTTCTTATAAATCTCCTCTCTGTCCTCCGTCCTTACCTCCCTCACCGACTCACCTCGCCTCACTGCAGTTCCACTTCTAGTTCCCATTGCTGACCAAACGACTCCTAAATGTACTAACGGCTACCTTAGTCACTCCAAACTGAAAAACAACGCCAATTGGTCTGATTTCAGACCCTTGACTGTAAAGGAAGTCTTTAATATAATCAGGAATCTAAAGCCATCGGTCCACACCAAGGACCCCCTCCCACACTAGTAATCGATCACAGTAGCTCTAACATGTATTACTATAAAGTTCTGGTCTTTCAAAACACCAGCAATGTTGCTGTCAGCCATGTTGGTAAAAATATAACAGATTGTATATCCACATTTGTAATCGATCACAGTAGCTCTAACATATATTTCGATGAAATTCTAATCTTGCAAAAACCAACAATATCACTGTCGACCATGCTAATGAAACGTAAAAATAATAAATGTCAGAAATTCATGCAGGAATAAGTTACATCAAATCCAACTTGCTGACTAAGACATGGTTGCCGTATAAACCTAAAGGTTTTTTTCACATGCGGTGGTTGCTGCATATATAAATTTGGGAAGAATAAAATCACCAGATTTTTACCAACATGGCTGACAGCAACATTCCTGGTGTTTTGAAAGACCAGAACTTTATAGTAATACATGTTAGAACTACTGTGATCGATTACTGGTGTGAATACGCTTTTGGAGTTGTCATTTAAGGATGAAAATATGACTTTGCGTTTTGAAACATCGTTCGTTATTAATATGGCCGATACTAATTTTGTTGGTCATTTGATATATTGATACTTTACAATAATGCCCCCTATATTTATATCATTTTTGTTTTTCTTAATTCCATTGTGATATTCGTTGTTATTTAAGGATGAATATTTAATATTGTGTTTTGAAACATTTTTTCTTTACCAACATGGCTGACATCAACTTCATTGGCCATTCAAGAAGTCGATACTTTACCACAATGGCCACTATTGCTGTCGCGATCAATTTAAAAAAATCTTTGGTTATAGTCTGTTATTAAATTTCATTATATTATTGTGAATTAATTTCTAATTAAGGCTTAAGCATAGTTCTTTTCTTCTTTCTTTGTATGATTATCAGGTGCAGACCGCACCTATTTGCAAGATCGGAACTTTACTAAAATGGCACCTGTAGATAATACGGTGGTGTGTGTTGCATCATAAGCCTTTTGAATTTTATATTCTTAGGTGTAGTTCTTCTTTTTTAAATTTTATCTTAACAACAGCCGTCAATTATAATTTAATGTTGCGTTTCCAAACATCGTGCCTTTATCAACATGGCTGATATCAACTTTGTTGGTAATTCGAGAGATCGACACTTTACTATAATGGCCGCTTTTGCTATCGCGGCAAATTACACATACCTTTTTGTTGTATTTTGTAACGATATTTCATTTTTGATTATTTTATTACGAATCAAGTTTCACTTAAGGCTTGAACATAATTTTTCTTTTCTCATGGTTATTAAACACCGACCGCGTTTATTTGCGACATCGGAACTTTAGCAAAATGGCGCCTTCTGACAATATGGTGGTGTGTCGTAAGCTTTTGAATGTCTACATTCACAGGTGCAATTCTCCACAATGGTATATCATTTTTGTGTCTGCGATACCATTAGATATGCCATAATAATACAAATATATTCAGTCACTGTGATTTGGTATAATGGCTGCTTTCGACATTGCGAATAAGGAAGAGCTAGGACAAAAATGTTATATATTAAACAATGCGCCCTTGTACGGGTAACCCATACTAATATGGCTGCCGCAACTTTATTTAAAAGACATTAGTTTTACTTTTGTCTGTTTTTGATGTCGTTACAACACAGGTGAAGCTATTCAAATAAGTTACATAGTATAAAAATGCCCATTCTGGTATGTAATATAACAACGAACACGTTACTCAACTTGTTTGGGTAGAAATTTATGTGTTTGAGAGTACCGATTGGTTTCCCCCCAAGTTAAAATATATTCTTTCTTTTTCTTTTCAGTTATTACTTGATGATAATTTATCTCAGGTATTATTTTATTAATTTTCTAATTTTCTGTTTGCGTTTCAATTTACAATCATGATGACATGATATCGATATCAACTGGAAAAGTATGCAATTGGACATTGCAATATAGATTATGGGGCTGATATTAACTTAAAGTTTTGGCAAAAATGGGCCTATATGAGATGCAATGAATGATGGATTATCTTTATTTGTCAACAGGCTATATGACAACTGGTCTGATTCTAGTGGTATCTTGCACTACTTTGAATTGTTCTGACCACTGATTCTATGTTTCCTATTCAAGACAAATATGGCCATCTCATATTGGTCATTATAGTGGATATGCCTCTTGGATAGGGTCTGCTCGTAGATGCTATATCTGGTGCTCTTTTTTTTATCGTATATAAGCGGATTAGTCATTACAAGTATTGAGCGAGCCGAAGTCTGGCACACTCGGTTTACATTTCAGATGTCGACACTTTTTGATGGTGAATGATCGTTTTTGGCAATAATAAATATTAGAGCAGTCCTGACAAGATATAATGGGTTTAAATTAACTGAATACTTGCATATATGAAGTTATGTATGTAACTAATATGGTGAAGATATTAAACTGAGTTGTTTTGATTGATATAGATGAGTTAGCACTGACTATTTGAAAGATTTTAAGATTAGCCAAAATTGTCTTTTATTTAATGTACTCTATGGTGGAACAAATCTGCTTTTCATATAAAGATCGTATAATTGATCACCTATTTTGACCATGTACTTACATATATTTTACTTTGGCCAATATGAGCGACATTTATAGGATCAAGATGTGGCTTTATACACTATTTTCTTGTTTGCTTTTCAGATAATTATTGTGCAACAATACTCACCTGCACCGCTGAAACTCTTTCTTTCTTTAAGTGGAATATAACTGACTCCATATATATTTAATCTTGAGGTCGGTTATTTTATGGAATGCAGAAATTAATTATTAAAACTATCTGTGATGTTATCATGACAGAAGTGATGATGTTTGTAAAAAACAATTAAGTTAATCTCTCCTTCTGACAAATTATGAATGCAATGATTATGTCAACATATGGGATTTTTACCATTCCTATGCTCTCCTCTCAGAATGTTTGAGGTCTTAAGACAAAACTAAATGATTTAATTATGATGATATCACATTATAAAATTCGTCAAATGTTGATCTGCTAGCTCGGAAGAATTCTTTGTGTTCTCTGAAAGAAGAAGAATTGATAAAGGTTGTGTATATAGACCTGCATAGATATATGTACAGACCAAAATGGTTTTTTGTATATAGGTATATATATGTAAATTGTAAATAATGTATATATGTTTTGTTTTAGCCCTGAAGAAGTCTCGATAGAGACGAAACGCGTTGGCTAAAAGATTCACTTTTATGGTCTTTGGATTTTAAACATTTTAATACATTTGAATAAAGAACATTTATTTCTGACTACAAGCAAAATTATGGACCTGCTTCTTCTACTGATCACCATGGATGTTTCATATTCTAATTAATTACAATAAGACTCTCTCAAATGATGGGTGCTAATTCCGTATTTTGTTTCTGACTTGTTTTGGGTTTACCCAATAGGAAGTGGAGAAGGGTGCACTTCCTGGTTTTTTTCAGCACCATCACAACATTATTATACCACTATTAGCAATAGGTGCAGTTTCTTTGCCTCAACCCTTTGTGTGTTTTGTTAGCTGATGACACTTAACTTTACTACAAAATCAAATCAACCTGTGACATTCGACATCTTAACGCCACACTGATATAGCTACAATCCTGGTTTTGCTCTAATCACCTAAAGCCAAACCCCATCAAAACAGAAGTTATGCTATTCTCCCCCAAAAGCAACCACCTACCAATCCACGAATAGCTCAACAACCTGAATATCTTAAATTGATCTCTCACTCTATCCAACTCCACAAAGTCCCTTGGCTTCTTCCTGGACAACAATATGTCAATGAAAGAACACGTCAAGAATTCAGCAAAAGGAACGCTGTACACAGAAAAAACATTAAGAAAATTAAACCTTGCATTCCCGCTGATGATTTAAAGATTGTGATACAATCTTTGGTCCTTTCCAAACTAGACTATGGTAATGCCATTCTCAGTGGGACTTCGAAAACTCACCTCGCCCCCCTTAGATCAGTTCTAAGTAGTAACTTGGCAGCCCTGCTCATTTCAGACATCAAACAATTTGAACACATCACTCTAGCCATCAAGAGCCTGAACTGGCTTCCCATCGAAGGAATATGTACTTACAAGACTGCTTGCATCATCCACAAAGCACTTCACTCACACACACCCAACTACCTAGAAAACAAGCTGACGAAAGCTGGGACTACCAAATCTTTGAGTAGCACCAACGCACTTTTGCTCATACCTCCCAATCTAAAAAAATCAGCTACCAAGTCTCAGTCTTCTCCTGGAAATGCTCCGAGCATATGGAACTCTCTACCTTGTGACCTTCGATGCTACCCCTCCTTCCCTTGCTTCAAAAGAAATCTGAAACTTCTCCTCCTCAACAAATACTTTAACTCCTAGATTATTGATCTTGGTTAATTATCGCTTGTACAGGTCTAGTCCCTACGATCATAGTCAACTGTTTATTTGTTTACGCTGTCTATTAGATCCTCTCGAATTGCTTCTCTTGTTTTTGGTACTACTTTTATTTTTTTTGATGTTTACTACTATCTATTTGAATTCTCGTCTCATTTGTGTTTGCGTGCCTGATTTACTGTATTTCTGGTCACGATTATGTAAAGCACTTTGATACCTTCGGGTCTAGCTAACACTATATAAAACTTATAAATAAATATACCCTATTGCACTCAAGTCCTCGCTGATTTTGGAACTGTATTTACTCTTGTATATAGCCACGGCTTTGTCCCACTATTGACTTTTGTTCTGTGTTCTAGGAAGAGGTGGTTTGGCCCCTGTGTCCCGGAAAGCAGGTACGTTGTTGGCATGTGGTCACTTAGTAGGGATTTATCATCTGGGACAAAGAAAGGAAGAGTTTGCAGAATACAGGGCACCATTGACATTGCTTCCTATGACTTGACAATGCAGAATGTGACTGTGAGGAATGGCTATCATTCATTCCCTGGGCCGACCTATACTTTCTTGCATTACCACCAGCAGGAGAAAAAACAGCTCTGACACTGATCGAGTCAAGGATACCTCGTCTCCAAGGGAGGTGGCTAAGGGATGGGCCAGAGCTCCTCTAGATGTAGAGAATGACAGGAGCCGAAGGCGCACCAAGGGAAAGCACGTCTGTGCCCGTCCATGCTTAGACAGCGCAGCGCCATAACTGCTGCCTGTTTGGCATCAGATTCAACTCGCAAAATAAAATACTCCAGAAATAAACTTCTGACTCTTAATACTGTTATTTTCCTGAGTTAGGCCCATGTAGCGAAGCAGCTGATTTCCTTCATTACCCTTAAAAATACAATTTCTGCTGTGAACTTTTGCACACATTTGCATGCATGACAATGTTGGATTAGTTTCTCTGAATCTAATTTGTTTACACTTCCAGCTTCGCGCAACATTATCACGACGCCTTGAACATCATGTACTAGGCCTCTCTAGGCACTGGGTACAAAAGTTGTCCTATTGGCCAAGACTCTGATGGAGTAAGATGCTCTTCACGTCTGCTCTGAATTCCGGCAGCCGGCCAAGCATACGCAGCAGCTGCGAGACCTCGGGGGAAACGGCCTGACCCTGGCCTGGGCAAGCTCCTGATCCAGTGTCGGGCCGCAGTGAGGGATCTCCCCGAGGGAGCAGCTCCATCCGCCATCTTGGCTCCGGCCCTGACGGAGCCGGAAAATATCGTTGCGGCCTGTGGGCTTGGTGGGGAGGAACCGGAAGCAGATTCGCTGCCCGGGGCTGCCCTAAAGGAACCGGGGGTTGCAGACCAGACCCCGACCATCACTTGAGCCCCTTTGATTAATCTGGGCCCGGCGGCAATAAAGGTGGTCCTGCAGCCTCTCTGGGAAGAACTCGCTCCACTGGCAGCTGGGACCCGTAGTGTGTCGGATCCTTTGCTTGCCGCCCTGCGCTCTTCTACTTCGGGGAGGGAGCCCTGGGGGACCGGACTCCTCCCTTGCGATTACTAGCACTTGGCGAGCCCTGCATCGAGCCACCATCATGTGGGCCCTCTCCCCGTGAAGGGAAGTGAGCCTGCCACGCTGCTGGTGCTGGGAATATGCTGCGACGCCCCCGGTGAGGGCTGGGAGAGCAGTCCTGCTGCCCCCTGGAGTGGAGGCGACGTGCATTCCTCCCCCTGGCCGGGGGGCTTTGGCACTGCGGCAGACGAGGAGAGGGTAGCAGATACCACCTCTGGGCCTGCTTGGATGTTCCTGATGCCGGGAGTTAGACACCGAGGCGGTGTACATGGAGGTGGGGAGGACACTCATGGTTGGAGCGGAGGGGACCATCTTTGAGCCCTGTGGGGGCGGAGGATCTACTGTGCATTCGGCCAGCTTACTGGACCCCCCCTCCACTCCTTCGCTGGCCTTTGACTCTTGCTGGTGGTGCAGAGGCGATCTGGACCTACATCTTTACGGGGGGCTCCCACAATTTGACTGGTTCCCCTGGGTGAGCACTGGGGGAAATCGGCTGCACAATCGGGCAGTGAGTCAGAGCCTGAACACATCCTTCCCCCTTCAACCACTGGCAGGAACAGGCCCTCAGATTTGGACGTGCTGGCCATGCATTGGCCCCTGTCCATTGCCACCATCCTTTCTGCTCCCCCCATTGCCAGCACCTTCTTGAGGTGGCAACTGGGACAGACTTGATTGCTGGGGCACGTGGAACTTTGTAGGGGACTTCGGCTGTGGCACTGGGCTGCAGGGGTGCAGGCACCCAAATCCATTTATCTGGGTTCGGGGTTGCGCCCCACCCTTTTTAAGAGGGTCTCTCGCTTTCTCGGCCCCCCTTTGGGTCCTTCTTGATAACCCTAGGCTGGGGATTTCTTGCCTCCATTGTACTAATGCCCTGGGAACTGCTCACTGAGAGTAGATCATAAGGATTGAAGGGAAATCTAGTTGAAGTATGCCCCGCACCTAAGGGGGAAAAGGCACAGCCCCTCCTACCCCTAAAGAAACAACAGTTGCCTCACTCTGGGCGAAACCATCTTCCACTGCGGCGGCTCAACAGATCCCCAAAATGGCGATGTCCCCGGCAGGGACTGAGGCGAACCCCCTCACACAAGCCTTTATGACCAATTTCCTCCAGGAGATAAAGACAGAAATTGTTTCACTCAAACCTTTGTTCAAGTTCTGCCTGCAAGATATCCGGCGCGTGGTGTCGGAAATCAGAACCAGACTCGACGACCTAGAACGAACACTCGATACATGGACGGAGGACCAGGAAGAACTCTGGCGCCGTATGGCAACACTCGAAGACCAGCATATAGAACTCCAGATCAAACAGGAGGTTTGGGAAAATAGGAGCCGAGGGAATAATCTACATATTAGAGGGGCCCCTAGGGGTGTGGAGGGCCAAGACATAATGATTTACACAGCGAAAATTCTCCAGAAGATATGGGGTAATGAGGACGCTTCTCCCCCTTCATTAGATAGAGCACACCGAGTGCCTACCCCAGGTGCCAATTCGAATCTAATCCTTGACATCTTGACTCGAGTGCATTTCTTCATGGAGAAGGAGGCAATTCTTTGTGCCTCCAGGGAGAAAGCAGATCTCTCTTATGGAGGACACCCCATACAAAATTTCCAGGACCTAGCCCCAGTCACTATGCGACGACCAGGGAATTCAAATCAGTAACTGACAAACTATGGGATCTTAAAATCAAGTATCAGTGGGGGCATCCCTTTTCCTTAAATTTCAAATGGGAGGGTAAACGTTGGTCTATTAGATCTTTGAAGGAGGCTCAGCAGCTTCGCCAGCTTCAGTCGGAGTCGCTAGTCCGACCTCGGGGGCTGCTCACCCTAGGACTTCTTTTCGCCCAGAATGGTCTACAGTGCTTCCCTCCGGGGGTGGACTTGGAGGCCAGGTGATAACTCACAGCAGACTAAACAAGACATTATCCACCATCTTCAGTCCAAGGGCAGGGCTGGTTCCGCGGCCCGCTCTCGACCAGCTTCTGGGTCCACTTTTCCTGCTGCCTCTTGAATAAGTTTACATAACTCCTGGAACGCATCCCCGCCATTCAATTTGTCCATATGAGGAGGGACTTCCTCTGAGTCGTCCTGATTCATACCAATGGGCTTCTCCAGGACTGGAATGGTCTATGAGGGCCCTGTTGGCCTGTTCTTTATTTGAATTGTCTTTTTTCTTCTATTCTTCTCCCTCTTCCCCTTTCTACCTGTGAGTCCATTGGGGGGGGGGGGGGGGGGGGGGATTGCAAATCACCCTGCTGCACTGCCTCCTTGTTGCATACGGTCTTGACCGTGGAGAATGTGGTGCTCAGAAACCTCAATCAGTAGACACATTTCCCATTCACAGTCACACCTTGTTGGCCGAGCTGTGGGGGCTTCTGGGAGAGGGGTGGGAAGATATTGGGGCATATTAGCAAGAACCTCGTTAAAATTATCGCCCTTCACATTAAGGGAAAGACATTTAATCTGCACCATGGTCAATTATATGTGAGAGAGAACGCCATTTTAAAAAACAATGGGGCATATTAGCAAGAACCTTGTTAAAATTATCGCCGTTTTAGCGGCAGGAAACTGCCGCTAAAACGGCGATAATGAGCTTGCTAATATGCATTATAGAATTCCAATAGAAGCCCCGGTTAGATGTCCTGCACATCTAACCTGGGCTTCTATTGGAATTCTATAATGCATATTAGCAAACCCATTATCGCCGTTTTAGCGGCAGTTTCCTGCCGCTAAAACAGGGATAATTTTAACGAGGTTCTTGCTAATATGCCCCATTGTTTTTTAAAATGGCGTTCTCTCTCACATATAATTGACATTGGTGCAGATTAAATGTCTTTCCCTTAATGTGAAGGGGCATTATGCGCCTAATAAACGGCGGCAGGTCTGCAATTCAGGACCTTATTTTTCTACAAGAAACTCACCTCCTACAGGCAGACACAAAGCTCATGACACACCCTAAATACC
The DNA here is from genome assembly GCF_964204655.1 of Triturus cristatus. Lineage (NCBI taxonomy): Eukaryota > Metazoa > Chordata > Amphibia > Caudata > Salamandridae > Triturus > Triturus cristatus. The sequence goes on along the minus strand of NC_140584.1, from coordinate 523,024,591 downwards.
CTGGCAAAGTATGGGCTTCTTCCTCATCTAAACCTGCTGGAGTGGCCATTTTCCTCAAGCCAGGCATACGCATACAGGGAACCCGGGTGGTCAGAGATAGGGAGGGGCGGTATTTAAAGCTTCAGGTGCTTGTCCGTAATAGACCTCTCACATTAATCAACATTTATGCACCTAACCACTCTCAAGACACATACATTAGAAACTTAGGAAAGGAGCTGGTCTCTCAAGAAACGGTCCCGATTCTTCTTGGGGAGGGGGACTTAAATCTTGTCTGGGACCCGGGCTTTGACCGAAGCTCGTCCGCTTTTCAAGGTACTGGAGCCATGTCTGCAGCGCTCAAGCATGATTTTGAGGCCTTGGGACTTCTAAATGCATGGCGTTATGCAGAACCAGGCACAAGGGATTATACTTTGTATTTACATGTCCATCGGTCCTACTCCCGTATAGACCACTTCTTCCTATCTCAATCACTTATTGGTTCATTAGAGTCCGCATGCATATCGGACATATCGATCACTGATCATGCCCATCTTGAAATCACCCTGGCAGGCCTGGGTACGACAACACGCTCAATCCCTCGCTGGTGGCTTCCCCCACACAACTTGCGGGATAAAGTTAATGTGGCTAAAATACGTCAGGCAATCCAAGCGTACTTTGAAACAAACAACCTTCCCGTCACTAGCGACCAAGTACTCTGGGACGCATCTATGGCGACTACCCAAGGTGTTATTACCTCAATTTTAATTGCCCAAACGAGTGAATCTCGCCTGGTCGAAGCCGGCTTTTCCCGCTACATTAAAGCATTAGAGAGACAGGAGCACACCGCTCCCTCCAGACAGCGTCAGAAACGCCTAGCCATGCTTCGTGGTCAACTAATAGCACTTCGGGTAAATGAAGCTGAACACTCGCACCTCGCGTTGAAACAAAAGTTTTATGAAATGGGGAACAAGGTGGGCTCTTTATTGGCTCGCCGAGTCCGTATGCGCATCTCTCGGAGTCACATCTCCAGGATCAAGATGGGGGGGGGGGACCAATGGGCCACATCGGAAGCGGATAAGTAACGAGCTTTCTTCTCCTTTTTAACATCCCTCTATGATCAGGGCGAGGTCTCCCTAGAGGAGATTGAGCCCTTACTTGCCTCGTGTACTTGGGAATCGCTGAATTCATCTCATGCTCAGAAACTAGAGGACCCAATTACCCTAGAAGAACTTCTAAAAGCCTTAAAAAGCATGCAGCTAGGGAAATCTCCAGGGCCCGATGGCCTTACAATCTCCTTCTACCGTCTTTTCCTCCCGCAGCTGCAGGCTCCGATGCTTCGGTTCTTTAATTATTTCACCGACACTGGCACTGTGACTCATATTATGGCTGAGGGGGAAATAGCTCTTATCCCTAAACCGGGAAAGACCCGGCATCTTGTGCCTCTTATCGTCCTATTTCCCTCCTTAACTTTGACAGCAAATTATTTACCAAAATGTTGGCACATCGCCCGGCACCGTTCCTCCCTGGATTGGGATCTGGCTTGGCTACCAAAGAAAGCGCTCCCTCGCGGTGCCTATATCGCTACTCCCACAAGAATGGTCTTGGAGATATGGGACAAGATAGCGATTAGTCTTGGGCTTACTTCATTCCCCTCCCCAAACACCCCCCTGGCACGTAAACCTGATTTCCCCCTGGCCCTACAACCAAACTCGTTTCAAGACTAGGTAGCTGGTGAGTGTCGTACGGTAGCGGACCTCTTCGTGGGAGGGACCTTTAAAACATTTGACCAATGTAGGCAGTACTATCATCTTCCCCCTAGGGCACACTTTCAGTATTATCAAGTTTGGCAATGGCTACATAATACTGAAAATACATTGGAAGCCATGTGCACATTGACCCCTTTTGAACTGCTAGTACGATCTTTCTATGGCTCACAGGGCCTGATCTCCCACACCTACAAGGTCTTGCAACACTCCCGCCCCCTGCCTTAAGACCCATACCAACGGAAGTGGCATGAAGACATTACAGAGGACGCCGCCCCTGAGCATTGGGACCAGTTATGAAGAGACATCCCTAACACTTTTAAAAGCATCACACAACAAGGGTCTGCCTACAAAGTGATGACATGATGGTATTATACCCTGCTTCGCCTTCAGAAAATGTTCCCTACTTCCACGGCACTGTGTTGGCGATGTAGGGCAGACACAGGGTCGTTCATCCACATTTGGTGGTCCTGCCCACTTTTGACGATCTTTTGGAAAGAGGTGCTGGGCCATATTAAGGATGTAATAGGGATTCCCATCCCGAGCACCCCTGGGGTGGTGGTCCTTGGACTTCGACCTCGGTCCCTCAAGGCCAAGACCCACTCATACTGGCGTTTAATACTCCACATGTTAGGAACAGCAAAACAGGTCATCGCACTTCACTGGAAAAAGGCCCTAACCCCCCATCTTCGGTGTGGCTCACCCATCTCTAGCATGTAATGGCGATGGAGCTCCTTTCCAGTCGTCTTGTTCACGCTGATGCCAAATTCACACGTATCTGGCGAACCCTGGTATAACACTTATCTAAATTAGAACACGCTCGCTCTGTTCCCCCCATCTGCAGGCCCTTCAATTGTTCAAAGATGCTTTTCTCCCAAGAGGAGAGGACCTCTCAGAGTGAGGCGGATCAAATAAAGGTCTCACTATATGTTATGTTATGTTATGTTATTTTTATTTGTACCGCGCACAGCTGCCCCAGCAAAGGGGCGTCCTGGCGCTTTGAGAAGGTGAACACAACACAGCACTAAAAGCGGACAAAAGGAGACAAGACACAACAGATAAACTAAACAAATAAAAAGGTCTTGATAGCCCGTCTAAACTGAAGGAGCTCATCGATGGCCCGGATTTGTGGAGGAAGAGAATTCCACCAACTCGCTGCCAGGACTCGAAAGGAGCGGCCACCAATTCTGCTCAACTTAAAACGCGGGACCACTGCTAAGTTCTGGCCTAGCGATCTAAGAGTGCGAGAGGGGACATAGGGGATCAGCAATTTCTCCAAGATTTGTGGGGGAGTACCCTTTAGGATTTTAAATGCAAAGCAGAGAACCTTAAATCTAATCCTCTGCTGCACAGGGAGCCAGTGGAGAGAGCGCAGAGTATTGGACACTGAGAATCGCCTAGGCAGACCTGTCACCAGTCGGGCCGCAGCGTTTTGAACCCGCTGGAGCCGCAAAAATTCTGACTGGTTTATCCCCGCCAGTAGGGAGCTGGCATAGTCCAGCCTGGACAGCACTGATGCTTGGACCACCAGCTGTCTTGTGGGTGCATCAAAGAATTTGAGGATGGGTCGAAGTCCTCTGATGATGCCATAGCAAGAAGCCGCCACCTTCTTGGTGTGACAGATGAAACTCAGAGAAGGATCAAGCCACACCCCCAAGTTTTTTATCTCTGCTGCTGGAAGGGGAGCCACACCCAACTCCGAAGGCCACCATTTGTCATCCCACAAAGCCACCTGTTTACCAACCACCATAATCTCCGTCTTCTTGGTGTTTAACTGGAGACAGTTGGAATTCATCCAGTTAGCCACTTCCCGCAGACCATCACAGAACCTGGGAGCCTCCAGGTCTGAGTCCCCACTCAGTGTGACCGCCAGCTGCGTGTCATCTGCGTAAGAGACCATGGTCAGGCCCCACCGCTTGACGACCGCAGCCAACGGTCTCACATACAGATTGAAAAGGGTGGGACTCAGTGAAGACCCCTGTGGGACTCCCTGGTCTAGCGGGTAGGATGACGACTTACCGGGCGGGATTGCCACCTGGAATGACCTATCCGTAAGGAAGGAACGAAACCAGTGCAAGGCAGAGCCAGAAACGCCCACCTCCTCAAGACGCCGAATCAGAATCCCGTGCGAGACCGTGTCGAAGGCGGCACTAAGATCTAATAACAGTAGTGCCGCCGTCCGACCGGAATCCAGCACGGAACGCAGATGCTCGACCATCGAGAGAAGGGCCGTCTCCGTGCTGTGACCCGCACGGAACCCGTTCTGGGTAGGGTCGAGAATGTTAAGCCTACCAAGATGGTCTGTAAGAGTGGCATTCACATGGGCCTCCGCTATTTTCGTGGCCCAAGGGAGAAGGGAGATAGGGCGGTAGCTTTCAGGTTTAAGGGGGTTAAGGGTCGCCTTCTTCAGAATTGGCGTGACTACTGCCTGCTTCCATCTAACGGGAACCACTCCAGAAGAGAGAGACAGGTTGATAAAGGACAGCACCGGGGTACGGCAAACCGGTGCCAGGGTCTTGAGTTGGGCCGGTTTCAGCGGGTCTGCCGGAGATCCAGACTTGATTTTGGCGCTGAGAAAGTCAAACACCTCCAGAGATAATGGGGGTAAGATGGAAAGACATTCCCCCTCACCTAAGGTGCGACCAACCTGCTCTAGCATCAGGGAACCCGTTGGGAAAGTGCGATAGATGGCTTGCACTTTTTCATGGAAGAAAGAGGCCAAACCCTCACAATGTGAGTCCGAGCATATTTCCACTGCAGTTGCTCTCTTCGCCATCAAGTCCTTTAATACTTTAAAAATAAGTTTCGATGGATTGGCAGAGTTCTGAAACTGTTGAGCATAAAAGGAAGCGCGAGTTTGACACACTGCCCTGTGATAAATCTTGACCTTGGCCAGATAACATATTTTCAGATCTGGGTCGTACGACTTCCTCCATAATCGTTCGGCCTGTCTACAGGCCCTCTTAAGAGATGGCAAGGAAGTGTCATACCAAGGGCTCGGCTCCTTCCGGTGACACTTGGACCAACACATAGGAATCAGAGAATCGAGGGCACCAGATATCCACTCACAGAAAGAGTCGTATCCACAATCGACCTCGGTGAGCGGACCTAAAGGAACCTTCTCGAGCTGATGGCAAAAATCCTCCAGTATTAATTTGTTCCAGTGTGGTTTAAGAACAAGTCTATCCTGAGATAGAAAAGGAGGGTCAGACAAAGAGCATGCCGTTTTCACCAGCCTGCCTGCTGCCCCTCCTCCCTGTCTCTGCCTCTATACGAGGTGGGTCATCTTCTGGAGCCAAAGGTGAGGTATGTCTCCAAGCACAGCAGCGTGAACATTGCCCTCTCTTATCCCTCCCTCCCTTCCCCCAGGACTCTTCCCATCCCCCACTTATATATTTTTCTTTTCAATTTTTCATTTTCCTCTTCTGTTCTTTATTCTATTGTTGTGGTTTTATGGGTTTGGTTTTATCACTTATAGAAAGATTGTACAAGGATTAAAATGTATGATATTATCTATGTTGGGATATCTTTACTAGTCTAACTCTGTTTTCAGATAATGTCTTTACCTGTTAATGGGCAAGCCTGGACAGTGCTCAGCGGTTTCTTAAGCTGATGGACGAGCATTATTGTAGCAACATAGACTGAAGTGTTGGTAGTCTCCTTGCTTGACACTTATATTAACATTGTAAATGTTCTATGCTATTGTTGATTGGAAAAATTGATAAAAGAGATTTCAAACAAATAAAAAGTTTTCTTATCCATGAGGCGACAACGCTACTACATATCCATAACATCACAAATCTAATGCGCACATCGCAAAGCAGCCTTTCATTATAAATGATAGGCCTCCTGACAGATTGGGAGGGGAGGAACTTCTGCTGACACCCAGGGTTAGTGTATGCTGAGAATCCACCACCCACCGGTCCAACATCTCGTGAGGGGTGTCCAGTTTTTGACCAAGACAGGGTTCTTCACTCTATCCCAAAAGCTAATCGGGTTGGATCGTCCCATGTGGGGATTCTTGGCTCTACACTTAGACACACACTAGGTACACTTAGAGTAGGGTCCTCGTAGTAGGAGTACACTAGATTATTTATATGCCTGCACATATGCAATTGTTCAGCACCATTTTAGAACTAGAGCTACTATTTACACTGTTGGTGCTTGTAATCACGTTTATCTGCTTCTGTCTATTAATCATTGCAGCACACATATTTTATGCATGACTAACGTTGGTTCAATAAATATTATTGAAAACGTCCCACTGTGTACTCTCTTTCTACTTCTCTGAGAATAAGTGAGCATGAGTGACTGAGCAAAAGGTTCTGTACTGTTTCCACGATTCCTGAGAAATTAGGTTGGTCATGTTCAATGGTTTCCAGAAACCATTCCCTCCCTGGTAGGTTAGGGGGGCTTACAGTGGCACTGTGAGCAAGCTGGTCTATAGCCCAACATATCCTGTGGGGGAAAAACCTTCCAATACAAAACAATTGCAAAGGTTCAACACCCTTTTCACAACAGTATTGCTTCTTATTCATATTGATTTAACACAAACTCATGATATTTCATGCACCACTTCAATGATTCATATTCTCTAATAGATACGTTTTGAAGATAATTCTTTATTTGTGTTTTTCTGATTTTTAAAATTGATAACCAAAGTAGCCAATGTTTTTCTTCCTTATGTACTTCTTCAGGGCTCTATTCAAAAAGTGGAGACAGTACTCCATGTATGTCTGGTCAATTTCCATAAAATAACTGATTCATTAAATACTGTGGTGCAAATAAGCTTCCAAAAGGGACAACTTTGTGCTTAGCACAGACAATGCTGTCATGGCTCACTGGTATGTTTTCTCATGACATTTCTGGAGTTTGAGTGCTCAAGAACATAGATTTGTGTAACAATGTAAGCCAAGACGAAAAAAAGAAGTCAATCAGGACAAAACGCATTGGCTACTGTGGTTATCAATTTTAAAAAGAATGTGAATCATTGAAGTTGTGTATGAAATATCACGAGTTTGTGTTGAATCAATATATATAAGAAGTAATACTTTTTTGAAAAGGATGCTGAACCATTGCACATGTTTTGCACTGGAAGGTTTTTCCACTGAAAGTTGAAAGAAGTTGAACTTTCGGTTCAGGGCACCTTTATCGGTATCCAAATAATGTTTCCAGGGTATGGGTGGATGCGGTAGAATATTGCCTCAACCTCTTTTGTATATTTGTTTCATAACCTTTTTGGGGCATCTGGAATCGGTCTTGACACCAAGCCCTTAGTCTATGTTGTCCGAACAATGTGCAGGTCCTACGGATTGGTAGGAACTACACAACAAAACCACAGGTAAAAATATAAATTGCATTCTTTTCGAACCGCAATTTGGCTCCAAACAATGCCCCCTTTGAAATATAGCTATTACATATGTTCCTGTCCCCATGTACTCGGTTAGTCATCCAGGAGGATCTTTCCTAACTAGCTCTCCTGCCCCGTTTAAATGCGCATTGATACATAAGTTTGAATTTGCTGAAATGATCGAGTCACACAATCTGGACATTGTTTTTGCCACGGAAACCTGGGCGGATCAAGCATCTCAACCAGACTTAGTTATAGCACTACCAGCAGGTTACTGCCATACTCAAGGTAGATAGAATAGGAAAACATGGTGGAGTAGTAGCGATAGTCCACATAGATCACTTGACAGTTGCAGGTGTGCAGGTTAAGGGAACAACAGAAGCTGAAACTGCTACACTTTTAAGGGCTTGTTGGTTTATTGTCCACCAGGCTCAAAAGCCAAATTTGTAGAAAGTATCAACCCCTTTATCGAGCCATTAATACATCAGACTTAACAATCTTAGGAGATTTCTATTCAGAAATAGACCGCAACACCGCCTTGTTAATTGACACAATGAATATATATATATTTTTTTTAATAACAAATGTTATTAGGTTATCTCGCAATATGTAGGGGTCGCAGCCCCACATTGGCCACAGCGATGCAGGTTTAATTTGTATCAATAACCAATTTCTGACAAATAACAACACCTACCAAACACGTGGGTGTCATAAACGATAAACTTACAGACAGGTTCCGGTCTCGAAGTTTGTACAAACGGTGCAATCATCATAGTGTGCCACATTAATATACTACTTACACATGTTTTAAAAACTCTCATTGGGGATATACCGATACAAAACAACACAACGAGACAATTCTCAGGGGTCCGACTCAGGCAGTGGGGGAAGGTCAATACCGCGATAATCCGCCCATCTGGTCCATATTTTGCGGTGTTTAGCGGGGCATCCATGGGCCTCGAAAACAGCAATCTCAGCCCCCATACATTTGTCCAGTTCAGTTTTCCATTTACCCAGGGTCGGGGTGATGTTGCCTTCCCCATTTGGGCTAGATCTCTTTTGACCACTGCAAGAGCTAAAAACAACACCTCATGGAGACACGAGCGAATTTGGCGCCGAAATGGCTGTAACGCCGAGCAGCTCCAAACCATGTGTAAGAAGGTCCCCTCCTCCCCTCCACACCTCAGGCATACAGGGGACTGAATAACCCCCATCCACCATAGACATACCCTAGTGTAATATGCGCGGTGTAGATATTTAAATTGGATAAGCCGAAAGCGCATGGACACCGCTGCACCCCTAGGGCTGGCGATGGCTTTGGCTGAATCATCGTCAGTGAGATCAGGCATGTCTGCTTGCCAAGCAAGCCTGGTCTTGTCCAGTGTGGTGTGTGAACGGGTTGTCAGTGTCTGATAGACCTCTTTGATCTTGTGAGGTCCTAGATCCCCTGTAAGCAGTCGCCCCTCCAATGGTTGAAACTCAGGGAGGGACTCTAATGTGTGGATCTGGGGACGAAGTGCATGTCGGAGCTGAAGGAACTTATAGAATTGTGTTTTATGTAAATCAAAATCGGTCTGTAATTGCTGAAAAGATTTCATGGTGGTGCCGTGCATTACATCGCCAAGAGTCGAAATCCCAACATGGTCCCACGCTTTGAAACCCGTTAATGCTGCTACGGAGCGGAGATATGTGCCCTGCCATAAGGGGGTCATTTAAGTAAGCGTCCCCTTCCAACCCATCTGTCGGGTCTTGGCACGCCAGAGCTGTATCACCACTCTGCCAGCCGGTGGTAAGTGATCGAGGCGAACCGTGCTGTATGATAAATGAAGGAGCGGACCTGTTCCATAGCAGCATGTTCTGCTGAATATGCGGGATCCGTGGGGGAGCAGTACCACCATTCGTTTCTTACCATCACATGGGATTCTACATAATAGGCATAAACATCCGCTGCGGCGATCCCGCCGCAATGTGTGGATTGTGTACATGTGGGGAGCGCCACTCTGACCGCCTCACCGTTCCACATGAATTTATTTTGTATGGCTGCTACTTGTGCGAACCATGTACGCAGAATAGGGTATGGGTAATTCTGGAGACAATATAAAATATGGGGCAGTGATACCATTTTAAAAATTGCTGAGCGCTCATACAGGGAAAGAGGGAGAGAGGACCACACAGAGGTTTCGTTATGAAGACTAGCCATCAAAGGGGAGATATTGTGAGCCCAGGAGACTTTCGGACAAGGGGAAATATAAATGCCAAGATTCTTGAAGCCCTCCGTCGCCCGGGAAAGCTGCGATGCCCCGGTGTCGCGTCCTTGATGTCCGCACACCGGAAATAAAATAGGTTTGGCGGGGTTGGCATGGAGGCCCGAGGTACCTCCAAAAACCCTAAGGATTTCAAGTATACGAGGGCCCGAGTTCCAGGGATCGGTCATGAAAAAGAGGACCTCGTCCGCATACAAAGCTATACGGTCCGAACGCGACTGGGACCAGTCGAACCCCCGAAGGACTGGATCGCTCAGAACCCACGCCGCCAGGGGCTCTATCGCAAGAGCAAATAAAAGCAGGGACAGGGGGCAACCCTGGATAAAAAAGGGCTGAAAATGGTGTCCCGCGGAGTGTTTTGCTGACTATTTCCGTGTGGTCTACTCCCCGGTGTCCGATAGAGATGAGGATGACTCTCGTTTCTTGTTGAGGGACATTGCGCTGCCCTGCTTGTCTGAAGAGGATCGAGAGCGCATGGAGGCGTCGCTGTCGGCCGATGAGATTGCTACCGCGATTCGTTCACTTCGTTCTGGCAAAGCTATGGGCCCCAATGGATTGCCTATTGAATTGTACAAATTGCGCCCGGATAAAGTCGCACCGTTTCTCCGTGATATGTTTCTGGAGTCGCGTGAGCTTGGTTCCCTCCCTTGTGACCAGCGTCTGGCCACTATAGTTGTGATTCCTAAGGATGGCAAGCCTTGTGATCGTTGTGCCTTATACAGGCCTAGTTCCCTATTGAATGCTGAACCGAAGATTCTCGCCAAGGTCCTTGCTAATCGCTTACTCGCTGTCATCTGTGACCTGATTCATCCGGATCAATCTGGTTTCATTCCGCACCGGAACACTGCTCTCAACTTGCGGCGCTTACATGGCGTTCTCGCCAGGGCGGAGTTTCTCTCCGAGCCGGCCATCTTGGCTTCCTTGGACGCCACAATGGCCTTTGATACGATAGAATGGCCATATCTTTGGGACACTCTGGCGAAGTTCGGTTTCGGTGCGGGGTTTATTAGTTGGGTGAGACTTCTATATACAGATCCGCTAGCTCAGGTTGTTGTCAATGGTAGGGTGTCCCAGCCCTTCGCTCTCGGGAGGGGTACTAGGCAGGGGTGTCCGTTGTGCCCCCTGCTCTTTGCTCTTGCTCTCGAACTGCTTGCAGCCTGGCTCCGATGGGAACCATCGATAAAGGGCATTCAGTGGGCCCCTGACTTTGAAGATCGGGTTTCGTTGTACGCCGACGATATTCTTTTGTACCTCACCTCCCCGCGTGAATCCCTTAACGTCCTATTTGACGTCCTCACTTCTTTCGGTAAAAACTCCGGTTTGATCATTAATTGGTCTAAATCATGTGTGTATGTTATCTCCGGTGGCCTCCCCCCCTTACCGAATAGGTTTCCCATTAAAATTTCGCAATCCGGTTTCAAGTACTTGGGGGTCTACGTATCGTTGGACCCGGCGGTCCGCCACGAGAGTAATCTCCTTCCCCCTCTCCGGCGATTGAAGTTGGATGTGGCTCGGTGGCGTAGATTGCCGTTGTCGCCACTCGGTCGGGCGGCACTTTTTAAAATGATGTCCCTGCCCCAATTTCTCTACGCACTCCAGAACTCCTTTGATATTATTCCGGCGGCCTACTTTCGGGAGGTGGAGGGTTTACAGAGGAGACTTGTTTGGGACGGTCGCGCACGTATCGCTCTGGCAAAACTGACTCTCCCCTGGTATGACGGGGCATCGCGCTCCCGGACATCAGGAGGTATTATTGGGCCTCCCAGTTATCCGCCATCAACCATGCTACGTATGCACCCGGTCCGAATCCGGCTTTTGAGATGGATAAATATCAGTTGCCTGGTGGCAACTTCAACATAGCGCTCTACTCTCGGACGGCGGGGAGGAACCTAACGGGACCCACTAAGATTGCAGTACGTGCATGGAAGGATGCCAATGTGGCTGTGGGATGGAATGATCGCCAGACACGAGCGACCCCCTTGATTGCATCTGACAGATTGGGATGCCTCTGGACAACGAAAGGCTTTGATAACTGGGATATGATTGGCATTAGCAGAGTGGGTGATCTCTGGGTGAAAGGTGCGGTCAAATCCCTTGCGGTGCTTCAGAGTGAGTATGAGTTGAGTGAGAGGGAGTTCTTCAGATATGCACAGGTCCGCCACGCTTTGCTGTCGGTCTTCGAGGCCGGTACCACAGTCCCTGCATCTTCACCACTCGAGGACCGTATACTTGAGGGTCATCTGCCCGATAGTACGATTTCCTTGATTTATAAGAAATTAATCAACAATCGGGTGGACCTCCTTGTGCGTCTTAGGGAGGCCTGGACCGGAGACGGGTTGGAGTTGGATGACGAAGTCTGGCAGTCCGCACTGTCCTCCCCGAAAGAGGTTGCCATTCCTGCCCGTCTCCATCTCGTCCAGCTCAAAATTCTTCATGACTACAACGTCGCCCAGGCCCGGTGGGCGGCACTGGGGAACATGATTGCAAAGCGGGATATTGCGCAGCTTTGGGGTTCCAGACGGCCTCCCACCATGTCAGTGTGGAAGGAGAACATGGACTGGTGCATGTTCAGAGAAAAGACGGTGTATCTGGTTCGGGGCAAGCCTGGGGCGTGGGGTAGAATTTGGGGTCAGTGGAACACCTACCGAGGTAATATCTGTACGCCCCCTTTTGTAGATACTCCGGACACTTCTCTGTCCCCCTGATCCTGAGGTTCCTGGAATACTGTACCCTTTTGACTGATTGTTCTGACTTCCCCGCTGCCTCCCCCCCCCCCGGTCATCTTTATTGTCCTCCTGATTCTCTACCTGGTATGGTGGGATCCCCCCGTCGGAGCTCGACACCACCTAGACTGTTTCTCGCCTTGAGTTTTGTTTCATTGTTTCTTTGTTTGTTCCTTCTTTTTCTTTTTCAAAAATTAAAAAGATCTGTATCCTGAAAAAAAAAAAAGAAAATGGTGTCCCGCAATTCGGACCGACGGGGTCAGCTCCATATATAACAATCGCACATAGGCCACAAAACGAGGCCCCAAGTTTATTGCCTCAAGGAGCTGAAATAGATACACCCAACTCAGGGAGTCAAACGCCTTATCTATCTCAGCGAGAAGCAAAGCAGCTGGCCGACCCAACGTCGGGTCTGCCGCCATGGCATTGTGTACCCGTCTGATATTATGTCGAGTAGCACTGTGTGGCATAAAGCCTGATTGATCTAGGTGGATCAAGTCACTGATACAGCTGTACAGGCGATCGGCCAACACCTTCTCCAGCAATTTTGGTTCAGAATTTATGAGGGAGATGGGGCGGTATGAGGAAGGGTCCTCCGGAGGCCGGCCCGGCTTATGAAATAGTACAATTTCCGCATGCCGCCAGTCCCTAGGCAAGATGGCAGACTCCACAGATATTGTATTGTAGCCAATAGATGGGGCCCCAGCGTGTGTATATTGGACCTGAGGAATTCCATTGGGAACCCGTTGGGCCCGGGAGCGCGGCCGGGATGAAGGGCATTGAGGGCCCCAGTGAGTTCTTCTGTGGTAATGGTAGCATCCATTTGTTCCCGGAGGTGATCGTGGAGCCGACGGGGAGGGAGATCCACCAAGAACTCCGCGATCAGCTCCGGTGAAATTTGTTCATGCCTAGTATAGAGGGCAGTAAAGTGTCTGGCGAATTCCGCAGTGACACTCTGCGGTGTCGTGTGGAGGGACCCATCGGTGCCATGAATGGCGGGGACTACTGCCGGAGACGCAGCCGCTCTGCAAAGTCTATGGAGCATCTTACTGGACTTATTGCCCCAGTGATAAATTCGGTGTTGGGAAGCTTGGCGATGACCGGCCTTGGGGCCGCCCCTGGAGGAGGCTTTTGTGTCAAAGCTCGATGGGCCCATTCCACTACAAAGGACGTTGACAGGAGATCCTTTGGCAAGATGTCCATGAGCCATTTGGCGATGAAGGTGGTCATCGATTTATCTTCGCATCCCTCCCGCAGGCCCGCAAAGCGTAGATTGTTGCGCCGTGCACGTCCCTATGCCTCCTCCATTCTGGAGGCCAGCTCCTGCGACACCACGGTGAGCTTATTCACTTTTTTTGGGAGGGAGGACACTGTCGATACCCGGGTCTCAGCCTCGGCAAACCGGTCCACAGCCGTACGAAGATCTTAGCGTAGGAAGGAAACTTCAGTCCCCACCGTGCCTATTTTGGCATCGAGAGTGCCTCTGGAATGATTGATTGCTGCCAGGAGGGCCGCATTGTCGTGTGCAGCAGGACCACCCTCTCCTCCCGTGGCCCCTCCAGCAGGTGTCGTAAATTGATCAATGGTGCCCTGTTTGGGGTCAGCGCCCCTGGGCCCGCCCTTGCCCATCTCCAGTGGACCCAGGTGCGAGAGGAGACAACGACACGGTGGAGGGTCCGACCCAGGTCTTTAGCCCAGCAGTGACAATAAGGATGAATTCCCACACAGCTCCCAAGGTGACCCGCCGGTTAGGAGATAGTGTTGGCCCCAGTCATTGAGCACGCTATGATGGCACATGTACTCTGATCTGCTTCCCACCGAGCCACACCGCCAGCTGCAGGAGGAAGACCCCCGATGTCCACACCCAGCAGGCGAACGCCGGCCACACTCACCCGTAGGGGGAAAGGATCAGCACGCCGGTCTCTGTGCCTCGATCTGCCCCAGGCCCCGCTGTAGTCCTCCAGGGCCCCACCAGGGAGGCCTCACATTGGCCCAGCAACAGAGCAGGAAAACCAGCGGGGGCCTTCGCAAATCACCACTGACACTTGCACATCACGTGCCTAGGGCAGCCGGTGTAACAAAGAGGCCGCCGTCCCCACCGCTGGAGTCAGTGGGCAGTTCGGGGCAGGCCCCGATGCGCTCCCACGTACCAGCAATCCCAACGCGGGCTGCCGTAGGGAAGGAATCCAAAGGATCTAAGAAGAAGGAGGGGGAGGGCTGAAGCAGCAGTCACCGAGGAGTCACAGGGCGCAGGGCGCCAGCCTCCAGCTCATCTCTAGAGGCCGCTACCCGGCTCCAGCGCCGTCCAGCACCAGCCGTGTGTGGTCCAATCTGCCAGGGCCCGGGCGTGCCGTCCCCATCGACCAAGCCGCAGCAGGATAATCTAGAGGGCGCCAGTTAGCCCTTGGTCCTCTCCGTTGTGTCTCTGGCCTCTGGGACCCGGGCAGACTCCAGGGAGCTGCTCCCCCATGTACTCTGCTCTGCGCGGAGAAGATGGCGGACCCGAGAAGAAGGGGGAGGAGCGGCAGCATCTCCTCTCCGGTTCAGGCTCTTCGGCGCCAGCTTCCACAAGTGGCACAGGGTGCCTGGCAGTGGACCTCGTCGGTACCCCCTCCGGCCCCAGGCGAGGCCAGCCCCCGTGGCTATGACCCACAGGCTCCGGTCGGGCCACCGCGAACTAAGCAGGCCGTAGTTCACCAGGAGGGAACGTCAGGAATCAGCAGCTATGGCGCAGCTCACCGTCTCATCAGGAGTAGTGTCGCAGTACCAGGACGTAGGGGCAGTAGTTACATCGATCTTAGACGTCTCTGGGCAGGATCAAGGTTGGATTTTGGGCGGATTACGGCGTGGATGGACGGAGCTCGATCAGGTTACGTCCACCATGTTGGCCTGCCTGCCTAGCCTGCCTAGTAGGTCCTTCTATCTACACATGTAGCAGGGCAGAAACTTGACAGCCTGTTTACTAATAACTCACTGGTGGACATCTCAGCGATCTTACTGGTTCTGTGGTCAGACCACAAGGTAGTTATGTTTGAAATCAACACCACTCAATCACAACCAAGATCCATAAAGACTCCCCTGGCCATTACGGGATGGTCCTGGAGTAACGTAGACCCCTTAGCATTTCATGAAACTCTCTCTAGCACTAAACCTCCTATCATTCTAGATGTTAATCAAGCAGTACATGAGTACAATTCGTGGGTTAGCAATGCAGAGGATTCTTTAGCACCTCTGAAAACATTTCCCAACCGGCAGAAAACTCTGTCCGAGCCCTGAATTACGGATAAACCTAAAATGCAAAAGCAACCGTACCGAAAGAAGGAAAGGCAATAGAGACCTAATTACGATCCCCGGAATAAACATAAGTATGCCTAATCCATATCTGACTACAAAAACATTGACCCTCGAAGAGAAGAGTAATTACTTCTCCTCAAAACTTTTACTAGCTAAACACTTGCGCAGAGAACTCTTCTGTACAGTAAAAAACTTAGCCAAGCTACCACATTCTACTAATGACTACTGCAGCCAAGACCTGTGTAATTCACCAGCAAAATCCTTTCAAGTCAAAGTTGAAGACATCTACAATTCTTTTACAACCACTAGCTCTTTAGATGAAGCCGCCAATGAAACCACAGAGACTTCACGCCTTTTCTCCGCTAGATACTGAGCAAGTCTCGAGGCTTATAAACATAACCAAGTCTGGCTCACCAGCTGACCCCTGCCCTCCACAGATAATCCATCTTGCACCATCAGTCATATGTGGACAACTCACTAAGATTCTAAACGCCATTATAATGACTGGTGTCTTCCCTGCCAACTGGAAAATGGTTTCCTATCTCCATTACTAAAAAGAATCTAACTTAGACCCAGCTGAGACAAGCAGCTATAGGACCATTGATAGGCTACCTGTGGTATCTGGGTTGCTCACAATGTGGGCATCCTGGGAGACAATAGAATGTAAGCTCTGGAATGACAAGTATGTCATGACAGGGATGAGAATGTTGTGATTCAAAGAGAACAGCAGTTGCGCAAGGATGCTGTTGGGATATGGATGGGATCCTCCTCTTAAAGAGTAATCTTTGATGCCTCATGAGACAGGATTCTACACTACCCTTTCCTTCTAAAATACTAGAAACATGAAATTAATATCCTTCATAAACAATAACATTCTGTTAGATCCAACTCAGTTTGGATTCCGAGCTGTTCACAGCATGGAGACTGCTTTAGTCGCAGCCTCAATGGAATTCCGGTTGATACTGGATGAAGGAGGGAAGGCTGCCTTGATCTTCTTGGACCTATCGGCAGCCTCCAATACAGTACACCACGCCATATTTATCAACCGACTCTCTGATGCTAATCAACCGACTCTCTGATGCTGGTATAAAGTGGGTAGCATTAAAAATTCTTGAATCCTTTTTGTAGACAGAGTCCAACACATAACAATGGGACCTTTTCCTCGGACCTTTACAGCTTGCCATGCGGGGTAACGCAGGGCTGGTCCTTGAGAACTACACTTTTCAATATATATATATATAACACCACTGGCTAAGTTAATAAAATCGTGTGGTTTCTCGGTGATATCATATGCCGATGACACCCAGCTAATTGTCTCAATTTCCAGCAACCCAAATGAAACAGCAGAATGCTTTAAATAATTGCATGGATCTAATCAACAAATGGATGAAAGCCAACTGTCTGTGGCTCACCTCCAAAAAGACAGAGGTTCTTCCCCTAGGGAACGACATCTCATTTTGGACACCTACCTGGTAGCCAACTGATATGGGCTCTCCACCCATACCTGTGAAGAAAGTTAAGAACTTAGGGATCATCTTTGATTATAGATTGATGTTTAAGGACCACATTAATACCTTAACATCATCAGTATTTTTCATCTTAAAAATGATTAGGCAGGAAGAGTCAGTCGGCCCTTTGTGCACGGGGATGTTGGGAGGAGGGCTCCTTCTACCACATCTTATGGGAATGCCCGGGGATAGTTCCCTTCTGGACTAAGGTAGTCGACTCGATGACGGCAGTGGTGGGTTCACCGGTCCCACTAGAACCCAGATGGTTTCTATTATTGATTAGAAACGACTCCGACTGGACTAGACACAAGGAGATCTGGCTGGCAGGGGTGGCAAAAAGGAATATTGCAAGGGACTGGGGTTCGCGGACTCCGCCTCAATGGGACCAATGGATGTGTGACTTAGACTGGTGCCAAAGGGCCCGGTAAACTATCTATAAAAGCAGGGGCTGCACCAAGAAATGGCGGAAAATTTGTGGGCCATGGCGGAAGTACAGGGAGATGAGGGGAGGATTGGGACTGTAATACCAACTGTCATTTGGCTCACTTGCGCCATCGAAGATCCTTGATTGTACTGTAGATTGCGATTTTACTGCATGCACTGTGCTCAATGTCCTGCATTGTATGATGATATGAGCAATGTTAATAATAAGAGTTCTAAAAAAAACAAAAAAAAATGATTAGGCAGATATGTCCTTTCATTGCCTTAGCACTTCAGAAGACAGTGGTCACTGTACTGGCCCTGTCCAGGTTGGACTATGGTAACGCCTGATTCCTTAATAGTAAGAAAAACTGGTAATTAAACTATAGCTGCTCTAGAATGCGGCCGCAAGAATGCTTTTTGGCATTCCTAACTACAAATCGGTCTCCCAAGAACTATTAAATTACGCTGGCTCCCAACTCACAAAATAATCCAGGTCAAATCTTTATGCATAAATTTCAAAGCGCTGCATAATTGTGGCCCAGAAACTATAGATGCTCCAGAATGCGGCCACAAGAATGCTCCTTGGAATTCCAAAATACAAATCGGTCTCCAAAGAACTGATTAGATTACAGTGGCTCCCAACTCACAAAATAGTCCAGTTCAACTCTTTATGCATAGCTTTCAAATTGCTGCATAATATTTTCCCAGATTTTCTAAAAAAAGCATTTAATTTGGTACTTCCCATGAGGTCACTTAAGATCATCCAGTGCCAAATTCCCTACTGTCCCCAGGATACAAATGAGCTCAGTGGGGTGGATGAAGTTTCATTGCAGGAACAGCGAGTCTCTGCAACTCCCTTCCCATGAAACTCAGAGACAGTACAAATCTTCTATCCTTCAGGAAGTCACTAAAAACGTGTCTCTTTAACAGCTAGTCATTGAATATGTAAGATCCTTCTGTGCCGAAACCAGCGCCAAGACGCCTCTGGGCATTCAAGTGCTTTATAACATTTAAATCAAATCGAATCTTGTTTCAAGGGACACTTGGAAGGTGTGCAGTAAACTAAGAGAGAACGTGAGGAAAAAATGATGTGAAGATACTATGAGAAGGTAGATAGAATTGAATGTAGGGACTACTCTAGTCATTAGCTATTGCATAAAAAAGATTGCACCCTACCATGACTTTCTCAGTAGACTCCTGGATCTGATATGGAAACATCTTGCAATAAGATTTTGCATAAGAGCTTGAAGAAAGAATGCCAACACCCTGTGACTTATCCTGGCACCCGGGACTAGAGCTGCTTTCCAAGTGTGAAGAGGTTGGCCTCCTGTCACCGCTAGTAACCTATCAAAGTAGCAGTCTCTTGGAAAATATGTCACTTTTTTACATTTGTCCTTCGCATAAAATCAGCAATAAAATAAATAGGTCCTGACCCCTTTTTTCTCTCATTTTCATTGTTGCATGATGAATCATGTTTGACAAGTTGGTCTTCTGGCCCTGACAAAGTTGCTATTAAAGTCAGATGGCCAGTCGTAACCATTTGGTCTTAGTGAAGAAGAAACCAGTAAACTGCACCTTTTCTTAACAGTGCAATAGAGGCTCCTACATGGTAATTGCACAGTAACATATAGTTTGTTTACTGTTTATAGGGCAGACAATTTGGCTTAACAGATGCTTGTAGTATAAGATTTATGAGTAACAATATGATTAGAATTGCTAAAGTTTCAATTCTGAACATATGAGACAGTGAATTGAATATTGCTAAAGTCTCTAGGAGTAGTGATCTTTAAAGTGTCAATCACCCCTGTCATCCGCTTCACACCACTTTCCTCTGCAGTCTCTCAATCTGATAGACACTTATGCTATTTTCCTTCCCATGTTCCTAAAATCATCTGTTTGCACATTTAACATCATCCCCTCGTTCTTCCACTGTCTTTTCAGGCTATCTGTGAGAAATTAGGATGTTGGTTGACTGGGGTGTGAGCCCTTTTCAAGCAGCACCCACAATCCTTTTGCGGGTGAGGCACAAACCAACCCTAAATTAAACTGTGCTCAACCTTCTGGTAGCTTTGCACAGAACAGTCAGGCTGAATCCAGACGTAATGTTTAAAGTATTTGTGCACCCCTTCAAACAGTAACAAACTGAAGAGCACCACACAAAAATGATCCCACACCAAGTTAGATAATTAGAACTTTCCTTAATGAATAAAACAGTACCAAAACTTCAAAATCCAAAGAGTATGCAATTTTAAGGATTCTAGTGAAAATAGCGCCACAAATTACAAGGCGCCAACCAACTGTGCATTTCTGGTCGCACCAGACAGGGACAAACTTACAAGTTCAGACTCATTGTGATGGAATGTTGAACAGCTACAGGGAGCCAGTTAGGCCAGCTAAAGAAAGTACCTTAAATCCTGGTTTGGGGAACGTAACCAATGCACGGGTTCCGAGATGCAGCAAGGCTGCGATGCAAGGATCTCATCAACGAGGCTTGTGATGCGAAGTACGGCCTTGAGGATGCAGTGCGCGATGCAAAGTCTTTCATCGTCAAGGCTGTCATCGACGAGGGACGTGAGGGCCTGTGGCAAGGATGCGCTGCGCAGGTTACGCTGGAGATGCGGGTCTTTGTGGCAGGTCCAATCCATGCAGAAACAGGGATGCATGGGTTCTGCTTGTGGTTTTGCCACCAGCAAAGGAGATGTGTTGGTTCCACTGGATCCCCAGAGGCTGACAGAGCACCTTAAGCTCACTCCCAGGACTGGGGTGGCACCACTTGGCAGGGTAGATTCATGGATGGCAGGAACAGGTGCAAGGTGGTTGGGAGCCTGTTATGTCCCTGGGGCTTCGGATCAGCAGGCCAGCCAACTAGCCCTTGGGGTCACTCTCAGGGCCGGACTGGCCATAGTGGGCATCAGGCATTTCCCCGGTGGGCCGCCAGGGTGAGGCCGGTTTTGGACCCCTGGGGGCCATTTTGCTATGAAAGGCCAGTTTTGCAGCATAGCTGCAATATCGGCCCCTGGTATCAAAAGCTTCAGGAGTGGTGCTTCCAACTAGCACCCCTCCTAGGGACCGGTTGAGCTGTGTGCTAGGGCCAGTTTCAGTTCTCAGTCCGGCCGTGGTCACTCTGGGTTCAAGAGATGCAGGTCCAGTCCTCCTCAACCAGGCAAGAGATTAGCAAAGCAGGGAAGCAGTTACTTCAGAGCAGCAGCCCAACAGAGTAGCAGTCATTTCAGCAGAGTATCCACAGGTCCAAAGTGTACTGAAGCAATGGTGTCTGAGGTCCAGTATTCATACCCAGTTGTGCCGTTGAAGTGGGGAGAAGCTTCTAGAGGCATGCCTTTGAAGTGCACAGGTACTCTGCCTTCTTGGCTACAGGGGTATGCAGCCCTTTGTGTGGAGAAATGACACAGCCTATTAAAGTGTAAGTGGGACTGGCCCCAGCTCCACCCTCCAATCCTGCCAGTGATGGTCCAGCCAGTCACATTTAAACTCCCTATTGTGTGTCGTTGTCTAAGAGGAATACACAAAGCCCAACTGTCAACTATATACAAGTCATGTGATCCAGAGTCAGGCTGCAGGCACCAAATGGTTAAGGTAAGAAAATGACAACAGTCTAAAAGTGGAATTTTCAGAATTGTAATTAAAAATCCAACTTCACCATAAGTTAGTCTTTTTCATTACCATTCCAGAGACACCAAACATGACTGGTGACCTTTTCCCATTTAGAAATTACACTTATAAAATGTAAAAAGGGAACTTCAATGTTATCATATCAAAGAGGTAAGTCTTGCAGTTGTGAAAAATAATTTATGAGTTTTTCACTACCAGGAAATGTAAAACCTAAATGTTTATACCCCACATTTTAAGTACATTGCACCCTTGCACTCTGAGCTGTCCAGGGCATACCCTAGAGGTGACATATATGTATTAAAAAGGAAGGGTTGGGCCTGGCAAAAGGTTTACTTTGCCAGGTCGAAATGGCTGTTTAGAGACTGCACACACAGGCTGCAATTGCATGCCTGAGACATGGTTATACAGCTACTTAGATGGGTGGCACAATCAGTGCTGCAGGCCCACACGTAGCATTTAATTTACAGGCCCAGGGTACAGATAGTGCCACTTTACTTGGGACCTAAAAGTAAATTAAATATGCTTATTGGGTATAAGCCAATCTAACATGTTTTAAGGAGAGATCACAAGCACTTTAGCAATGGTTAGCAGTGGTAAAGTGCACAGATTCCTAAAAGCCAACAAACACGGGTTCAAAAAAAGAGGATAGTGAAGTCAAAAGATTTGGGGATGACCCTGCAGAAAGGGCCAGGCTCAACTCTATCCTTCAACAGGTACTTCATTGCACCCTCTTCAAAATGTCCTCTCTCTTACACTTGCACACCCACTTTCTCTCTCTTCACCAACATCTTTTTTCCCTTTGGCTCTGCCAATATTTGAACAGCTCTATACCACCTTTACACACTTCCCTATGGAGTCATAGTTAAAATTGGCACATATGCAACCTATACTCTTCTTTATGCTTTGCTAGGAGGTCTGGGATAGGAGAAGCATGTGGTCTGAACACTGTTATGACACACTGCCAGGTACTATAAGAAACTCACACTGCCTTCAACCTCAATTCCAAAGCTGTAAATTGGGCCTTATCATGAACACCCACCCACAGCTTGAACTAGCCCAGGCACCAAGAGATGGCTCAGCTCACAGTGTATACTATACAGCAATGATATGTGATATGTTGCATGAAGAAAAACAATTTAATAAACATCTGGAAAAAGCAAATACTCATAGGAACGCAAAATGAAATACAGTATGTGAAGAGTAAACAGGCACTACAATGCTTTCATGAAATACCTTAAGAAGTTTTATAGTCATCATTGAGAAATTGATCAGTGTTTTTGCCTGTAAAGTTAAGGAGGTGGCAATAGGGCCTTGTAGGTGATATTTTCAAAGTCAGTTTTTAATTACTGTCAGGTCTGAGAAACTCCAAGACCAGCCTCACTGAATGCCCTGACACCCACCCTCAAAGCTACTATTTGAAAATGAACAAGGGTGGATCGGCAGGCTATCCACCCATAAATAGGGTATGAATGATGAGATCCCCTGGGTACATTTAAATTGCCCATATGATATAACATCAGTGTAAAGCAACGCACATTATAACTGGTGAGATCCCCTGGACATATTTGAATAAGTCATAGAATTTAACATTAGACTGAAAAGAATTTGCTCCATTACTGGACCAATAATTTTAATTCACCAAGGACCTGGGCAACATTAGAAAAGTGTACCACTACGTTTGGGGAGTGTCACAAGCAGAGCACTTCCTGGATTGGATATTTGTATGTAACTATTAACACATTTCCAAAGATTATTCTCAAAACTAGGTCAAATATATTTTTCTGTGCACCAAAAAAGAGAAGTTGATAGGCACTTCTCAGGGGCTCGAACCCTAAACTCAAATATCCCAGATACACCCTATAAACATAACGATTACGATAGATCATGCATGGTGAGTAACCAAGGAAGTCGACGTATCGCATGCAATGTTAACATCATGGTGCATACATCTGAAGTCAGTGAGTGCACACTGATGCATCATGTGATGCAGTAGCTCAATATAAGCACGTAAGTACCAGAAAGCCTCACAGCACTTAACATGCAGGGTGTAGAGACTTCAGGTAGGCAAAACATGGGCAGCGATTAATAGAGTGAGGATATTTGAATCTCAGTCTCCTCATAAAGTCATCATACAGAGTCCCCCGATGTTCGTATGGACCATTGTTTGGCAACTTGAAGTGTGGAGAGGGAGCTAACATCCGAAATAAATTTCGAGAACCATGAAACCTATGTGGCTTCACATTAATGACAGAGAGGATGGTATTCAACCTAAAAGTTTATTATCCAAGAATTAGTCAAATCATAATCAACGAAATTTGCAAAGATTAAGCAAATATATCAAAACAGAAAAAATATTGAGATGCTCAAGTACTTTAAATTTAGCTATTATGAAATACAGAATAGTAACTGTCAATATGTAAATAATGCAAAATATCCAAATGAGGTATTCCATATAGAAACTTATTCTATCTAAATTAACCCTTTCGCTGCGGCGGGAATTCCGCCGCAGCGCTGGGGTGTGCGGGGGGGCAGCGCGGTGGCGCTGTGCTCATGACGGAGCCGCTCCGTCATGAGCCACGGTTGAGCTGTGCTCATGACGGAACGGTTCCGTCATGACTCCGCCCATTTGCGTTGTCCGCCCGCACAGGCGGGGAAACAGCGCCGCGTAGGCGGAGCGGCCGCCAACGGCCGTGACATGACGGAACCGTTCCGTCATGAGCACACGGCCACCGTGGCTCATGACGGAGCGGCTCCGTCATGAGCGGGGAAGGGGTTAAGAAATAAAAAAAAGTCAGGGATTCCTATGAGAAGGAAAAAAGGTGTCAATATAATGCAAACTTCAGTATATGTTCAGAGGAAATGGAAGAGTGTCTAGCATGAAGATTTCCACTTTGGGTGAAAAAATTAAGCATAGAGATCTGCTCTCTTCAAAGTCAGGGTAAAGGTATGCCCTAACTAACTATGGATCACTAATTAAAAGCACAATCAAAGGTTTTAGAACATCCATATCTCGTTCATACAGTCCAGAGCCAATTCCATGGTCAAGTTTGCTGGGAGTTGGAAAAAACCCTGAATTCCCATCCTCACATAATTAAGTACACATCTGCTTGTCCCTGAGAGATGTATCTTCCTAGTACGCCAGGTAGAGGAGGCTCTGTTCACCATCATCCCTCCACGCCTGCGCCAACTTAGGCCTCACTATCAGTCTAATACATAACAATAAACATTTTCTCTAAATAACAAGGAACTTAATAACACACTTGCAGAGAAGAGAAAAACAGCACACCGGCAAACTTTAAAGTGTGCAATGTTCAACTATGGCCTAATGTCAAGCTAAGTTAACTTGAGAATAAAAATGGATGCACATTACAGTATTATTAATCAATCGCAGTTGAAAAAACATTATTAAAGTGTAAATATATTCAGTAAATGTGTCTACATTCATTATTATTCAATTCAGTACAACTACATATAATTTCTTAACATGCTAAAAAATGTTGTCCGACTATAATTTTATTAAGGTGAAACACACAAGTTAATGAAGCTAAACACACATTGAATATATAAGTTACATGTAAATGCACATAAATGATGTATAAAAGTTGGAGCCTGAACTTACTTGGCTCCAATCCCCCCTCTGATGGCTAGAATAGCCATCATAACATGAAATTAATCTTTCTTCAAACCATCTAAGAAATGTGCTGTCTTCAACATCTTGAAGCTAGAATTTTCCAATTTTTTTATTTCATTGTAGAACTTACAATAGCTCTCTTCTAGTTCTATATTGCTTCTCTTTCTCTTAACTCCCTTTCCTTCAACCACTTCATACATTGATCTCATATACGTAAAATCCTTTCAACATAACAAACAAGCAAATTAGACAAATTGCAATGATTATGATAGGCCTTCATATAGCTCATATAGGACCACTACCTATATTACTAAACCAACTACTTACAGTTAATCCTTTTTCAGTCGCTTCCCAAGTACCTGGAGTTTTCAATTCCTTCAAATCCTGTTTCAAGCCAGTGATGTTTTCCACAAGCCCTTTTATCTCCTCAATCTTATCCAGGTATACAGGCCGTCATTGCTGGACTTTCAGCACACTACAGACTATGCTCTCCTATGCCAACAAAATATCTATTGCTAGGCAGTTATCATCATCTCAGTATCAATAGCCAGCTATGATCCAGCAGTACTAGTTGCTAATTTATCAACCATGGTAGAAAGCTTCCTAATCTTCAATATTATCTACTATTTCAGAAGCACTAGTACTACATTGAGGCCTCACTGAGAAACCCAGTTCATGCTTGCCTAACTTCTCTACATGATAGATCTTTGGAAATACTACAGTTAAATAACAGCTGCCGGCCCAATTTCTGGGTAACTCAAAATATGTATTTGGGCCACACACGTAATAGACTTCAGGAATAATAGGATCCTTCCCTCCCATAAACTGTTGTGCACTGCCCCCAACAACTCAAACGTTTGTTCACAGTTCCTTTCTCCCATGAACTTATCATGTACCACATTCAATCACCTATACACACACAACTTGCCTCTGTGTTTGTCATGAATACGCAACTCAACACAAGTAGTAGCATTAAAATATTGTGGGAGCAGGAGGAGTATCCAGGAGCCCCCCTCCTGAGTCTCCCAAGCCCTGCTATCACCGGAGGGATACACAAATTTCCCAGTCACAATAGCCCTCAGGAGAAAAAGGAATTGGAGAAAGGAAAATACACAGAGAAATAATTGGGGTTCAAAACTGGATGTTCACTTAGACCTGAATGCCTCCACAGCCTCCCAGGCATCAGTTGGTCTGATAAATAAAACCATAATCAAAAAGTTTCTTTAAACATACAAGTCTTTTTCTTTCTTTGTCTTTTTATATTTTTAGTTCATGAACTGGTCCTACAAATTCCAGAGCGGAGAATCTGTGCGCACATTTCAGTCTAGGACCAGTGGGTGGATTGTAAGTGACTTCTGATATTAATTGAAGCATGTGTCTTACCCTGATTTAGAGGGATGGATTGCTTTTGGTAAATGCTTCTCTTACTTTGTTTTTTGCACAAGACCTCAAACAGAAAAGACAACTGACAGTGCCAGCTGCTGTAACAATGAATGAATTAATGTCTTTTATATAGCACACAGCTACTTCGGAGAGTGTCCTGGCGCTCAGCATAGAAGAACAGGTGAGAAGGGGTGGAGCCCCCAAAACTGTACCCAGTCCTAAAGCTTAAAAAGATATGTATTCAGGGCCTTCCTGAAGGGTCGTTCCTCGGTTATTAATCTCACATGGGCAGGCAGCTGTGACCATAAAGGAGGACCCCCCCTCTCCAATGTTTTCGGAAACGGGGGATTGTTAACAGGCCAGCACTACTAGACTGTAACAGTCTTCCTGGTCTGTATCCTTGATCCTCTCATTTAAGCAAGCAAGAACTTTATTATAGAGGGCTTTGAAAATGATACACTTGCACACTGGAAGCCAAGGAAGTTTCTCCCAGTTATGAGATACCGAGGCATATTCAGGTAGCCTGAAAATAAGGAATATTGCCATTTTCTGTATTCCTTGTAGATGCATGGCAAAGTAGTCAGGAAGACCCAAATACAGAATGTTGACATAATCCAATCAGGACACGATCAATGCCCTGACCACGGTTACTTGAGATTCATGAGGGAGAAGATACAGAAATTTCCTGAGCAAGTGGAGTATCCAGAGACAAGATCTAACCACTGCCGAAATCTGGGCATTGAAGGAAAGTTGGGAATCAATCATCACACCCAGGTTTCTGACTACTACCTTGGGTGTGGGCAGAGGGACAACCTCACTGGGCCAAGCTCCAGTCCACCCTAAAGAGGTGTTTAACCCAAACAGAAGGATCTTTGCTTTGTCTGGGTTGCACTGTAATTTATTAGACTGGTGTCAGATTAACAGAGTCTTCATACAAAGAGCAAAATATTCTTTGATGTTCAATGATTCCCCTTGATAAGAGAGCAGGAGCTGCGTATCATCTACATATGACACCATCTTAATGCCAACAAATTCGACCAGTCAGGCCAGTGGACTCATATACACATTGAAAAGGGTGGGGCGTAAGGAGGAGCCCTATGGAGCCCCCGATTTCACTGATTTGGCTGTGGATGAGCAGGGGTTCAGCCAGACAATCTGTTCTCGGTTCGCCAGAAAGAAGCTCCGCCAGCCAAGGGCTGGCCCCAACACTCCTAGGTATTCTAGTCTTTGTAATAGAATGTTGTGGTCCACCGTATCAAAAGCTGTTGACAGGTCAAACAGCATCAGAGCCACACTGAGGCCAGAATCCAAACTACGTTTAATGGATTCCAAAACCTCAAGGAGCGTTGTTTCTGTACTATGACGGACTCTGAAGCCAGATTGGGATGGATGTAAGAGATTATTGTCTGTTGGAAGGGTGGTGACTTGACGATTCACCACCTTTTCCAGAACTTTGCTGCTGCTGGCAATAAGGAGATAAGTCTAAAGTTTGCTGGTGCTTCAGAGTCCTCTTTAGCCTTCTAAAGAAGGGGGACTGCGTTTGTCCTTTTCCAGGAATCAGGTATGACACCTGAGTGGAGGGAACAAGTCATCAACTCCTAATAAATTGGGGCAATATTGTCCTCTAAGGTCTGCAGGATGAGAGGTGGACAGCAATATTCCGGGGACTTTAATCTGCAAAGTGTGAACATCTCCCTCACTTCCTCCATCGTTGGTTGGAGAAAGCAAGTCAGCTTAACTTCAGCTGAGGGTCCTGCTAGCACATCATGGCTCAGTACCAGATTGACATGCTGACTAGCACTCACCGACTTGGCCTGGATTTTGATGATCTTTTCACTGAGTCCATCACAAAGGAAAAGATTGTGATAGAGCGCCATGTTGTTCTGAAAATTGTAGGGGTGCATCATAATCACTGTTAGTCCGCACCCACATATTTAGGGGATCCATATTAACGTGTGCCTTAGAAATGTATTACTAGAATCTGCTTATAATAGTGTGATTAGAAATGTAACCATGCCATTTATGAAGAGCAATGTCGTAGTAAATTGCAAATGTATTTTAGTCAATGCATAATGATTGGTTTTCGTGTAATGTGATGCATTAGGTTTAAATGTGCACCATATTAAAGTCTGCACGTGTAGTTTGCTTACTCATACATGAAGTATGATGAAACCAATGCTTATAATGTGATTCTAGAAATGTGCATTTAAATTGTGTAAAGGCCTGGCCGCATATACGTTTAAGAGAAAGGCCTGTTCGTTTCTTATGTTAGCTAAATATTGTAGGCCGAAAATGATTTCCCTTGGTAAGGCTTTGAGTTTCAGAGATGTTAGAAAATTTCAGAGAAGTGAAAAGTTTCTCGTTCCCATGTTTCTGTTGCAGGTGCAAGGACACCTAGCTCGTTAGAGAAACTAACCCTTTGTTTCAGGAGTTAGGATGGCATGAGAAGCCAATATGGGAGTATACTGGAATGCAGGGATGATAGTTTCGGCGGAGAAGGTGCCTGGGACCCAAGGACGAGTAAACCGTCGTTTGTATTTGTATTTGTATTTGTATTGGCACTTATAAGGCGCGTAAATCACCCGTAGGTTTCAAAGCGTTGGAAGGGAGACATGTTTCACTGGAAAATCACTGGGAGAAGACCTGGCTGAAGAGGTGTGCCGGAGGGCGTGTTCTACGTTTTTGGGATTTTGAATTAGGGACAGTGCTCCGTGAGTTGAGGTTTAGATGGGAAGCTAGAAGGAGCATCTTAGAACGAGCTCTGACTAAGTGAGTGTACTTCTAAGGAAGTCTTCACTTCTGACACCTTTTTACTCTCTTGCCTGGGAAAATGCTAAGTAGGGATGTCACCTTAGAGATAGAGTAGGGATAGACTAACTGATTTTCTTTTTAGGTTAATGACTTCTAATGTAGAGATTAGAGTGATTATTGCCTGCCTGATGCTTCTTGAATTGACTATTCTTCTTATTCTGAGTCAGATGAGACTCCTGCATAGGATATTCTTTGTATTAGTGCCCATTTATTTTCTTAACCTCGTACTGAGGTGCTTGTATGTGCAATTATTTTTGGCTTTGTAATAAATCCCTAAAATTTGAGATTTGAGTCAGTGGTCCTTTACAGTTCAAATTCTATTTTCTCAGATTATGCGTTAATACTGGATTTCCTCCCCTCTACACTATTTAGCAGATAAAAAGATCCTGGCGACCTGAGAGGATTCTTGATGGTAAGATAGATAAGAATCCGGCTGTATCAATTGTTATCACTCTCTGACGAGAGTTTTAGCTTAGCCAAATATCCAGGAACAAAGGCAGGAAAGAAATACAGGTATGTATCAAATATATAGGGAATATTGCCTACAAATACACTTCAGGCTTTTAAATTGTTTTTAATTATAGGCAAGGCGCGGGCTTCTGAACGCACTTTTTATCACAGCATCCGAGAGCCCGCAATGCATCCAGCACAATCTTGGTGGGCGGGGCCGCGCGAGGAGCACAAAAGACTAGATCGAGTCTTCTACACTGGTCTGCCCTGCTCCAGCCGCCATGTTGGTTGCACCGCTCGCCTAAGATTGGGACGCGTGGCAGCAAGCGTTACAGTGCACAGTGTTGTCAATTTAAAGTTAGGTTGGGTTCCCATCTCTTTATGTTTCATTTCTTCCTTTGATCATTTATGTTTCCCCATATCACTTCCCATTTCTTTCCTCTCCTCGATCATCCTTCTTCTGTCTTCAAACTCATCATTACATTTATTTTCATTTGCAGTCATGGAACAAGTCAAATTCTGTTTATGGACATAAGCAGAGTCAAGCTTAAATATGGGACGAAAAAAAATCCAAACTATTTCCATCTCATTGGCATTAGGGTGTGAAGTCAAGTGTTTGTGCATAAGAGCTTCTGAAAAGAATTAGGTGCCGATCACGATCCGGTAAAAAAATTGCCCGTCCGACTCGTATCCGGTCTTTTTACCGTACGAATCGTACAAGTGCCGTACAAATTGGCAATCACGACTCGCATGGTAAAAAGCCCATACGAGTCGCATTGGGAATTATTCCCCACACGTCCTCGGGTCGGAAAATGTGTCCGACACCTCCCCGGACGATTTACCGTACATACGTGAAAAGTGAAGTCCGACCGCGGAATTACGATCCATCCCGTGCGTCCGATGTCACAACCGTATGGAAAAAACACCGTCCGCACCGAACTCCCATTGCAACCATAGAGACATGTGCCCGCATACGCGTGTATGTACACCCCTGTACGTGTCGAACCCCCCGTGTATGTACGGTGCGAACCCCCAGCGCGTAGCGGTGGGGGTTCGCACCGTACATACACGGGGGGTTCTACACGTACAGGGGTGTACATACACAGGGGGGTACGCACCGTACATACACGGGGGTTCGACACGTACAGGGGTGTACATACACTGGGGGGTACGCACCGTACATACACGGGGGGTTCGACACGTACAGGGGTGTACATACACAGGGGGTACGCACCGTACATACACGGGGGGTTCGACACGTACAGGGGTGTACATACACTGGGGGGTACGCACCATACATACACGGGGGGTTCGACACGTACAGGGGTGTACATACACAGGGGGGTACGCACCGTACATACACGGGGGGTTCGACACGTACAGGGGTGTACATACACTGGGGGGTACGCACCGTACATACACGGGGGGTTCGACACGTACAGGGGTGTACATACACAGGGGGGTACGCACCGTACATACACGGGGGGTTCTGCGCGTACTCACGGGGGCTGGGGGGGTCGGCGCCTACTCACGGGGGCTGGAGGGGGGGTACGGCGTGTACCGGGCTCCCAATTCCACTCGCATCGCGGCGTACTTCGCTTTTGCGGCACTTTTCGGGTGCCGTAAAAATATTGCCGTCCGGAGCGCTGTCGGTTCGAATCGTACTTCCTGGTTCGTGAAACGCGGCCTGAGAGCGTCCCGACGTCACGTCGGCGCTTTCCCCGGATCCCATTTATATGTATCTTTTCGTTGGTCGGTGTTTTGTACGACTCGTACGGAAATGGTGTTTCCGTGCGAATCGTACTTGCATGTTTGTAAAGTTTTACAACCAGGTCCGAGTCGGACGGAAAAAAGCCTCCGTCCGACGGTTCGTACCCGGTTTTTCCAGGATCGTAATCGGCACCTAAATCATAATTCGAAAAGCAACACTCAAAGTGATCCTGTCGATATAAAAGAGTAAGAAAATGATTACAAGTGATACTACAGATTAGAGGAATATGATAAAAGGTAATACCTTCAGCTACTAAGGCAAACAATTGGGTGCAGACATAGCAATTCTTCACATTCATCGTGCCAATATATTCATAAACCAATCTAAAATACGCTTTACACGTTGTCTCTGGGATGAGCTTGACTGCTCTGCCAAGCTACCAAGGGGGTGAGCAGGAGTTATCTCGGGTGTGTAAATCCCTTACCCTGACTAGAATGGTGGGTTCTGCTTGGCATAGGTGCACATCCTAGCCAACCACAAACCCTTTTTCTAACAGCGTGTTATAGATGTGTTTCTATTTTATTTTTCTTCTGACTCCTTATAAACTTCCTAATTAGGCCTAATATGTTTCCCATTGTATTTAAAGTTTTTTTTCCAAAATGCATTGAGTTTTAGACCAAATTGTGAGTATAAATAGAGGGCTACAGTGATACATTGTCATTAATAGATTCTACAAGTGTGGAGCAACAATAGTGTATGAATCATGAAAGTTGAGATCATCATTTTCCAATAAACTGCTTGAAGCATTGAAAAACGTCAGTCTCGTTTTGAAGAAGAGTTTGTCTACCATCAAGGAACAGGAGTAAAGATTGGTTATCCTGGAAGCCTACTGGCCATACTGTTGTGCGCTTTGGGTCTGGTCTACCTTTGTGGTCCAGCTGTTCATGGAACACAGAATGCATCACATCAGCCAGTCCTTTGCAGTAGTCCAGAATCATATCATCTGTGATATTTACAAGTGTATTCGCAGGTATGGCTGGAAGCTTCAGTGCTTGGCCTGTGGTGATCTCATGAGGCAACAGTCTTGTTCTCCGATCAGGAGTACTACAAAGGCTCATCAGCACCAAAGGCAAAGCATCCGGCTACTTCAGGGACGTGGACGCACACACTTTTGCCAGAAGAGACTTCAACATTCCATTAACCTGTTTAACAATCATTGAAGCCTCAGGTCAGTAACTACAGTGCATCACTGTTCCACTTGCAAAGCTACACATAACAATTTATTAAAATGAGTATCTCATTCTTATTCCAGAGACATCAGAAACCCAAAATGAGATATCAACTCCCTCAACAACTTTGTTACAGTGAGACTGTCATTCTTCCTAGTTGTGTATGCTTAACCCAACGGGAGAAAATGTAAGCGATGACCAGGACTTATCTCAGCCCATTACCCATAGGCATGTTGATAAAGTCCAGTTGCAATCTGTTAAATGGACCTCCTGATCTCAATATGTGACTCATTGTCACAGAGGTTCTTCTCCCTTCATTCATCTGTTGACACACAACACATCGATGTCATAAATTCTCAGTCATCAACCTGAACCGGGGAATAAACCAATTCGAAACAACCTGACGATAGCATCTTTCCCTACGTATGCGGGACCATGAAAATGTCTAGCTATTGGGGACAACAGGGTATCAGGCAACACTGGTCTTCCATCTCTGGACACCCAAATATCATGCTTATTTTTAACACAACCTACTCTGATCCAGCCCTGCAGTTCGGTATCTGGCACCTTGTCTTGCAACCTTTTTGAACTCCTCCCAAGTACCAGCTACAGACAACAGAAGATTTAAATAGGTCTTGTTTGCTGGTTTGTTTGCATGTATCCTATTAAATGCACAGGACCCATGAGCACAGTACTGGGTGACTTCATCAGCATACCATTTACCAGCTGTCACATAATTATTTCCACTCCTGTGTGCTGCACATTTAACCACCACGAATTCTTGAAAAATTTGTAAAGCCTCTAACAATCTCATAACATCCCTGTTTCTTATTGGTGAAGCTGAAGATGCCATAAATCCCCTTAGTGACCACAAATGTCCGAAGTCATGAACGACACTAAAGCCATACTGACTGTTGGTGAAAATAGTCACCCTCAATTAGTCTGAGATGCTGCAAGCTCTTGTAAGTGCGACTAATTCCACCACTTCTGCAGATGTAACACTGCGGCGCCATGAAGCTTCCACTACACCTTCAACAGTGCAGACCGCATATGCAGCTCTCACCTGTCCTCCATCATCTCTCAGGCAAGGGCCGACTAAAACAATATATAATCCGGCTGTTTGAGAGGTTCATCTTTAATATCAGGTCTTGGCTTGGTGAACAACTCTGTGACATACACACAATCATGTTTAGGGACTCAAGATTTTTCTTTAGAGTCTGTTTGAAAATTGGGGGCTTTCTGTATGCCTATGATGAACTTAGCATCATGTCAAAACCCTATTTTGGAACCTAAAGGAAAAGAAGAATTGGCTTGTAACAGAAAAAGGAAAAGGCTTGGCAAAAATCAACACAAATTAATAACAAAAAAACACTCAGCCTCACGTGGTATCTGGAATAATATCACAGCTGGACTCAGTACCACATGACAGGATTGGACAACAATATTATCAATTATCCTAACGTCCTGCATGATCTGGTATTTATGGTTTGGTTTCTGCAGTCTCATAATGGGTATATTACACAGACTTCCCATTATTTCTCTCAAAAAGCCTTGTTGTATCATTGACTCAATCAGTAGGATGATTCCAGCTATAGTTTCAGATGTGAGGTTGTATTGGGGCATCCTAGGGTACTCACTGTTTGCTTTACTAGTTATTCAAACAGGATTGACACCCTTAATGAGACTAATGTCTTTACCCAACAAGACCCAGACTTCAGGTTTCTAAGATCTGAGGGTAAGACTACAACAGTCATCAACAGATACATTCTGACAGCTGTCCCTTGTCTGGCTAGTTTGAAATCAATGTCTTCATCATAAGTTTGAAACTTAACACTATCTAGTTTGCAGTATATGGTACAATTCAACTTGAATAAGGAGTCCTCTCCTAGAAAGTTTATGGGACTGAAAACGCATATTACAAATTGATGGTCTTCCTAAAACGACCCTATTTTTACAGGTACTTTTTCAAAATGGGGTTAATGATGTGTTTATTGGTAACTTCCACACCTTGGATCTGTTTTCACAAGAGGGGTAGGTTTGGGGTTTCTGCTGTTGAGTGGAACGAGTAGCACCAGTATCGATAAGTATTTGATGGCCATTCATCTTACTTTCTACAAATGGACCACTCAGGTCCATGTCCAAAACTGCACCAAGTATGCAATCTTCCACTCCCATCAGGCACCGTCATTGCGATTGATAAGAGCTGTAGCCCTCCGAAGAAACACAAATGGTGGAATTGTTAAAAGGTGCCTTGGTTTAAAAAAGAATTTGAATTGGCGTGTGGACTGTGATTTAAGTTAAACCGAAGGTTCTCCATATTTTATTTTCAGAATTAGGGCTTGGGGAACCTGCATCACTGAAGCCTGAGATATAGTAGGATTTAAAGTCTTTTCATTGGAGTACTCTGCATTTGCATGGAATTAACATTTTTTATTGGTGTGGGATTTGCATTTTGCGCCTGATTGTCATTTAGCCCCCTATAGGGATTTAAACGGCACTCCCGCTTCCAATGACCCAACCTATTACATTAATGGTATTGGTTAGATCTCTTCAACATTGTAATATCAAACTTGGTATTTGTATCAACTGGTCCATCACAACCTCTACCTTGTGAACCACCACTTCTACCATGCATTGTTTGCCCTTCAAATGGGTACTCTACACCTTACATTCAACCAACATTTCCTACATAGTGTACATCCTGGAACCCCTACTGAGCCAATTTAGTTTGAACCAACATACATTTTTTTAAGCTGTTACTGCCTCATTTCCTGCTCATCGCTGCAGTATTTCACATACCAAAAGATCGCCTCTAACGGCTTATTATGCCAACATATCATGTTCTGCAGAATATGCATGCTGAGACATAAAATTGCTCATATGTCCCCTTTCTGGATTGTCGACCCTACTATGTTCCTTAAAGACCTGCAACAATTGCTCATAATAAGCATCACCTAAACGACATCGATCTTTATAAGTTTCTGAAAATAAGAGCGGCCTTGTCAAAAACTAAACTATCTACCCCTAACCCTCAATCTTCCGATATGTGTCAAACATTAACAAACTAGGACACCAAGTCTCGCAGCTCTACAAACTCCTGCGCCCCAAAACCACCAAACTTAATGAAAAAACAGTCGCCTACTGGGATAAACATTCAAAAACTCCACTCAACGAACAAGAATGGGCAACCCTATGGTCCTCGGCCTCGCGTAATAAGATTACCCCAGTACTAGCACTCACTAAATTTTGGCTGCTTCACAAGGCATTTTGGACCCCAGTGCAACTATACTAATTAGGACTCAGGGAGGACGCACTCTGCTGGAACTGTAACAAGGGGAAGGGGGACCTAGCATACCTTATCTTCCAATGCCCAACACTCAAGGTATTTTGGGGGAAAATCTTTGGTTTCATTAACAATATGTTTGAGTGCACACTAGCAATAGAATTCTCCACCCTCACCTCGGCATTTATGCGCATGAAATTGAGAACTGAACAAGATAAGGACCTACTGGACCTTTTACTGACAACAGCTATGAAATTGGTCCTAACCAACTGGAAGGACACAAGCAAGACTAGCTACAAAGGCTGGATCAACTGAGTCACGCATCTCAGAGGAGCGGACAATATTGCCCTACAGTACTCACCCTGGAAATCGTTCTCCAGAGGGATGAGGGAAGCTCTAGACACTTACCTAGACTCATATGAACGCCCATAAACCGCTAGGATGCCCGAATAACGGATCGGTCATCGACCCAAAGCGTTGTTCCCTACTATAGCCCGGTTGGCCCTGCATGCGGACTCAAACATCCTGCAAGTGTGTCAGATGTAATGTATAAGTGTATAGCTGATGCCAAATGTAATGTACAGCGACTTACTGTTTCTCTGTCTGTGCCTGTCCTATACCTCTTTTGTTTTCACCACTAATTTTTCTGTCCTTTCCTTCTTGCCTTTCTCTCGCTCTCAAAAAACAGACAGGAAGGGCTAGCTATATAAGCACCAATGTAAAAACGACTACTACACATTCTAGGCTAACCCTGTAACAGCGGTTGTGATTGTATTCTTTATAAAAATATATATTTTTTTTAATAAGGCTCCTTGACCTCCTGGGTAGTACGAGTTATCTTCAACCAGACAATCACCTTCTGTGGAACCTTACCTTTTAAGAATGCTATCATCTGGACATACATTGTCATCACCTGAGGAAAAGGGACATTCGTCCTAGCCATTCTTGGTGGCTCTGCATTTGGCCACTGTATGGACACCTTACATTCAACCCAAAAATCCATAGGAACCACTACTTCAAACAGAGTATTCACATTCTCCCACAAGACTTTTTTTTTAAATTTTACAAACAGATGAACCTGGGTATACCACTGATCAGGATTTTCCCTTCATTTTTTTTTTTACAATTAGTTGTATTGATAATAACAACACTTTACAAACTTTATCATAAGTCTTAAAACAGAGCAATATCTTTACAATGAATCCTAAATTATTGGATCCTTTTCTAGCTTTTCAATATAGTGTTCCTGTTCCTGTTCTATGTTGCTCACTCGGTGTTCACTGAGGGGGGATGAGCTACCAGGGGAGGTGCACATATATCTCCTCTATAAGCATTCCACTTTCCCCATATTTGTGACCACTTATTGGGACAACTCCTTGATTCATATATTGTCTTTTCCATTAACATACACCAATCCATGTCTCTTTTCCATGCGGTAGTAGTTGGTGCTTCTTGTGCTCTCTATGTTCTGGCAATGTTACATTTTGCAACTACCATGCCAAGCGTCACACAGGTTTTCTCTTTGCTATTTAGGTCTGTGGGTTCCCAGATATTTAAAAGGGCATAACCCAATCTTGGGGTTTATCTTTGTTCCCAGTACTACTTCTCTACATTGGATCACTTTTGCCCAATACCTTCTAATGTGTACACATTCTCAGATTGTATGGATAAATGTATCCTCCTGACCACACCACCACCCACACTCGGAGTCGTCTCTGTAGCCCATTTTCACAAGAGCTGAACCTGATAAGTAAACTCTATCTAGTACTTTGAGTTGCACCAGCCTGAGTCTCGAGGAGATCGCGATTTCTCTGGGGGATGCCAGGGCTTCCTGCCAGTTATCGTCCCCCAAGTCCACAATATCTGTTACCCAATGTTTACGGAGTTGCAGGAGGGGATTGGGCATGTTATTGATTAGTTTCTGATATGCCATGGAAATAGCTTTTTTGTGCATGCATTCCTCAAGGATTCTATCTTCGAGTGGGGAGGACTCCGGGGGTGACTCACCCCTTGGGATAGCAGCTTGCAGGGTGTGTCTTATCTGTAAGTACCTAAACCTCTCTTTACTTGCCAGTTCAAATTATTT
Source organism: Triturus cristatus (assembly GCF_964204655.1). Lineage (NCBI taxonomy): Eukaryota > Metazoa > Chordata > Amphibia > Caudata > Salamandridae > Triturus > Triturus cristatus. Next base: position 522,987,073 of record NC_140584.1, on the reverse strand, counting down.
TTGTAACTGCACAAAGCGGATCACCTCTCCCCTTTTCCACAAGCCCCCAGTCCGGGTGATTCCCTTCATTTTTTTATTAATTTGTAAATGTGGCAAGATCACCACTGTTAAAAATAGGGTCTCTATTTGGCAGTGGTTTGCACCCTGTCCAAGTAAGGACCCTCACTCTAGTCAGGGTAATGGAGTCACACAGCTAAGATAACCCCTGCTCACCCCGTTAGTAGCTTGGCACAAGCAGTTGGCTTATCTCCGAGGCAATGTGTAAAGCGTTCGTACATACACACACAGTAACACAGTGAAAACACTACAAAAGGACAACACACCAGTTTAGAAAAATAACCAATATTTATCTGAATAAAACAAGACCAAAATGACAATATCACTTTTAAAAGGTTTAAAACAGTTCAGTTCATAGTAATCTATGGATGCAGCACTTTTAGCACAAAGTACCTGGGATGGGTCAAAATGAAAGACGAAAGCAGATGCAGTGGAGGTGAGGGGCCGGAAAAGCAAAGCAATGTGTCACCTTCTTACTCCCAGGGGAGGTGATGCGTAGGTTCCTTACTGCAATGCAGGGGAGGTGATGCGTTGGTTCCTTACTGTCAGGGAAGGTGATGCTTCAGTCCCTTCCTGTGAGGGGAGGTGATGCGTTAATCTTCGGACATGCAGCCTTGGTTCCTTACTGCTGGGTAACGTTGATGAAGAACTTGGTTCCCAGGGACGATGAATAGAAAATCCAGATGCGCTGTGTTGGTGCGGCAGAACAGGTGCTGCTTCGATTTCACAGCCGCAAAGCAGGTTATCCGTTTATTTCTTCAGCCGCACAGCAAGCCCGCGTCAGAGTGAAGTGTGCGCCACGGACATTGGTGACATGGTGCTTGGGACTCGGGTTACGGTGACCTTTTAGCCGCACAGCAGGCGCTGAATCTATTTTTCAGCCTCACAGGGGAGATGCATTGATTTTTCAACCGCATGACAGTGCTGTGTCAGAAAAATGGCGCTAAGAGTCGATGCTTGGATTTTCTTCCCAGATTTACCAGATTCCATTTCCAAAGACCTCAGGAAATGGATTTGGCACTACTTGGCAAGTCAGGGCTCTCAGCAGGAGAGCCAAGGCACTGGTAGGTGAGGTCTTTGATGGCCCTGAGACTTTTTAAATGGAGGCAAGCATGCACCGGACCTTGGACAACCTCGGAAAGCAGGAAGTAAAGAGCAAAGTCCAGTCCTTTCACTCCCAGGACAGAAGCAGGAAGCAGCAGGCCAGCACAACAAAGCAACAAGCAGAGTGTCAGTCCCTCCTAGAGCATCCAGCTATTCTTCCTGGCCGAATGTCCTTTTAGTCCAGAAGTGTTCTGAAGTTATGGTGTCACAGCTCCAGTACTTATACCAGTTTCTGCCTTTGAAGTAGGCAAACTTCAAAGGAAAGCCTTTGTAGTGCACAAGACCCTGCCTTTCCCTGACCTGGCTAAAGACACACTACAGGGGGGTGGAGAAAGCTTTGTGTAAGGTGTCAGTGACAACTCCCCCTGCCACTCTCGCTCAGGAAGGCCCATTAGCCTGGTGATGGGCCATCAGGATATGCTGGGGCACACCTCAGCTCCCTTTGTGTGACTGCCTAGAGTGAATGCACAAACAGCCCAACTGTCACCCTCCCTAAGACGTGGATTCCACAGGCAGGCAGAGGCACACATTGGTAAAGTAAGAAAAAGCCCACTTTCTAAAAGTGGCATTTTCAAACACGCATTTTTAAAAACAACTTCACTAAAAGATGTATTTTTAGATTGTGAGTTCCAGGAACCCAAACTCCAAATCTCTATCTCTTCCTAATTGTAAGATATACTTGTTAGAGTTTACAAGGCAGATCCAATGATAACCTATGGGTGAGCTAGTCCTTGCAATAGTGAAAAACAAAATTAGAAATATTTCACTATCAGGAGCACCATGGCCAGTATTAGTACATTGAAAGGTCAGAGACTTGGAGGTGATCAATTTAAAAAGTCAAATACCCACACTAGAAAAGAAATCATTTAGCCTCAAGACAAGCATTGAAGCACAGTTTGTTAATGTTAAGAGATTCAGTACGGAAAATTCCAGGAGGAGGGGCGCATTCTGTAGTTAAGGGTCAGCAGTCTAGTGTTCTCTGGCACGAGATGAACGAAGAGAGCATTGCGCATGCTCCAACAAGAGAACGAAGCACTTCAACTGAACTTCGTGTGGCGTAGGAAGCGTCTCTCCTCAGCGCAATTTTGTGAAAAGATTTCAGTCGGAACTTCCACCTCGAATTAGTGTCTCTGTCCCGCGTTCATTCACCTCATCGAGGTGTTTAGAATAGTGTCTCCTTTTACGCATGTGTAAATCAAGTACTGAAGAAAATTTAACCCTAGCTTCAGTACTCGTCTAGCGCGGCTTCGTAGTTGCACAAAGAATATTCTCAAGTTCAATTAAATGTAAAAGGAAAGAGTTATAGTAAGGATATTCCTTGAAAATGGCTACCTTCCTTCAGTAAGCTGAGCAGCTGTTGCACTTCTTCCGAAGCTTCAGGTAGTGTTGCAGACTTATTCTCGAACTGCATTATAGCAAATTTGGTAAGAAGACTTTCAGTTATTCTTTATTCAACAAGTTACATTCGTAACTGAATTCTCCAGATTGAAGAATTTCAAGATTATACCGAGTCATAAAGAAACTTTTGAAAAAGACTTTAAAACAGTTGAACAGGAATAATTTCTCGCTTTCCCATTTGAGTGTGTCGTACTTTAATATTCGGGACCGCGTAGGGGACAGGGCCCTACCCCTGTCTATGTTGGTATTAGCGAACCGCAAATGGTAAATGCGGCATGTACGAGTGCTTTATATATCGTTCTAGCTATGAATGCACTGTGTACACGTTATTCTGCTCAACTACGCGGGTTCCATTTTGGAAGCAGTGGCCATCTTGTCATTGCCCTCACATAGGCTATGATGGAGTTAATACGGGCCTCACAGTACATGGGCTTTCCCTCTGACTTCTCTGTGACCTGGGCAGCTGGCTCTGCTGCCCCGGGTCAAACCGGTCTCACGAGCTCCCCTTCCTCCGTCCACCTGTGATTAGCATCAGGGTTTGACCCGTCATAAAATCCTTTCATTCTACACAATCCCCCGGCTAATCTCTTCCACACCTGCTTGTTCCTGCTTTATGACTTGTTTCCCAAAACAGGAGATGCTCATGTTTATTGGGGGGTCTATTTACTTCAAACATGGGATCTGAACCTTACTGTGTAAATCATTGTGGGCTGGCCGAATTGGAATGTGGGATGGTCATCATGACTCTGCTTTTTCGTTTGTAATGTATGCCTTTATATGACCATATCGTAAACCAAGGAATGTGTGCCTGGAGCATGATATTTTGTACTTAAGGAGAAGTCCGTTCCTATGATTTTCAGCAGTCTCCTGAGAACATACACGCTGTTGTACTTCTAGGATACCTGTCATTGGTCTGCAGCCAATAAACGATTCTTTGACTTCACCCAGAAGACTCTGTGTTTCTGTAGGTCCGGAACAGGGTGAAACCCAGAAGTCATAGGGTGTGTGCCCCTGCACCGCTGGGTCTAAAATACCCAGTACTTCAGTTTGGCGCCCAACTCGGGCCGATTTCAGCGGTACCAGTCCAAGCCAGAGGTTCGTGAGGAGCTTCGTGTGGAAATTCCGGAGGAAGGCCGCCACTTCATCGACCCCTGCATGTCGACGTGGTCCGAAAGTCTTTTCTGCGAGGTTCTCCGCGTCCCGACGGCTACGAAGGACTGCTGCCCTGATTAATCGACCTGTTTTGGACCCTTGACGAGTTTGAGAGAGCGAAACAATCGAGAGAGTCTTCTGGTGACGCCATCGATCAGCAATATTCAGTTAAGTATAAGTGGAGCGTCTCCCATTTGTTTTGGTATCCCTTGGGATCGTTTGGTTTTATTTGGTAATTGGTGATTTGGTGTTTGCAAACCCCAAAGCCAGAGGCTTCGTGTATTCACGAGAATATCGTAATCGATAATCCTTTGACGTTTGGATCTAGACTAGTGAGCGAAGATGCCTGGTTCTGGACTATTTGGTAGATTATTCTGTTTGGGTTGTGGAAAAGATTTCCAGCTAGAGGAATCATGTCCGGTTCCTCCGGTTGGAACTCCAACTTATGAGCTCTATGTGAAACATGGCGTAGGCCCCATTGCATATAACGAAGTGTGGATCCACTACACCAGGAAAGATGGTGTTTTAAAATGGCCCCAAAATGGTAGTTTTGATACCGATATTTTAGATAATCTGGAAATTAAATTGTTTAAGAAGAAAGCCCGGCCGGCGATGTTTGACTCTTTCCGCTTATGGCGAAAAGAAGCCAAACAGAAGGAAATTAAGTTAGCGAAAAAGAATAAAAGAGAGAGAGGTATGTCAGTAATGCAAGCAGCTGTACAATTTAAAGACAATGAAGAGGAGCAAATGAATGAGCAATTGCACAGGCAGCGTAAGTTAGGGATTGACAAATGTTACCCAGCTTTGCCACATTCTAAGCAGGATGAGTCAGAAGAAAAGGAGAAAGATCCCTTGATGTCACATTTGTTGCTCAAACTGCCACGGCGCCTCCCCAGCTTGTAAATATGCCACCTCCAGTGCATATACTGCAAGCCTTGCCGCAACCGCCAGTTGCTTTGCAGCCAGTTCCTATTCCTGTAGCGCAGTCCTCTCAAGCGCCGCCAGTTGTGCTTCCAACTGCCCCCGCACTTCCTGCGACTTTGCCTAATCCAGTAACTGCCTCCCCTAACACTCTTCCTTCCATCACTCCAGTACCTGTCTCTACATCCTCTTTTCTTCCCTCTGTTTTTCCCCCTGTTCTCGCCTCAGCTTCTCCTTCGGCGCGACAGCGCTTAGCTAATGTGGTTACTACATTAATGTCTCCTCTCTTTGGGTCATCTGGTGCAACTCCTGGTTTACAGCGTAAGCAGCTGCGCAGCCAATTGCCTAACCCCGATGAGAAAAAGGTAATAGATCACATGGCGCGTAGATGGATCGTTTTTCCTTCACTTTATGATGTGGAATCAGTTGTCAACACTTTCCATCAATGGGATGCCCCTAAACAGAGATATGTGTTCGAGAAAATGTGCGAAATTCTCTGTGAAGAATTGGAGGATAGTGGTAAAAATCCGAGTCCGCAGGAATTGTGTAGAGTGAGGTTCGATTTTGGAACTGGTATAATTGTGGACCGCGAAGTAGATAAAGCAGTTGCGGTTGTATTGTCACTTAGGAATGACGATTGCCAACAGTCATTGTTTGAACAAGAGGTCCTTGTGGGGAAAAAGGCAAAAGCGCGACAATACCCTATGAGAGAAGTTCCCCCGGTATGGAAGGAAGCGGTTGCAGCTGTCGGTGGTAACCCCGCTGTGGCAGCGCATTTCCAGCGTGTTTGGGTGCATGTTCCATGGAAGCGCTCTGAAGTATTAGCGCTTAAGCAGTCCTTACCTGATCCCCGTAAGAACCCAGCAGGTTATTATAAAGAGTTGTCACAGACGGCAGGGTCATGCATTATGAATCTGGCCGATATAGACATGTTGTTTGGCAATGTTGTTCCACAGCCTCTATGGGGATCAATTCGTAATGTAGATCACAATGCAGAACTAGGGGATACATGGGCCAACATTGTTGCTGCTGATGCTAGACAAACTGGTGGTGCGAAACCAGAACCTTTAGTAGCTGAACTCCCTGGTAGAATCATCACGTATATGAAGACAATAATGCCTGCAATGCGCGTAAATTGGGACAAGTTATCTGCATGCAAGCAGAAGAAAGATGAGACAGTGTCAGACTTCTTTACTAGGTTTGAAGAAACGTTTATTGACCACAGTGGGCAAGATATGAGTACTGAGGGTGGCCAACGGCTGTTTGTGGATAAGTTTGTGCAGAATTTACTTCCTGACCTGTGTAAAAAGTTAAAAGATTCAGAAAGTTCTTGGGCTGTTTCTTCTTCAGCGCAAATACTGGCTACTGCACAGTATTATGAAAATAGAGATAAAGACGAGAAAGATAGAACGGAGAAGAAAACGAAGGAATTAAAGACAAAGGTCCTTTTACAGCAGGCCTATCCGCCACGTGGAGGTCAGAATAATTATAGGCAACCCCAAGGTGTCTATCACCAACCCCAACAGTTTCAGAACAATCAGCAAATGAACGGGTATTACCAACCACGTGTCCCTGTAGGTCCCAACCAATGTTCATACTGCAAAGAGGAAGGTCATTTTAAATATAGTTGCCCTAAATTAATGCAGCGGAACGGTAATATGTATGGCGCAAGAGGTAGAGGTGGTCAGCAAGCTCCTAGAGGTAGAGGGCGTGGAAGTGTTCCCCAGAACGCGCGTCCTCTGCCGCCTCAAAGTACCATCAATAGCTTTGATCAGCAAGCTAACGCGATTAGCAATACGGCCCAGTATTATAATAATGATTATTATGCAGAGGACGGTGATGCAGAGAATAATGATTACTAGGACAGCCATAGACAGAGAGAGGGAGTTGTTTCAGTGCCAGTGGATCAGAGTGGACCGTATGTTGAGGTGACTACAGCCAATGTAACGGAGCCTTTTCTGCTAGACACTGGTGCTGCAAAGAGTTCAATCATGCATTCAAAACTCCCTGGCGCACCTTTGTCTGGCGATATAAATGTTTCAGTAGGTTTTTCTGGCGCCCCTGTTAGGAACCCGATTTCTAGTCCCATGTCACTTTCTGTTGGACCTTGTGAGCTGAAAGCACCCCTGATCCTGACAACAGGTTGTGGTGAGAATTTACTGGGATTAGATTTGTTGAAAAGATTGCACGCTACACTGTATTGTTCTCCTTCAGGAGTACAACTTACATTAGGTAGGAAAGTGATTTCCCCAATGTACCTGTCTAAAAACACGATGCCACCTGAATTGTCATCCCTTCCGGATGCCCTTTGGGCTACTGGTCCCAATGATGTGGGCCTCTTGGAGATACCGCCATATGTGGTGACTTTAAAGGCTAATGTCAGACTGCCACGTATTCCCCAGTACAAGATCTCTAATGAAGGGCAGAAAGCATTGTTAGACATTGTCAGCGACTTGATTCATAAGGGTGTGATAGAAGAGACAAGAGGCAACGTTTGCAATAGTCCGATCTTACCTGTCTTAAAACGAACGGACCCTTCACAGCCACCTGTTTACAGGTTTGTGATTGATCTTAGAGAGGTTAATAAGATTGTTGTGCCACAGTTTCCGGTTGTCCCCGATATAACTGCCTTGTTAACGATGATTCCAGCCTCTGCTGTATGGTTTTCAGTGATCGATTTAAAGAATGCTTTCTTTAGTATCCCAATTGCAGAAGAGAGTAGAGATATTTTTGGTTTTAGTCTGGGAGGCCGAAGCTTCCGCTTCAAACGCGCTCCCCAGGGCTACTGTGAGAGTCCATCCATATACAGTCAGGCTTTGAAAGCGCAGCTTGATGCACTTGTTTTACCTAGTGGCGCTATCCTGATTCAGTACGTGGACGATTTACTGATCGCCGCGGATACTGAGAAGATCTGTAAAGAAGCCACATAGTCACTGTTGCGCCATTTATCCGCATTCCATCACAAAGTGTCTCTCTCTAAGCTGCAATATTGTCGACAAGAAGTGACCTACTTAGGTCATCTCTTGTCGAAGGAGGGAAGGAAACTGACCCCAGAAAGAATTCAAGCCATTGCACAGTTGAGTGTGCCAAAAACACAGAGAGAAGTGCGTGCTTTCTTGGGCATCACTTCATACTGTAGGCATTGGATCCCTAGTTTTTCTTTATTGGCAAAACCTTTGTTAGCCTTAACATGCAAAGACACGCCGAATCCTATCCCATGGTCTGAAGAGTGCCAGAAAAGTTTTGTGGAATTGCATAATGCGTTATGTTCAGCTCCTGTGTTGGGCACTCCTGACTACAGTAAGCCTTTTACATTGTATGTTCACGAGAAAGATGGATGTGCGTTGTCAGTGTTAACACAGCCTTTTGGCGACAGACCGCGCCCATGCGCATATTTTTCATCCACCTTGGACCCTGTAGCGAGGGCATTGCCAAGCTGTCTGAGAGCGACAGCTGCTGCAGCGATGTCTATCCGACAATCGGCTGGTTTGGTAATGGACAATACATTGATTGTTATGGTTCCACATGCTGTAGACACATTATTAAATAGAACTAAGACACAACACTTGACTAGTGCACGATTATCGGGCTATGAACTTACACTGTTAGCTAATCACATACACATAAAAAGATGTAATACGCTGAATCCAGCTACATTGTTGCCAATTCCAGCAGACTCAGATGAGATTGAGCAACATGACTGTCTGTTCAGAACAGAAGAAGAGACGAAAGGGAGAGTAGATCTCAAAGATACTCCCCTGACTGAGTGTGATGGCACTTTATGGGTAGATGGGTCCTGTTTCAAGCTCCCTAATGGTGACACGACTGCTGCATATGCTATCACGACTCTACACACGGTTGTGGAAACTGCACGAGTGCCACATAATTCGGCCCAAGCAGCAGAATTAATCGCCCTCACGAGAGCATGTGTGTTATCTGAAGGAATGAGAGTGAATATATACACAGATAGCCAGTACGCCTTTGGCGTGGCTCATAATTTTGGGCGTTTGTGGAAGGAGCGTGGGTTCCTGACGTCGCATGGAGCTAAAATTCAGAATGGCAAGTTGGTGAATGATCTCCTTGAGTCACTGACCCTACCGTTGCAAGTTGCGATCATGAAATGCAGTGCGCACAGGAAAGTCACAGATGATGTTGGACGTGGGAATGCGTTTGCTGATGAGACCGCGAGAGAAACGGCACAGAATGTGAAGACTAGAATGTATGTTGCAGGTCCCGCAAGATGGGTTAATGATGTTGGGATGTGTGAGAACACAATAGAGAGTGTGAAGTCGCTTCAGGCTGAAGCCACAGAGGAAGAGTTAAGCAAGTGGAGAGAAAGTATGGGTAAGTTGGATGAGAATGGTTGTTGGATTGATCTGACAGAACATAGGCGATGGTTGTTGCCTGATGCATATGTGCTTCCAGTGGTTACTATGGCACATGGAATGGCACATATCAGTACGAAAGGTATATGCAAGTTGTTGGCTCCAGTATGGCAGAATACTGGGATTCCCAAGTGTGCAGAGAATGTGGTCAAGAATTGCATAGTATGCTTGAAGTACAACCCTGGTAGGGGAACCCCAACTCCGGCTGGTCACTTTGCACCCCCATCATGTCCATTTGAAGTTTTGCAGCTGGACTTTATTCACATGGAAAGATGCAACAACCTGAAATATGTACTGGTGGTTGTTTGTGCTTTCTCAAAATGGATTGAGGCTTATCCTCTGAAAGATAACACTGCCCTATCCACAGCCAAAGCCCTTGTAAAGGAATTTTTTCCTAGGTTTGGGATGCCAAGAATGGTGTGGTGTGATAACGGAAGTGAGTTTGTGGGTAAAGTGATGAAGAATGTATGTGAAGGGCTAGGGATAAAGCAGAAGTTCCACGCTGCAAATCACCCCCAATCAGCTGGATTAGTAGAACGCTACAATGGAGCCTTAAAACTCAAGCTGGCCAAAATCCAGGCGAGCACCGGTCTTAAATGGCCTGACGCTCTGCCTTTAGCACTCCTGTCCACTAGAATGACCATACACTCACGAGTGGGACTTAGTCCTTACGAGGTCGTTTTTGGCCGTCCCGCCAACGTATGGGGTGTACCGAGACCTACGAAGTTCAGTGAGATTGAGCATCCAGTACTACTCGATTACCTGTATGATTTGACTGTTAAACTGCGTGTTTTGCACCAACAGGTACATGATACTCTTCCCCAAGCCTCTGAACCTCCTGGACACCCTATCAACCCTGGCTCGTGGGTCCTGGTCCGGAATTTCCAGCGCAAGAGCAACGACGAGCCTCGCTGGATCGGCCCTCATCTTGTTCTTCTTTCGACAAGATCAGCAGTGCGAGTGAAAGGAAAGAAGCACTGGATTCATGGTACCCACTGCAAAGTAGTCCCCTTGCCTCTGCCATATGACCAGTGGGTCAAGGAGGGTATCACCGACTCAGAGACAAACATTGTACCTCGCTTTGTACCATTCAGTGACGCACGCTTAAGAGACACAGTTTCAGATCAAGAGAGTGACAATATTCTGCAGGAAGCTGTGCCACCATCGAGTCGACTGGACACCACTGAGCCTGAACTTTTGTTTCAAGACCAAACAGCACCTGGCCGCCTTCGCTATAATTTGAGACCTAGGCCCATGGACAAATAAAGATTTTCCTCACTATTTCCCTTTTGACATTTTTTGCTCTCCCATCTGAAGGACTTTCTTGATTTTTGTTTTTCGAACCACCATCCGGGTTCTGCCGCAGGGTCGCGGTGCCAAGACTTTGGGGTACAGGCCGAAGACGCTAGGTCGACGGTTCTGGTTAGTCTAGGGCGTTTCCCTGGACTGACAGGCGTACTCCTTAGCAGAAGAAACTCATCCGCCGCGAGCGGCCCGAGTAGAGGATGGAGTTTTTTAAGATGGAGAGACCGATTGAGGAAATGACCTCTAACGCAAGGATGTGTAGAATTGTAAAAAGTAAATGTTTTGTCTTTTTGTGCTTTTTTACACTATGTAGTATCATAATGTTTATTGTAGGATTTGTGTTTTTCTCCGCTCAAAAGCCCATTGCACCCACTCAACAGCCTATATCTCCTTCTACTGCCTCCTCTCACTCTTTTCACCCTTTGCCTGAGCACGAACAGACCAGACGATCAGAGTTCGTAAATAACTCGTTTATCCAACTCTTGCACCAGCACCAACTGATAATGAATACGACCAATTGCTGGGTGTGTGGGTTAATGCCCCATACCATTAACAAGGGTATTCCCTACCTGGTGCTACCGTACAGTTACAATGGATCGTCATGGGCATTCCAAACCATGTTTCTCTATGCCCTAGATACATACTCCCCTCGCCAACCGCGTTCCATCAGACCTATCACCAATAATAAGGCTTTGATGAAAGGAGTTGCCGATATGAGTAGGGATATTGATGCATACTCATCCATTCCCAAAGAAGAGCTGAGACCTTATGTAGGATGGAACGCGACGGGGTATAGTATTAGTCTGGGTGAAAGACAGCGAAAAATCTCATCTCCAATCTGGGTCGTACCCCACATGGGTCGGTTCTGCTTACAGGGTAATGGTCAGAATCCTAGGGCTCAACTGGGAAGAAGTGACTGTACTGAAACGTACACTTTCCCGTCACAGTTTTCCCCTGTGTTTTTGGCCGCTAAGGGCACATATTTCATCTGTAATGACCGAGCATATACATGGCTGCCCCCTGATTTCTCGGGCACATGTTATATTGCGAACTTGCTACCGCCGACATTTACTGCCGCCTCTGACTATCACAAGACCAGAGTTGTGAGAGGTGTGATTAGTAAGGAGGACACTGCCGGTCAGGAAGCAGGAGACTTCTTCTTGGGTTTCCTGCCGTTTTGGGGACCTATGGTCAATAGTAGGAACTTGAGACAGCTGACTCGTGTGGTTGAATCCACTGTCAATGTAACGGCTGGTGCCCTTAGTAATCTGACAGCTGAGCTCCAAGCGGATCGCCTTATGACTCTGCAGAACCGCATGGTTCTAGACGTTATTCTTGCAGACCGCGGTGGGGTATGCAAGGTCATCCAATCCAGTTGCTGCATTTTCATACCAGATAATGCTCCAACAGTGTATCAAGCCATCTCCAAACTCCATAAAATATCTGAAGCCATACACGTGGATAAGGGAGATTGGTCACTGATGGGGTGGTTCTGGGAATTGATATCTGCCTGGGGTTGGAAAGTTCTGATGGTCATTGGAATGATCTTAGCCATTCTTTTCCTGTTCTGTCTGTGCATACAGTGTGCTCCTGCGATATGTGGTCTCTGTGCTACCTTATGTGTAAGGAAACCTGTATCGAGGGACGAGCTAAGTAATAGGATGATGCTATAGCAACATCTCCATGACTTCGTGAACATTGACCTAGACTCGGATTAAGATGAGTATAGTGATTGCCTATGTAAGGGCAAAAGGAGGGTCTGTCGTACTTTAATATTCGGGACCGCGTAGGGGACAGGGCCCTACCCCTGTCTATGTTGGTATTAGCGAACCGCAAATGGTAAATGCGGCATGTACGAGTGCTTTATATATCGTTCTAGCTATGAATGCACTGTGTACACGTTATTCTGCTCAACTACGCGGGTTCCATTTTGGAAGCAGTGGCCATCTTGTCATTGCCCTCACATAGGCTATGATGGAGTTAATACGGGCCTCACAGTACATGGGCTTTCCCTCTGACTTCTCTGTGACCTGGGCAGCTGGCTCTGCTGCCCCGGGTCAAACCGGTCTCACGAGCTCCCCTTCCTCCGTCCACCTGTGATTAGCATCAGGGTTTGACCCGTCATAAAATCCTTTCATTCTACACAATCCCCCGGCTAATCTCTTCCACACCTGCTTGTTCCTGCTTTATGACTTGTTTCCCAAAACAGGAGATGCTCATGTTTATTGGGGGGTCTATTTACTTCAAACATGGGATCTGAACCTTACTGTGTAAATCATTGTGGGCTGGCCGAATTGGAATGTGGGATGGTCATCATGACTCTGCTTTTTCGTTTGTAATGTATGCCTTTATATGACCATATCGTAAACCAAGGAATGTGTGCCTGGAGCATGATATTTTGTACTTAAGGAGAAGTCCGTTCGTATGATTTTCAGCAGTCTCCTGAGAACATACACGCTGTTGTACTTCTAGGATACCTGTCATTGGTCTGCAGCCAATAAACGATTCTTTGACTTCACCCAGAAGACTCTGTGTTTCTGTAGGTCCGGAACAGGGTGAAACCCAGAAGTCATAGGGTGTGTGCCCCTGCACCGCTGGGTCTAAAATACCCAGTACTTCAAGTGAGAAATATATTAATTACTATACACAAGAGAGAAGCAATTGTCTGTACCCTTTGGGTAAATAGATAATAGGCACATATGTTTGTTGTAAATTTATGAGAAGTATGTTTAGAAATGCATGAATGTTTTTGTCTCTTCCTATGCAGGTACTAAAATCAAAACCCTAGGCAGAGTAGACGGAGGCACATAGAAGACTTCAAATATCTACGTACCATGCAGTCTCTCTTTTATCCACTTCCCCTTTCCCCCTGCTGTTACCCTCACCAAAGAGATATAGTTGTTTGGTGGGAGTATTGGTGGAGGGGCTTTGGGACCATCATCGGCTCCTGTGGAAGTTTGTTCGGTGCTCTTGACATATGCAAAACACACCAGTACATGTCCTACTTCCTAAATACACTACACCCTGCCCATGGAGCTACCTTGGGCCTACCTTAGGGATGTTTTTGTCTCTTCCTATGCAGGTACTAAAATCAAAACCCTAGGCAGAGTAGACGGAGGCACATAGAAGACTTCAAATATCTATGTACAAGGCAGTCTCTCTTTTATCCACTTCCCCTTTCCCCCCTGCTGTGACCCTCACCAAAGAGATATAGTTGTTTGGTGGGAGTATTGGTGGAGGGGCTTTGGGACCATCATCGGCTCCTGTGGAATTTTGTGGGGTGCTCTTGACATATGCAAAACACACCAGTACATGTCCTACTTCCTAAATACACTACACCCTGCCCATGGGGCTACCTTAGGCCTACCTTAGGGATGTCTTACATGTCGAAAAAGTGAATGTTTGGGCCTGGCACATGGGTGCACTTGCCAGGTCTACATGGCAGTTTAAAATTGACCACACAGACACTGCAGTGGCAGGTCTGAGATATGGTTGCAGGACTACTCATGTGGGTGGCACAATCAGTGTTGCGGGCCCACTGGTAGCATTTGATTTACAGGCCCTGGGCACAAACAGTACACTTTACTAGGGACTTACCAGTAAACCAAATATGCCAATCATGGTTAACCAATTACTGATACAATTTACGCAGGGAGCCCTTACACTTTAGCACTGGATAGCATTGGTAAAGTGCCCAGCGTCCAAAAACCAGCAAAATTGAAATGCAGCTAAGAAAAGACAGAGGAAAAACGCCAAAAATGCCAGGTCTAACCCCACCACTCCAGGGCACATGTACGTGTCCTCCTCCAATTACCTCTCTAAGAGGGAGCCAGAGGTGGCTTCTACTTCTCTCCTGGAGCAGATACCATATTCTTCTTCTTCTTTTACTGTTTCTCAGCCCATCTACTCTTCCATTTATTTAAATTGCTCCACTTCTGTATGCTACCAACTAACTCCTCCACCTGCAGTTTCAGTCAAGAAGTCCACATAGTTAAGATAGCCTCATCATCTAGTTGAGCACTGAAACCTTTCTGCAAAGATTTAATTTGGTTAATATGTATGCCATATGCATCTGTTAATTCAGCTAACTTGTCATCAGCTTGAGCTGCATGGCGAGTAATATCTTTACTGACATATATGAGTTAATTTTCCTGATGTTTCTCTATATGAGAAAAGTCAAGATTGCCCTAAATTATATCATCTAGTTTTATTTGCGATTTAGCAACATCTAAGGGTGTCTCATCTGGTGTGGACATATGTGTGTATCGCCTGCTTCCACAGTCACACCACTATCAGGAGATCTGTTAAAGAAGTGAATCAGTTTGTGAATCTCGAATAGACTGGTCCCATTCTGGGTGGTCGAAGTTGTGAATACTAACCTCCCTCTGGACGTATTACTCTGCAATTTTGTGTTGCACCCCAAACAGTGATTTGGGAATATTGAGATGCAGGGATGAACTCAGTCATAGGCATTCCTCCCACCGCCCCTAACATTGTGGGAATAGGAGCACTAATCAATGGGACTACTACAATTTATGCGGACAACATAAGTGGTGTCCACCCAAAAATAGTTGTTACTGGCCCCATGGTAACAGGGATAGTCTGAGTAACAGCAAACAAATCAGGCACAGTAGTCACTTGAAAGGTTGAGAGGGTCCTCTAGCCTGAGTCACATTATGATCAACAGGGAATGTAGCAACAGTACCACTACTAGTGGCGGGCGATGAACTGACAATAAGTTGTCTAAAAAATCATTGCTGGAGTCACTGTCTTACCAGATTTACATGGTTTCTCCAGATCTTTCTCTCCATGTGTTTTCTGTTTCTTAGCTTTTTCATTTGTTAATACGGGATAAGCCCTGGCCTCTTCGTTTACCTCCTTTCTCCATATTTGCTTTTTTTAGCTCTGTTCTGATACTTCTCTTTGTCTTCAGGATGAGCAACGCGCTCGTGCGCATACAAAGCCTCATAGTGGGCAGGTCTAGGCAAAGGCTTCAGATCTTATAATACATGCCTCAAATTTTCAATTATTCTTAAGTTAAATGTCCCATATCAGGGGGAAACATAATAGCCCTTCTTTCTCTGTGATCTTATGCTACTGGCTAAGCCAAACCCATGTGTAGAGTCCCACATTTAAGGCCATGTAATGACCTGGTATGCCTTCCGATGGAGCCTCCTCATCCTCTCTTACAGGAACTTTCACATAGCCTCTCATCATATGTCTAATAGCTCTGAATCTTCATTTTTATAATAATTCCAATAATCATGTTATTTTAAACATATTATTTTGAACAATCGCTGATTCTTGTCGAACCAGAATTTGGCAGTTTTTTCTGCCATCAGTACCCAATCTTCGCGCAGGACTTTCTGTCCTGACCTATCATAGCGTGACTTCTGGTGACGTAACAACCAATGCCAGTGCGGCACCTACCCCAACCATCCAATACCACTGAGGAACATTATGACTAAGGCTCCCTGTTTTCCGTTTTTATGATTTTACAGATAAATACAGACAGAAAACAATGCATTTTCTCTCTGCATTTATTTTTAAAGGTGGATAAATACAGAAAATGGTGCTTCTTTAAGTGAACCTCCGTGCTGTCTTTCATAAATTATAGCCCAACAGTTGAGCAGATGAACAGCATGGGAAATGAAAACACATTATGAAATTTCTTTAAATAACGGCAATGGTCAACATACATTTGTGGTATAATGCTAATATTTACCAGTGGATGTATTGTTATGTAATATTTGGCAGTTTAAATAGCTAAAACACGAGACATCAAAGTATGAGTTTGTGTTGATCATTTAAATAAATATGGATATGTACAGATATAGAACTTCAGTTTTACACAAAACACAAAATAAATATGTATTAATTCAGATAAAATGGCCAAAAAATAAATGTGGATAAATATGGATCAATACAGACTAAAATGTAAAAAAAAGAAAAACACCATAAAACCGGGAGCCCTAATTATAATGAAACTCTTGCTCCTCGCAGCAGTTCACCCTCCTTCACGTTTCCGTACATGCATTTCTTTTAAAGCATGCACCTTAAATAAAAAATATATGTCTGCTTCATTAAGAAAAATTAAAGTGAGCACTCATACAAGGGAAAAAAAGGAACGTTTTCCAACGTTAACATATACACAGATAAGATCTCGGTCAGCGGGAAAACACCTTGACTAATGCAGTTTTTCCTTTGCGCAAAAGGATCTACCAGCACCAATCATCATTAGTACTCTCACAACAAGGTTACAGTTCCCTATCTACTGTGCGGTTGATGGTACCTCATGAACCGACACAACAAACCTTTAGTAGATAAAATAACAAGATATACTCTTTTCTATCCATGAACCTTGGACTGCGAGAAGCCTGAAAACAACTTCAACTGCTCATAATTACACACATATTGGACGCAATTTAGACACAACGCCGCAAGCTTAACATGCACAAATTCGACATGCAACCTTATTAATACTCACTCCTCAGCTACCGCAAACTCCTTCAAAACAGAATCCTCTAAACTGGGCCATAGATTTTAAGGACATGGCCAGGGCTTAGGCAACTCCAGATTTCCTCTAGAGTATTCTAGCTTCCTACACTTCAGTGGCAAACCATCCTCTGATCACTACCACTTGATTAAGAAGGGATATTTGAATTTCAATCCCTTAGAAAAGTAATCAAACAGAATCCTGCACTGGTCACATGGACCTTTGGTTGTTGACTTGAAAGCTTTGAGAGGGAGCTAACATTGGAAATACATTTCAAATACCGTGAAACCAATGTGGCTTCACAATAACGACAGAGATGATTGCAGTGAACCAAAAAGTTGTATTGCCCAAGTATTAGTCAAATCACAATCAATGAAATTTGCAATGATTAAGGAAATATATCAATACAGCAAAAAATATTAAGATGCTCAAGTACTTTAAATGTAAGTATTATTAAATACAGAATAGTAACTATCAATATGTAAAGAAAGCAAAATATCCAAATTAGGTGTTCTATAAAGAAACTCACCCTGCATAAGTTAACAAACAAAAGAAAATCTGAGATTTCTAAAGAAAGGGAAAGGAGGAATCAGCATAAGGCAAACCTCAGTAGAAATTCAAAGGAAATGAAAGAGTTTCTAGCATGAAGCTTTCCACTCAGGGGAAAAATCCAGCAGAGAAATATACTCCCTTCAAAGTTGCAGTAAAAGCCTGCTCTAACTAACTATTGAAAACGAATTGAAAGCACAATCAGCGGTTACAGAACATCCACAACTCGCTCCCACAGTCCAGAGCCAATACCATGGTGGCATTTGCTGGGAGTCGGTAAACCCCCTAAATTCCTCACTTCACACTTTTGGGTACACATCTGCTTGTCCTTGAAAGTTTCATCTTCCTAGCACACCACGTACAGGAGGCTCTTTTCACCATCATCCCTCCATGTCTGCTGCCAACTTTTCATTCTCACTATCAGTCTAATTCATAACAATAAACCTTTTATCTAACTAACGAGGAACCTGATAACACACCTGCAGAGGAGAGAAAAAAACATAATGGCAAACTTTAAAGGGTGCAATGCTCAGCTAAGGCCTAATGTCAAGCTAAGTTAACTTGAGAACCAAATGGAAGCAAGTCACAGTACTAAAAATCATTAGCAATTAAACGATCATCACTGAAGTGCAAATATATTCGGTAAATGTAGCTACATTAATTATTATTCAATTCATCAGTACAGCTAATTATAATTTCTTAAAATGCTCAAAAGTGGTGGCCTACACACTGGTTAAGTAACTTAAACGCACATTGATTATATAGATTACATGTAAATGAACATAAATGATGTATAGAAGGTGGAGCCTAAAATCACGCTGCTCCACGACCTTTGATCAAGTAAGTGCACTAACCACTTGTTCTTACACATATAGTCATTCGCGTAATAATACGGTCACAGAAAATGTGACTATAAGGTCCGCCCATCTCTAGCACCCTATGGGGTCTGTTTTCCAAGTAAGTTTCTAAAGATGTGTGGACTTAAATGTTTTGTTACTTACCGGTAATCTTCATTTCCCCAATTAAGGTCCTCCTCGTCCCAGTCCTTACAATGTGAGGCAGTCTTATTCAAAACGCTAGTGTTTTCTTTATTTCCCTTACAAAAGCCCCTCCCACCCGCCGCCATGCCTGTTATCAACAAGTCCAGACACAAACACAGTAATAGGACTGGGACGAGGAGGACCGTAATCGGGATAATGAAGATTACCGGTAAGTAACAAAACATTACCCCCTCATATGTCCTCCTCGTCCTAGTCCTTACAATGTGAGGACCTCACAAGCAGAAAAAACATGAAGAAAAACGCAGCACACCAGGGATCCATGCAAAAGTACTAAACATTTAATCAAACAAATGATTAAGACACAGCAGCGTTCAATACGCCAACAGCATCATTGTCCACAGAGGCATGCAAAACATCAAGGCGATAATACCGGACAAACGTATGATGGGACTGCCAGGTAGCCACCCTACAAATCTCCTGGATAGAAACCCCCGCAGCCTCAGCCCAGGAAGCGGAAACAGAACACGTTGAACGCCCCTGCACCTGAGCCGGAGTAGGCAGTCCCATGGACTTATAGGATTGGCAGACCGCCAAACGCACCCACCGACTGATGGTGGAAGTAGATACCTTCTTCTCCTTGGCCACACCCCCAGAGGAGACGAACAGGGTAGGAGAAAGGCGAAACCCCAGGGTACGTTGGAGGTAAACCTGAAGGGCTCTGCGAACATCCAAGGCAGAAGGAACAAGACTATATACCCATCCCCAGGAAAATCAGGAAGAACCTGCTGTAAATGGAATTTGGAGGAAACATTAGGGAGAAAAGCCGGGTCAAGCCGCAAAACCACCCTGTCCTGCAGGAACTGCAAATAAGGAAAGGATGCAAGCAAATCACCCAACTGCCTAGAGGAGGTGATGGCCAACAGAAACGCCACTTTAGCCGACAACCACATCAAATCAGCCTGCAACAAGGGCTCAAAAGGGGGCAACTGAAGACCCCTCAGAACAGTCGGCAAATCCCAAGACGGCACAATCAAAGGAGCGATCGGACAACAAAGCCGAAAGATCTGCAGAAGCCGACTCACCAAAGGAGCAATACCCTCCAAGGAGTCCCCCGGACCTCTACATGCTCGAACCGCAGCTCACTGAGCAGACCAAGTAGAAGGGGTAAGGTCTTTCAAAAACCCATCTTGAAGAAAATCAAGAATAGAGGCCGGATCCCCAAACACAGGATCCACAACATGAGATGAGCATCAAGAACCCCAGTGCTTAACATAGCTCTTAAGGGTAGAAGACCTACACGACTGCTGGATATCACAGGCCACCAAAGAAGAACAACCCTAAGGCTCCAACATCAAATGTTCACAAGCCAGGCCATCAGATTTAATTGACGAAGACGAGGCAAAGACAGAAGAGGAAATTGAAGTGGGGACGGAACAACGGGAAGCTGGACAAGCTTGCCCCCGGCCAGCTGCATCAGCAGCGGAAAAAAATGGCTGTGAGGCCAAAAAGGAGCAATCAAGAGCACAGACACCTTCTCTCCCTGGGGAGAAGGGTAATCGGAGGGAAGGCATACAGAAGGCCCAATGGCCAAGGAATCAAGAGGGCATCCACCGCCCAAGCCTGAGGACAAACCAACTCGGAACAAAACCAAGGGAGAAGAGAGTTGTGAGGGGAAGAAAAAAGACCAATCCAGGGAGTCCCGAACTGAAGACAGAGGTCCCGGAACAGATGAATAGACAGCTGGAACTGAACAGAGGACGGAAGGTTGCGACTCGAGCTGTCCGCATAGAAGTTCAGATGACCCTGAATGTAAACAGCCCTCAATGCCAACAGGTGAGACTCTGCCCAGGGACAAATCATGGAAAACTGCAGATTCAGAGATGCGCACCGGGTCAAGTAACAGCGAGCCACCTGATTGTCAGTACGAACCAGCAGATTCGGCCTTTGAAGGGAAACCTGAAAGAACAGCATCGCCTGCCAAACGTCTGACAACTCCCACCAATTTGAGGAATGGGCGCTGCCCTTCTGAAACCACTGACCCTTGGCCTCCACGGACTCCAACATGACTCCCCCAGCCCCAAAGACTGGCACCCGTTGTCAATAAAAGGGGAGGAGGAAGCTGAAAATGCACCCCTTTCTCCAGATTGGGAGTGCAAAGCCACCAGTCCAAATCCTGAACCAGAACAGGGGAGAGAGGAACCAGAGTGTCGTAACCTGCACGCGAGGGGTCCCACTGAGACAACAGATGATTCACCAAGGGCTTGAGGTGCAGGCGAGCCCAAGGAACCACAGCTGTGTTTGCAGCCATCAACCCCTGGATCCCCAACCAAACCCGAGCTGGAACAGATGGGCGACTCAGCAGGTCCTGTAGAAGAAGCTGTAGGGTAGAGATTCAAGCAGGAGGGAAAAACACCGCACCAACAAGGTGTTGAAAAGTCCCCCAATAAACTGAAGTCTCTGAATAGGGACCAGATGAGATTTTGCCAGATTCAGCTTGAACCCCAGACCCTGGATCATGGCCATCGTCGCCTCCACTGCCAGAAGAGTCTTAGGAAGGGGTGACATCGTTTTGGGCAGAAGTACGGAGCATCCCTACCTGGGGACTTGTGTTGGGGTGACCAGCTGCTGCTGGACAGACCTCAGAGGCGGACGCTCTCCCTCCCGCTGCCGCTGCTGGTGGCGCTTGCAGCGCTCGACAAACGGAGTGCAGAACTACGCTTCCCAGGATTCCCGGCAGCGTTACCGCCCCCAACCACTACCACTTCCGCGCCTGGAGGCGCTAAATACGAACGGCTCCCTCCGTGTCGCGGGACGCGCGTGGGCGGCGCCGGGCTGAGCCCGGGCAGAGGGCGGGCCGTCAGGGGCCAGAGGAGGACGGGCAGGGCCATCTCCCTTTCGCCCATTCGCCGCATCAAATGCCTACAACTATGCAGGATCAGGACTAAGGTACTGTGTTATTACTGTTGGGGGCTTCAACATCTATCAGTTCACTCCAGCTCTTTCTGTAGCCATTTATATTTTGCCAAGAGTGTGGCCCACGATGGGCAAAAGAAAACTGTTGGACGCTAATGGGGGCGCTGTCAGTAATACTGGTGGGGCGGCTAAAAGGAAGAAGGCTAGGAAGACTTGTAAGAAATCCACTCCTACCGCCGCCCTGGATCGTATAGAGTCATTGGTCGATGACTGTACAACTATCCTTGACTCAGATCCAAATGTCACGCCCCCATCCCCCCTGTCCTCAAGCAAAATTCGATCTGGTTCTGTCATCATCCCCCAAATGTTTAGCAAAACGTCCACCCCCAACCAACTGTCTGAAAGGGATGTTTGCCAGAGTAACATAGATAATCCCATGCTAAACACAGTGGAACAAGGCCTCCCTGTTGCTGCTGTTAACCTAGCACCTCTCGACTCAATTGCTATTGTCTGTAACAATCGATTTGAGGTATTGGCCGATAATGATGATAATACTGACATTATTGATGTTTCTGCAACACCCGATTTATGTATTGATCCAGGCATTGGAACCGGGTTGAGCCAGAAGGGGCCGGGACGCACCAAGATCAGTTAGGAGGGGCAGCACTAGATGCAGGGCAAATAACGGAAACCATTAAGGCCCTAAGACAAGAAATCAGTGATTTAAAGAAATTGGTATTGGAGTTGCTGTCAATTGTTCAAAAGCCGACCACGCAACTACCAAATACTCCACCTGATATTTCTTGCCCCCAAATTCCTCTTATTCCAACTCAACCACACAATGGTACCTGTACTGCTATCCCGATCCCATTGCCAACCCTACCTCTACAAGATAGGATAAAGCCCAAACCAATGACTAGAGCTGGGAATTTTCCTGACAACACCATTAAAAAGCCCCGTGTAACTCCAAACTCTTATACCACCATTAGGCAGTCTAATTCTTTCCATAGAACCCCTGTCCTCCCCTCACTTCTTTCATTTCAGAAAGCCCAAACACTTCCGACTACCACCAAGCCCACAGTCTACATGGTTGGTGTCCCTAAGGTCGTTGGGTATGAGGACGAAGAATCCTCTAAAAAACAAGGTTACTCACTGGATCCGCTATGTTAGAGGTTGCCGATCCCTCATTAGAGATGACCTAATAAGGGTCCATAGACAAAGAACGATCGGCAACCCCACGGATACCATTGAGCTTACCTTAGCTAATCATTTTTTAGCTGATGGTCTTCTAGCTCTTGAATATAGATCATCTTCCCCGGATTCATCTTCTATCCAATTTAGACGTTTTCCCTCTACCATCCCTGACCCAGCGAGGATGAGGGGTGGGCTATCCAACCTACAGAACGAGGATGAATCTACTTTGGAACTCATTGACTGACTAACACCTGCTGCAAACTTACCCTCTAATTCCAGCATATTGTCCTATGTTGCCTCTAATACTGCTAGTGAATCGTCCCATCCAACAGCCATCACAGACATTCCTAGTAAGAAAAAGGGGGAAGGTGGGATTTATCCTGTAGCTCCCAATTTACTTATTTTGGGCTCTGATATTCCATTGCCTCATGTTGTAAAAACTGATGTCAAAATTATCTCATGGAATATTGCCGGTTTGAAAGCTAAGCTTACATTGCCGGACTGGAACAACTTTATTGCAACCCATGATATTTGTATTTTTCAAGAGACCTGGAGCTTGACACCATTATACAAATCTGGCTACACTTGCTATTGTGTCCCAGCAGTATCTAATGGCCGAGGGCGTCCCTCTGGAGGCCTCATGATATGGGTAAACATTGCTCTTGCTTGTAGAGTCTGCCACATACAAAGCGCTTCACCAGATGTGATGCGCCTAACATTGAGAGGGCCAAAAGGGGGGCCCACTATTGAGCTTTTTAACGTATATATTAGAGGCACTAAAGGCAGAACTAAGTCATCGATTGTTCCTACCTTGGAAGAGGAGCTTTTCTCCTGTCCCCCAAACTCATTTATTCTGGTGGCCGGAGATATGAATTGCACCTACGAGCCACTTGCCTCTGAAGATATACTAGAGGTTGAAGAGGAAGATGCCAGGTGGGGCATACCTCCTCTGGTGGTTCCTCCAGTCAAGAGGTGGATGCAGGTGGCAATTCAATTGAACGCTTTAACATTGGAATTTGGGTTGAGAGCCGGTAATGGTCGGCTCCCCTCTGATCTCCATGGTGCACCCACCTTTAACAGAATTTCCAGCTCATCTCGTATCGATTATATTTTGATCGATCGCAGACTATGGCGATACGCAGTAGATATGGTCATAGCCCCTACCACCGACAGTGACCATAATCCCCTGTGTTTGATACTGAAGAGACCATGGTCATCCGACCTACCAAGCTCTGACCCTTGCCCTATCATGACTACCAAAGATGTAACCCCATCGAACTGTAAAAGATACCTCAAATGGCAAAGCGCCTGGTTCTTGGTATAATTCTGAATGCAGGATTAGTAAGAAAAAGCTTGTAACCGCTGCCAAAAACAGGGATTGTTGCCAAATTCAAACTGCCAGATCAGACTACAGAAAGGCCGTGGCTAAAGCCAAGTGTGCCTGGGAGGAAACCCACTGGCAGGCCTGAAAGCTGCTAGCTTGGCCAGAGATGGGACTGCATTCTGGAATCTCTGCAGATACTCAAAAGATTCCGACCCTGACATAATTTTAAATCATATCACAAACCAGGAATGGTTTGCCCATTTTTCAAATCTTTATTCTGGCGAGGACACTCAAAGCTTTAGGGCTTCTTCTTATACCGGTTTGGTAGACCCTACTCCCGAGAGTTATGATCCTTTTATGGAGGAGGAAGTCATGACTGCTATTAACAAAATAGTTCCAGCCAAGGCCCCCGGCCCCGACGGCCTTCCTGGTGACCTGTTCCGTTCTGACTCCAAACACTGGGCAGCATATTTTACCATCTTGCTCAATGCATTTCTTAAGGGATCGCCCATCCCCGAGTCATGGAAAGGAGCAGAGGTAATCCCAATATTTAAAAAGGGTTCTAGAGAGGACCCTGCCAACTACCGGCCAATAAGTCTTATTGACGTTAGACAGAAGGTGGTTGGCAGGGTCCCGTTGGAGCGTATTCCACTGTGGGCCAATGAGAACAACATCTTGTCCCACTACCAGGCTGGGTTCAGACCAAACACGGGCACGATCGACCAGGTTTTTAGCCTGCTATTGTTATATTGGAAGGTGGTCTTGATCGGCAGGGGCAGTCTTCATTTGGCCTTTATAGATCTGAAGACTACCTTTGAACTGGTTCCTCGTGATCGCCTTTGGTTGGTTCTGCAGGATATGGGTGTGCAGCCCCCCGTCCTCGACCTTCTGGTCCGTCTCCATGAGGGCAACTATGCACAGGTGAGGTGGGGAACCCAGGCCCAGAAAACAGAAAAGATCTCAGTTAACAGAGGAGTCCGCCAGGGCTGTGTACTGGCACCCACCCTCTTTTCCTTATTTGTGAATGGAGTGGTGAAGTTTCTGCAAGATATTCCAGCTGATGCCCCTGCCCTGGCGGGCGAAAGAGTCCCCACCCTCCTCTTCGCAGATGATACCCTTTTAATTTCTAAAACACCAGCAGGGCTACAAAGGCTTTTGGATAGATTCTATTTGTTCTGCACATTGAGAGGTCTGACCATTAACACACTAAAGACCAAGCTTCTTTCTTTTAAATCGCATAGATCATCTAGCGTCGCCATCACGTTTGATGAAGCCCCTTTGGAATACATCAAATTATTTGATTATCTCGGAATTAGAATTTCCGACAGCTTAAGCTGGAGACCCCACATTCATAAGATGCTGCTAAACCACAAACGAGCCACGGGGGCCATTGCTAAAGAACATCGCTCCTCGAAGAGCAAGCCAATCGTTCCCGCGTTAGTGATCTATCAGGCCAAAGCAGTTGGTTTGGCGCTGTATGGAGCCGAACTTTGGGGATATGATAATCTTGACGAAGTCACTAGGTCCGAGAACAAATTTTTGAGAGAATTGGTTTCTCTCCCAAGGGGAACTCCACTCAAACCACTCTTTAGTGATCTGGGCAGGCGCTCGATTAGGGACATGGCGAGGCTACGCCCTCTGCTATTCTGGGCTCGCCTCTGGCGCACTCCGGAGCTAGCTAAATACACAGAGGGCCTAAAAGAAATAATGAATTCTCTGGGCTCACACAGAGTAAGCTGGCTCTGCAACATCAAAAAGTCTCTTAATCTGCTCGGTTTTAAAGAAGCCTCGGAGTACGGGGCACCCCTGAGTAAGGTAGACCTCAAAAGAGCCTACTGGGCATGGATTGATCGTCAGGACCTCAGTAACCCTAACACGGGCAGGCTAACCGAAGCTTTTTACATTCATAAACAAGTCGTTAGCTTCGAGCCCTACCTTGATTATGTGCAGAAACCAAGGGATAGGTCATTGTACCTTCAATTCAGATTCGAGACACTTCCAACTCGAGAGTTTACTAGCAAATGGAAGCCTCCTCACCAGACCCCGGACACTTGCCTGAACTGCGCGGGGAAGGTTGAAAGCACGGCACACATTTTGTTTGAATGCCCAGCGTACAAAAATCCAAGAAGTAGATGGCTAGGTCCCGCTTGTCGCTTGCTGGGCACATCAAACTACCGTGTGGCACTACGAATATTACGATCAGATACCAGCCTAGTGCTAGTTTGTGCCGTGGCCAAATTTCTGGGGTGGTCATGGATCATTAGAAGTAAACTCTTTTGTCCCACCACATGATCTTGTTTCATGCTTTTTAATCCTGATTTTATTACATGAGAAATGATTTTTAATCACATTTTAAATTTTTAACTATTGGAAATTTCTAATATTGTAACCTTTTTAGGTAGTCATAAAGTAATTAGATGGACAGTCCATCCCCAGTCACTGACATCTGTTCTAAATGTCGCTTTTTCGTTAAAATTGTACCTTTTATGTGTGTATGTTAATGCTTTTATGATACAATTTTTATCGAAATAAAGCTTTTTGACTGACTGACTGACTGTCTTAGGAAGGGAGGAAGCAGAGATCAAACAATCATAAATATAGGGAAACACAGAGAAACCCTGAAGCTGCAAAAGCCCCACAGGAGGAGCCAATACCTTGGCAAAAGTCCAGAGGAGCAGTAGAGAGGCCGAAAGGCAATACCCGAAACTGGTAATGGACCCCGATCACTGCATACTTCAGGAACTGCTGTCTTCCCGGATGGACAGGAACATGAAAATAAGGGTCTTCTAAGTTCGGGGGGGCGCTAGCGAGCCCGGAGAAAGATGGCTGCGCCGTAGTGCAGCTCTGCTGGTCAATCAGAATATCCGCCTAATATCCGCGTGCATCGGCGCCTTCCGTGGCAGTTGATGGCTGCTACATAACTCTGACAAGCCCCAGATCGTGTGGGTGAAGCGACTGCTGCGCTCCACTCTGTCTATCGCCTGAAATCGAAGCGAGTGCCGGTGACCCACGCTGTGAAGAAGATGGCGGCTGCATGAGGAATCGGCTGGCAGCCCGCCCGCGGAACATCCTGCGCTGGTTCCCAGTGTGTGGCGTGCGGTGGAGCCTACGCGCTGAGGATCGTTGGCAGCTCTCTGGGGCTGCGAGGTGCCTGCCGCATCTCGCCTTGTGACGGTTGGTGGCCCTGGTGGTGTCGCTCCTGCGGCCGGACCGGGCGGCTGGCGGCCTGCTGCCGGAGTCGGAGACCGCTTCGGGACCTCGGCGTTGGACGCTGTGGTGGAGCCCGCGACCTGGGTCTGGCGCTGCGCCCTCTCACACCTGGTGGTGCTCTGGGGAGGCGAGGCGCTGCCCGCCTCGAGGAGATGGCGCTGATCTCTGGGCCCAGCGAGTTTGAAATTCCTGCTGCAACTGACGAGGCCTGGATGGGCCGGAGGAGTCTGCGGTGGGATCGGACTCCGGCGGCGGACTTGATCAGCGAGGCCCGGCTGGGCGCTGGTGAGTGAGCGCGGCTTGGGAGCATCTGGGGCGCGCTGCTCCCATGGTGCAGTGGCGGGCTGCGCGGCCTGACAGGGCTCTTCTGGACGCTTTCGCTGGGGACATTGTGGATGCACCTGACTGGCGGGGCACACGCGCTCCGGATCTGTTGAGGTCTGTGGCCTTGCTGTGGTGATTGGACATTACCTGCTCCCCGATCGGGCTGGGCTACCCCGGCTTGGATTAAGGTTGGGTGAGTCGGGCATCACTGAGCCCGGTGCGGCCTGCTCCCCTACTCTGCACAGCTTTTAGAGAGAATCTGCCCCAGTGCAGAGGATAGAGGTGGGTGAGGAAGTCGGCGATAACTCTCCCTCTCCTGAAGAGAGACGCCGCAGGCATGGGCCGCTCGGATAAGCAGCAGAGTAAACTACAGTTCGCAACTAAAACAAGCACTACGGCTCCGGCAACTACTGCCCCTACCTCGGAGCCGGAGCTGGAACAGGGTCCACCCACGCGACTGGAACAAATGATGCTAACTATGCAGCAAAGCCTACAAACTATAGATGCGAAGATCGATGGTCTCAACCTCCACATAGATAGTATGGCCTCGCGACTTGACAAACATGGTGCGCAGCTTGTGGAGGCGGAGACCCGCATCTCAGCGGCGGAGGACCGCATGGAGGCGGTGGGGGCCTCCTGTGCTGCTATGGAGAAAGTGCTTGAAGTTATAAAGGCCAGAAATGAGGATTTTGAAGCTTGTTCCCGTAGGAACAACCTCCGCATAACTGGGGTGGCGGAAACTACCAACACCGGCCCCATGGAATTGTATGTGGAGTCACTGCTCACGACGCTGCTGGGTGCTGAACACTTCTCTAAGGTGTTTATTGTGGAGCGCGCTCATCGCTCCCTGGCTCCTAGGCCCGCCCCGGGTGCCAGCCGAGACCAATCATTGCCAGACTCCTCAATTATAGAGATAGAGATGTGGCTCTCCACCTGGCCAGGGAGAAAGGGAAGCTTGAGTATCAGGGAATGAAAATAGAGCTGTTCCCAGACTTCACTGTGGCGGTGCAGCAGGCCCGCCGTGAATTTCAAGCTGTGAAGAAAAAGCTGCAATCCCTTAAAATCCCGTATGCCATGCTCTACCCGGCCCGTCTGCAGATACAACACGAGGGAAAGGCACGCATCTTTACGGCCCCAAAAGAGGCACTACTGTACGCCCGTCGGTTGGAGCGGCGAGAGCCGACTGGCAGGAGCAATAGACATTCAGACTCGGAGGACTGATCAAGCAGCGCTGGGGTATCTGAGTTCCTTCTTACTGCTCTGATGATCTACGGTTTCTTACTGTATGTGTTAACTGTTATGCTAATGCCAGTTATATGTCAAAGGATGGGTGGGGGTAACCCCGGGGTGGCGCTGGGGGGCACGCCTGGGAGGCTCTCTTGCGTCTATTGGATTTGCCATGTAGCTTTGGCCAAGTTATACATACTCCTTCTTTTTGTTTCTGTCAAAGTCACAGGATGGCTGCCGCTTTTCTTCCAGCTCGACCCACCCTGCCTAAGCGGGGGGCCAAGAGCCACTGGTGACCCCTGACATGGGAACTCCCCGCACGGTTTTGGGTATTTGTAGATGCCAGGTTGGCACCACTGTTGGGGCAATGCTGTCTCTCGCTCTCTGTTCATTATAGGTTAGGAGATTGAAATTGCCCTATTTTTGTTTGGTTTACACAAGGGAAAATGTGCGACTGCAGTTGCTGGTTGCAGTGGGGGGATGGGGTGGTTGGGGATATATGCTTCAATGTGTTGCCGAGATGCAGATTCATAGGATACATGTTACATGGTGCTGCAGTCGCGGCTGCTATTCAGCTGCGTTTCTATGTCTTGAAATATGCCACTGTGGTAATTAGCAACAGGTCCACCCTTAATTGGCTGAGCTGAAATGTTCGGGGGCTAAACAATGCTAGGAAGGTCCGGCAGGTGCTCGCCTATTTGGACAGGCATAATGTGCAGATCGCACTGCTACAGGAGACGCATCTCACGCAGCAAACCGCGCAGAAGATTGCAGCCCGGTGGGCGGGGGTGACGCTGGCTGCGTCCTACTCCTCGTATGCTCGGGGGGTTATGATATTGGTCAAGAAAAATATTCCCTTTGTGCCTCAACAGGTAGATGCTGATGCGGAAGGCCGGTACATCATAGCTCAGGGCACGCTTTATAATATGCCTTTGACTATTGTTAATATATACGGTCCAAATACAGATGACCTCGGGTTCTTTGATGCTCTCTGGAGTAAGCTTTCCAATATATAGTGTGCGACTATTCTATGTGGTGGGGACTTCAATGCGGTGCTAGACCCTGTGCTGGATAGAAAAACCACAGTGGTCTATCCATCTCGGAGAGCCCCTGGTGCAGTGCGGGAGGTAATGAGATCATTGGGGCTGATTGATATCTGGCGGCAGCGGCACCCTCAGGTCATGGAGGGAACATGTCACTAGTATGCACGGCAGGCCTGGTCCCGCATAGACTATTGGCTGGGGACGCCGGAGGTTTGTAATTGTGTGGTGCAGATAAGGCATTTACCTAGAACGCTGTCTGATCATTCCCCAGTGGCGCTGGATATGGTGGTGCCTGCGTAGGTCCCGCCCCCCTTCCAATGGCGTTTGCAATCCTCCTCTCTATTAGACCCGGTTTTCAAGGAAGGGATTCGAAAGGCTATCACGGATTACTTCGCAGTAAATACGGGGTCGGTTATGACAATGGCAACGCTATGGGAGGCCTTTAAGGTGACCATCCGAGGGGAATGCATTAGCCTGCAGGCTGGTGTCTTGAAGTCTCTCCGTCGCACTATGGGGGCACTGGAGAGGGAATTGCGGGATCTGGAGCGTTCCTATAGTGCCAGGCCTAGCCCAGCCGTCCTGGCGCACATAAAAGAAAAAATTACAACATATAATGACACTGCAGAACAGGAGATTAAACATCTCTCCCGGCGCAGTAAGGCGCGATATTATGGAGAGGGCGGACGGCCGGGGAGGTCGCTAGCTTCTCGCATTCTTGATCCGCACTGTAGGGCGCATGTAGTACAGGGAATTCAGGTAGATGGGGAGGTCCGGCACGGTCCTGACGGTATTCTGAAAGCATTCACTGACTATTAGACGGACATGTATGGCTGCCGCCCTACGGCTGGGCCGGATGAGCTAGAACAGTATTTAGATGATATCGCACTGGTGTGGTTGTCGCGCAGACAGCAAGAATTCTTGATGCTCCGTCTAACACTTGGGGAAATACACAATGCTATCAGGGCGCTCCCTGGGGGTAAGGTGGCGGGCACTGATGGGCTGCCGGCCGAATTTTATAGAGAATACGCTGAACAATTGGCACCATGCCTGCTGCAGCTCTATGAAGAGGCATATGAGACCCAGTGTTTGCCGCCGATGCTTCGGGAGGAGTGGTCGCTCTTCTGAAGCCTGATAAGCCACCCGATCAATGCGATTCGTACCGCCCATTGTCACTAATAAATACTGATGCTAAAAAACTGGCGAAGGTGCTGGCCACGAGGCTCCAGCTCTTACTTCCGGTTATGGTTCTTCCGGACCAATCGGTGTTCGTTCCTGCTCGATCTACGTCCCATAATCTTCGCACTATCTTTGCGGTTATGCATGTCTTGACCCCTGCGCTCCTGGCGGTGGCGGTGCTACTTGACGCTACTAAAGCGTTCGATTCTATAGCCTGGTCCTATATGCTGGCTGTCCTTCATCGTATGGGGGTCCCGTTTGTGTTTACGAACTGGATTCGATTGCTGTATACTAAACCGGAGGCCAGAGTGCGGATTAATGGTCATCTCTCTGACAAATTTGCAATTCACCGGGGTACGCGACAGGGCTGCCCGTTGTCGCCCCTGCTGTTTGCGCTTGTGCTGGAGCCTCTGGCTTGCATTGTGCGACAGCGGCATGCCGCGTCGGCACTACGCTTCTTGCAGCGGCCGCTGGCCGTTTCCATGTATGCAGATGACGTGGTGCTGTATGTGCGTGAGCCAGCGCAGTATCTGGCGCCGCTTATTCGTGAGTATGTCCGTTTTGAGCGTTTCTCTGGCCTAGGGATCAACTGGTCCAAGTCCACTGTGTTGTCTCTCACCGATGGAACCCTTGATATGGAATACCCATTGGTGTGGGGGTTGGAGGCCATTAAGTACTTAGAGATATGGCTACATAGGGATTCTCAAACGGTCGTACAAGCAAATTTTGGCACAGCAATTACCAGGTTGGAGGAACAGGTGACTCGTTGGATTAAGCTGCCGTTCTCCTTCGCTGATCGTATAGCCTTGATAAAAATGATAGTGCTTCCACGCTTTCTATAATATTTTTGTAACATCCCAGTGCGGCTTAACAAGTCCTTTTTTGACACCCTCCGCTCCCTCCTGATCACACTAGCGTGGGGAGGGAAGAAGCCCCGACTTCGCTGGGAAACTCTCACCTTACCATACGCCCAAGGTGGCTTTGCGGCGCCGGATTTCTATCTCTATTACCTCTGTGCTCAGGTGCAATATGCCTATTATTGGCAGCATGACCCTGCATTCATCCCGCATGTGGCTGTGGAGGCGGGTGCGGTCCATCCGCTGCCTCTTAAGGCAATGATTGTAAACACATACAAGGTATATGAGAAGGGGGAGTTTGACACTGTGCAGACCACTGCCGGTGCCTGGAGGGCATTGGGACAGCGAGCGGGTAGGTTGCCACTCTATGCTCCGAATATGCCGTTGCTCCATCACTCGGGTCTCTCGGTGACACAAGAGGCGGGCACGCAGCGAACATTGGCGAAGATGGGACTGAACGTCATGGCAGACGTGTTCCCGGGAGGTCAATTTCTGACCCTAGCAGATTTGGAGGCACACATTTCCCGTCTGAGCCGCCGACTCTTGGGGCACTGCAGCTGCTTTATACGACCACATCTAAGGCACGGCTGGTGACCAGACTCTACAGGGAGTCCCAGAGGGATGGGATATTGGTGGGGACAAGGGCCCTGGACAAGTGGAACAAGGTACTTCCGGAACCCCTTACGGAGGGGGAGTGGCTGGATAGCTGCAGCTTGACTGGCCGCTTGACTGGCCGCTTGACGCCGAATGGTAACCTGCGCTTGGTGCACTTTAAGTATCTGCATCAGATGTACTATACACCGGCGCAATTGAGTAAGTTCGGGCTCCGCCAATCTGATGCCTGTAGGCGATGTGGGGCATCTGGGGCAAACTTTTATCATTTGGCATGGGAATGTCCCAAAGTGTTTGCGTATTGGGGTGAGGTGGTCAGAGTACTTGGACTAATGATTGCAGAGCTGCTGGACTGCCATCCGCGGTTGTGCCTGTTGGGAGTTGGAACTCTGGTGCATCCTTCTAATAAAAAACTCATCTCCATTGCCTTGCTCATGGCTAAGCGACGTATCTCTCTATGTTGGGAGAGTAGATTAGCTCCCACAGCAACCATGTGGCTGCAGGACTTAGCATACTGCAGAGATCAACTTGCATGCTACGCGGAGGAGTTGCCTGCAGCCTCAAGGCCAAGGGACATCTGGGGGCCGCTCACCTCGTACCTGCTCTCGCTTACTAATGCTTGATGTGTTGATGGAGATTGGCATGCTGCCCTGTTCATGTTTGCCTTCATGGGTTGTAGCCTGGATGTCCGGCCCTGTTGCTCCAGGACTACCTAGGACTATGTTATTGCAGCAATGTAAGATCAATGTACCACTGCTAATTGTGTCATTCTTTGTACTGATGCCTTGAATCTGCTGAACTGTGTCGCTTTGTATTATGTATGATTAAGTGTTAATTAAAAACATTTTTAAAAAAGGGTCTTCTAAGTTCAGAGAAGGCAAAAAATCGCCCATTTGGATGACTGGAATGACGGACTGCAAGGTGACCATCTGAAAATGATCCAGCCGCACCAGTTTGTTCAAAGCCTTGAGATCCAGAATCAGGTGGAATTAACCATCTTGTTTTGGGACCAGGAGGAGAGTGGAATAGAACCCCAGGCCCCATTCTGCCTCCAGAACCAGGAGAACAGCGCCCTTTGCGAGCAACAGGTGCACATCTGACAACATAGCAGACCTTTTCCTAAGGTCTCTTGACAATGGGGTAACCCGAAAACAGTCCAAAGGGGGAGGTCCCTGGAACAGAATCTGGTAACCCTGATTGAGCACTGACATGACCCAATGGTTGGAAATCAGACTTGACCAATGCTCCAGGAACAAACAGAGCCAAGCCCCCACCTTGGCATAGTCACTTTTGCCCAGAACCCTGGGGCTGCTGCTGCTGAGGCCGGGATTTATAATGGAATGCAGACCCCGACCACGGGCCCATACAAGAAAGGGCTGAGAAGAAGACAGGGCACCCTGAAACCCTTGCTTTAGGAAAAAAGACTTTTTCTGCACAGTCTGAAAAGGCTTCAACAACTTCATCTCCTCCGCGGATCGCTGCACCATCGTGTTCAAATCGTCCCCAAAAAGCCGGGGACCATCAAAAGGCAGTTTATGAATCAAGGCCTTCTGAGCAGCGTCAAGAAGCCAAGGCATTGTCCGAAGAGACCTCTGACCAGCTACCGCTGCCCGGGCAGCCAAGGAGAAGGCCCACAGGGTATCAAAAGTCACATCGGACAGAAACTGAGCCAACACCTCCTTCTGCGCCAAGGTAGGAGTGGTATCGCTTTGATCCTGAAGACAGTCAAACAACTTCTTGAAATCCTTGATAAGGTCCTGCGAGGAATAGGCAGAGTAAGTGCTAGCCCGAACCCAAAAATGAGAAACAGCATAAGAACGCTTCAGAGCAGACTCCACCTTCCCCTCAACCAGGTCAGCAAGGGAAGCCTCCTCCAAAAACAAAGAAGAAGAAGCCATTGAGGACAAAATAGAATTGACTTTAGGAACTTTAGGAAACTGGGAATCAAACTCCGTCAGGTGACAACTTTTCCCCAAAAAGCGAGGAATACCCTGTTTGTTGACCTCAAGCCGTTCCTTAGCCAGAATGTCCTTAATTACATCATGAAAGGGCAGGTTATCCACCACTGAGGTACTATACCGGGAGTAACAACCATCATCTGCCAAGGACTAAGGATCAAACTCCAGCAACTCACGAATATGGACCAACATGTCTGAAAAAACCTTCCCCTGGATATACTTCCCCTTAGGGGAATTGTCCATGTCCTCATCCTCCTCCACCTTAGATTTTTTGGCAGAAGGCTCAAGCAGCGCAGCCTGCACAGCAGAATTAAATAATTCCTGCAAATTGGACCTGAAAATCTGCAACAGGTCATCCTCCTGCAGGTCCTGTAAATTATTCCTCTTGGACAGATATTTTGCAGGCACCGGAGAGGAATCCTCATCCCCCATGGAAAAAGCAGGAAGAACAAATACCACACAGGAACCCACAGAACAAACCAGGAAGTGCCCAGCAACTCCCTTTAAATACCGCCTCCAGGCAACCAAGTCTCAACCCACACGAGACTTGAATCGCCAAAAAGGACAGTCCTGCTGCCTCCCCCACAGCCACAGAAACAAAGAGCATGGCCACAGGAGCCGGTTTCTGCTGGAAACCTCAGCACCGGAACGACCTGCAAACAGAACGCATAGGAATGCTCCCCACCCCAGCCATGCACGTGTGCAGGGAGCGCGTTCAGTTAACGGAGCAGGGATGCGACCGACTGGAACACCGGTGAGGTCCGCGTCAAACAGAACAAAGGACACAAAACTCACTGTACAAAAGCCCTGCTGCACGAAACGGCAGCCACAGGAAGGTATATGAATCAGCAAACACCAACGCTCCGACCACCGTGTCCGACAGGGAAAAAAAACAGGCATGGCGGTGGGTGGGAGGGGCTTCTATAATGGAAATAAAGAAAA
This sequence comes from Triturus cristatus, assembly GCF_964204655.1. Taxonomy (NCBI): domain Eukaryota; kingdom Metazoa; phylum Chordata; class Amphibia; order Caudata; family Salamandridae; genus Triturus; species Triturus cristatus. The sequence continues at coordinate 522,951,925 of NC_140584.1, read as the reverse complement.
CACTAGCGTTTTGAATAAGCCTGTCTTGAGGCAGAACTGCCTCACATTGTAAGGCCTGGGATGAGGAGGACATATGAGGGGGTAATGCATGTGTGTGACTTAAATGAATGCGTGACAAGCATGCACTGCAATGTTAATCAGCAATAAAACAAACTTTCACTTCCCTCTACTGATCGAGAGGTAATTCCTTGTACTGCTAGAAAAAGGCCTCACCCCAACGAGGCCTATGTATGCTAGGGTCTCGCTTGAATCAAACAGGGCAACGGCAACCCTTAAATATTCATCTCAAAACAAGTTGAGTTCACATTTTCGTGTATTACATTCATTTGTGTCAAAAGAAATTTAAGTTAACAACAAAAACAATGATTCAGCACCCCAACATGTGTGAAGATTAGTGTGTTCGACAAGTACAAGCAAAAGGAAAAGAAGCACATCAATTCAGCAGGTTCTTGTTTCTTTGTTTCTTTATTGGAAAAATTCTTCTTAAAAACGACCGTAGCCAATGCATTTTGACCCAGAAGGTCTTCTTCAGGGCTACAAATAAGTGTACAATATATACATTAAATCTTTAACAGATATAAAGTATTTACAGTTTAAAACAAGTGCTCATAATTAACCCACAAGGAGAAGAGTGAAAAAACACAATCAATATTTTCACAATTCATCACAAGGGGCAATATATACAAATATTTCCATGAAAACAATATAATTTTTGGTTTTTTCAAATTTTGCATAATTGGAACCTGCTGAAAAACTTTTACAGGGAAAGGAGGAAAAAATGTTTGATCACACTAAAAATATATTTATATTCAAACGGAATTTACATTACATGGGGCAGCGATCCTTCAGCTCATATTAGGAAATGTTACACATAATTATACACATACAAAAAAAGCACAAGAGAAAACAGAGGCGCTATGAATTACATCAAAAAAGCTTACCAATAACACTAATAGTACTCTCTATTTGTTTCTTGGAGTTCAGCTCGGTCCCTCACTCTAACTAGGAGTGCCAGTTGGACCTAAGTAAAGAAGGAAAAGTGATGGACAAAACATTAAAAATGCGCTAGTGTAGAGTGAAAAGTGATGGACAAAACATTGAAAATGCGCTAGTGTCCAACACAACCTACTCAAAAGAGGAATAGATAGTTAAAACATACCTCTTATTCTTGAGGTACACCAACAAAGTAAGTATCGCTTGTTGAGTGACTTAGCGGACTATTCCAAGTAATTCAAATCAGTGTGGACCTTGGTTTTAGCCCATGAATATCTCTAAATCAAAAAAGAATTGCGGATAAGATGGAGATTTTTAATTTGAGTTGAATGTAATAATTAAGGCATGGCTACTTTCTACAAAAACAAAAGCTTGTGCTAATGAGCTCTTAAAGCAAAAGCGTAGTCTACGTTTAATTGACAGGGAAAAGAGCACGCTTTTTATTCAATAGCGCGTCTCCATTTCTTTAAAACTTATTATGCACAGTGGTTGAAGTGGGGGGGAACGGCAGGGCATGGCGTGCCCCTACTTCTTCAATTCCAGGGATTCCGTTCCCCATCTTTTTTATTTTGAAAATGCGTCCCGGGACGCAAGAAATCACCATCGCCTATAAATAAAACTCGGCGTTCCTGGCGTTCGAGGACGGGCGGCAGAGAAGTAACAGGACTCTGTCTTTTCATTCTTACCCAGAGAAGAAAAATACAGTGTCCACTTCTGCTCTGTCGCTTCAGTTGCCCCCTCCCCCCTCCCTCTTTCTTTCTTCCCTCTCTTTCTGTCTAGCAGTTTCTCTTACAGAAAACTGAGATTTCAAGACGGGGTTTTCACACTCTTTCCTCTCCTTCCTTTTATTTGCTCCCCTGTGAAATGGATCCAAAAAAGAAAATAATTTTTGCTTGAAATGTCGAATTTTAATTCCAAAGTGCAGCATCTGGAATAAAAGGTTAAAAATAGGAAAAATAACAAAATAAAGTAAGACAGAGTGGTAGCAAACTGACCAGATTGATTTTATTCACACCCAAACACATTAGCGCCACTTTTACAGAGTTTGACATTGAAACGCTATTTTTGTTTTCTTGTCTTTGTTTTCCCTGGGCTTGCAACTAGTGCACCAGTCCTGGAGGTACTGCAAAGTGTGGATTGGAAAACAAAATGTGTACAGCGGCTCTGCGTTCAGGGATGTGGTCTTTTTACCATGTTGCTTACGTTTTGTAAGGATATAAGCAATGGACATTGAAATGGGTCCATTCAGGGCCCTGTAGTCATGTCCTTAACTTTTCAGGCAAAAGCACTCACTGATTTCTGAATAGTGAGTGTAAACGCATTAAGGTAACCATGTTGTTCCTGCTTACATTTCACATGGTTTGCTAAATTTTACATTCCCTATGAGGGTTTGCTTTTTCCAGGATGCTGTTTCTTTTTTTTGTAGGCCGCATATTGCTCTTGTCTAGTGCGTCATTTAAATTGAGCCTCATCCTGGTGTTTATAGCCGGCAGCAATTGGGTTGTAGTTGAAGGCAGTGTGAGTTTTTCTCAGTGGGTCAGTATGGTGTTCAGCAGGGGAGAGGATGTGGCACTATGGCCAGAGCTACTGAATTTGTAACTGGGGAACCAGGTTCAGCCTTAATAACCAGTCCAACAGACCACTCTCCTGAGGGAGCACAATCCCATGCTAGACCTTAAAAGGCTGCGCAAGACCTTAGAAGCCCTGGTGTCTTAGCACCAGAAGGTGAACCCTAGCAGTGGCAAGTGTGGGTTAATCTTCAAGGTTTGTCCATCACAATCCATACTGAAGTTCACCTCCAGTCTTGCAGACAGGCCTATGAAGCAGCACACTCTAGAGCAACACTGACTCTGTCACTGAGGTCACAGGACCCTTGAGAAGGGCCAGCTCTAGGGCAGTGCAACCGGTGTGACCGCACCGGGTGCGGACTTTGGGTGGAGGCATTATGTTTGCAAGTATATTAAGGTTTTAAAAGCGCTTGCTGCCTCCTTCCTGGCCTCCAGCAATTTTCGGCAACAATAAAAATGTCATGATGACTCTGGTGTTTAATGTTCTTCCTAGAGAGAGATCATTTTGTCTAGTGGAAGTTTTGATTCATGGAAAGGTAGCTCAGAGGGTTAATGTGCCTGCTGCAAAGAACAAGTACCATACAGATTGTGGGAAGTTGGCCTGGTATATGCTGTCCACTAGTTATAGTGGGCACCTTGTACCAGTCCAAACAACCCTTATTTTTTTTTTTTTTTTGTTTTTAAAAGTTTTTATTGAACAATAATTCGATTACAAGCACGGGCCTACAACCACCAGGGCCGGCCGCTAAGTACAGAATGAAATATACATTTATCAAAGCTGCAGTCGGTTCCCGGGGGTCGGCCCCGTAGTGAGTCCGGATAGTTCTAGAGGCACAGGAGACTTAGATCAAACAAACACAGAAAACTAAAAGAAAAACAAAAGGCGAGGCATAAAGACAAACGGCGCAGGTCAGGCTTCCTCTGGGGAACTCCAGGTCAGACCATTAAGCAGCACACGAAAGGAAGGAGTACCGGGAGGCTGGGGACGGGGGGGGGGGGCCAAGGGAACTGAACGTCCATATGTAGTCATTCCAAAAGGTGCCCGGAACCGTCAAGGGTCAGGGGGACATGGCGATATCGGTGTCCACCAGGGGGGGCGTACAGATACCCCCGCGATAAGCATTCCATTGCCCCCAGATTCTGCCCCATGCCCCCGGCTTACCACGGGCAACATACACAGTCTTCTCCCTGAACATACACCAGTCCATATTCTCCTTCCATACTGACACGGTGGGCGGCCGCTGGGCACCCCAAAGCTGCGCTATATCTCTCTTGGCAATCATGTTCCCCAGGGCCGCCCACCGAGTCTGAGCCGCGCTATAATCATTGGGCTCCCACACATTCAGGACACAGCGACGCACCTCCGGCAGCAGCACAACCCCAGTGACCTGTCCCATAACCGTATGTACCCGGCGCCAGTAGTCCGCCACCTCGCGGCACTCCCACAGGATATGGAGAAAGGTGGCACTGAGCCCACAACCCCGCTTACAGAGCCCATCGTCGGAATATCCCATCGAGACCAAGCGAGGACCCGTCACATACACCCGGTGAAGAATCTTAAGCTGTACCAACCGGAGACGGGCTGGAATGGCGACCTCTTTGGGGGACGACAGTGCAGACTGCCAGTCCTCGTCGTCCAATTCCACCCCATCCCCCGTCCAAGCCTCCCGAAGGCGCACCAAGAGGTCAGCCCGATGATTAATCAGTTTCTTATAAATTAAAGAAATAGTGCTGTCCGGGACATGTCCGTCAAGTATGCGGTCCTCGAGGGGCGAGGAAACCGGGATCGTGGTCCCCTCTCCAAAGACCGAGAGCAGGGCGTGTCGAACCTGGGCATAGCGGAAGAACTCCCTGTCCGTAAGCTCATATTCGGCCTGAAGAGCCGCGAAAGTCTTAACCGCGCCCTTATGCCACAGGTCTCCCACTTTGCTGATACCAATCGTGTCCCACTGGTCAAACCCCTTCGTAGTCCAGAGGCTCCCCAGGCGATCGGAGGCAAACAAAGGAGTAGCACATGTCAGTCGCTCACCCCAGCCCGTGGCCGCAGTGGCGGCCCTCCAGGTCCGCACAGCGATCTTAGTAGGACCCGTAAGGGTCCGGCCAGCCGAGCGGGAGTACAGCGCCCTGTTATAGTCCCCGCCGGGAAGCAGGAACTTGTCCATCTCATACGCCGGGTTCAGGCCAGGCGCATACGTGGCATGGTTGATGGCCGAAAGCTGCGCGGCCCAATAATACCTGCGAATGTCGGGAAGCGCGATGCCCCCGTCATACCAGGGGAGAGTAAGCTTAGCAAGAGCAATACGCGCCCGCCCGTCCCACACCAGTCTCCTCTGCAGGCTCTCTACCTCCCGAAAGTAGGCCACTGGGATGACGTCGAAGGAATTCTGGAGTGCATAGAGGAACCTGGGAAGGGACATCATTTTGAACAGCGCGGCCCGACCCAGCGGGGACAGGGGCAGCCTGCACCACCGGGCCGTATCCTCTCGCAATCGCCGAAGCGGACGCAGGAGATTCAGCTCATAGCGAGCCACCGGGTCCAGCGAAACGTATATCCCCAGGTACTTAAAGCCGCTCAGTGATACCTGGATCGGAAGCCGAGGCGGTAGGAGTGAAGGACCACCGGAGATCGGATAGACGCAGGATTTAGACCAATTGATCGTGAGACCCGAATTACTCCCAAAGGAAGTCAGAACGTCAAAGAGGACGTTGAGCGACTGCCGCGGTGAGGTGAGATATAGGAGAATATCGTCCGCATACAGCGAAACCCGATCTTCAAAGCCCGGGGCCCACCGGATCCCTCGAAGCGAGGGCTCCCAGCGGAGCCAAGCCGCGAGTGGCTCCAGGGCGAGAGCGAAGAGCAAAGGGGACAACGGGCATCCCTGCCTCGTGCCCCTGCCGAGGGCAAAGGGCCGAGAGACCCGCCCGTTCACCACCACCTGAGCCATGGGTCCCGTATACAGAAGCTTCACCCAGCCAATAAATCCTTCCCCAAAGCCAAATTTAGCCAAGACAGCCCAGAGGAATGGCCACTCGATGGTGTCAAAAGCCATCGTGGCATCCAAAGAAACCAGCACGGCCGGTTCGGAGAGGAGCTCCGCCCTGGCAAGGGCGCCATGAAGACGCCGCAAGTTAAGAGCGGTGTTACGATGCGGGATGAATCCGCATTGGTCCGGATGAATCAGATCGCACACTACGCTCAACAGACGATTAGCAAGGACTTTCGCCAGGATCTTAGGCTCCGCATTTAGCAGTGAAATAGGCCGATAAGAAGTACAGCGATCTCGCGGCTTGTCCTCCTTGGGGATAACGACTATCGTGGCCAAACGCTGATCGGCCGGGAGGGAACCCGCCGCCAGAGACTCACGGAACATGCGACTGAGGAAGGGCGCAAGCTTGTCAGGGCGCAATTTATATAGCTCAATGGGCAGACCGTTGGGACCCATAGCCTTGCCCGAGCGAAGGGAGCGGATCGCGGTCGCTATTTCATCCACCGACAAGGGGGCGTCCAGCCGCTCACGGTCCTCAACGGACAGGCAGGGCACGGCGATGTCCCTCAGTAGAAGGCGAGAGTCGTCCTCATCCCTGTCAGTCACTGGGGAGTACACAGCCCGGAGGTGGTCGGCAAAACATTCCACAATCTCGTCAGGCTCCGTCACACACACACCATCCGCAGCACGCAACTCCGGGACCACACGATTCACTCTCTCCTTCCTGTCCAGCCACGCGATCAACTTTCCCGCCTTGTCCCCGGCATCGTACAGTCGACCCTGCTGCTCCCTATACATAGTTTTGGCCGCGTCAGTGACCAGGGACCTATATTCACACTGTTTCAGGCTGAGGGCATGGAGCCCGTCCGGAGTAACATTCGCCTCCAAGGCCGACTCCAGCCCCAAGATGTCAGTCTCCAGCCTCACCACTGCCTCACTCTTGACCCTCTTAGCCACCACTATCTGGGAAAGGGCGTGTCCGCGGATCACGGTTTTAAAGGCTTCCCACAGGGACATTGCAGAAGACACCGACCCCTCGTTATCCAGGAAGTATTGGTCCATAGCCTTAACCAGGCTGTCACGAGTCGTAGGGTCTCGCAGGTACCATGGGTTAATGGGAGCGATCCGCCCTGCAGACCGCGGCCCGGTGTCAAAAACAAGCCACAGCGGAGAATGGTCGGAGATACCCCGCGCCAGGTGCCTAACCTCTCGAATCCGACCAGTCTGTGCCGCGGGCATAAGGAAGTAGTCTAACCTAGAGAGACTCCCATGCGCCCCCGAGTGAAAGGTGAATTGACATTGGGTCGGATGCATTAATCTCCAACTATCCACCAGGCCGAAGGTCTCCAGCATCCCACCCAGCCATGCCTGGGCAGCGGGGAGGGTCCTTGGTGGGTGACGATCCAGTTCACCCGAAACCACAGAATTAAAGTCCCCGCCCATGAGCAGGAGGCTGTCCGGAAGGTCAAGCAGCATTCGACCCAAGTCGGTGAAGGTGGAGTTCTGGAGGCCCGGGGGGACGTAAACTGAAACCAGGGCAAGGGGCTGCCCCTCCCACCTCCCAATCAAACACACATAGCGCCCTCTGTCATCCGAGACTATCTTAGTGATCTCCACCGGAAGTGAGGTTCGCAGCAGAATGCCCACCCCCCTGGAACCAGTTGTGAAACCAGAATGGGCCACGAGGCGGAATCCTCCCCTGTTCATTGCATGACAAACATTGCCCACCAGATGCGTCTCCTGGAGAAACACCACATCAGGAGTCAAACGACGCAAATATTGCAGTACTACACCCCGCTTGATACGGTCCCCCAACCCATTGACGTTCCATGACATAAGCCTCAACCCGTCCCCCCCCCATCCCCCCCAATAGATCAAGGGTCCCCCAGCCTGCAGCACAGTTCCCAAATGAGGACAAAAATCAGTACCACGCCCTGTAAACAAAAAACACACAGCAAAACAAACCCTCCTCCCCCCCAACCCCACCCCAGGACCAACTCCCCCCACCCTGCACCCCTGCGGGCCAAAAAACCCCCCCAACTTGCAGTGTGCCTGTCGCCCCACTAACCCCATTCTACGAAAAGAACCCAGAGGAGGTAAGGGACCCGTCCCCGCCCGCCCCCCTCACTGGTCCTGGTAAAACACAATATGCAAATGAAATAAGACCCGACTGTACAGTGCAAAAAAAGGGCAAAATCAAGGACCAAAAGTCATTCTAAAGGGGACCCATCACCTGCGGTGCCCGCAGAGGGTCCGGGACGGCCACCTCCGTCCGGCAGAGAGTCCAGCCAGTCACTTGCAGCCACAGGAGAGTCAAAAAAGGCTGTCCGATCCCCATGTTCCACTCGGAGTTTTGCAGGGTAGAGCATCGAATACTTTAGGCCCAGCTCACGGAGACGACGCTTCACCCCTTGGAATCCCATCCGTTGTTTCTGGACCAGTTGCGTGAAGTCCGGGTAAAAATTGATGGTCGAGTTCTCATGACGAACCGGGCCGTGGGTCCGTGAGGCCTGCAGAATAGCGTCGCGGTCCCTGTAGTAGAACAGTTTGGCCACGATAGGCCTCGGGGGGGCCCCCGGCCGTGGCCGACCGCCCGGAACTCGATGGGCCCGCTCCACGGCAAAGAACTTACTTAGGCCAGCCGAGGACAACTGTTTCAGGATAAGTTCCTCGACCACGAGGTCAACCGGGCGGCCGTCAGAGGACTCCGGTACACCTATGACGCGGATGTTATTGCGTCGGGCCCGTCCCTCGAAGTCCTCAAGCCGCCGGGCCATATGGTCGTTAACCACCCTGATGTCTCCAAGCGCGGCCCGCAGATCCGACACATCCGCACCGAGGGTGGAGGTCCGTGCGTCGAGAGCCTGGACCTTCTCGTTAGTTTTGGAGAGGTTGGCCCGGATCAGGGTGACATCGATCGCGACAGTGTCAATCTTACGGGCCAGGGCCTCATATTGCGTCGCGATGGTTTCCCTGATGCCATCAATGGCGCCCATAATGTCCTGCAAGGATAGTTCCGTCGTGGCGGTCGCGCCTCCTTCCGCAGTATCCGAGGGGAGGCCAGCAGCGCCAGAGGGCCCCCTGCCCTGGGTGTAGCGGTCCATGTTATTGCTCTGGACTGCCCCCCCGCGGAGGGAAGCCTTGGTCTTGCGGCCCTCGGGACCCCCTTTGCCCCCCATGTGAACACGGTCACCCGAGGGGACCTCCAATCAAGAGGTGTAAGGCACCAGCAAGAAGACCACAAAATGTCGGTATAGGGGGTCCGAGGCGATAGGCGCTCTAGTGGCAGCTGAAAGAAAACCTCATGCAGAGGCCCAGGAAGCACCTCTCCACCCCGAGCGCACCCCCCTGCCGGTCTCCTGAAGTGCAAAACCGAAACCGAAAGTGGTGGATCGGCAGCTGGCACCGCGCTGAAGCCGCTGTTGTTCAATTGCAGCCCGGTCCCTCGGGTCACCTTCACCCCGGTCACCTCCGTCGGGTGGGTCCCAAAAGTTCCGACGACGACAACTCAGGATTCCCAGGTCCGATTTGAGTTTTGAAAAGAGATATACGCTCAGCTGGTCTTTATCTCCCAGATTCCATAAGCCACGTCAGGATATTCTCAGGATAAATTCCGAGGAGCAGAGAGGGTCCGGGGAGCCCTGTGCTCACGCGGCCATCTTGGATGCGCGCTAGGCTCCTCCTCTCCAAACAACCCTTATTGATGATAGGTTTAAAGACAACCTTTATTGAAAGCTATCCTAGTGGTAGCTATGGAGAGCAGCCTTCAGGCTAAGTCTTGTAGGAGTGTAAAGCAGCTTGGTTTACCAGATTATAACCTCTTGAATTACTAAATGAAAGGAGATCCACACAAGGTATATATATATAAAATATAGGTATTTATTTCTAAACACTCACTACTAATCTCTTTATGAGATTAGAGTCCAAGATACACAATAATACAGTTCTAAAACGACAGTAAATAGCACAATATACAATGGGCCCTAGGGGCGGACCAAACCATATATTAAGAAAGTGGTATAAGAACCACAACTTGACTAGACACAGTGCCTAAAGCACGTAGAATCGCTGGTACCCCAAGGAACCACCCAAGGTAGTGACACAGGAGACCCACGGGGGACGTGTGCAGTGTGAGAACACAGGCGTGAGACCCATACTATTTTATGGGAAAGTCGCGGTTGGAATTTTAGAAGTTAAGGACACTTAGGAGAGGACTTTGAGCAAACCCCTTTAGACGAAGGGGGTTCTAGGGCCAGCACCCACGGGAGCACCGGAGTACTCGAGTCATCTCACCCAGGGAAGCTGGGTGCATAGGTGTCAAATGATCTCGGGAATCGTCGTTGATTTCAATGGCGATCTGCTGCAAAGTGCTGCTGCCGGGAAGGAGGAAAGTGTCCGGTGTGATCCAAGCCTGGATCGAAGATCAGGGAACCTGAAAGCAGAGGGGACAGAGTCTGGGTCACTTGCCAGTGACCAGGGGCACGGTAGACGAAAGCCTACCAATGTTGGGTGATTCTGGTGCGAAGAGGCGAAGCTTGACTCTGCAGCCACGAGGACCAGGAGGCGTTGATGACAACCAGAAGCTGGATTTGAGCTGTCCCACGAAGGATGTCGAGTGCTGCAGTGTCGGTGCTCGTATTGAACACAACAACCCACGCAGGAAGAGAAAAGATGCTTCGGTGTGGACCAGCAAGTTCCTGGGGACTCCCCAAGCAATGGAGAGACAGGGCACGTCTAGAGCAATCAGGTAAGCCTAATTACAGGTAAAGTTGCCTTCACAGGGACCCACCAGTCGATGGACTAGAGATCGCGAAGAGACCTCGAGAGGAAACACAAAGGGCCAGCTCACCGAACACTTGTGGAGTGTAGACGGGCAATCTTCAGTGCAAATACTGCTTGGGGTCAGGGCTATAAGTAATCCAAAGCTCAGCTGCAGGAGTTGTTGGAAAGCTGATGCTTCTGCAAAGTGACGTGGTGTCCAGGGGTTCGATTTGCACGGTCGCCATGAGGGATACGGGCCTCAGACTTGCTGTGGGCACTGATCGACCTCTAAGACCATGGAAACTCACCTCCTGTGTTGCAATATTCTTCGGAGGCTGCGGGAGCTTTGGAGCTGCAAACCGGTCAGATGTGTCTTTGGTGCCTGCCTTGCAGGGGAGTAACTCCTTTACTCCAAGGGAGATTCTTCACTCATCTAGTTCAATGTAGATCGTTGAATTTCCAGGATTCAGTATCAGAGTTTCGTCCAGGTGTAATCTAAAGTCCTGTAACCAGGGGTTCCTTTCTTATACACAAGGAAGGGGTGGGACAAACTCTAGGGACCCACCTATGGAAGGGTCAGGAAAGAGGGGTGGCTACACCCATTTCCTTTGTCCAGTTTCACGCCAGAGAAGAGGCTGGTAGCCCCTGCAACCGGTTTGAGCTGGACTATGCACAGGGACACCAAATAAGCACCCAGTGCTGAACTTCAAAGCACTCTTGAAGTGCACCCACCAAGCCCCAATACACTAAAGTCTTTCTGGGAGGTGGTGACACCTCCCTGTGACAGGAAACCTATTGTCCAGGCCTCCCCTGCCGGAGTTTCGTCCAGCAGCAGGAGGGCAGACTCGTATCTGTGGCTGGCAGCATCCATTTTGTGATGCCAGGGCTCTGTTAGCTGGTACCTGGTATACCGGTGCTGTCATGTCTCTCCCTCTAGAAGGGTGGGATCATACTCCCACACCAGTTACTGGTGTGGGGGTATGATTCCAAAGTGTTTGACACGAAATACGACATGTTTCCGTGCAGCCATCCCAAAATTAGCATTTACCGTTTGTTTATAATGCACTTAAGAGTGTATGGTTTGGCTGCATCACAAACAACCCCAGAATAAAGGTTCTGAAGGCTGCAGAGGGGCTCTGCTCATGCATGGGCACCCTCTCACATAAAACCCAGCACACTGTGGTGTCATTTTTGAAGGCTTCCCAGGGGTGGCACAATACATGCTGCAGGCCCTGGTAGGCCTCTGGGGTACCTATGCCCTTTATACATAGTATACCATATACTAGGGACTTATAAGGGTACCCCAGAATCCAATCTGGAGTGTACCTATAGTACTTGTAATCAATTTAAGGGAGAAAGCAGATAGGCTGGCGTCCTGAATAGCAGGATCCCAGCCAGACTAAGTCGAATACCAGCAAAACACCAGGAAAAAAGTGCGGGCAACCATGCAGTCAGATTCCACCTTCCTACACAGATCACAAAGTGCACATAATGTAAATAGGTCAGTGGGCTACTGCTTTTGTCAGAGAGATACTTTTGTTACTTGCAGTTTATAAGTTAAAATCCTAACATACAACAGTGAGCTATTAACTTTCATTTAAGAGCTGCATACAAACTGCAAGGTATAAATTAGAGCGTTATGTTTTTCCCCCCAGTCTTTGATTATCCTAATGTTGCAAAAAGTGTTGTTTTGGACAGAAATCAATTCTGATTATTAAAGAGAATCCCCAACCATGGTATTACGTTTTAAAATTCTGAGTTTGTTTCTCCAGACCAATCACTATTAAACTATACGGCCTAGTAGTATGGGTGTCATGTGACTCCTACACCTTGTAGTCCTTAGTCTTGTGTAACATTTTCTATACAGTGATTTACACACATATTGATTGTCTCTGAGTAATGTGTGTGATGTAAAGTGCTCTGACACCCTACACTGGTATGAGTGGCGCTGTAAATCAAATTAAATGCATCTGAGAGAGAGTGTGGTTATGGAGACTTGAGGGGCACTGTTAAAGGGTGGTAGTGAGGGAATCCATGGCAGAGGTAGTCATTGGGGGGCAATACCAAACATTAATGCACAGGGCACCACCAGTGCTAAGACCGGCCCTGCCCTTGAGGCCAGTCTGCCTCACCCATAGGTAGCTCCATTGGCTTTGTTTCAGAAGTAGTAGCTGCAACTCACCAGGGATAGGCAATGCAGAATTTGCACGCACACCAAACTAAGTTCACAAACTTCACAGTCTCTCTGCTTCATTCACAAGCACTTTTAACATGTGCTGCTTGCTGTAGGGCCACTGGAATAAAATATGCAGCAAAGGAGGACAAAATTATGCCACAGTGTTGACTAAATTATGCATTTAAAAAATTCTGCAGCGTAATGCAGTATATTTTCTGATATTTTATTATTTTGACATGTGTACACATGCTAACAGTCTCTGGAAAGATTTTGCCTGATTAGTACCAGTGTAACATACAAATGCAGCAGTGAGAAAGGTGATCAGTCAACCTTTGCAATAAGCCACCCACTCCGCAGCAAAACAAGTCACATTTTTTATTAACTTGTGATACGTTTGAGCTATAAACAATTTATTAGTTTAAATGGTCAGATCATGCAGCAGATCTTGCATTATGAGGCAAATATGGCAGAGCCATAATTATATAGAAAACATTTGCAAACTAGGATATTTTGCTATTCATGTTTGAACTGCTGTTGTGGAAAAAGGGAGAAGTGCTGATGACAGAAACTCCATGGCTCGGAGACAAATGGCTTGGGCTTCCACATTTTATCGTATTTGGGACATTCTGTGATTAGAAGCACATCCTACTTTGTGAATGTGTTTTAATGTCAATAACTCATTATAACCTTATATAATCATGTGTATCCATTTGTTGATTACACTGGGCAGTGAAATGCCAAACAAATACTAAAAATTGGGATATTTGCGCATTCTGGCCACACCTCTGGCTCCGCCCACTGAATCAATCCTTGGGTTATTCCCACCCTCTGATTCTCCGCCCACAGTTCCCCTACTTTTTTTCCCCCACTTCGACCACTGATTATGCATCCTATTAAAAAAAAAGCGGCCCAGTTTCAACTACACACTATGACTAGTGATAACTGGTGTGAAGGGTTGTTTAAAGCGCTAAAACATGCGGAGATAGAAGTGAGACGTGTTTTAGATGCAAAGCTAACCTTAAGGTCCACAGCCAGCACGCGGAGTATCAGCAGTGCTGTGTCTTCAGGCGGCCTCGCTGTGAGTCTGGGTCACGTGCTGCTCAGAGCACGCCCGTCCTGCCCACACTCAAGTAACCTCTGCTGGCTGGAGGCACGCCAGCGTCCTGCTTAGGCTGCGCGTGCACAGGTGGAGAGCGCGCGCTCGCTACTTCTCCCTGCTAGCACATCTTGGACGCTAAGCGCCCGGCGCGCTCTTAGCCTGGCACCTGCTTGGTGTGATCTGCGTTATCCTCCTACCACGGATCCTCACCGCACATCTGGCTTCTGCTGCCGCGGAGAGGGAGGCGGACCCTGGCTACGCAGGCACAGCAGGAAGGTCAGTGACCCTCTGCTACCGTTACTCACTGCAGCACCCCTCTTCTCTTATAAAAAGCCCTGAACAGCTTTTCTTTTCAGTTTGGGGTGCAAGAACCGGCGTAAAAGCTGAGCTTTTCCTTCCAGTGAAAGTGTACAGGGCGCGCTGTCTCGTGCAGCCGCAGCGTCATGTGTGGGAACCTGTTTGCTCGGCTTCCCGGACAGGATGCGCTGCCTCGCACTCAAGCAGGTCCCCTTCCTTATTTTTGTTGCACTCTTCATTCAGATGGCTTTTAAATGTAGCAACTTACCAAACCGGTATCCGGGGGAGACCAAGCCACGTCCAGCTGTCAGTGGCGTCTCTAGACGTGATTGTTAGGAGGGGAAGAAAAGAGGCAACTTTAACTTTCTACAGGCGATCATGAAGATTATGCGCATGTGGGAATCCCAGAATGTTTATTAAGCACAAAAATAAGCAAAGCATGATATGACGAGATTTAGGGCCATATGAACAAGCCAGGCGATAAAATTATCGCCGCTTTAGCGGCAGAAAACTGCCTCTAAACCGACGATAATGAGTTTGATAATATGCTCTATGGAATTCCCATAGAAGCCTAAGTTCCGATGTGAACCTGGGCTTCTATGGGAATTCTCCAGGGCATATTATCAAGCCCATTATCGCCGGTTTTCTGCCGCTAAACCGGCGATAATGTTAACGCCGTCCTTGATAATATGCCCCTAGGCGCCACAATCATCCTTCCTAGGGCATTTGAGCGCTTTATAAAATGTATTCCATTTTTCATATGCGTACAGGTTCTCAGTCTTTTTTCTACTGTCAGAAATGTCCACTACATCGCTGGCATGTGTTGTCTTGTATTTAAATAGTTATATAAAGTAGTGTCACTTTTAAGCAGACTGTGAATTGATCATTAATGTGGTCTGTGGAAGGGGCAGGGTCCTCGGAGTGTCTCAAGCACTCCTGTTCTCTTCACAGCACTCTCTTCATCAGTTTTGTTTTGAGGCATTTACGCTCTTTTTCTCCTCATATCTTTTTGAAACACCCAATCTGCATATGTCGCTACTCATCATCTTTCTTGTCACACCTCTTTTCACTCTCTCCTTTCCACTCTACCACACACACACACTGCGCCCACTCCTCTGTAAGCCTTACATTTTCTTTAACTTTAGTCCTGTCAATATTTTGACAACTGTCTGTTCCTCCTTCACACACTTTTGCATATAATTGCAATTGGCACATCTGACCATTGTGCTGGGCCCTATGCAGAGAGGCCAGGAATAGGATGAGCTTATATGTTGAACCCCTTTATGATCACATACAGGCACTGTGAGTGATTCGCTCTGACTTCAGCTTGAACTCCGTTTCTTAATTGCGGCCCATTATAAACACCCACTCACAAATGAAGCTAGAAGCGGTTATTTTCACAGTAAGCACTATATAGGAATAATATGTTGCAAGAAAAACTACAGAAGCACACCATGCTGGGAATGCAAGAGTGCATTTAAACAGGAACCACATTGCTGTTCGCAGCCTTAGAGGACAGTCTGTTTTTGCTGGCTGCAGCTCTTGCTGTTAGTGGGGCACAAGGGGAGGCCCTGAAATGTACAGATGGGCCACTGGCCCCAACTGCCCCAACGGATGCCACTACCAGCTATGCATCAAGTGGCCGGCATACACCTTTTGTAGATGTATGCTTGTTGTATGCTATGAGTTTGCGTACTTGGCATTTTGGAAATTTGCATTTTATGTATACGCCTCAACCCTTTTCTGAAAGATAGCTGGTGCGTTCCGCACCCCTCTACTTTTAGCACATATCTGCTGTGTATTCTAGTCTTCTCCACGATTGGACGTGTACTTCAAATATTACCTCCTTTGAAGATGTACCAGGTGGGTGCCCCCTAGAACATTAACCTGCAGCGTGGTACAATATGTACTAAACTATCCCATGGCACACAGATCTCTACAGCAGGCGCTCATGCCACCGAGTGTGTAATATATATTCCACAGAGGCATCTGAAACGTGTACTTTCTATTCGGTATTATAGTTCTTTAATTTGATAATCTGCAATAAAATAGCATGATTGTTAATGCATATGCTCTAAACGTTGTATAAAGCATGCAAGTGACAATTAAGGATCACAAATATTTTGGATTATCTTTATCTCTAGGTTGATGAAAGAGTATCTATCTATCTATCTATCTATCTATCTATCTATCTATCTATCTATCTATCTATCTATCTATCTATCTATCTATCTATCTATCTATTGCTTCAAGACCAGGATACGGTTGAGACTAGGTGTATATATACCCTGCCCTTCGGGTGTAAGCTCCTATCTGCTGTGGAAATGTACCTTATGTCAATTTCCTTGCTTTGCAAATTGACTTTGTATTTGTAGACCTCTTCCAGAATCTGGGGAAATGTACCTGCCAAGTGCCCTAGTCCATCCAGTTCAGTCATGTACACTGCTGCAATGCCAGCTGGCTTCATTACTTAACCAACACTACTAAACATGCTGGGGCTATCAGTTTTACTTCTGTCAGTATTGTGCGGTCCTATGATTCCCAACGTGCTTGGAGCTGCGGCCTAAAAAGTAGTACTGCTTGACAGTCACCTATGAGACAAAGTCATACCCCAGACCTCCAAAAGTGCTGCAATGCCATACTAATGGCAGGTTGTGTGCTATGCCTGTGTTGGTGAACAATACTGTATTTTGCCACCTCGACTGAGGCCATCACGTCTATGCACAATTCCAGTTCTGTCTCATTGGAAATATAACTGCTGCTGCATGTAGAAGTGAGCAAGCCAAGTACAGCAAGAAGGAGGCTTGGCCCAAATGTCAGGCTCTGGCTTGGCTCTTGTACCATGGAGACTAGCAAGCCAAAGTAGAGCCAGGCCCAGCACCACAGGTATAACACCTTTACATCCTTAATGAAGTTTTGATTAGAAACTTACTTTCACTAAATGTCAGTGTGGTCCTATACCGTAATCAATTAAACATCTTGATTGCATTTTTAACCTAAAAAATGTAAATGTCTATCATATTTTTAGATTATTTGTTGCCTAATTTACATACCAAATGTTTCTGTAATTTTGCCTGTACTTTTGGGGTATGGACCAAACCAGACCTTGGCTTTGGCTTGTCTTGACTTTGCTGACTTGACCACCTACCCCTAAGTGTGTGTTAGAACCTCTCTGCTGTGTGAATGTTTCGACCCTGTGTCTCTAGAACTGTTTTCCCCTTTAGCAGAGTGGAAACTAGTTAAGCGTTATAGCGTAGCCTCCAAAAGCCTGGTGGCCTCTTGGCGCAAAGCTAACATTGTCTGGGTGCAGAAGAGAGCTAGTGGACCGCGTGCAGCTTTTGTCTTTGGGGTCTGTCTCTACCCACACACTTTTGACAAGACTACTTTTTTACAATCTCTTTCCTGACGAACGGAACCAGTTGAGGTCCGCTCATCTTTACAATAAAATATATATTTACCACAGCTTCACATTTCATCACACAAAGTAATGGATTATTTTGAAGTCTCTGGATTTAAAAATGCACACAAAATCGATTAAATGCCTCCTCTGTGAGCTCACTGGTGAAGGGATATGTCACTTTGTGCATAATTGTATAAGTAGACAGAGGAGGAAATGGTTGCTAGAGTGTGTTTCTTGAAGGCAAACAGCTGCAAAGTAGGGTTACTCAAACCAGGCCGGTTAATGATTTATCCGTCGCGGGTGCACTGCGGACAGGGCAGGCCGTGACAGGCGAGCTATGACCTTGAGCACACGTCCTTCACCTTCAGAGGCCAGACCAGGGGCAGGATCACAAAACACGTTTGACTGTCGCTGTTACAGTAGGACTTGCTCTAAATACCTTTTTCACAACTATTATAAAAACAGTATTCTAGAGCTGTTTCACTAGAACGTTTGTGCACTTTTGCTGTATAGCATGTTGATGTGCTGGTGACTGTCATGTTTTTTGCAGCCGTCTGTTGCGCTGGATTATTGCAGTGTGATTTGGTTTTATTGCGGTGCGGTTTTGTGTTTTGACTGGTTTGTTGTGATGTGCCATGTTATGTTTTAATTATGGTATGTTTGTGTGCGTTATTGTTCTGTTTAGTTGTTTACTGTAGATAAACAAACTGCTATATTTCGAGCCAAAAGCAGCACATGCCTTAAAAGTTCACGTGTCAAATAGCCATTCACACTACTTTCCAAGGTGGTAATCTAGCGCTGCTCGAGCTCTCCAGACACTCGAGGCACCAGTCAGTCCAAAACTGTGGGTGCCGCCAGGCACTTCTTTGTGACAAGGCCCCGAATATTTAAAGGCGATGAATCAAAAATGCTGATATTTCCACCAACTAGATGACTTGACATTAAATGGAATGTGTGTTTTTCGTCTAAGCCGAGAAGACTAAAACATGAATACTTTTTATTGGGCATCAAGATCGCCTTAGAGTTTGCAATAGATGAAAATCTGCACCATTAATATAAAATATTCACATTGAAGAGTCTAAGCATTACAGCTGCGTTTGACTCAGGTGCTGCAACAGCTATGTGAGACGAGGTAACGTGTGTGCTAGTACTTGATACCTGTGAAAGGACAAAACTGTCTGAAAGTGTAAACTTGTATGCATGGTGTGTGAATAGCACTTTATGTATCAGCAGTTTATGATACAAATGTGTACTGAAACTAGGAAGCAAAGCTCAAAGAAGTCAAAGTCTGTGGTGGACCCACCTATCTAAAGTGGTAGGGTGCCTGGGGGAGTAGAGGGTGGGGGAATAAAATAAAATTTTTAAAAAGTATCTGTCTCTCCACTCCCGCTGATGCTGCTGGCCGCCTCGTTGCTCCTCTCGTCCAGCCTGGAAGTGATGGGCCTCAAAGCACAGGCTCCCCACCAAATCCAGATGCTGCTCTCTAGCATGAGAGCAGCGCCTGTATTGGTCAGATTGACTTTGTTTGCCGCTCAGACAGTGCCTGGGAACCTGTGGCTCTTCTCCAACCCAGTGGTGCAACACAGCTGGGTTGGAGAAACATAAGTACACATGTCTGTTTGGCCGGTTTAAGACGGCCGGCCAAACTGATATGCGCACTTATAAGTGCACTTTACTCCTCCTCCCTGCCATGCCCTGCCCGACCTATACTCATTGCCCGGCTCAGACAGTATCATCATTGTGTTATTATCATTTTATTTATCATCTGCTTGCAGTGGGGTGACACTTCTCCGCCATTATGGAGGAGTAATGCAAATTTCGTGCAAAACATTAATTTGAATTTGCACTTCCAAACTGGTCAGAAACAGAGAGTTCTGGGATCACATTGATTATGCTTATCTACCAATCTGGTTTATGTTGTTAGAAGTTGCATTGTTTGAGTAT
Organism: Triturus cristatus; assembly: GCF_964204655.1. Classification (NCBI taxonomy): domain Eukaryota; kingdom Metazoa; phylum Chordata; class Amphibia; order Caudata; family Salamandridae; genus Triturus; species Triturus cristatus. The sequence continues at coordinate 522,932,700 of NC_140584.1, read as the reverse complement.
AAGTAGGGAATATTTTAAAGGGAGTTGTTTTGCTTGTGTAGTATTTTGTTATGCTAATTGTGATGGTGTATTTGTATTGTCTTGCAGCACGTGATTTGCAGTGAGCTATTCTGCTGCATGGTGCAAATCGCATTGTGGTGTTATGTTAGTGGAATGCGCACCACAGCTAAATCCGCATTGCATTATATTTTGTGCAGATTACAGAAGCTTTTTTAAATTGGTCTTTAATGAAAATATTGTGATTTATGTGCAAGGGTTTCCGGTTTTATGTATAAGGATAGCAAATTCAAGGAACATAAATATTACGGTTTGCTGAAAAGGAATGTGGAGTCACATCAGGTTAAGGGTTAAAGTCCTATATCTTATAGGTAACAGTCATATGAAATCCATAATAGTCTAGTTGTGTATTAACTAATCATGGTCGTGCCAACCATTTGTTTGTGCATGGAAATAGAAGCGCTAACCCATCTTTGAAGGGTTACCGCTGGTCAGGCATACATCTTAATGAGATAGAAGCAATGAAGCGTTTCCCTAACTGTGGCTAGTTTTATTGTTAGGTCCCACGTTGCAGATGGACAGACATGGTATTTGTTTTGTTTACATATTGTGTTTCAAGTCTCGTTTTGAAATCGTTCTGTGATTGGTTAAATTAGTTTTGTGTTTGTGAGCTTAGTTTAGTTACAATGGGTGCACATTTGAATAAGCCAGTGATTTGCGCTAATGGAGAAGATGCTGCACTCCCGATTTGTACACCTGCACATGGGATGCTGATGCATTTTGCATTACATACATGTCTATGGCTTAAAGAATGGAATAGAATTACTACTGAGGAATAGAAACTCCATTTTCTATACATGGTTGATTTGAAGTGAAAAGATTGAGAATTTGAGGCATGTAATGTTTGAGATACAGCGTAAGCCTGCATAGTTTAATTCTTAGAATAAGTGGGACTATGTGGCAAAAGAGAGAGTGCTTAACAAAATGCCGAAAGGTCATATTGGAAAGGCTGTTCATCACTGGATAGTTAAGAGTTTGCTTGAGATTGCTTTTTGCAGAAGAAAGAATGGAGACAGTAAGTGCTAGAAACAGGTACTTCCCAGCGATTATGGAAGAATCGGAGAAAAAGAAAACAAAAAAGAGGCAAAGAAAGAGACCGAGAAGAATGTGAGTGATTCTGATGGGGAGGATAAGTTGTTGGACAGATTGTCGACTGAAGAGAGACCACCTTCATACAAGGAGGGTTATGTGCAAGCACAGGTGCAGGAAATAGGAGCAGAAGAGCAGGGTGTCGTGAGAGATGAGGTAGTGTCTAGTTTGTATTTACATGGTGAGACATAAAGGCTGGAAATTAATACCTTTGAATTAAAAGGAGATTTGGAATTCATGGCACTAACGAGAAAAAGACCAAACTTATAAATTATAATATAGAAAATTAGCATACTTGGGTGCAGAAGCAAGAAAAAAAGCTCATCCAGCACATGAGAAACTTTGAGAGATGGCCAGGAATATTAAAGCAGAATTGACGCAAACGAGAATTCGACATTCACTAAAAATAGGACGGAAGGTGAGTGAATTAAGAATTTGAATCCCAGAGCATCATACTACTCTCACAGAAATATTAGAGACAATTAACAAATCAGACGGCTTATCCAGTTATTGAGAAGAATGGCCCAAATCAGAGTTTATAATGAGAGAAATGTCTGGAGGAGCATATGTACTTGTTGCATGGAAAAATCGTAATCTCTACATGTTCACAGCAAATTTTCTGCAAGCTTAGAGAAGAGCCAGAGAAATGGCATACAGAGGTGGAGAGAATTGTGACCATTTCAAAAGTGCTTTGGACAGAATTTAATATGTTTCTTTAAGTTATTGTTCCAAGGGATTTATGGAATGAGAGTAAAGCAGCTGTAATTGGCCCACTGCAGAGCCCCAGAGTGATGCAAGTTAAAATAAACCATCTCTTATTCTCATGCAGAAGCATAAAGGGGTGAGTGATCATTTAGAGGCAAAGGTTCCCCAAAAGCAAGTGCATTGGTCAAAGGTTATGAGAGCAACTCAAGATCCAAATGAATCTGTGCATGCATATTATGAGAGGTTGTTAGAAATGGGTGTCTTTGGCTGGCAGGTTGTTACCCTGTCCAAGAAGGGACCCTTCGTCCTAGTCAGGATAAGGGGGATACACTGCTAAAATAACCCCTGCTCACCCACTTGGTAGCTTGGCGCAAGCAGTTCAGCATCTCTTGGATGCAGTGTGTAAAGCATTTGAAAATAACCAACAGTAATACAGTGAAAACACTATAAAAGGACACCACACCAGCTTAGAAAAATATACAATATTTATCCAAGTAGAACAAGACAAAAACGATAAAATTCCAACATACAATAATCAAAATCTATACTTTACAAGAGCAACCTTAAAAATGCAGTTCATGAAGTCAGTAGCTCCGTCCGGTGCTTCTGCGGTGCTGAAAACACCCAAATCCAACAGTGTTGGTGGACTGCTTCGGTGGGGACCGGTGTCGGTGTTAGAAGACTTGTAAACAGTACGTTTTTGTTCTGGCAGACCACAGCGGTGTTGCAGCGGTGGTTGTCGAGGATGCGTTGTGGAGTGTTGTGCCTTGCGGTGCCTTCAGGTCACCGTGCAGGCAGCGGCTCGGTGGCTTTCGTCCAGCAGCGTCAGTGATTCCAGGGCGTTGCGGTGCTGATGGTCACGGTGCAAGCTTCGATGGCTGTCGAAGATCAGCGGTCGATTGGGCTGGCATCGGTGGACCACGGCTGTGGTGTGGGACGGGGCGGTGCTGCGTGTAGCTTACGAGAGGTGACCCCACACCATGGTGCAGACCACAGCGGCGATGTCAGCTGGCAACAACGTCGTCGGTGAGACCAGGGTGGCGGAGTAAAGCGAGGCGGTACGGAGTGCGGTGCCCACAGGTTGTGGTGCAATCAGCGGCTTGGTGGTGGCAGGGGTTGTCATCGGTGACACCAGGGTTGCAGTGCGAAGTGCAGCGGTGCCCTCGGCGGTCTTGGTGATAGCGTCAGGTTGTGGTTTCCCTCTTTGGCAACTGAGACACGTGGTCTCGGAGGCAGTACCCAGAGGTAAGTGAAGTCTTTGCTTTGTACTGAGATTCGTGAACAGGAGGCAAGCTCTATCTCAAGCCTTTGGAGATACTCAGCAACAGGTGAAGAAAGTTCTGTCCAGTCCTTTCCCTGCTCAAGGTAGAAGCTGAAACTGCAGGCAATCCCAAAAAAGCAAAAACACAGCAAAGGGGCAGTACTTCTCCAGGCAGCTCTTCTCCTTGGCAGGTTCCTTGATCCCAGCAAGTTATAAAGTCCTGGGCCCCAATATTTATACCGCATTTCCCTATGGTCTCTTGTGGCAGAGATTGTCTGTGCTCATTCCAAACCAGTTCCGTCCTCTCTGAACCAGCTTCCTGGCAGGAGGTGGAGACAGCATTTTCCAAGGCAGACCAGGCCGATTCAGGTGCAAGGAAATCTTCTCCCACTACTCTAAATGCAGCCCAGGTCTATTCAGCCCAGCCCTAACTCATCCAGGAAATGCAGGACACACTTCGAAACCGTCCTGCCCCAGAGGCTGTCTGAAGAGAATGCACATCCCCAGCCCCTGTCACTCCAAAGCCAGACAGTCAATCCACAACCCAGCAGAGGCCCATAGGATGGCTAAGCAAGAAAGTACCCACTTTTTTAAAGTGGTATTTTCAAACACACAACCTAACGATCATCTTTAATAAAAGTTGCATTTTTAAACTCTGAGTTCAGACATACTAAACTCCATCTCTCTATCTTTTCCCAATGGAAAGTTATACTGATGTTACAAAGTACCTCCCATTCAATCCTATAGGGCAATAAGCCTTTCCATAGTGAAAAACGAAATACACTATATTTCACTATCAGGACATGTCACCCACACCAGTACATGTCCTACCTTTCATATCCACTGTACCCTGCCCGTAGTGGTACCTTGGACCTATCTTAGGGGTGACTTGCATGTAATGAAAGGGAAGGTTAGGGCTTGGTAAGTGGATGCACTTGCCGAGTCGACATAGCAGCACAAACTGCGCGCAGACACTGCAGTGGCATGTCTGAGATACCTTTACAGGACTACGTCTGTGGATGGCACACTCAGTGCTGCAGTGAGAGAGTGCACATGGACAGTAAACCAGCAAAAACAGAGTAAAAACCAGGAGGTGAGAAAGCAAAAAGACTGGAGAGAAAAACACCAAAAGATGCCACATCTAACAGAGGTTAATGCAGATTTACAGACAGTACTGGGATATTGAAGAGCCTACAAAAGAAGGCATTTCTGGATTGTTTTTGACATTTGTGTTGAGTTTGCATTCACAACTTAGTTTGTACATTCAGCCTAGTGTTGTGTGCTGGCAGTACAAATTGCTGGAGAAGATCCTAGATTATACAAAGTATTGCAGTGAATGTTGCGATGCCAAAAAGAAAAATCAACAAAGGAAAAGTGATGATGGCTCAGTCAAAGTTTTTCCACAAGGGTAGTTATGGTTGAGGTGGTTTTGGTTTCCTGACTGGTTCTGTTTTTGGTACTGATTTTGGTCCTGTTGACAGTGTTGACATAAAAGGTTTAGTACAAGGCAATGTTATACAGTTTGTGCAAGGCGATAATGGAGGTTGAGGCAGAGGTTTGTAAATAGCATTCCTAATCCGAATGTTACTAATGTACAAATTAGGAATTGTCCTAGCCACATCTGTGGAAAGACAGGTCATTGGAAATGAGATTTTTGGTTTGTTATGGTATCAGGATTTGTAAAGCGTGACTTATCACCTGAGGGGGGTATCCAGGGGCGGAAGCAGCTGTGAAAGTTGTCGTCTGGGTGTCAGTTGAAGAACCAGTTCTTCAGCTTCTTGTGGATTTCCAGAAGCGAGGAGGAAGCCCTTATGTGTAGAGGGAGGTCATTCCACATTTTGGGTGCAAGGTAGGAGAAAGCTAGGTGTCATGTTCTTTTTTGCAGATGTGGCGTGTATTTGCAAGAGACAGTGAGGCAAAGTCTGGTGGGCTGGTTGAAGTGGAGGTGACAGTTGAGGTGGTGTCTTCCATGGTGAGGTAATTCAGGAGGTGGTGGTAGTGACTGCAGCATGATTCAACTCCTCAGGGAAAGTTGCGGACTTGATGGAGGAGTTGATGATGTGAGTGAGGAATTTGCTGATGAAAGGTCCTCCTAGGTTGTAGATTGGTGTGGACATGGGTCTGTGGGGCCCTAGAGTGGATCATCTTCATGATTGAGGTGGTGTCTTCCATGGTGAGCGTTCTCCAATTTTCCTAATTTGCTAACTATGTCCTCAGTGTTTGGTTGCTTTTCAGAGTTATTGAAGATCTTCTCAATTTTGCTGTTGATGTAATTTGAAAGGTTGTTGCTGAGTTCCTGTGAGGGGGTGATGAAGTTGGTTGTGGAGTCTGGGGCGGTGAATTCCTTGATATTGGCAAATACCTCTTTGCTGCTGTTGGAACTGGCTTAGATCTGATCCGTTGTGGATCTTCACTTGGTAATTCAGGAGGTGGTGGTAGTGACTGCAGCATGATTCAACTCCTCAGGGAAAGTTGCGGACTTGATGGAGGAGTTGATGATGTGAGTGAGGAATTTGCTGATTAAAGGTCCTCCTAGGTTGTAGATTGGTGTGGACATGGGTCTGTGGGGCCCTAGAGTGGATGATCTTCACGATTGAGGTGGTGTCTTCCATGGTGAGCGTTCTCCAATTTTCCTAATTTGCTAACTATGTCCTCAGTGTTTGGTTGCTTTTCAGAGTTATTGAAGATCTTCTCAATTTTGCTGTTGATGTAATTTGAAAGGTTGTTGCTGAGTTCCTGTGAGGGGGTGATGAAGTTGGTTGTGGAGTCTGGGGCGGTGAATTCCTTGATATTGGCAAATACTTCTTTGCTGCTGTTGGAACTGGCTTAGATCTGATCCGTTGTGGATCTTCACTTGGTAATTCCGGAGGTGGTGGTAGTGTCTGAAGATTACCTTGTAGGTGATCTGGTGTTGGCGTCATATTTGGGTTCTCCATTTCCTTTCCAACTGTTTGCAGGATCCTTTTAGAGTCCAGGAGTTTTTCCATGTACTAGGAGGCCTGGTTGTTGGTTCTGTGATGTGCATGAGTTTTCGTGAGTGCAAGAACGTCAGCACAGTTGGAGATCCATTGGTTGAAGTCAGTCATGTCTTCTGCTAGGTTTTTGGTGGTGTTGGGTTAATTTTTTTAGAAAGAGTAACGCAAGTCTGTTTCCGTTATACTGCTCCAGTTTTGGCTGGGTTGGTTGGTGCTCATAGCAGCTTTGGCTTGTAGCCTGGAGATATTGAAATGGATAATTTAGTGGCTGGTCCATGTGAATGGTGAGGTGGAGTGGTAGTGGATGGTGTTGCTGGAGCTGAAGATTGCATCTAAAGTCTGTCCTACATTGTGTGTAGGGTCTATGATGAGCTAGGAAACTCCTATTTTGTGTAGACTCTCAAGGAGGTCATAGAAGCAGTGATTGGAGGAGCAGCGGTCAGAGGGGTCTTCTAGGTGGAATTTGAAGTTGCCAAAGAGTAGGTAGTTCTTGGAGTTGATGGTGAGGGGGCGATAAGTCTGACACGACACATGAAGAGCATGTTTTCCATGAAAGGGGTGTCCAGGTTCATGGTGGTTGTGTATCTGAGGCCGTCTTTGGCGATGATGTCAAGTCTTCCACCAGGTTTGTGGAGGCGGACCTGGCGCTCAATTTTGTATCCTTCCGGGACAGTCATGGCAGTGTCGGGAGCAGAGGCGGGATTCGTCCAGGTTTCCATTAGGACTAGGAAGTCTGGTGAGATGTTGTTGGGCCGGTTCCAAATTTCAATTATGTGATTTGATTTTGAATGAGCATCTGTTTAGAAGCTTGCATGTGAGGGTTTGCTGAAGGTCAGGCGTGGTGTTGATTGAGATGAGTTTGTGGGAGGGTGACATGGGAGTCTGAGTGAGGGGAGTGTATGTTGCCAAGTTGTGCTAGGTAAAGTGGGAGCAGGAGAAATGTCCTACCATGTTGTGAGTTACTGTGCGGCAGCAGCGGGTACAAGTGCAAGTTTTATCTAAAGAGTTCTCAAAAGGAGTCACAAACGGTTCCCAAATAAAGCAGCATATGGCTCCGTTTGCACAAAAGTCTATGATGCAGTCAGGTGCCCCTGCACTTCCAGTCTGTGTACAGAACATACAGAATCTAAGGCCGTTCAATGGAATATTCCTCAGGTCATTTTATGCAGCAACAGCATAATAATATGGAAGAGTTTCAACATAATTTCCCAAATGATGAATATACATTTTTTGCAGTTTTCAGGTATAATCAGTGTTCCTACAGGACACAGTTCAGCAAAATGCAGAGGGAGGAGGAGTGCATGCTTGGTCCAGTCCTAGAGGTAGACCAGAATGGCCGTTTTTGAAGGAGAAGTAAATGACAATAATATATCATTTTTGAATGATATAGGTGCTACCCACACCATGGTTAGACCGTTGGAGGTTCCTAACCTTCTCAGGAAAAGTCTAAGTTATAGGTATTTCTAACAAACAACTAATACGTTGTCAACTAATGTCCCCATAAAAAGTAGCCCAATCATAAACATTCATGGGTTTATAATTAGTGAAACAATTCCAGTTCATGTGTTACACAGCAACTTGCATAATTTACAGTACACTAGATGGTGCTGCAAGGGTCTAGAGTTAAAATGTTCCCAGTCTTTTCAGAGGAAGACTTACCTCAAGATATAAAATATATTGCAAACAAGGTGGTCTTGGACTTTTGAGGAGAAGAAATTGGATTGCTCAAAAGTGTAGAAACATTGTAGATCACGGGAAACCAAATGAGTGTATATCCCGTACTCCTCAGTATAAAGCTTACTCTTGAAGCAGAGGAGGGGATTGCACCTGTTTCTGACAAAATAACGGAGTGCAGTAATTTTAAAAAGTGTTATGGAGAAACCTAACTCTTCGATCATGGGATTAAAGAAGCCTAGCTATCTTTTTGGTCATTCCTTGTTGTCTGATGTTACCAAACTCCTGCTGTAAAATTGTTCCATATTTCTGCAGACGCCCTGTGATTTGCAGTCATTGATTTGTTTTAAGCATTTTTTTCAATTCTTCTTCATGAGAATAACCAGCATCTCTTTGCATTTAGATTCCTCAATAGAGTCCTAGAACAGCAGTATAGTACCCCACATGGCTATCCAGAGAGCCCTTCAACCTTCTCCTAAATGGAGGAGCCTAGCGCGCATCCAAGATGGTCGCGTGAGCACAGGGCTCCCCGGACCCTCTCTGCTCCTCGGAATTTATCCTGAGAATATCCTGGCGTGGCTTATGGAATCTGGGAGATAAAGACCAGCTGAGCGTATATCTCTTTTCAAAACTCAAATCGGACCTGGGAATCCTGAGTTGTCGTCGTCGGAACTTTTGGGACCCACCCGACGGAGGTGACCGGGGTGAAGGTGACCCGAGGGACCGGGCTGCAATTGAACAACAGCGGCTTCAGCGCGGTGCCAGCTGCCGATCCACCACTTTCGGTTTCGGTTTTGCACTTCAGGAGGCCGGCAGGGAGGTGCGCTCGGGGTGGAGAGGTGCCTCCTGGGCCTCTGCATGAGGTTTTCTTTCATCTGCCACTAGAGCGCCTATCGCCTCGGACCCCCTATACCGACATTTTGTGGTCTTCTTGCTGGTGCCTTGCACCTCTTGATTGGAGGTCCCCTCGGGTGACCGTGTTCACATGGGGGGCAAAGGGGGTCCCGAGGGCCGCAAGACCAAGGCTTCCCTCCGCGGGGGGGCAGTCCAGAGCAATAACATGGACCGCTACACCCAGGGCAGGGGGCCCTCTGGCGCTGCTGGCCTCCCCTCGGATACTGCGGAAGGAGGCGCGACCGCCACTACGGAACTATCCTTGCAGGACATTATGGGCGCCATTGATGGCATCAGGGAAACCATCGCGACGCAATATGAGGCCCTGGCCCGTAAGATTGACACTGTCGCGATCGATGTCACCCTGATCCGGGCCGACCTCTCCAAAACTAACGAGAAGGTCCAGGCTCTCGACGCACGGACCTCCACCCTCGGTGCGGATGTGTCGGATCTGCGGGCCGCGCTTGGAGACATCAGGGTGGCTAACGACCATATGGCCCGGCGGCTTGAGGACTTCGAGGGACGGGCCCGACGCAACAACATCCGCGTCATAGGTGTACCGGAGTCCTCTGACGGCCGCCCGGTTGACCTCGTGGTCGAGGAACTTATCCTGAAACAGTTGTCCTCGGCTGGCCTAAGTAAGTTCTTTGCCGTGGAGCGGGCCCATCGAGTTCCGGGCGGTCGGCCACGGCCGGGGGCCCCCCCGAGGCCTATCGTGGCCAAACTGTTCTACTACAGGGACCGCGACGCTATTCTGCAGGCCTCACGGACCCACGGCCCGGTTCGTCATGAGAACTCGACCATTAATTTTTACCCGGACTTCACGCAACTGGTCCAGAAACAACGGATGGGATTCCAGGGGGTGAAGCGTCGTCTCCGTGAGCTGGGCCTAAAGTATTCGATGCTCTACCCTGCAAAACTCCGAGTGGAACATGGGGATCGGACAGCCTTTTTTGACTCTCCTGTAGCTGCAAGTGACTGGCTGGACTCTCTGCCGGACGGTGGTGGCCGTCCCGGACCCTCTGCGGGCACCGCAGGTGATGGGTCCCCTTTAGAATGACTTTTGGTCCTTGATTTTGCCTTTTTGCACTGTACAGTCGGGTCTTATTTCATTTGCATATTGTGTTTTACCAGGACCAGTGAGGGGGGCGGGCGGGGACGGGTCCCTTACCTCCTCTGGGTTCTTTTCGTAGAATGGGGTTAGTGGGGCGACAGCCACACTGCAAGTTGGGGGGTTTTTTGGCCCGCAGGGGTGCAGGGTGGGGGGAGTTGGTCCTGGGGTGGGGTTGGGGGGGAGGAGGGTTTGTTTTGCTGTGTGTTTTTTGTTTTCAGGGCGAGGTACTGATTTTTGTCCACATTTGGGAACTGTGCTGCAGGCTGGGGGACCCTTGATCTATTGGGGGGGATGGGGGGGGACGGGTTGAGGCTTATGTCATGGAACGTCAATGGGTTGGGGGACCGTATCAAGCGGGGTGTAGTACTGCAATATTTGCGTCGTTTGACTCCTGATGTGGTGTTTCTCCAGGAGACGCATCTGGTTGGCAATGTTTGTCATGCAATGAACAGGGGGGGATACCGCCTCGTGGCCCATTCTGGTTTCACAACTGGTTCCAGGGGGGTGGGCATTCTGCTGCGAACCTCACTTCCGGTGGAGATCACTAAGATAGTCTCGGATGACAGAGGGCGCTATGTGTGTTTGATTGGGAGGTGGGAGGGGCAGCCCCTTGCCCTGGTTTCAGTTTACGTCCCCCCGGGCCTCCAGAACTCCACCTTCACTGACTTGGGTCGAATGCTGCTTGACCTTCCGGACAGCCTCCTGCTCATGGGCGGGGACTTTAATTCTGTGGTTTCGGGTGAACTGGATCGTCACCCACCAAGGACCCTCCCCGCTGCCCAGGCATGGCTGGGTGGGATGCTGGAGACCTTCGGCCTGGTGGATAGTTGGAGATTAATGCATCCGACCCAATGTCAATTCACCTTTCACTCGGGGGCGCATGGGAGTCTCTCTAGGTTAGACTACTTCCTTATGCCCGCGGCGCAGACTGGTCGGATTCGAGAGGTCAGGCACCTGGCGCGGGGTATCTCCGACCATTCTCCGCTGTGGCTTGTTTTTGACACCGGGCCGCGGTCTGCAGGGCGGATCGCTCCCATTAACCCATGGTACCTGCGAGACCCTACGACTCGTGACAGCCTGGTTAAGGCTATGGACCAATACTTCCTGGATAATGAGGGGTCGGTGTCTTCTGCAATGTCCCTGTGGGAAGCCTTTAAAACCGTGATCCGCGGACACGCCCTTTCCCAGATAGTGGTGGCTAAGAGGGTCAAGAGTGAGGCAGTGGTGAGGCTGGAGACTGACATCTTGGGGCTGGAGTCGGCCTTGGAGGCGAATGTTACTCCGGACGGGCTCCATGCCCTCAGCCTGAAACAGTTTGAATATAGGTCCCTGGTCACGGACGCGGCCAAAACTATGTATAGGGAGCAGCAGGGTCGACTGTACGATGCCGGGGACAAGGCGGGAAAGTTGATCGCGTGGCTGGACAGGAAGGAGAGAGTGAATCGTGTGGTCCCGGAGTTGCGTGCTGCGGATGGTGTGTGTGTGACGGAGCCTGACGAGATTGTGGAATGTTTTGCCGACCACCTCCGGGCTGTGTACTCCCCAGTGACTGACAGGGATGAGGACGACTCTCGCCTTCTACTGAGGGATATCGCCTTGCCCTGCCTGTCCGTTGAGGACCGTGAGCGGCTGGACGCCCCCTTGTCGGTGGATGAAATAGCGACCGCGATCCGCTCCCTTCGCTCGGGCAAGGCTATGGGTCCCAACGGTCTGCCCATTGAGCTATATAAATTGCGCCCTGACAAGCTTGCGCCCTTCCTCAGTCGCATGTTCCGTGAGTCTCTGGCGGCGGGTTCCCTCCCGGCCGATCAGCGTTTGGCCACGATAGTCGTTATCCCCAAGGAGGACAAGCCGCGAGATCGCTGTACTTCTTACCGGCCTATTTCACTGCTAAATGCGGAGCCTAAAATCCTGGCGAAAGTCCTCGCCAACCGTCTGTTGAGCGTCGTGTGCGATCTGATTCATCCGGACCAATGCGGATTCATCCCGCATCGTAACACCGCTCTTAACTTGCGGCGTCTTCATGGCGCCCTTGCCAGGGCGGAGCTCCTCTCCGAACCGGCCGTGCTGGTTTCTTTGGATGCCACGATGGCTTTTGACACCATCGAGTGGCCATTCCTCTGGGCTGTCTTGGCTAAATTTGGCTTTGGGGAAGGATTTATTGGCTGGGTGAAGCTTCTGTACACGGGACCCATGGCTCAGGTGGTGGTGAACGGGCGGGTCTCTCGGCCCTTTGCCCTCGGCAGGGGCACGAGGCAGGGATGCCCGTTGTCCCCTTTGCTCTTCGCTCTCGCCCTGGAGCCACTCGCGGCTTGGCTCCGCTGGGAGCCCTCGCTTCGAGGGATCCGGTGGGCCCCGGGCTTTGAAGACCGGGTTTCGCTGTATGCGGACGATATTCTCCTATATCTCACCTCACCGCGGCAGTCGCTCAACGTCCTCTTTGACGTTCTGACTTCCTTTGGGAATAATTCGGGTCTCACGATCAATTGGTCTAAATCCTGCGTCTATCCGATCTCCGGTGGTCCTCCACTCCTACCGCCTCGGCTTCCGATCCAGGTATCACTGAGCGGCTTTAAGTACCTGGGGATATACGTTTCGCTGGACCCGGTGGCTCGCTATGAGCTGAATCTCCTGCGTCCGCTTCGGCGATTGCGAGAGGATACGGCCCGGTGGTGCAGGCTGCCCCTGTCCCCGCTGGGTCGGGCCGCGCTGTTCAAAATGATGTCCCTTCCCAGGTTCCTCTATGCACTCCAGAATTCCTTCGACGTCATCCCAGTGGCCTACTTTCGGGAGGTAGAGAGCCTGCAGAGGAGACTGGTGTGGGACGGGCGGGCGCGTATTGCTCTTGCTAAGCTTACTCTCCCCTGGTATGACGGGGGCATCGCGCTTCCCGACATTCGCAGGTATTATTGGGCCGCGCAGCTTTCGGCCATCAACCATGCCACGTATGCGCCTGGCCTGAACCCAGCGTATGAGATGGACAAGTTCCTGCTTCCCGGCGGAGACTATAACAGGGCGCTGTACTCCCGCTCGGCTGGCCGGACCCTTACAGGTCCTACTAAGATGGCTGTGCGGACCTGGAGGGCCGCCACTGCGGCCACGGGCTGGGGTGAGCGACTGACATGTGCTACTCCTTTGTTTGCCTCCGATCGCCTGGGGAGCCTCTGGACTACGAAGGGGTTTGACCAGTGGGACACGATTGGTATCAGCAAAGTGGGAGACCTGTGGCATAAGGGCGCGGTTAAGACTTTCGCGGCTCTTCAGGCCGAATATGAGCTTACGGACAGGGAGTTCTTCCGCTATGCCCAGGTTCGACACGCCCTGCTCTCGGTCTTTGGAGAGGGGACCACGATCCCGGTTTCCTCGCCCCTCGGGGACCGCATACTTGATGGACATGTCCCGGACAGCACTATTTCTTTAATTTATAAGAAACTGATTAACCATCGGGCTGACCTCTTGGTGCGTCTTCGGGAGGCTTGGACGGGGGATGGGGTGGAATTGGACGACGAGGACTGGCAGTCTGCACTGTCGTCCCCCAAAGAGGTCGCCATTCCAGCCCGTCTCCGGTTGGTACAGCTTAAGATTCTTCACCGGGTGTATGTGACGGGTCCTCGCTTGGTCTCGATGGGATATTCCGACGATGGGCTCTGTAAGCGGGGTTGTGGGCTCAGTGCCACCTTTCTCCATATCCTGTGGGAGTGCCGCGAGGTGGCGGACTACTGGCGCCGGGTACATACGGTTATGGGACAGGTCACTGGGGTTGTGCTGCTGCCGGAGGTGCGTCGCTGTGTCCTGAATGTGTGGGAGCCCAATGATTATAGCGCGGCTCAGACTCGGTGGGCGGCCCTGGGGAACATGATTGCCAAGAGAGATATAGCGCAGCTTTGGGGTGCCCAGCGGCCGCCCACCGTGTCAGTATGGAAGGAGAATATGGACTGGTGTATGTTCAGGGAGAAGACTGTGTATGTTGCCCGTGGTAAGCCGGGGGCATGGGGCAGAATCTGGGGGCAATGGAATGCTTATCGCGGGGGTATCTGTACGCCCCCCCTGGTGGACACCGATATCGCCATGTCCCCCTGACCCTTGACGGTTCCGGGCACCTTTTGGAATGACTACATATGGACGTTCAGTTCCCTTGGCCCCCCCCCCCGTCCCCAGCCTCCCGGTACTCCTTCCTTTCGTGTGCTGCTTAATGGTCTGACCTGGAGTTCCCCGGAGGAAGCCTGACCTGCGCCGTTTGTCTTTATGCCTCGCCTTTTGTTTTTCTTTTAGTTTTCTGTGTTTGTTTGATCTAAGTCTCCTGTGCCTCTAGAACTATCCGGACTCACTACGGGGCCGACCCCCGGGAACCGACTGCAGCTTTGATAAATGTATATTTCATTCTGTACTTAGCGGCCGGCCCTGGTGGTTGTAGGCCCGTGCTTGTAATCGAATTATTGTTCAATAAAAACTTTAAAAAAAAAAAAAAAAAAAAACCTTCTCCTAAATACTTAAAAGGATGTTGAAAGTCTAAATCTACCCTGCAGCTCAGTATCTGTTTACTATATTGATGACGTGTTGCTTTCAGCTAAAACGAGGGTTGTAGACTTGACATAATTGCATTGCTAAATCGCATATCTGAAAATAGGCATTGCAAGAAATTGGGTTACTGGTTCAGTGGGTTAAGCCCTCTCAAGCAGCAACCACAATTCTTATTTGGGTGTTGTCCCAAGCAAACTCTAAATTTACCTGTGCTCAGCCCTCGGGTAACTTGGCACAGAGCAGTCCGGTTTAACTCGGAGGCAATGTGTAAAGTATTTGTGAAACATTTCAAACAGCAACACAGTGAAAACATGCCATTAAAAGATTACACAGCACATTTAGAAAATAGAGTAATGTTTAATAAATAAAACAAGAGCAAAACGACAAACATCCAAACAGTAGTACTGGAGAAATGCAGGTTAAAAGATTTTAGTAAAAATAGTGCGAAATAGCACAAAGCGTCAATTATGAATATCTAGTTGAAGCAGACCAGGACAAAGTCACAAGTTCAAGCCGACTGCAATGGAGTATGGGTCAGGCACAGGGACCCAGTTAGACCTGCTGAACAGTGAACCCTAAATCCTCGTTTGCGGAGCGTTGCGAGGACTCGTGAAGATGTGTCGCACAGAGAAAGCGAAGCGTTGTTTCTGAGATGTAGCATGGCTGCGGTGCAAGGTCTTGCATCATCGTCGAGGATTCCCTCAACGAGGGCTTGCAATGCAAAGTCCGGAGTTGAGGATGTGCCATGCAGTCGGGGTGATGTGTTAGTTCAGAGATGCTGTGATGTGGAGGCTGGGGTAAAGACTGTCCTCGAAGAGGGATGTGAGGGCTTGTGCCGAAGCTGCGTAATGCAGCGTTGGTTTCAATGAGGCAATGGGCTGCGATTGGATGCGGGTCTTGACAACGGTTCTGATCCACACAGCAGTGGCGATATGTCATTCTGCTCTGGGTTGCACAGCATAGACGTGTCGCTTCTGCTGGATCTACAGAGGCTGGCAGCCCACCTTTCAGGAATGGGGTGGTGTGAGAAGTTAGCCTGGCATATGCTGTCCACTAGTTATAGGGGACACCTTGCACCAGTCCAATTCGACTCTTAAGGTGATAGGTTAAAAGACAACCTTTAAAGAAAGCTATCCTAGTGGTAGCAGTGGAGAGCAGCCTTCAGGCTAAGTCTTGAAGGAGTGTTAAGCTTATTGTTTTACCATAGATAAGCTATTGAATAACCAAATGAAAGAGTAGTCCACACAGGTATATATAATAAAATATATGTATTTATTCTAAGAATAATCCCACTAGTCTCTTTATGAGACTGGAGGTAAAGATACAATTCAAACAAGCATTGATAGTTACAATAAATAGGACTGGAATCATAGGGCCCCAGGGGGGACCAAACCATATATTAAAAAAGTGGTATAAGAACCACGACAATTCTACAGACAGTGCCTAGGGCACTTAGGGTCGCTGGCCCCTTAAGAAACCACCCAATGTAGTGAGGAAGGGGACCCACGGGAGACGCGTGCAGTGGTATAAACTACTGTCGGGATCTCTATTAAACCCTATGGAGAATGTCACGGTTGGAAATTGCAAGAATCAAGTTCAGCAGCTTAGAGTTAAGCTCTTGGAGCGCCCACACCCACGACAGTACCGAGGTACCACTGTTACCTGCACAAGGGAAGCCGGGTGCATAGGTCGTTTTCGATGTCGGGTCGCGATCTCGTTTTCAATGGAAAAAGGTGAAGAACTGCTGCTGGCGTGAAGCGTTGTCGATGTCGTGTAGATTGAAGATGTAGATCTTGAAGGTAGGGACCTGAAAGCAGAGGGGACAGAGTCTGGTTCACGGCACAGTGACCAGGGGGCTCAGGAGAAAGAGCCCTTCAATGTCGGGTGCTTCCAGGTGGAAGATGGGTAGCTTGGATCGGCAGCCACGGGGTCCAGGAGGCTTCAAGGAAGGCCAGCTTCTGTAGGGAGACAGTCCCTCGAAGGATGAAGGCCGCTGCAGTATTAGTGTCCGGATTGGATCCACTAAGCCTTGGCAACCACAACCCACGCAAGGATCACAAAACAGCTACGGTGCAGCACCACGAGGTCTGAGCAAGGTCTCCAGCAAGGAGACTGTAGAGCAGGCCTGGAGCAACCAGGGGAGCCCTTTAAAGTAAAGATTGACCTCTGCTAGGGCCCACCAGTCGAGAGACAAGGGACCGCGGGAGGCGGCAATTTGGAGTGCGTAAAGATGAGCCCACGGGTCGCCGGAGCGGGTTGGAGCGTCGTCCTTTGGCACAAGTAATGCTGAGAGGTTGGCTCAATAATGGGCCAAAGCACAACTTCCCCACTGGTCGGGGTCGTGTGCAGTGCAAGAGGTGGCCGGTGTCCTGGGGTATTGAGGATCTCGGCACCTACGGGGTCCACGGTGCTGAGCTTTGCTGTGCACACTCACTGGCCTCTGGGATGCTAGGAAACCCACCTCAGGGTAGGCAGAAGTCTTCGATGTCCGTAGGAGCAGCGGAGTTCCAACCGGGTCACTTGCAGTGTTTCAGGTGCCTGCCAAGCAGGGGGGTAACTCCTTTACCCCAAGGGAGATTTCTTCATTCAGCTGTACGGCAGCAAGTCGAAGGTTCAAGTCTGTGAAGTCCAAGATTAATCTGAGGCTTTGGGGACCCTGCACCCACCTTTATCCAAGGATTAGGGGAGTGTCTAAATCAGAGCCCACCAATGAGAGTTCAGGCGGGAAAGGGTGGCTACACCCTCTCCCCTTTGTGTGTTTTCCCGCCTGGGCAGGGGACAGGATGCCCCTGAACCGGTTTGAGGCGGTGTATGCAGAAGTAGGCACTGGAGAAGCCTACGTGCAAGTTTGAAAGACATCCTATGGTGCACCCACCCAGGTCCAATCCACATAGTCTGTCTGGGGAGGTGGGAACACCTCCCTGCAACAAGATCCCTATTGCCCAGCTGCCGTGGCTGGAGTTCTGCCCAGCAACAGGCAGCCAGAGTTGTGTGGGTGGCGGGTAGCATCCATTTTGTACTACGTGTGCACTTTTAAATTGGTGTCTAAAATCTGCCACTTTTACTATATCACCCCTCTAGCAGGGGGCAATCATGCCATCACTCCCATGGCTGGATTGGGGGTATGATTCCTACATGTTTGACACCAAACACAACATGGTTCTGTGCAGCCACTCTCAAGTTATCACGCTATCGCGATTACTTATAATGCGGTTAAGAGTATATGGTATGGCTGCACTACAAACAACCAGCAATCGTTTTACGAAGGTTGCAGAGGGGCCCTACTCAGGTAGGGGTTCCCCCTCACACATATCTCAGCACCCTGCCTTGTAGGATTAGCAAGGCCTGCCTTAGGGGTGACCTGTGAGGATATATGTGTTGTATTAAGTGGGATACAGGATACCTATATCCCTGTAAGGGGTGCAAGCACGACCTTACCCAGACTACAGTAGTGGTCTGGTGGTGTCAGTTTGTATGGCTGTCCCAGGGGTGGCACAATAAGTGCTGCAGCCCCTGGTAGGCCTCTGAGGGATCCTTGACCTGGGTACCTAGGGTACCATCTACAAGGGGCTGATAGGGTGTCCTCATTATCCAATTGGTATGTACCTAGGGTACTCACATTAGTTTAGAGAGGAAGCAGATAGGCTGGGGTCCTGGATAGCAGGGCCACAGCCTGGCTAGAGTCAGAAAACAGTCAAAACATCAGCAAAAAGTTGGGGGCAACTATGCAGTCGATGCCACTCTCCTACATAACCCCCCCCCCCAAACGCAGGGACATTAAACTAACCTTGACCAGTTGAGTCTTCATGTTCTAAGTGGAAATATCTGGAGAGGCCATCTGCATTGGCATGGTTGCTCCCAGGTCTATGTTCCACTGTATAGTCCATCCCCTGTAGGGAAATGGACCACCTGAGTAGTTTGGGGTTCTCACCCTTCATCTGTTTTAGCCATAGGAGGGGCTTATGGTCGGTTTGAACAATGAAGTGAGTGCCAAACAAGTATAGCCTCAGCTTCTTCAAGGCCCAGACAACAGCAAAGGCCTCCCTCTCTATGGCTGACCAACGTTTCTCTCTGGGGGTCAACCTTCTGCTAATAAAAGCTTCTGGTTGATTCTGGCCCTCTTCATTCAGTTGTGATAATACAGCAACTACCCCCACCTCAGATGCATCAGTTTGAACTATGAATTCTTTGGAGTAGTTGGGGCTTTGGAGCACTGGAGCAGAGCACATTGTCTGTTTTAGGTCATCAAAAGCTTTCTGACAGCTGACAGTCCACTAAACTTTCTTGGGCATCCTCTTAGAGGTTAAGTCATTTAAGGGAGTCACAATGGATCCATATCCCTTTACAAATCTTCTGTAATAACCAGTCCGGCCTAAGAAAGCTCGGACCTGAGTCTGGGTGGTTGGAGCAACCCAGTCCATGATGTTCTGGATTTTGCTCTGTAGTGGTTGAACCTGGCCTCCACCTACAAGGTGACCCAGGTACACAACCTAACTCTGCCCTATCTGGCATTTGGTAGCCTTGATAGTGAGTCCTGCCTTTTGCAGGGCTTCCAAAACTTTCCTCAGGTGGATCAGGTGATCTTCCCAGGTGGAGCTGAAGACAGCAATATCATCTAGATATGCTGCACTAAAGTCATCCAGGCCTGAGAGGACTTGGTTCACCAACCTTTGAAAAGTGGCAGGTGCATTTTTCAAACCAAAGGGCATTACAATAAATTGATAGTGCCCACCAGGGGTTGGAAATGCAGTTTTGGCTTTTGCAGATTCAGCTAACCTTATCTGCAAGTAGCCAGCTGTCAGATCAAATGTGCTCAGGTATTTGGCTGAGGCCAATTTATCTATAAGCTCATCTGCTCTGGGAATGGGATGTGCATCAGTCCTAGTGACTGCATTGAGTCCTCTGTAGTCTACACAGAACCTCACCTCTCTCTTGCCATCTTGGGTGTGAGGTTTGGGTACCAGGACTACTGGGCTAGCCCAAGGGCTACCTGAGGGCTCAATAACTCCCAATTCCAACATCTTTTGGACTTCTGTCTTTATGCAGTCCCTGACATGGTCAGGTTGCCTGTAGATCTTATTTTTCACAGGCAGACTGTCCCCAGTGTCCACTTCATGAGTGCACCAGGTGGTCTGACTTGGAGTCAGTGAAAACATATGTCTGAATGACTGGAGAACTTGTCTGCAGTCAGACTGTTGCTGGGCAGTGAGGCTGCCTGCCAAGGCTACACCATCTACTGACCCATCATCAGGGTTGTGAGAGAGCAGGTCTGGGAGAGGGTCACTCTCCTCCTCCTGTCCCTCATCCATTGCCATGAGCAAGCCCATGTCAGCCCTGTCCACATATGGTTTCAGTCTGTTTACATGAAGTACCCTGTGGGGACTTCTGGGAGTGCCAAGGTCCACCAAGTAGGTGACCTCTCCCTTCTGTTCCAATATGGTATGGGGTCCACTCCATTTGTCTTGGAGGGCTGCTGGAGCCACTGGCTCCAACACCCATACCTTCTGTCCTGGCTGGTACACCACCAGTACAGCCTTTTGGTCATGCCAGGCTTTTTGCAATTCCTGACTTGCCTCAAGGTTTCTTGACGCCTTCTTCATGTACTCAGCTATTCGGGAGTGAAGACCAAGTACATAGTCCACAATATTCTGTTTAGGGGGTTTGAGAGGTAACTCCCATCCCTCGTTCACTAGACAGAGTGGCCCTCTGACAGGGTGACCAAACAAAAGTTCAAAAGGGCTGTAACCAACCCCCTTCTGTGGCACCTCCCTGTATGCAAAGAGAAGGCAGGGTAGAAGAACATCCCATTTTCGCCTAAGCATTTCTGGGAGCCCTATGATCATACCCTTTAGGGTCTTGTTAAATCTCTCAACAAGCCCATTGCATTGAGGATGATAAGGGGTGGTGAACCTGTAGTTAACACCACACTCCTTCCACATTGCCTTGAGGTAACTACTCATAAAGTTTGTACCTCGGTCAGACAAAACCTCCTCAGGAAAACCCACCCTGAAAAAGATTCCCAGGAGGGCTCTTGCCACCACAGGTGCTGTGATGGTTCTAAGGGGAATAGCTTCTGGGTACCTGGTGGCATGATCCACTACCACCAGTATAAACCTGTGCCCAGATGCTGTTGGTGGGTCAAGGAGGCCAACAATGTCAATCCCTACCCGTTCAAAGGGAACCCCCACCACAGGTAGTGGTATCAGGGGGGCCTTTGTGGACTTACCTGCCTTGCCACTGGCCTGGCAGGTAATGCAAGAACTACAAAAGCTCTTACAGTCCTCACTCATCTGAGGCCAATGAAAATGAGGGACAAGTCTGTCCCAAGTCTTATTTTGGCCTTGGTGTCCTGCTAAGGGAATATCATGGGCTAGTGTGAGCAGGAAACACCTAAACTTCTGAGGTATGACCAGCCTCCTGGCTGCACCAGGCTTGGGGTCTCGACCCTCAGAATAAAGGAGTCCATCATCCCAATATATTTTATGGGTTCCACCAGCATTCCCGGCAACCTCAGCAGCAGCCTGCTGTCTGAGGGGTTCAAGAGTGGGGCAGCTCTGCTGCTCCAGGCTCAAGTCTGCCCTAGAAGGTCCCCCTGTCCTCAAGAACTCAACCTGATCAGGTTCAAGTTCATCTGAGACAGTTCCTTCTTCAGGTGTCAGATCCTCTTCTGCTACAAGAGTCTCTTCAGACTGATCCTGGGGGGAAGACACTGCTTTACCCCTGCTTCTCCTCCTCTTGGAAGGTCCTTGGTCCATGTTTCCAGGATCCAAGGCCTGTTCAGTTTCTGTAAGCTTAGCTTTTGACCTTGTCAGGGCAAACACTTCTGCAGGGATACCCAGCATTGCTGCATGAGTAGTCAGCTCCACCTCAGCCCATGCTGAGGTCTCCAAATCATTCCCTAGCAAACATTCTACTGGTAGGTCTGCACTCACCACAACCTTCTTTAGGCCAGTTACCCCTCCCCAAGAGAAGTTAACAACTGCCAGAGCATGGTTAGTACTGACATTGCTCACATTGGTCACCTGGTAAGTTTCTCCAAGTATGATTTGGCTAGGATCTACAAGGTCCTTAGTCACCATGGTGACACTAGCCTCTGTGTCCCTGTATGCTAGAGACTCCCTTCCATTTATCCTAGGCTGTTGTTTGTATTTGCCCAGACCACTGGGACTCACAAATAGGGACAGGTCCCCATCACAAACCAACACAGCCTGAGTAGGCATTCTGACTAGGCCAGAGTCCTCTCCAGATTCCAGGGTCAACCCTACTATACCCTTGTTCTGTGTACCACCACCTATAGCTGGACTAGGGGGAACAGGTGACTTAGGGGCAGGTGTAGTGGTACTTGTGGAGTCTTTGGCCTTATTACAGTCTGAAGTCCAACGGGTTTTCTGCTTACAGATTTTACACCATGGCTTCCTTGGCTGTTTAGCTTTGTTGGATTGGGAATTAGATGCTGCTTTTTGGGGGCCTGTTGAAGACTGCAGGTCTTTTCCCTTTTCCCCACCCTTCTCAGAGTTTTTGGCATCTTCCTTTTTAGTTGCACCCCCCAAGGGCTGGACCTTTTGCTTGATCCTGGTTCTGCCCCATTTGTCTGCCTTCTTTCCCAATTCTTGGGGAGAGGTCAGATCTGAGTCCACCGGGTGCTGATGCAATAGCTGATTCTGACAGTTATTAAGAATCTGCTCCCTCATGATGACATTGTACAATCCTTGATAATCATTTACTTTACTGCCATTTAACCAACCTTCCAGAGCCTTGGTAGCACAATCTACAAAGTCTACCTAATCTTGATTTTGTGCTTTCTGGGTATCTCTGAACTTTAACCTGTATTGATCAGTGGTTAGACCAAACCCATCTATCAAAGCATTTTTCAAGATATAATAATCATCTGCATCCTCTTCCATAACAGAGAGGAGCTTGTCTCTTCCTTTGTCAGCAAAGGAGAGCCATAAGATTGCTGCCCACTGATCTACTGGGACCCTTTGAACTTTACAGGCCCTTTCAAGTGCAGTGATCCATTTATGGATGTCATCCCCTGACTGATAGGGGGGCACAATCTTATGCAGGTTCCTATGGTCAGGAGCTTTCTCTCTAACTCTAGGGGTATTATTACTGCCACCAGCGGTCTCTAAACCCCACTTTCTTGAAGCTTTCTGAAGCTCCAGGGACTCTCTGTCTAATGCTGGCTGTTCTCTGCTGAGCTGAAGCTTGGCTTGCTCAAACTGGATCAGTCTGCTTTTCCTCTCTTGGGAGGACTCTCTTCTCTGAGAAGAGGCAGAGGTCCCTTTGGATCTCCTAGAATGGTTAGATTCCTCTGAGGGGGATCTGTCCCTTCTGTTTGGATCCACCACTCTCCCATTAGGGATGGAGGGAGTGCCCCTTGGGCCATCACCTCCATGTTGTGAGTGGTCTGGTTCATCCAGGTCAAGTTCATTTTCCTCTTCCTGGTCCATATCAGAGTCCACCACTTGGGTGTCCTCTTCTGTGGGATGCCCACCCAACCTGTCTACCCCATCAGACACTAAAGTCTGCTTGAAGTCTGCAGTGAGCAGAATTTCTCTGAGATGTGTGTTGGCGCCTTTGGTTGTCTTCAGCTGTCTAGCAGTGCACATCTCCCTTAGCTCAGCAAAAGTGAGATTGTCATACCTGTTGACTGGGACCCTCTGTGGTCCTTCCAGGGCCTTATGGGCTCCTGATCCTGAAGACATCTCTAGTGTAGTGGATTGTTGCATCTACCTACACTACGTGTTGCCTACTGAACCCTTTCTTGAGTTGTAGTCAAGGTGTGCTAAGCCCTCTATACACAACTCCAAGTTCAGTAGAACTTATTGTATTCTAAGCTAAATTTATATGTACCTTTAGTACCAAAGTGGCTTTCACTTTAGAAATTAAATTTGTTATCTGGTAAAACAATGGCAAGCTTGAATCCAACCGCTGCACATCAGTGTGAGAAGTTGGCCTTGCATATGCTGTCCACTAGTTATAGGGGACACCTTGCACCAGTCCAATTCGACTCTTAAGGTGATAGGTTAAAAGACAACCTTTAAAGAAAGCTATCCTAGTGGTAGCTGTGGAGAGCAGCCTTCAGGCTAGGTCTTGAAGGAGTGTTAAGCTTATTGTTTTACCATAGATAACCTCTTGACTAACCAAATGAAAGAGTAGTCCACACAGGTATATATATAAAATATATGTATTTATTCTAAGAATAATCCCACTAGTCTCTTTATGAGACTGGAGGTAAAGATACAATTCAAACAAGCATTGATAGTTACAATAAATAGCACTGGAATCATAGGGCCCCGGGGGGGACCAAACCATATAATAAAAAAGTGGTATAAGAACCACGACAATTCTACAGACAGTGCCTAGGGCACTCACGGTCGCTGGCCCCTTACGAAACCACCCAAGGTAGTGAGGAAGGGGACCCACGGGAGACGCGTGCAGTGGTATAAACTACTTTCGGGATCTCTATGAAACCCTATGGAGAATGTCGCGGTTGGAAATTGCAATAATCTAAACACTTCTAGCAGGAGTTCAAGTTCAGCAGCTTAGAGTTAAGCTCTTGGAGGGCCCACACCCACGACAGTACCGAGGTACCACTGTTACCTGCCCCAGGAAAGCCGGGTGCATAGGTCGTTTTCGATGTCGGGTTGCGATCTCGTTTTCAATGGAAAAAGGTGAAGAACTGCTGCTGGCGTGAAGCGTCATCGATGTCGTGTAGATTGAAAATGTAGATCTTGAAGGTAAGGACCTGAAAGCAGAGGGGACAGAGTCTGGGTCACGGCACAGTGACCAGGGGGCTCAGGAGAAAGAGCCCTTCATTGTCGTGTGCTTCCAGGTGGAAGATGGGTAGCTTGGATCGGCAGCCACGGGGTCCAGGAGGCTTCAAGGAAGGCCAGCTTCTGGAGGGCGACTGTACCACGAAGGATGAAGGCAGCTGCGGTGTTAGTGTCCGGTTTGGATCCACTAAGCCTTGGCAACCGCAACCCACGCAAGGATCACAAAACAGCTACGGTGCAGACCCACGAGGTCTGAGCAAGGTCTCCAGCAAGGAGACTGTAGAGCAGGCCTGGAGCAACCAGGGGAGCCCTTTAAAGTAAAGATTGACATCCGCTAGGGCCCACCAGTCGAGAGACAAGGGACCGCGGGAGGCGACAATTTGGAGTGCGTAAAGATGAGCCCACGCGTCGCCGGAGCGGGCTGGAGCGTCGTTCTTTGGCACAAGTAATGCTGAGCGGTTGGCTCAATAATGGGCCAAAGTACAACTTCCCCACTGGTCGGGGTCGTGTGCTGTGCAAGAGGTGGCCGGTGTCCTGGGGTATTGGGGATCTCGGCACCCACGGGGTCCACGGTGCTGAGCTTTGCTGTGCACACTCACTGGCCTCTGGGATGCTTGGAAACCCACCTCAGGGTAAGCAGAAGTCTTCGATGTCCGTAGGAGCAGCGGAGTTCCAACCGGATCACTTGCAGTGTTTCAGGGGTGGCACAATAAGTGCTGCAGCCCCTGGTAGACATCTGAGGGACCCATGCCCTGGCTACCTAGGGTACCATCTACAAGGGGCTGATAGGGTGTCCTCAGTATCCAATTGGTATGTACCTAGGGTACTCACATCAGTTTAGAGAGGAAGCAGATAGGCTGGGGTCCTAGATAGCAGGGCCACAGCCTGGCGAGAGTCAGAAAACAGTCAAAACATCAGCAAAAAGTTGGGGGCAACTATGCAGCAGATGCCACTCTCCTACAGGTGGCACCACTTGGCAGGGTAGACTCACAGATGGCAAAGTCCAGTCACTGTGTTAAATGTTTTTCTGGAGCCTTCCGTCTCTGAGGGTCAAATCTTAAGGCCAGTCACCTAGCTGTTAGGGTCACTTTGGGGTCCTGGGTTCAACAGAAGCATGTTCAGTCCTTCTCATCCAGGAAAGAGGACAGCAGGTCAGCACAGCGGGCAGCAGCCCTTGAGAGCAGCAGTCTAGCAGCATGGCAGTCCTTTCAACAGGACTGCAGTCCTTCTTCCTGGCAGAGTTTCCATAGGTCCAGACATGTACTGAAGAGTTGGTGTCTTGGGGACAATAATTATACTCAGTGCTATTCTTCTGGAAGTTGGGATAAGCTTCTAGAAATTTCCTTTGAAGTCCACAGGCATCCTGCTTTCCCTGCCCTGGCTCCAGACTAATTGCAGGGGGTAAACAGCCCCTTGTGTGGAGGCAGGACACAGCCTATTATAGTGCAAGTAGGGCTGTACCCAGCTTCTCTCTCCCATTCTGCCTGTGATGGCCCAGCCAGGCACACCTGAGCTCTCTATTGTGTGTAGCTGTCTAGGAGGAATACAGAAAAAGCCAACTGTTAGCTACACACAGCCATGGGACACAGAGACATGCAGCAGGCACTAAATGGCTAAGGCAGGAAAATGCCAACTTTCTAAAAGGGGCATTTTCAAAAGTGTATTTAAAATCTGACTTCACTGTGAGAGAGGATTTTTCATTACAATTTCAAAGACACAAAACATGAACTGGTTACCTGTTTCCAATTTGAAATGATCACTTATTAGATGTAATTAGGTAAGTCCAATGTTAGCCTACAGGAGACGTAGGCCTTGCAGTAGTGCAAAAACAAATGTAGGAGATTCTCACTATCACGACATGTAAAACTTATAGTACATGCCCAACTTTTTAAATGCAGTGCACCCTGCCCTTCTGGGCTGTCCAGGGTCTACTCTACGGGTGACTGAGCTATATCAAAAAGGAAGGTCTGAGCCTGGTAGACCACTAAACCCTGCCCTATCTGTCACTTACTGGCCTTGATAGACCTCCCCTCTGCAGAGGCTGGAGCGCTTCCCTGAGATGGATCAAATGGTCGTCCCAGCTGGAACTGAAGACTACTATGTCATCTAGGGAGGCGGCACTGAAGTTCTCCAACCCAGCCAGGCCCTGGTTGACCAACCTCTAGAAGGGGGCAGGGACGTTCTTCAACTTGAAGGGCATTACCCAGAACTTGAAATATCCTTCTGAGGTAGAGAACGTGGACCACTCTTTTCCCACCCCTCAGTCAAAGCAATCTACCAGTACCAAGATGTTACATCAAACATGCTGAGGAACTTAGCAGCTCCCAACTGATCTATGAGCTCATCAGCGCATCCGTCTTGGTGATGGTATTGAGCCCCCAGTAATCCAAGCAGAACCTAAGCTCTGAGGTGGTACCTGGAGGAGCAACCTTGGGGACCAACAACCCTTGGCTGGACCAAGGACCATTTGAGGGCTCAATGACCCCCATCTCCAGCATTTTGGAGACTTCCTCCATTTTGCTGGCTCGCACCTTATCCCATAGCCTGTAGATTTTACTCTTCACATTCATACTGTTCCCAGTATCAATATCATGTGTACGCCATGTAGGGAGTCCTGGGGTAAGGGAGAAGAGAGAGGCAAACTGCCCCAACAACTTGTGGCAGTCTCTCAGTTGTTCTAGGGCCAGGGTAGGGGAGGGCCTGACACCCTCAACTGACGCATCCTGCTCCTTGGATGAAAAGAGGTCACAGAGAGGTTTGCTCTCCTCCTCCTCCACTGCAGCATCCGTGACCAGGAGCTTGATTGCTTCGGACCTTTCAAAGTGGGGTTTGAGTTGCACAACACTTAAAGGTTTCTAGGAGTCTTGAGGTCAACCAGGTTAATGACCTCACTCTTGCAACCTTTTACTTCAAAGGGCCCTGACCAGAATACTTGCAGGGCCCCACAGGCTCCATAACTCACACTTTTTGGCCAGTCTGAAACTTGACCAGAGTAGCCTTTTGGTCATACTACAGTTTCATGACCTCTTGGCCAGCTTCTATGTTCTCCTTGGTCTTCTTCCAGATGCGCTTCATCTGGGTACAGTAGGGTCAGCAAGTTGCTGAAAAAAATCTTGGTGGCCCTTCTTGAGAGCTTGCTCCCAACCCTCCTTTACCAGACTGAGAGACTCGTGCCCAGGAATCCTGTACAGCAGCTCAAAGGAGCTGAATCCAACCCCCTTCTGTGGTACCTCCATGTACAAAAACAACGTCCCACTTCTGCCTCAAGGGATCTGACAGGTCCATGATCATGACTTGGAGGGTCTTGTTGAACCTCTCAACAAGACTCCCAGTTTGGGGATAGTAGGGTATGGATAAAATATAGATTGACCCACACCCCTTCCACATGGACTTCATGTATGAAGACATGAAGTTAGTACCACGGTCAGATACTGCCTACTTAGAGAACACCACACAGGCGAATATCCCCATCAGTGCCCTGGAACAGTGGTCACAGTCACTGTCTGCGGAGTAATAGCCTCCGGGTACCGGGTGGCCTAGTCCACCAAGACAAGGATACATCTGTTGCCAAGGACTGTCTTGGGGTACAGAGATCCAATAATGTCTATGCTCACCCGTTCAGAGGGAGTGCCAATGACAGGGAACAGCTGCAGAGGAGCCTTGCACTTCTGTCCTGACTTGCCTCTGGCAGTAAGTTGCAAGACCTACAGAATGCATTAGAGACCAGTGTCATACGGGGCCAATTAAAGTGGGTGACAACCCTTTCAAAGCTCTTGTCCTGCCCTAGATGACCTGCCAGGGGAACATCATGAGCCAACTCCAGTGGGAAGGCCCTGTAGCACTAGGGGTCCCACAACACATAGGTGTCTCCTGGCTCAGGAACCTTAATCTCTCTAGACAAGAGAGCATTCTCCCAATAGATAAGGTGATCACTAGAGGTCTTGCAAGCTGCCATCACCTTGACTTGCTGCCATAGGCCCTCAAAAGTAGGGCACTCTATCTGCACCTTGCAGAACTCCTACCTGGGGGACCCCCTCCCTTTTGCCAGTTGGTCAGTTCATGTAGGTTCCCCAGGGCGGTAATTTCCTCCCCTGTAGGCTCTGGGGCGTTGCCCTCTGACTCTGCCTTCTCCAGACTGTGGGAGTTTCAGGAGCAGGTTTCCAGCGCCCCTTGCTCTTCCTCTTCTTGGCAGGTACCAGGGCAATTCTTCCAGGTCCTCCTGACTACCCTGATGGTAGGCTATGCCCAAGTGGGCCCCACCTACCTCAACCGCCGTTTGAGCTTCCACCAACCAACCGGAAACATCCGCTCTACCTCCCTTGCTCTTGCCTGTACCCCGAGCGTCCACAGGAGAAGATCTGGAGGATGCTCCTTCTCCTACCTGGCAGCACAAACTTGGAACACCATCTGTCTGGACATCAGAACAGCCTCATCGCTCACAATTGTCTGCAAGAAACTGAAGATCGGGCTATCCGAGTGATTCCCAGGATTGCCACACCTACTTAGTGCCTGGATACCTTCATGGGTGATGAGTTTGCACTTTCTAAATCTGTCTACATTACATTACAGTACATTACAAGGACTGTGTGATTAGGCACACTCACTTAGGCAACCCTAACATATTCAGGTGTGCCCTGATCTCCATCTCTTTCCAGATGATGTTCTCCATGCCATTGCCAAGCAGACAATCTACAGGCATGGATGGATTCGCAACTACCCTCAAGGAACCCACCCCCCCCCACCTCCCCTACTCAAAGACAACCAGAGCCACTGGGTAGCCACACTCATGGTTGTCGGCTGCAATAACCTGGTGTAATGTACTAGGGACTACCTTCTCTGAGGTCACCAGATGACATCTGACAGTTGACATGCTGGCTCCACCATCTCTCAGAGCATCCTCCCTCTGCCCATTCATTGTGACCCACTGCCTGTATTTCTTAGTATTACTATGGAAGTGAGTTCTCTGCACCATCTCACCAGCGACACTAGGGTAACCTCTACACTACCCCCGTTACTATCTGGGGCAATCTTCCCCCCCCACCACCCCAAGCGCTACACTAACCAACCCTGGTGTCCACCCACCAATGGACGGCTGCGCCTGCTTGTGACACTTGGTGTCCCTCTTGTAGTGCCCAACCTGTTGGCACTCCTAGCACTTAGAGGGTGCCTTTTCTGAGGACTTACTATCAGGGAACCACTTCTTTTTCTGCTCAGGGGAGATTGGAAGTCTTGACCATTAGAACTAGCTTGAAGACCTTTAGCGAACTCCTTGTTTTTATGTTTGTCTCCCTTCCTTCTTCTAGTGGGTACACTGCCAACCCTTGAAGTTAATTCTCTTACCCTTCCAATACTTTCTTGTGGACCCTGGTGCTGAGCCAGCTGTCTGCCACCTTAGCAAGCACCCTGGGGTCAGTGAGCTTACTATCAATAAGGTGTTGTTGCAGATCTGCAAAACGAAGATTGAACATATGATCTCTTGCAATCAAGTTATGCAGCCCTTGGTAATCCTTCACTTCACTGTCCTTCACTCATCCATACAGTGCCTTACAAAAAGAATCCACACAATTATCTCGGGACTGCTGGTCCAGCTTCCGGCTCTCCTTAAACCTCTGTCTGTACTTCTCAGGGTCGAGGCCATATTTTCTGACTAAGGTTTCCTTCACACCTTATCCTGTCTCCCTTCTCCTTGGCCATCAAGGCATCCCTCCCCTCACAAAGGTCATGCTTCCAGAGGATAGCCCTCCAACCCTCCTCAGAGACCATATGCATCTGTGAAGCTACCTCATTAGCTTCAAACCATTTGTCAATATTAACCCCACAACAACCTCCGGCACCAGACCTTTAGGAGTATGGACTGTCTTGTCTTCAGAGGGTGCTGTAGGTACGCTGCCACCATCTTTGCTGGACTCTGCCTGTCAGGCCTTGATGTCCAGCTCCTTTAGAAGCAGTTCATGTGCCACAATAATGTTTCTCTCCTCTACTGACAGCTGTTCTCTGGTTAGTGCCCTCTCACATTCAGCCTTCTTTTGCTCTGGCTCTATGGCCAGTTTTTTCCTAAATTTTCAACTGGTCCATCTACAGCCTAAACTCCCTCTCTGCCTTCCTGTATGACAGCTCCTCTGGGGACAGACCATGAGAAGACTCTCTGCTCTGACAGGGAGTTCCAACTCGAGGGTCAAGTCACCCTCCTCAGCTGAATGCTGCATCTCAAGAAGGTCCTCTACTTGCCTTTCCACCTCATCATCCCCTTCTGTTGCTGGAATCAATGACTGGTGGACTTCCACACAGGCCCTCCGCGCCTTTTGGATCTCCGCTTTCCTGGTGTGGCTCTTGGCTGGAGGTCCCCTCTCATTGCAGAACTCTTTTAGCTGGGCCACAGTGTAGGCATCCATGTTGGCAAGGTCAAACTCCATTCTTGTAGTTTCAAGCACAACAGCCAGAGAGAATTCTGAAAACAAATGGCCAATCAAGGTGATTTTAAAACTCGAATTGGTCTCAAATTACTGTATGGCACTGCACAAACACAAGTCCTAATATTCAAAGCTGATAACCAATATAAGATATTGGGTTACTGGTTGAGTGTGGTGAAACTCTTCTCAAGCAGGAAGCACAATCCTTGTCAGGGTGAGGCGCACACACAAACCCCAAATTAACCTGTGCTCAACCCTCTGGAAGTTGTGCACAGAGCAGTCATGCTTAACATAGAGGCAATGTGTAAAGTATTTATGCAGCACTCCAAACAATGATAAAGTGAAAACAAAATATTTTAATAAATAGGTCGAGACCAAAACTACAAAAATCCAATCAGTAGAACCGTAGATGTGCTATTTTAAATATTTAAGTGAATATATTGCAAAAAAACGCAGAGCACCAACTGTGGAAAGCTGGTTGCGCTGGACAGGGAAAAAGTCACAAGTTCAGGCTGACTGTGATGGAACGTGGGCTGGCTACAGGGTCCTAGCTAGGCCCTCTGCACAAGAGTACCTTAAATCCTGGTTGTGGAGCAATGCGAGATCCTATGTCGAGGTAAAGTGTGCAGAGTCCTGAACCTAGCAAAAAAAAGTCAGCAAAACAGGAGGGTTGAACGCATAAAGTGAGGGGAAAAACCACACCAAGGATGCCTGGTCTAATATCTAGATTCAGAATTTAGAGCCGTCTGTAGGATGTCACATCAAGCGCGTCTCCAGGGGATTTAGGCACTGACACTATAAGAGGCTCTATTGCAGTATCAGCAAGAAAACTACAGTCACATAGGTCTAGGAGAACTCCCCCGGTAGGCTGTGTTTTGCCAGTGACTTAAACTGACGCAAGTTCCTTGGTGTATTTCAGATTCTGGCACAGGCCCCCCAAGTGCCTCCACATCAGCATCAGGTAGATGTGGAGCGATTGCCAAATCTAAAAAAGCCTCGTCCCGACAGTGCTCACAATTGGTGCCCATAGTTGCAATCGGTGGGCACCCTAAATTTCCCACTGGGGACTGGTACTTATTTTTCATTATCAGACTTTGATCCAGAAAAAAGAAATAAAGACAGAAAAGGGGTAAAGGAGAATGAGAGAGGAAAAATGTGCCAATGAGAGATTGCAGGGATAAAAAAGAATCTGCAAGAATGGGTTAGAGACTGTTTTGTTTTACACATTAAGTATTAGAGAAGTGACTAAGAGAATAGGCCGGCGTTTTTGGGAAGTTACCCACTTTGCCTTTAACTTAAAATGTCAGGGGGATTGTTTGACATTGGGGGCTTATACCCCAATGAAACGTTCATTACGTTTGAAGCAGCTAAGGAAGCCTTTAAGTGTGGGTCTGGATCATTTTCTATTGTATGCAAGTATCATGGATATAATTTGGGATATCTGACCAACGTACCCGGAAGTCCCTACTTCCTCCGACATGTTGAAGACACGACTGGAGTTTGGTTGGAGTAAACACTTGATATCCCACCTGTACAGGAACATGATGGCTGATAAGTCAAGGACCATATTTCGGGCTAAACTGGCCTGGGAGGAGGAATTGATACTCGGCTAGGGAAGCACAGTGGAAAGGTATTTGTGCAATGGTTGAACAAGGAACTTGTAATGCACGGTTCTAACTTTTACATTTCAACTACATGCACCATACATAGATCACTCCGATCCTGCTGCACAGAATAGACCCTTCTAAGGTAGATGGATGTCCCCAATGTCCGGGTGGCCCAGCAAACCTCCTCCACTTGGTTTGGCACTGCCCCTCGGTGTGTGCTTTCTGGGAACCAGTCTTCCAAAGACTGGGGTATATCGATGATCTGACATTGGATGTGGACCTTACCAAATGTCTTTTGGAAAACATCAAAAAACAACAGCGTAAGAAAATGGAGTGGAAAGTTATGCAGTAGGCGCAGCTGCTGGCAAAAAAGCCGGTGTCTTTCATGGATGGGTCCCGTAGGCACCAGGGAACTAGGTTGGATAAAGGATGTTTATAAATGTGGATAGTAGAAGAGATGCATCCTTGTCAGTGTAGAAGGGACGAAAAGGCAGCAGCAAACTTGGCGCCTACTCCTTGCAGGGTTTGAAGAAACGGGAGTGACACAAAGACCGCACACTGGACTCTGACCCTTGAAGACACATTTTTACCCGTGGGAGAAGGGGCATTGGGCAGTGCTTTCAAAAGTGATATTTTTGCCCTTAATCATTCACTTGTATGGAATTCCTGCTGTTGGATAACACATGTGGAGGGATGGCTATGTTGTTAACATTTTTTAATGGTACGGAACTTATATTGTACTGAATGTTAAAATGCAATAAAATAAATTCTTAAAAAAGACAAAACGTAAAATGTCACTGCCAAGGGGTTGCCCCTATGATTCACCTGGGTGGATTATGCTAGGCCACATGTATTGTGGTTTGAATTGGATGATAAACGCTACTCCTAAAATAGGATGGTAAATACTCGCATCTAAGACTTCAAATATTCTCAGATTCCGACACCTCATGCACCTGTGTAGTAGCAGCTTTGCCAAAACATGTTTAGTGGATGCTTCCAAACCCAACACATATCACCCAACACCCTCGATATAGGCCAGACTGTAACCAATAGCCTGTCAACCATGCACTGCGAGAGGACCCCCAGGAATTTGATGCAAATTGAAGGAATCTGCAGCCTCTAGAAGTGCCTTAAAATCTACAATACCGTACTTACAAAGCCCATCCACGCCCTCCTCCTAAATGTTCGTGCTTCAAAATGTGCAGAGGATCCCCTTCTACTGTAAGAATGAACTGTTTTCTGGTTCTGCTGACGGGCAATGGCTTGTTTTGCCTAGAGTTGTGTTTTTCACTCATCTACAACATCATCTCCCCGTTAAATGGCAGTGGAGAAAAGCTTATTTTAACAGGCCTAAGACAATCTTTCTGTAGTAAGTGTTAGACCCTGAACAAGAAAATACAAGGAGAAAAATAAAAATCTGATAGTTGAGTTTTGGACACTTTTTCTCTCTGCACCAGCACAAACATATTTTAGTATTATGTGGAGACCAGGTGGTAATTACAAGAGCCATGTACTAGAAATCTGGAGATGCCCGCAGTAGATTTTTGCGGCAATATTACCTGGCCCAGATTTAAACACAGTAGAAATGGCTGCTGGCAATAATGCTACTGGCTCCTGTCTTTCCACTGTATGTACCTGGCAATTTCATAATTGTGGCCCCAAATACCGAGCAGCATTGCATGGGACATCAGTGGGCAGTGAGAATCTGTTGTGGAGTGAACCAGGCAATCAATGCCTTTCCACAGAATGAAGAAATTTACAGCCAGTGATATTCTTGATCGAGTTTGCATGTGAAAGAAAACGCTTTTTCCATTCATGCAGACAAGCAGTGAATCAAAATATCACTGCAGCAACAAATATATAGACTGTCTAACACTACCCCTTCAACAAATCAATGGTCTTGAAATTTCTGACCTCTTTGGTGTCTATGCCATTTCGGCCCAATACATCATCCTTAATGGACTTCCTCTGGACTACGCATACATTGCAGCATTCATCTGAGAGGGACATATCCTGAACTCAGCATAGGAGTTTTCTGAAGACTTGATGGAAGGGACTTAACAGGAGACTTTCAGATACTGGTGCAGATCAGAGCTTCCGAATCCCCTCTACTTCCACGGACGGAATGATTTCACAGTCACACACGCATACACACATCACACGCTGGTGGGGCCCATTACACCAACATTCACCCTAAATCACACTACCCGTGCCCTGTAAAGGAGAAACCACCTTCCACATATACTCTATCTGATCTGCCTATACTTTGAGGTCAATGTGACCAGCTAGTTGCTGAAGATCTAGAGGAATACATTTCAAAGAATACACAATAAATCAAATAAACATGACCAGAAATAATCACCCGAGACAGGAATTCAAACAGATTGTTCATTT
Organism: Triturus cristatus; assembly: GCF_964204655.1. Classification (NCBI taxonomy): domain Eukaryota; kingdom Metazoa; phylum Chordata; class Amphibia; order Caudata; family Salamandridae; genus Triturus; species Triturus cristatus. Next base: position 522,898,220 of record NC_140584.1, on the reverse strand, counting down.
ATCTAATTTTTCAAGAAAAGCTAATTAAATGCAAATTCATTTCTCTCATATTTACCTATTCTGTCTAAATGTCAGATCCTAAGTCAGAACCGGTCCTCTGGAGAAAATTTAGAGTCTTCTATGGTCATGTAGAGTCATCGTCCTCTCCATCAGCATAGGGACCTCGCATCATCAGCTCCGGAAGAAGTGGCGCTAGATCTCTCTAGTCTACTTACTTTTATACTGAAATTTACATTCTAAAAAGTAACATTTCTTTATTCAGAACGGATGAATAGCGGAAATAATGTCGTCTTGCAACATGAGCAAAAGTTCTCAGATATTGTCTGTCTTAAACGATGAATAGAAAATATAATGTCCATAATTTATTTGTTACTTTTACGGATGTTTTCCCAGATTAAATGTATCCTAGTTGTGGGATTGACAGTTCAAGAGTTCAATATTCTTTTCTTTGAAACATTTTCTCAATCAGGGGCTTTTCTGGCAGTCCTCCCAGATTTGTCGTCATGGTCATGGCTTTTCAGTTCATCAGAGGTGCAAGGTCACAGGCAGAGCGAAGCCTTTTTGTAAATTTCCAGCAACTCCAATGCAGGCTGCGGGTGGCGGCCATATTGTGGCAGGCCACAATGGACAACTTAAAGCAAAGTAAACATAAAACAGAATTACTGCATAGAAATGACTGAACAGTGTTATTCCCCAGCTAATACCCTTATGTGTGTGTATTTATCTAGCCATTTGCGACATCAGAAGCCATTAATGCATATTAATTATAAGTGCAAAACACCATAACATCACATAAGCAGCATCGTTTTCTGTCAGTTTGCTCACCAACTTAGTTCACTTGTTATTTAGCCATGCAATAGCATTCCCACGTGTAATTTTCTGGTTAATAAGATTGATTAGTCAACATTCGACAAACCTTTAATCATTAATAATTATTCAGTAGTACTTTTAATTATAACATGCGAAAATGAAACAGATATTCGGTTTTAGAGTAAAAACCCTGCTCCATCAATCCCCCCTTTGGTGATATATAATCACCACAAAAATCAAAACCCCTAAAATCAATTTAGTTTCCCCTTTTAGAAGAATTTGAAATGTCTTCTTGTTCTTGCTTTTAGACCCTAGTTTCCATCTCATCTTCCTTTTTAGTTTCTATATACATGCTTTCTCTTAATTCTTCAAGTTCTATTTCTTGTGGATCCCTTTCTGATTTCTTTTGTCTCTTTTTAACATTTTCTTTTACAATTTTCTTTTTATTTCTTCTATATCTACAACACATACATCCTAATCTAAGGATCAATAATGCAACTATTACACAAGTTAATGGAAATAATATCTTACCAAAAATGGTACTACCTATCTTAGCTACAAAATTCTTAATAGCAATCATCTTATTAGCCATTTTAGTCCAGATACTTTCAGCTTCCAGTGGTACTAAATCTTCATGCAAATCAGTAATATTGTTGATGTAAACTTTTAGATCTTTACTTTCGTCAGGAATGTAAGTGCAACAATGTTGAACTTTCAGCATTCCACAGACTCCACCCTCTTTTGCCAAAAGAATGTCAAGGGCAAGTCGGTTTTGCATCGCCATAGCGCGCAAAGCAACCATTTCTGTATTAACCAAAAGAAAGCCTCCAGCGGTGCTTGTTGACAAGCGATCTACCACTGTTGACAGCTTCCGAATGCCATAGGCATTTAAAGAAATTCCCACTGCTGGAATTAAAGCTCCAAAAATATCTCCTACAATTTCTGTCCATGTTTCTCTTCTATAGCGTGTTAATGTGTTAGAATGTTCAGCATCATCTACTCTATCCATGTGAAAAATCTTTGGAAAGACCAGGCCAACATAACATGTACCAAACCAATGGTCAGGCAAACGGTAATAAGCCTTGTTCCCACAAATATAATACACTCCCGGGAAAACTGGATCTTCTCCTCCTCTAAATCCCCATCCGGTTGCAATAAAGTATGTATCATGGCACTCACTAGTCCCTATGAAATAATAATCATATTGGGATCTCTTCCTGGTAATGCACAGTTTTCCTTTCTGTGGGGCATCTATAGCCATAGTTGGACTGGCTCCATTTTTCAACTCCTTTTCTTTCTCCATATCCCACATTGTGTCACTCATTTTATGCCCTTCTACTTTCTTGTGCATGTTCAATCTTCTTCTCTCAACCATGTCTAGAAAATTCTTCTCCTCTCCTTTCAGTTTACAAGTTAAATTGTTTCTAAAAACATAGTCTAAGGTTAATTCTTTGGTTTCTAGAAAAATCTCACCTAAAGTGTTAGCATCCTTTGCAGGATTCAATTCTTCATTCATAGGCAACTGCCCAAGAATATTATCTATATTAGACATATTGTAATCTAATTTCCCTAATTGATAAAAAATACTAATCAACCCACTACAAGAAATTCCATACGTAGCCGGAAGATGATGATAAGTCACTCCTTCCGAAACAGAGGCAGGTAATTGCATGCAAACGTAGCAATCCCTTACTTCCATTGTCTTTACGTACTCCTACAACAATTTAGAAAAAACATTGCTAGAAAAATCGTTAATTGACCTATCTTTATGTATATGCATATTACTAGTTCTAGTTGGAACTACCTTTAATGGACTCTTCCCTATATTAGTCTTATTCTCAGTATGACCTTCTAAAGTGTCTATAGTGACTCTAAATGAAATCAGTAGAGTAAGCACGCTCCAAAGCAGCATTAATAAACCTGTACAGCAGCAGCACATTTTGCACCATCTTTTCAGAAAGGTACATCTACTTTTATTCTCAGTGTTAGCCATTTTGTAAATTTGACCGTGTCTTTTGACTTAGCCTCTTCTACTCCTTTATCGAACTTTTAAGGGCAGCAAGTACCCTCCAGATTATTAAAACTCTACTAATTTTAGTACTACTTCTTCTTCTCCTCTTCTCCAAGTGTTTTTCTTGGATTCACTCAATTTGGATTTTCATCACTTTTCACTGTCTCTCCATCATCATCAAACTGTATCAGGTCCTGAACATCCGTCTCTTCTCCAATGTCGGACAAGATAACTCTCAGGATTCCCACAGCTTCTTCTTCAGCAACCTCCTTCAGTAAAGCCTCCTCTGGACTTCCTTGGCTGTCCGCCTCTTCTCCTTCTTCAGGCAGTGCCACATACGTCCATTCCGGTGACTTATACCTCTGGTTAGGTTTTCTTATTCTTTTTTCTCTTTCAGGTATCTTTATTTCTTCTTCTTTGGTTGGGTTTTGACTTGACACTTCGTTCACCTGCTCAGCTCTCGAAGAGTTAACTCGTGTCAGTCTGTACCTCAGTCTCTTTATCTTATTTGGCCAAAGATCTCCTTTATCATTTCTCTTTTGCTTTCCTTTATTGTTTCTTTCTCCAAGCCAAGTTCTCTTTCTCAGAACTCGTCCTCCATGTATTTCATTGTCACTTTCATCAGACTCTGTTTCAGTTGCTACTGGTTCATTAACAGCTTTCTTTTCTTTAACAACTTCCTTTTCTCCAACAGTCTCTTTTTCCACCACTTGAGATTTCCCTACTTCTGTCCCTCCTCGGGTCTCCGACACGCAATCTTCTTGCTGTCTGCTTGTCCCTTCACCTAGCTTGTTGTTGATGTTCCCTACACCTCCTCGGGGTTTTTCCGCAATCTGTCCCTCTCTGTCTTTGTCTGTCCCTTTTTCTTCAATATTTATCTCAGGTGGAACTTGTCCAATTCCTTCATGTGACTCAGGTGTCTCTTCTGTTGGAATGTTCTTTTCTTTTCTTTCTTTCTTTTTGTGTTGGTCACTGTCAATTGGAACCTCAGGCAATTCTTCTGAGTCTGAGCTTGCTTCTGCAGTTTGCACTGTTCTCTTCGGAACCTCTTCTGGTGGGATAAAAGCTTCTCTTGACTCACTTTCCCCACTTTCAGGATTCTTTTTCCCTCTTACTGCCTCACTGTCTGCATCATCACTGGAGTCTGATTCTTCAAAGTATTCTTTCCCAGTACCATCTCTTGGATTTGGAACTCTCAGTGTGTGGCTTGCATGTATCCAATTCTTCACACCAGCGCACTTCACAGCAGTCGTTGTGGTCAAGATGACTTGTCTTGGCCTTCCCCACCTTGGAACCAGGCAATTCCTTCTTCTGTGGACTTTTATCCTTACCCAGTCCCCTGGGCTCAGATCATGGGCTGGTTTCTTTTCAAGTGTGGTGGCGTCTTCTCCAACCTGGTGAAACACAGAATGAACTGCGTCAGCCAAGCCTTTGCAGTAATCCAAAATCATGTCATCAGTTATAGTCATCAGCTTGTTCACTGGTACATATGCATGCCTCATAGCACGTCCCATGATAATTTCATGTGGACTCAAACCTGTTGTTCTGTCTGGAGTAGACCTAATGGTCATCAAGACTAGAGGCAAGACATCGGGCCATTTCATTCCTGTGGCTAAGCACATTTTGCCAATTCTGTTTTTGATAGTGCCATTCATCTGCTCAACAACCCCAGAAGCCTCTGGTCTGTAAGCACAATGCAACTTCTGCTGTACACTCAATGCTTCACAAATTAGACTCATGATTTCATTATAAAAATGTCCTCCTCTGTCTGATTCAATGGTTACTGGGAACCCGTACCTTGGGATAAACTCTCTTAACAGTAATTTGGCCACTGTTATCCCATCATTTCTTCTTGTTGGGTATGCCTCCACCCACCTTGACAACAAACAGACTACCACCAGAACATACCTCAACCTATTGACTGGGGGCATTTCAATGAAATCTATCTGCATTCTTGTGAAGGGTCCTCCCTCTCTGCCTATTGTTCCTAGGCTCACCACTGTTTTCTTTCCAGGATTGAATTGCTGACATATCAGACATCTCTGACAGAGACTTTCTGCTATCAGTCTGAACTTTGGACTGTACCAGGTTTGCTTAAAGGCTCTTATCATAGCATCCCTCACCAGGTGTCCCTGGCCATGATACATCCTTGCCATTGTTGACAGCATGCTGTTTGGCATGACTGGTCTTCCATCCCTGTAGACCCACACATGATCCTTTTCTCTGGGTGCACAACCTGCCTTCACCCAATCCCTCATTTCATCATCTTCTGCCTCATCCTGCAGCTGTTTTACTTCCTCCCATGTCCCTACTTCATTAGTAAACATTAATGAACAAGAAGACCTTTCCCGTTCTTTGCTCCTGTTAATTGAGTGATTGTTCCTTGCACAATATTGTGCAATGTCATTGGCAAACTTATTGCCAACGGTTACAAAATCATCACCATGACCATGAGCAGCACATTTTACAACTGCTAGTTCTTTAGGCAGCTGTATCGCCTCTAGCAGTTTTCCAACCACTTCAGCATTCTTTATGGGAGTTCCACTTGAGGTCAAGAAACCTCTTTGTAGCCACAGTTGGCCAAAATCATGGACAACTCCGAAGCCATACTGGCTGTCAGTCATCACAGTCACTCTCACACTCCTCCCAATCTTGCATGCCTTTGTCAGTGCCACCAGTTCTGCCACCTGAGCGGATTTAACTCCTTTCAAGGGTGATGCTTCCACAACTTCCGAGACTTTGCACACAGCATATGCAGCACTCAACACTCCTTCATCTGTTCTCAGACAAGACCCATCCACAAACAACACATGATCACTTTCAGGCAGTGGCAGATCTCTTATGTCTGGCCTTGGTTTTGTGCAGTAATCAAGTACATCCAGGCAGTCATGATCAACATCATTTCTCACTCCCACACATTCAGCATCAGGTAACAGTGTCGCTGGATTCACATTCACACATCTCTCCAGACTTACATTGGTTGCACCAAGAATGACTTTCTCATATTTAGTCAGCCGACTATGAGACATGAACTGTGTCCGGCTCCTTGTTAAAAGGATTGCCACATCATGAGGTACGAATACCCTTACAGGATATCCCATTATGATTCCTTCACTTTGTTCCAGACTTTTGCAGGTAGCAGCTACTGCTTTCAGGCAACCTGGCAAGCCCACAGCTACTGGTTCAAGAGTTGCTGAGAAATAGGCAATTGGCCTTCTCAGACGTCCGTGTTTCTGGATTAACACTGAAAGTGCACATCCATTTCTCTCACTACACTACAATTCAAATTCCTTTTCATAATCAGGCATCCCTAGGGCGGGAGCTTCACAAAGTCTGTCTTTCAGCTCTCTGAATGCAGCCATTTCTTCTGGGTTTTGTTCTAATGGGTCTTTCACCTCACTTTTGGTCAATTTTATCAATGGTTTGGCAATCAGGGAAAAATTACTTATCCACTGACGACAATAACCTACCATTCCCAGGAACATTCTCACTTCTCTTTGGGTCATTGGGCTCTCATTCCCCTAATGATTTTGATTCTGTCAATAGTCACTTTTCTCAGGCCTTTCTCAATATTGTGTCCCAGATACTGGACTTCTTTCTTACAGAACTGCAATTTGGCTGGAGATACCTTTAATCCTCCATCTGCCAAGTCATTCAGTAATGCAATGGTATCTACTTCACAAGCTTCACGTGTTTTTGATGCCACAAGTAGGTCACCAATATATTGGACCAAGACTGAATTTTCAGGCATTGTCAGACTTTCCAGAGATTTCTTTAGCAACTGATTGAATATTGAGGGGCTCTCTGTATACCCCTGTGGGATTCGGCACCATGCCAAAATCCGCTCTCCAAATCTAAAAGAAAATATTGGCTGGCTGTCATGATGCAATGGGATTGAAAAGAAAGCATGACACAAATCAATTAGCGTGTACCATTCTGCATCATGAGGAATCTGATACAAAATCACTGATGGATTTGGCACAATTGGACAACATGGCACAACAACCTTGTTAATCTTTCTCAAATCTTGTACTATTCTGAACTTCCCATTAGGTTTCTTCAGTCCCATTGTCGGTGAATTACATGGGCTACTCAATATTTCTCTTAACACCCCTTGCTGGATCATCTTCTCAATTAAGGGTGTTATCCCTTTAATTATCTCAGGTGTCAATCTGTATTGCGGTATGTTTGGGTAAACCACTCCCTCTTTTACAGTAATCTTTACTGGATCTACATTTCTCATCAGGCCCACATCTTCTCCAGTAAAATCCCAAACTGCTGCTTTCATTGTCTGTTTCAACTCTGTGGGTAATGCATCAGGATTAAATATTGCATATGTTCCCAAAGCTTCACATTCTCTGTTATCCATGGTCATTCTATATAGCACATCCTCATCAGGTGTCTCAAAGGTTATTCCATCTGGAGTACAAAAAATAGTGCAATTCATTTTGCACAGCAGATCTCTGCCTAACAGGTTCACTGGACTGGTGTCACACACCACAAATCGGTGCATGTCTGAAAATTTCCCTATTCTAACCTTTACTGGTTCTGTAAGTAGTGTTTTGATCTGTGTGTTGGACACACCAACCACTTGGATCGCTTCGTCCGAGAGAGGAAGATTCTTTATATCAGCTGACCTGGCAGTTGATCTCGTAGCCCCAGTATCAACTAGGAAAGTGATGCTTTCACCATTAATTTTCCCATCTACAAAAGGTCCTGCCTGGTCTATTTCTAGAGTTGCGCCAAGTACGCACTCCTCCTCCTCTCTTCGGCACCGTCAGAAGTCTCCCTCAGAGTCACTTCCCTCATTTTTCATCCAGTACTGTGATACAGCGCTTGCGCGTTTTGGTTTGATTACCTGCTCTTCATCGTAGAACCCCGATTCTTGGCTGTACTTCTGGGATCCTTTTCTCTGTGGCAAGGGTGGTTTTGGCACCTGATTCTGCTGCTTATCAGCCTTCTGCTGTTGCCGATGCTGACCACACCCCTCGCTCGGCACCTGCGAATTTAATGATGAATTATCATCGTTAGTGGACGGAGGATTCTTACACTCGGATTTCCAATGCCCCAATTTTCCACAGTTGTGACACGGGAACTTCTTTTTGGCCTCTTCTATGTTCCCTTTCCCTTTCCCTGGACCATATTTGGGTTTATTTCCTGGGTTATTTGCCTGTTCAACTAGCTGAGCTTCCTGTCTTTCTGCAACTTTCACCTGTGCCCACATTGCCTTTTCTTTCAGTTTTCTCTGCTTTGCCTCCATCTCATCACTGAAGTACTTAGCATGTCTCAAAATCTCATCAATCTCCTTACTCTGCCAGTCCACGGTATGCTGCCGTATCATTTCACTGATTTCAGGCCGCAAACCATACACAAATCTGTACACAAAATGACTCAGATCCTTGTCACCCAGGTGTTCATCTCCACTGAACTGCTTAAAAGCTAGTATCAGTCTTTCATAGTAAGCATGGACTGATTCCTTCAATTCCTGATGTGTTCGGTCTATTTTAACCAAGTCTGTCTCCTTGGGGGGTACTTTATTTTTCAAGAAGGCCATAACCTGCTCGTATTTCTTCATGACCTCCGGGTCTGGAGCTCCTGTCTTTTGATCTCTCGGGTATTCTTTAGAGGGCCAGTCTATGACTATTTTACATTCTGCCCACAAGTCTGCTGGTACAATTATATCAAACAGACTATTCAGGTCAATCCACAGTACTTTTGACAGCTTTACAAATCTGTCGACTTGTCTGTACCACTCCACTGGCTTTTCCCTTAATCGAGGGAAATCATTCGTAAATGATAAAATATCCTGTCTGGTCCATGGGACATGTACATACCCTCCTCCTGGAATCTCTCTCATGGGGTAAGCTGTCACTGCCTTCTCTTTTTCTGTCAGGGGAAATGCTGAGTAGGTTCTATCCACTCCATCCTCTCGCTTTCGATACCATCTGTCTTTCCATCTTTCTACATCTCCCCATTTCCTTAATAAGGCAATCATTTCCTTAATCTGTCCTGTTCGGCCTGCATTGTTCAGATTCTCAATATCTTTGTCTGAAAAATCCACTCGGTATGTTTTCTGTAAAGCTTTCACCTTATCCATGTCAATTCCCACTTCACTGGCTATTCCTTTCAACCTGTCATGTATGTTCTTTGCTCTCCATGTGATACTTTTACAGAGAAAGAGAATCTCCCCTTCCTCATAATTCTTCAGTGTTTCTGTAGGTATGGTTCCTACTATCAACTCTTCCATTTCCATACGTAGCCTAGCTACATCCATCCCCTGTGACTCTTTCTCCTTTTTCTGTAATGTTTTCAGCCAGTCATTCAAATCTTCAGCAGTTATCACAGATTTTTCCACACCCCCTGGTTCTGCCACCCTCTGTGGTTCCAGCATTGATCCTCTGTTCCCTTCCATACATCCAGAATTCAAACTTGAGTTAGTCTGCACACTCATTTCCCCTCCACATACAGTATGTCTCCACTGATTTTCTCCTGTTCTCCATTGTGTTTCTCCCGCTCTCATTTCTGCCTGTTCCGGAGGTACAATCAACCTATTGCCCACATATGGCACCGTCAAACCATTTTCACCCGTCCTCTGCTTGTCAAAAATCGGCATAACCGGGCCTATTGTCACAGGCACTGTAACAGCTTCAAGATTCTTAGTCATCTCCCTGATTTTCTCTGTTAGTTCAGATGTAGTTCTTGCTAGTTCTCTGGTCTTTTCATTTTCAAGCTCATTCTCTCTCTCTATCTCTCTCTTCTCTCTCTCTCTCTCTCTCTCTCTCTAACTCTCTTTCTTTCTTTCTCTCTCTCTCTTTCTCTCTCTCTCTCTCTCTCTCTCTCTCTCTCTCTCTTCCTATCTCTCTCTCTCTCTCTTTCTCTCTCTCTCTCTCGCTCTTTCTCTTTCTCTCTCTCTTTCTCTCTCTCTCTCTCTTTCTCTGTCTGCCAGAGAACAACCGCTTTTCAGCTCAGGGGCTGTAGCCTCCGTCTTTATAATCCGCAGGGTGTTTCTCATTGGGCTAACTGCTGTTCCTACCTCTGGTTCTCTTCTATACGGGGGTGGTCTTTTGTAGAGCATGTCCTCTAAGATATCATCATCAGACTCATTTGCCCCATATCTTCTGGTCTCTACATTATGTGCTTTCTCTGTACATTTTCTCCCTCCTGATTCCTCTGCTGTTCTTACAGGATATAACCCTTCAGTCATACTGGCATCTCGCCACCTTCTCATTCTGTCATGATGTGTTTCGCGATCATATTTTCTACCAAACATATATCGGTAGTTACCTCCACTCCTCTGTTTTTCTCGCTCATGTACTTCATCTTCCCATTCCACCAATGCCTCGAATTGCGTCGGCCTAGGCCGAGGCTCTAAGTTCATCATCTGCTCTCGTAAGTTCCTCAGTATGGCCAGATTAAATGAACCATGTTCTGGGAACGCTAACACTCCGTCATCTTTAGTGTATTTCACCCAGTTGTCCAACCAAATGTAGGTATGATACCCATACTTGGCAACCATGAAGGATGCCGGGGTTCTTATCGGGGGCAATAACTGTCCTTCCCTTGTCACTATGTCTTTATCCTTGTCAAACCAGGTTTTGACCTTACTAAACAAGGAATTTCTCTTCTTTTCCTCAGCATGGTAATACATCTTCTTATTTTCCACTAGCTGTTTACTCTTACTATAGCTGTACGATCTTTTGTCCAATTGCAGCGCGATTCACACCAACGCACCAATCCTGGAGGGTCTACGTCACTGACTCAGTCCACGAATCCCAGCACGACTCATACTAACGCACCAATCCTGAAGCGTCTACGTCACCCTGTATGTCTCCCAATCCTAGCGCGGCGTACACTAGCACACCAATCTCTGCGCTTCCTTCGTTCTAACCCACTGTCCAATCACAGCGCGGTCTTCCTGACGTCAGCAGCCGCTGCAGTCGCTTCTGCTCTTGTCTCCTGTCTCTCGCGTCTACCCCTCCTTTACAAGACTACTTGGTAGACTTTGTTTCAACTTCTACGAGTCTGTTAGTTACAACATACAAACATCTCCATTGTCTGCTTCGCTAGCCACAGAACAGCAAAAGACCTTTCCCACGAGAATTCTGCCTTTCCCGAGAACAGCGCTTACCTCTGCCCTACTACAGAATCGTTACTTCCGTTGATAAAGTAGCACATCCCTCTACTTTACCCTTCTAACAAGCATCAATTAACTGTTTCCCTTCGGAATGCTCCTAAGAGTTTCACAATTAACCAGAATGTCTCCTCATTCACGCACTTACACACCAGAAAATGTAGTATATTCACACAGAATTCTGTCTTTCCCGAGAACAGCGAACAGTCTGTCCTACTACAAAATTATATCATACGTTAACAAAGCAGCGCTTACCTCTGCCCTGTCCTTCTAACAAGCTCCGAGAATACCTATTACTTCTTCAGCGGTAAGCTTTAACGGCAAACCTTACGGATCCCTGGGACTTAAGACCAGAGTTTCACAGATAACCTTCGCTATCATATACACTTCTTTCACACAGAAATACGTTTCTAATGGCAACACACGGCGATGCTACCTTGTCGAACCCAGACAATGCGACGCGCAACTTCAATTGTCACACGTTTTCCCCCTGTCTGCATACAGGGCCAACAATCCCGCCTTTTTCCGAGAGCAACACTCCCTCTGCTCTACTACGGAACTGTCACCGACTTCCTACATCCCAGAAGCCGTTCACAATACATAGAACTCGACACGACTTCAACATATAATGTTAGTACAAATATCAGTCAATAATCAACAAGCCTATATACACGCAATTCCGCTAGATCAAGACAATAGCTAACCATCAATCTGCTACCAAGAAACTGGTGCAGATCAGAGCTTCCGAATCCCCTCTACTTCCACGGACGGAATGATTTCACAGTCACACACGCATACACACATCACACGCTGGTGGGGCCCATTACACCAACATTCACCCTAAATCACACTACCCGTGCCCTGTAAAGGAGAAACCACCTTCCACATATACTCTATCTGATCTGCCTATACTTTGAGGTCAATGTGACCAGCTAGTTGCTGAAGATCTAGAGGAATACATTTCAAAGAATACACAATAAATCAAATAAACATGACCAGAAATAATCACCCGAGACAGGAATTCAAACAGATTGTTCATTTATCTAATTTTTCAAGAAAAGCTAATTAAATGCAAATTCATTTCTCTCATATTTACCTATTCTGTCTAAATGTCAGATCCTAAGTCAGAACCGGTCCTCTGAAGAAAATTTAGAGTCTTCTATGGTCATGTAGAGTCATCGTCCTCTCCGTCAGCATAGGGACCTCGCATCATCAGCTCGAGAAGAAGTGGCGCTAGATCTCTCTAGTTTACTTACTTTTATACTGAAATTTACATTCTAAAAAGTAACATTTCTTTATTCAGAACGGATGAATGGCGGAAATAATGTCGTCTTGCAACATGAGCAAAAGTTCTCAGATATTGTCTGTTTTAAACGATGAATAGAAAATATAATGTTAATAATTTATTCGTTACTTTTACGGATGCTTTCCCAGATTAAATGTATCCCAGTTGTGGGATTGACAGTTCAAGAGTTCAATATTCTTTTCTTTGAAACATTTTCTCAATTAGGGGCTTTTCTGGCAGTCCTCCCAGATTTGTCGTCATGGTCATGGCTTTTCAGTTCATCAGAGGTGCAAGGTCACAGGCAGAGCGAAGCCTTTTTGTAAATTTCCAGCAACTCCAATGCAGGCTGCGGGTGGCGGCCATATTGTGGCAGGCCACAATGGACAACTTAAAGCAAAGTAAACATAAAACAGAATTACTGCATAGAAATGACTGAACAGTGTTATTCCCCAGCTAATACCCTTATGTGTGTGTATTTATCTAGCCATTTGCGACATCAGAAGCCATTAATGCATATTAATTATAAGCGCAAAACACCATAACATCACATAAGCAACATTGTTTTCTGTCAGTTTGCTCACCAACTTAGTTCACTTGTTATTTAGCCATGCAATAGCATTCCCACGTGTAATTTTCTGGTTAATAAGATTGATTAGTCAACATTCGACAAACCTTTAATCATTAATAATTATTCAGTAGTACTTTTAATTATAACATGCGAAAATGAAACAGATATTCAGTTTTAGAGTAAAAACCCTGCTCCATCAATACCCCCTACTTCAGAAAAGATGAAAAGATCACAGAGGCAAAATCACTATCCCTTCACGGTAACAAAATTTCCAACTTCTCTGCCAAAGAGAGTATTTGTATAAACGGCAATTGAAGAATAATATGAAGGTGCTCATGGGCTTTGATATAATATAATCCAATCCCAGTCTCTCTAAAAGCGACCTTCTGCCCTGATTGGGAGTTCCACCAAATCCAACCTTACATTGACGTGGCCAGTTTAATTTTTGTGATAACTTCTGTCGGTCCTTACTTCACAGTCACCACTTCAGAGGCTTTGACTCTGTCTCCAGAAATTCCTCTATGCGCCCATTTAGATCCTGTTGACTTGAGTCACCGGTAAACACATAAAACCTATTGACCATACTTTAGTTATTTTCAAGCCTCACCTGTTTGACTTCAGTTGCACAACTGAGTGCTCACCGCAATTTTAAAATATATCCTTGAAGTGCTGCTTGTCACAACTGCCTCCTACCTAGATACAGCATGGCACGCTATACACATTGTTATAGAGTGCATCAAACGTCTCCTCCATGGTAGGGACCTTAACCTCAATGTTTCATCCAGTGGCCTGTAGCTCTTTTACAGCAGCTATCAGTAGAAATTCACCGTATGAAAGCACTCCCTCCTGTTACCACTTCCTCCTGAGGTCTCCCTTTGCAATCCATCAGCAAGCTTGGATGTCTGAACCTAAAAATAATCCTCGTTCTTTCCTTTTTCTTTATTTTATTTGGAAGGCATGCTGGAAGACCCCTGAGACTATAAGTCACGAGACCCAGAATCCGGTCCCTACACCAGAGAAAACACCAGGGAATCTGCCCTGCAGAATCTCCTTCATCTCATGACTGTCCCAGGAAAGAGAACATTTCCCACTTCAGACCACAAGAATAGGACCACACTAATTCCCCGGGGTTATCGCCCCTCAAGGACCAAGATTATCCTTCCCTCAGCTGTCTTCTCCAATCTATCCTCGCTTAGTTTCTGCACAGTTATTGCTTCTATGCCCTGGGGCTCCAGAGAGCCAGACACAGGCCCAGCACCATCTTAAGGCCTCTTCAACCGCTAGGACCAGGGCATCTTCACCATGTCTCTTCCTGAATCAGGCAGGGGCCGGTAAGAGGAGCATTAGGTGGGCTACCCTCCCCCCACTCGGAAACTATCTGCATCCCGGCCTAGCATCCTGGACTCCTGCTCGGTCCTGGAAAGCAAGATGGCACAGAGTGTCAGAGATCAGAGAATTCCCAGTGTCCTGAATGGCCCCGCCCTCCTTGAAAACCCGTTTAAAAGTGATAACATTTTAATACTTTAACATGCCACCGAAGTAGCTTCGTGGAATGTACCACACGATCTTTCTAAAGGAAAGGAATTTAGGCCTTTCAACTCAACTGAGGAATACATTGCCTGTGCTTAGTATTGTATATAGTCTGTTATAGGTTACATTTTCCTGTACTGTGTAGGAGTAATATGTACTATAAAGGATGTGATGTGCTGTTTGACAAGCCACTGTTGTCTGTCCGGTTGGCATTCAGACTTGTTCTAAAAATAAACATTTTATTTTGTTACATTCGCGACTGCTTCTGGGACGTTAGCCAGCCCTTTCCAACTTTAACAGTTCAAACTATTGTGGAATTGCGGAAAAGAACCGTGCACATAAAGTTAGATTGTATCCAGCTAGTAATTACGTTTAATCCAAATTCCTTCCATAGGACTTAGCATGTGACAGTAAGCATTTGTGTGCCCAGCCTGCTTTCAGCAGGAACTGCACATTGTATGGTTTGTATTTAGAATGATGACATTTCTATAAACTTTGCGATAAAAAATGTTAATGTGCTATGCTGGCAACTCTGTAGAAATATATAGTTTAGTGCTCATACTTCATTATGGTTTTGAACAGCTAAAGCTTTTTCTGACGGCATAGTGCGGCTACTATGCGAGTAACTCTCCAATGTACTTTTTCTTTCGTAAAAACTGCATTTGGACCATTTTCTTATGAAAGATAAGGGTACCCAAGCACACGTAAAATCAAGGTCAAAACAGTTAGAATGTACACAAACAAGTAACACAAGTAGATCTTCGTCTCTTTCTATTGAGTTTCTTCGGTTTAATATTCTTTTTTCAGAATGTGTTTCACAGTCTTCAAATGGTTCCCAAGCCAACACGTGTTTCGTCGCCTTTAGTAGTATTTTACATGCGACTTGTTCACGGCTAGGTACAAATTGATATGGTGAATACATTAGTTTATATGTTATTAAAAGATGCAAACATTTGTAAACAACGTACACAAATGTGCTCCCAGGGTAGGTGTAAACACTATGGGTAGATTTATCCATAGATGATATTACAAGGCTATAGTGTACTATCAAACACCGTGAGGTATGGTGAGCACTAGCCATATCATATCAGTTGGTGATTGTCTGATCTTCTACAAACTAGCGTGTGAGTGACGTATGTGAGACAATCCTATATGTGCTGGAACTTCAGTCCAGTCTGAATTGATCCGATATCGCATGCGGTATGAACAGTCCATTAAGTCAGAAAAAACACAATAAGTACATAGACTATTGTCGTAAAGAATTTATGGGTGGATATAGCAGGTGTGCCAAATAGAAAAGGCAGGTGACGCAAATAAAACAACTGACCTGAATACGATATTATATGCAAAGTCTGTAAAAATATAATCAAGATAAGAAAAGTGTCAACATTGGTAACTATATAGACACTTTGTAAAATGCTAGAGTAGTGGACGAATTCTTGTCCAAATTTATATACATACGTCTAGTATGACGATAATTCCAGGTCATACACTCAGACGACGAAGGAAGGGGAGGTTAAAGAATTCCTTCTGGGTGAAACGTTTTCACATCTCAGCTGTGCTCGCAATTTGAGCACTTCGTCTGAAACAAAAAGATAGATTGTCTCAATATTGTCAACAGACAACATAAGTGGTCTGTCTGTCAGAAGTTGTATTTCTGCGGCATTACCTAGATGAGCTATGCATAAAATTGTTGGGCCCGTATACGTCTCGTTTATGTATAGTATTAGAGCAACAGGTTACTAGAATCCGAGACATGTAGACTATAATCTTAGCCTGCCGACATTATGACACTAGTCTGCCCATAATATTATTCGCTATCAACAGAAATAGCATAAATTCAAATTTAAAATTTGTGTCTCAGTATACACGAGTCAAATCTTGGTGTGCCCATGCACATTTGTTTATAAACAGGGGAACACAAAACCAATAACTTTATAAATTCCTCATTCCAAAGTTAACTATGTTTAATCAGAAAGAGTCCTCGTTAGAAGCGGATAGATATCCATGTGTTCGCACTGTCTAGCTTATAATGTCTAAACGTATTTACTCTTAGTAGATAGTAACAGGTTATGATAAAAAGACAAAGCGTGCTCCGTTATTCGTTCTCCTCTTTCTTCTCGGTTCGTATATATAACCGTATTTGCTCTTCGTAAAGGGTAAAGAGTTATGGTAAAATGCCACAGCGTGCCCCGTTAGTCGTTCTCCTCTTACCTCTCGATCTGTGAAGTTTATCTCCCCCCAACCGCGTCTGGCTCCAAATTAGAGTTATCGGTGTGCGTTAGCTCGGCAAGTATATGCACGAGCAAAAGGTCACGTGATCGGAAGTCGGGCAGCTGCAGAAAGCATACTGCCGAAAACCACAGGCGCCATATTTGAGAAGGTTGCGTCTAGATAGTATAGAGTGGGTCGAAATATCACCGAATTTTATTTACAGTAGTATCTAAATGGATAAAATGCGATTAAACCATGTTTTCTCAACACTCCAGACCCGATATAATTGCGAATGATATTATCATGTTTGTAACCGATTTGATAAATCGGTAAAAAATATTATATTACGCATTTGCGCTGTCAGAGGAAGGACCAAACTCAGAGTATCCAGTTAGATTATATCACTGATACCAGAGTTATTAAAGCATATATTGAATTACAAATTTGGTAGCCATCTTGGGTCAGGACATGCCTAAAATAGTGAAGGCAAAGAAAACTTTATAACGAGCCCAAAGTGAACAACAATCACGACTGCACTGTAGGCAGTTATCGAGTGTATATTATAAAACGCAAGTATAGGGCCACATATACATCTCGAGTAGTCGAATAAAATTCTGAAACTATCAAAATTAAGGAAAAGGCGTACCTGTGGTGCACTGAAAAATTGTTTGTCAAGTATCCAAGGCATTTCCGAAACTCAAAGACTGTACATACCGTGATGTATATAAAGTTAATAGTGGCTTACCACATATAACCAAAAGTGATATTGTGGTGAAAGGGTGAGTGACATATGAAACATTTACTTCACAGAATTTCAATAATCTCTTCAATAGACCCATATTTATATAACAGCCAAATGTTTTCAGACGAGAAACATCTAAGTATTTGTACACTGTCCAATACTCTTAGGAGATGATACATTAATAAGGTCGTATATAGTGTCTAACCTCATTTACCAAGAAAATAATGCATTTCATCATCAACATTGATCCCTAGCTCAGTCGTACGTAATTTCAATATCCAGGAGGCTTCATTTCTACGAAGCATGAGTTCTCTGTTACCCCCTCTAGGGTTTCTCATGGTTTGCTCTATACCATAGAATGTAAAGTCCCTGTGTATTCCCTGCGAGTGGCATTCCATGATGTGTGTAGCAATGGGGTATCTTTCATCACCTTGTTTTACTGCCCTCATGTGTTCCCCTATCCTGACACGTAATTCAATATATGCTTTAATAACTCTGGTATCAGTGATATAATCTAACTGGATACTCTGAGTTTGGTCCTTCCTCTGACAGCGCAAATGCGTAATATAATATTTTTTACCGATTTATCAAATCGGTTACAAACATGATAATATCATTCGCAATTATATCGGGTCTGGAGTGTTGAGAAAACATGGTTTAATCGCATTTTATCCATTTAGATACTACTGTAAATAGAATTCGGTGATATTTCGACCCACTCTATACTATCTAGACGCAACCTTCTCAAATATGGCGCCTGTGGTTTTCGGCAGTATGCTTTCTGCAGCTGCCCGACTTCCGATCACGTGACCTTTTGCTCGTGCATATACTTGCCGAGCTAACGCACACCGATAACTCTAATTTGGAGCCAGACGCGGTTGGGGGGAGATAAACTTCACAGATCGAGAGGTAAGAGGAGAACGACTAACGGGGCACGCTGTGGCATTTTACCATAACTCTTTACCCTTTACGAAGAGCAAATACGGTTATATATACGAACCGAGAAGAAAGAGGAGAACGAATAACGGAGCACGCTTTGTCTTTTTATCATAACCTGTTACTATCTACTAAGAGTAAATACGTTTAGACATTATAAGCTAGACAGTGCGAACACATGGATATCTATCCGCTTCTAACGAGGACTCTTTCTGATTAAACATAGTTAACTTTGGAATGAGGAATTTATAAAGTTATTGGTTTTGTGTTCCCCTGTTTATAAACAAATGTGCATGGGCACACCAAGATTTGACTCGTGTATACTGAGACACAAATTTTAAATTTGAATTTATGCTATTTCTGTTGATAGCGAATAATATTATGGGCAGACTAGTGTCATAATGTCGGCAGGCTAAGATTATAGTCTACATGTCTCGGATTCTAGTAACCTGTTGCTCTAATACTATACATAAACGAGACGTATACGGGCCCAACAATTTTATGCATAGCTCATCTAGGTAATGCCGCAGAAATACAACTTCTGACAGACAGATCACTTATGTTGTCTGTTGACAATATTGAGACAATCTATCCTTTTGTTTCAGACGAAGTGCTCAAATTGCGAGCACAGCTGAGATGTGAAAACGTTTCACCCAGAAGAAATTCTTTAACCTCCCCTTCCTTCGTCGTCTGAGTGTATGACCTGGAATTATCGTCATACTAGACGTATGTATATAAATTTCGACAAGAATTCGTCCACTACTCTAGCATTTTACAAAGTGTCTATATAGTTACCAATGTTGACACTTTTCTTATCTTGATTATATTTTTACAGACTTTGCATATAATATCGTATTCAGGTCAGTTGTTTTATTTGCGTCACCTGCCTTTTCTATTTGGCACACCTGCTATATCCACCCATAAATTCTTTACGACAATAGTCTATGTACTTATTGTGTTTTTTCTGACTTAATGGACTGTTCATACCGCATGCGATATCGGATCAATTCAGACTGGACTGAAGTTCCAGCACATATAGGATTGTCTCACATACGTCACTCACACGCTAGTTTGTAGAAGATCAGACAATCACCAACTGATATGATATGGCTAGTGCTCACCATACCTCACGGTGTTTGATAGTACACTATAGCCTTGTAATATCATCTATGGATAAATCTACCCATAGTGTTTACACCTACCCTGGGAGCACATTTGTGTACGTTGTTTACAAATGTTTGCATCTTTTAATAACATATAAACTAATGTATTCACCATATCAATTTGTACCTAGCCGTGAACAAGTCGCATGTAAAATACTACTAAAGGCGACGAAACACGTGTTGGCTTGGGAACCATTTGAAGACTGTGAAACACATTCTGAAAAAAGAATATTAAACCGAAGAAACTCAATAGAAAGAGACGAAGATCTACTTGTGTTACTTGTTTGTGTACATTCTAACTGTTTTGACCTTGATTTTACGTGTGCTTGGGTACCCTTATCTTGATTCTATGTGGTCTGACCGCAGTTTTTAGGGAGGCTGGTGGTTCTCCCCTACCCTCTAGCACCGTCACTGATTTATGAAGCTTACTGATATCAGGTGTACTCACCATAAGCGCCTATCATCTATTATAAATACCACTGTGCGAAACGTTAACTACATTTTCTTATGAAAGCCGAGGCCATAGTGTCAGTTTCTGTCCATTTCAAAACTATAATGTACACAGTAAAGAAAATAAATATGTATTGGTGATTCTATGCATTTCCTGGCCTTGTTAGTTAGCACCTTGCTGTCAGTCCCAAGCAGGTTCACTGGAATTTGACCTTGGAGTTTGAGGTCGTTTGTGCCTGAACTCCCAGGCTCCCTCCTAATAGGACTTTACAAGTTGGGTCAAGGACACCCCCTTCAGCACTCTCAGCGGTAGCGATGGCGAGCAGTCACAGGCTTCTCAGGGAGGTAGTGCGTGGGTGCTCAAGCTCAGAGCTGAACAGTCAAACAGCAGCGTGCAATGCATGAATATCCAGGACAGTGGAAAGTAAAGCTACTTTAATGCACACTAGAATGGAATACTACACATAAAAATAGTAACAACCGAATTTAGTGTCTTTAGGCAGGACTGTGACTCTATCTGCTATGTCCCCCACTCCAGTCTCCCCTTATGGTCTAGTCAGTTCCTCCCCCTTTTGGGATAGGAATTAGTATGATTATAACACCGTTGCAGATCTTGCCTCTAAGGTGCTTGCGCTCATTTTCCTACAGTTCAGTTTTTATACTTTCTCATCACCTGTGGTGGAGCAGTTCTGTGGGCAGGCTTCTTTCTCAGAGCGCTTGCTCTTTAGCTTCTGAGAAGAGGCGTGCTACTGGCAACTTCATCTGTGCTTGCTGCTGGGGTGCTCACCTGGCAGATGAGGCTCTGGGAGTCCAACTTCAGCATAGCCCTGACGGTCTTCTGCAGTGATCTTCTACAGTTGTCAAGCAGACAGGAGTGACAGTCCCAGATGAAGGCTTGTTCACAGTGTAAACAGTTGAGCCCTGCACTTTGTTATTCTCCCGGCTTGTTGTGGCCAAGTGTGGGACAAATCTGTGGGCTCAGTGCGGCCAGGCACAGCCAATCTTCTGCTTGTATCACAGCCATGCACAGGCTGATCCTTTGCTGGCGATAGGGTTGTGCGCAGACTGCTCTTCTAATGTTGATATTGCCACACACAGGCCAATTTTCTAATGGTGATGTACCCTTTCACAGGCCGAACTTCTGATGCTGATCAGTGGCGTAACGAAAGTTTAAGGGGCCCCCCTGCAATGTACATGGAGGGGCCCCCACTCCCGATTGTATCTGGAGTGCTCAGACCAGAGTACTGTGCTGAGGGAGCCCCCTCTGTTACGCCCCTGATGCTGGTGTTGCTACCCACATGCCGATCTCCTGTTATGAAATGGCCATGAACAAGCCTGATTTCAACTCCGGATAACAAACGCAACTGCGCCTTCTTAATAGGTCCTTGCGGTTCCTACCAAGAACCACTGTGAACAGGTGGGAAGCCCACAGACATCGGGGTCCACAGATCACTCTGCAGAGTCTTATTTCTTTGGATGTTCCAGAAATACCCAAGACATGCTAGATCCAGTGCTCAGTTTGAAAAACAAATAGGTGCCAGGGCCTTTCTTAGTTCACTTCAGCTTGCACCACCCATAGTCCCTACCAGCGATGACCATACAAACACAACTGCCATCACACTCCTACAAGTGTGACTATTCAGACTATTGCAGGCCTCAAAGCTATTTGAATGGCTTTGACGACGGGTATTAGTAATTTTTTAATGTATATTGAGTTTGTGTAAACAACTGTTATTATGCTCATCTCTAAATAAAATAAACAGTGCCATCATGTGGCAGACTGTCAAAGGTGCTGGTGTTGACAAATAAGTGCAGGTGCCGAGCACTGGAAACCAGCAGCTCAAATTAAGCACTGACTGCATCTCGTTCCTCCTGGACAGGCAGTCCTCCAGCAGGGTTATCAAGCACCTTCCCTCTCTCAGCAGGCAGGATTTTAGATGCCTGAGGTCAGGTATACAGCACTTTCAAGACAAGTTAAACTTGTGGTGTCAGCTCACCACTTGGAAGCTGGCTGTCAGGTAGACATGAGATCTGGTTACCAGCAGTCCTTGGTGTACTCTGTAGAGCACTCCCTTCCTTGTTAATAGAGGACTTGGAACCAGAACAGAAAGTGGGGTGCCACATTTATACAGCAAACTCTGACAGAAGATGTGTTTTTACTGCCTGCATATTCAGAATCAATTTTGAATTATTCATTTTTCAAATGTTCTCTCTAGGCTGTTCTCTAGACACAGAGGTTTTGTAGAGTGATGTCGGTCACAGCAGGGTAGTCTCCAGATGGGAGCACTCACAAGAGAGGCGTAACAAGATGTGATGTTTCTACACCTGGCTGTCATCAGCCGAGCAGGAAGTGTGGTCAAGGTTAGACATGAAGTTTGGCCTAACCTAATGGGTCCCTTTCACTTTGCCTAAAAGAGACTGCAGTCCCCCACCCCTACCATCCTTAGACAGCAGTGTTCAGGAAGACTAATCAGCCGCTCGGTGCCTAGCAAAATGGCTAATTGAATTGCTGAAAGAGTCTTATGTCCAGTTCCCTCACCTAGGTTTCTAGGTCTTTCCCCTCCAGCTTAAAGAATATGAAAAATACACTTCCACTGTCGGGGGTGGGGGGGGACACACATCACCTCCCTCATGTACAAAGGCTAGTCCTGAGATATCCAGTGGATCCCACAAGTTTCCATTTCTCTGGCTTACTCACTCATCTTGTATGTGCCACACATGCTACACGCACAACAAACATTTGGGATGTTAGTGGTAGGACTCAGGTATGCAAATAGAAGTGGAACTTTCCTTGAGTGGGCCAGTCGGCCTCCACTATCGTGACAAAGACAAATTCACAAAATATGGTATGCTATGACCACCACTCCAAGTACTACACCCATGATAGGGACCGTATCCACTGTCTGTCAATGAGGGCATGCTTGATCCAGGGCCCGCTTCATGTCAAGGGATGGCCTTTGCCTCTTAACCCTCGCTAGATTAGTGGGATGCCAGGGCCAAAATCAAAAAGTCGATATACCAGGTACACATAGTCGAGCCCTCTGGCAGGGGAGTGTCACCATGCACCATGGTGGGGACATTCCTGTCCCACTACAGGGCTGTATTTAGGATGTGTGCAATCAAGGAAGGAATGAACCTGTTGCCATAAGTATAACTCCTTGTCGTATACAGAGGAGATTTCATAATAAATGAAACATCTATTCCACTCCCCTATGTTCACCCATTTTTGCCACCTTTCTTCCTCTCTTTTTCACTGCCTCACACCACCAACCTCCCAGGGACCACGTTTTTGGGATTTTATGGTCCTAAGATGAGATACTGTGGGAAATTAGGTTACTGGTTGAGGGGGGTGTAACCCTACTCAAACGACAACTACTATCCTTGTCACAGTGAAGACAAGCGGTCCCCAAATTAGCCTGTACTCCACCCTCTGTCTGGTAGCTTGGCACAAAGCAGTCAGGTTAAACTTAGAGGCAATATGTAAAGTATTTATGGAGCACTTCAAACTGTGATAAAGTGAAAACACAACACAGGAAAAATCCCACTCTAATTAAACAAATAGAGTAAAATGTAATAAATTGACACCAAAACAACAAAAACCCAATTGATAGAACCGGGTGTGGAGAATCAGGAGATTCTGCATTGAGGATGCATCACGCAGCGGCAGTTCTTAGGGTCTGCGGGTGGCGATGCGAAGTCCAGCGTCAGAAATGTGCTAAGCACCAGCTGTTTTGATGAGGCCATCGATGGGATTTGTGATCTAAGGTCCTGCGTGATTGTCATTGAGGCCATCAACAAAGACTTGCAATACAAAGTCCTGCATCGGCAAGGCATCGTACAGCGGCAGTTCCAAGAAGTTTGAAACAATAATGGCTAACGCCCAAAATTACAATTTAGCTCCGCCCCAGTGCTTTTGGCCAGCTGGAGGTAATCCTTGCATGGAGTGGGCAGAATGGAAAGCCTATTTTATTAATTATATAGAGACATTAGATGTAAAAGGAAAAATGTCTCCTGCAGAAAAAAAGGTATCTTCTTACATTCAGTGGGTCCAGAAGGTCTCAAAGCCTACAACCAAATGTCTAGACCTACAGGCGGCACTGATCAAAATGTTTTTACAGCAGCTGTCAACGATTTTGACCGTTATTTTGCACCGAAAGTATGCATTGGCATACTGAGATATAAATTCTTCCAGAGGAAACAGAATTCTGATGAACCTGTGGACAATTACGTTTCCGCTTTAAGAACTCTTTCTCTGGATTGTCAATTTGGAAATCTACAGGAGGATTTCATAAGGGATCAGGTCGTCATGCATATTAAAGACACTTCTATCCAGGATAGGCTATGGGTCAATGGTGATTCAAAATTGGAAGATATTCTTGCTGTTGTTAGAAAGGCAGAAATGTCTAGCAGAAGCGCAAAACAAGTGAATGTTAAAGTTGAGGAAAATAGCAAAGTAAGCAATACTGTTGCCAAAATTGATAACACTAAAAACAAACCACTTTGCAAAAAAAAAAAACTTGTTAAAGAAAATGCTACAGACTCAAACAAATTTAGATGCTACAGGTGTGATAGTAGCTCGCATTTGGCGAATTTTAAGGGATGCCCAGCAATTAAACAGAGATATTCTGTCTGTGGTGTAGTTGGCCACATTGCTAAAGCTTGTAGAAAAAACAAAAGCAAAAAAGTACGATGCGTGGAAGATGGAGAATCTAGTGACAATGACTTTGACACCAAAGAAGAGTTTGAAAAATCTTACATGTTGAACATCACGGAGGGTCTTCCTATTATCCTGAATATTGACAATAATATGATTAAGAAAAAACCTATCTGTGAAATGACTATTGGTGGGGTACAACTACAAATTTATGCGGACTCAGGGTCTCCCTATTCCATAATTAATGAGAATGTGTGGAAATCCAAGTTTATAGATAAACTAGGTCCTGTGTTGTATCCTGGAGACATTAATCCGCAAGGGTATTCAGGTGAAAGAATCGATATTCTTGGCTTCAGGGTACTAGTGTTTAAATTCAAAGATCGGGAATGTACTGCCAAACTATACATATCCACACATGGGCCTTCTCTCCTAGGGTGGTTTGAGCAAGGGAAACTTGATATCATCCTTAACCCTAATAGCCCAAATCCAGTAATGGTTATTGGAGAATCTGATCAATGTGGTAGTTCCATGCTGAACAAGTTTCCCAATGTTTTCAATGATAGCATAGGGGAATTGATTCATTTTAAGCATAAAATTATTTTAAAAGACAATGCGTGCCCAAAGATTTATAAAGCCAGGAACATTCCCATCACAGTTAGGGATGAAGTCAAAAAAGAAATTGATGAGTTAATTAAGAGTGATATTATAGAGAGAGTAGAATCCTCTGAATGGGTTTCTCCCATTGTGGTGGCCAGACGCTCTAATGGTAATATTAGGTTGTGTATTGACCTGCGCCATGTGAACAACAACATTGTCGTTGACCAATTTCCCCTTCCCCGCATCTCTGAAATGTTATCCTTAGTAGCTGGAGCGAAACTTTTCTCATGCATCGATTTATCGTCAGCTTACCACCAAATTGTCTTGGATGTAAATAGCAGGAAATACACTGCTTTTGTCACACCGTTTGGTTGTTTCCAATTTAAGAGAATGCCATTCGGTCTTGCCTCAGCTGCGGCAGTTTTTCAGCGGGTAATGTATGATATTTTTGGCGATTGCAAAAATGTTATTTGTTTCCAGGATGATATACTCGTGTTTAGTGACAACAAACCTTCTCACGATCAAGTCCTTGAGGTTGTTCTTAGCAAGTTATCGGTGAATGGCCTTACAGTGAAACACAGTAAGTGTAAATTTGGAGTTAATTCTGTTATTTATTTGGGGCATACTTTATGTGCCGATGGTGTCAAACCTAAGCCTGATCTTGTAGAAGCCATCCAACTTGCTCCGTCTCCTAAATCTAAAGATGACGTCCGATCTTTCCTAGGGTTGACAGAATTTTACTCCAAATATATACGAAATTTCTCTGGCAGAGTGTTTAATATTAGACAGCTTTTGAAGAACAAGTGCAAATTCGTGTGGGATTCTGAGTGTGAGAAAGAGTTTACAGATGTTAAATCTGCCATTAGCAATGCTACTGCATTGAATAATTTTGATCCTCAACTTCCTTGCATTGTCACGACCGACGCTAGCTCAAAGGGTTTAGGCGCTGTCCTGTCCCAGAAAAGAGTGAATGGTAATGAATCCACCATTGCATATGCTTCTAGAGCTTTGACCCCGTCAGAAGAGAAATATTCAACTATTGAAAGAGAAACATTAGCTGTAGTTTGGGCACTAGAACACTTTAGAGTGTTTGTCTGGGGAAAAGAATGTGAAGTTAGATCTGACCATGAACCTCTTGTGCGGTTACTTACTACTGAGGGGTTGATTAAAGCCTCTGCTAGGATTGCACGTATGTCTATGAGGTTACAAGATTTCATATATAAGATGATTTATGTTCCAGGTCGAGATAATGTCACAGCAGACTTTTTATCCAGACTACCTCTACCCTTGAAGGAGTGTATTCACAATACTTGGGATGATTTTCACATTGCTTTAGTCCACGATGAGGGAGTACCACCCATTAAGATTGAGGTTTGGAACATGGAATTTCACAAAGATAAAGTTTTACAAGAGGTCCAAAAGTACTTAATTGAGGGATGGCCAGCTAAGAAGAACCTTTCTCCCGAATTAAGACATTTTTGGGAGGTGAAAGAGGAATTATCCTGTTCCGATTCTACTATCTGGAGAGGTGATAAAGCGGTTCCTCCTTTAGGATTGAGGGAGATTATTGTTAGACATGGCCATGAAGCCCATAACGGCATCATTAGGACAAAACAGTCTGTCAAGGGTACATTCTGGTGGCCTGGGTTAGATATTTGTGTCGAACGTATTGTTAGAGATTGCATCCAATGTGCAAACGCTGACAAGTCTTTGAAGACCTTGAAACCTGTTATGCAAGGACACCCTATTCCTGATGGCCCCTGGGAATCCATTGCAATGGATATTATGGGTCCCATTGGTCCTTTAAACAAATACATTGTGGCTACAATTGATTTATTTTCAAAATGGCCTGTGGTAAAAGTAGTCGAAAAAGTTAATACTGATACTGTTTTACTATTCCTAGATGAAGTGTTCATGGCAGAGGGATTACCTGTACGTGTGATCACTGATAATGGTGTACAATTTTTATCCAATAAGGCAAAGGAATATTTCAGTAAAACTGGAGTCAGTCATTGCACTACTTCACTTTACAATCCTAGTGGAAATGGTATAATAGAAAGGTTTAATAGAGTACTTAAAGCTGCTATTCAAATGGTTGGTGTGAGTGACAGCAAGTGGGAGTATCAAGTAATGAAGACTATGTGGAAGTACAGGATTACCCCTAATGACATGACTCAGTGTACCCCGTTTGAAATCATGAGAGATAGACTACCTAGAACTAAGGTCAATCCTGCTTGGCTTATTTCATCCACTAAATGCCGCATTGATCTTGATAAGGTGACAAGGAGGTTAGAAAAATCCCATATTGTAAATAAGCACAGCTTTAACCTTAAGGAAAGAACAAATCCACAATCAAACATAAAAGTAGGAATGTTAGTGAAAGTTAGAAAACCATGGAAAGCTTCCAAAGGGGATAGTCAATTTATGGGTCCCTTTGAAGTTAGTGAAGTTTTGAAGAATGCTGTTAGACTTTCTAATGGTAAAGTGTGGAATTTGAACAAAATTGCTGTGCTTAAAGGTGACAGGAAATTATATAAGGAGGTTCACTCTTCTCCTATGAGAAGTCAAGTTCTGGAAGACATCTCTGAGGAGATTTCTGGAGTTGAGAATTGCAACAATAACAGTGTGGATTGCATATCCCTGCTGAATGCAGAGCCCAAGAGACTGGCGAAGTTGTTAGCGAACAGACTCCGGCATGTCATCACGAAACTGGTACACCCAGACCAATTGGGCTTTATACCGCGCAGGAACACTGCCCTCAACCTGCGGCGACTGCATGGCATTCTGGGGCGCTGCCCTGGCATCCAGGAGGATGCAGTGGTGGTATCATTAGACGCCACCATGGCATTCGATACCTTGGAATGGGCATACCTCTTTGCTGTGCTTCAGAAGATGGGATTTTGACCCAGCTTCATGGGGTGGGTCCGCCTCCTATATGCCGACCCGCTGGCCCAGGTAGCGGTCAATAATAAAAGGTCGGAGGTATTTGCCCTGGGAAGGGGGACCAGACAGGGATGCCCCCTTTCTCCGCTGCTGTTTACCATCTCCCTTGAGCCGCTTGCGGCTTGGATCCGGGGGGACCTCTCCGTCCGCGGGCTTCGCTGGACCGAGGGGTGGGAGGATAAAATCTCATTATACGCGGACGACATCCTTCTTTACCTCTCGTCCCCTGCGAGTTCGCTGAGGGTAGTCCTGGACATTTTTGCCAGTTTCGGGCGAAACTCTGGTTTTCGGATTAACTGGAGCAAGTCCACGCTCTACGTACTCCACGGGGCAGCCCCTCCCCTCCCTAGAGACTGTACGATACAGGTGGCGGCAGAGGGATTCCGATATCTAGGCATCTATATCACTACTAACCCCAAACTTAGATACGAAGAGAACTTGCTCCCTCCCCTGCGGCGGCTGCGATGGGATGTTGAGGTCTGGAGGGGGTTGCCCTTGTCCCTGCTCGGGAGGGCTGCACTGTTTAAGATGATGGCTTTGCCTCGATTCCTATATGCTCTCCAGAATTATCCAGAAGTGGTACCACGGGCCTTCTTTCAGGAAGTCGAGACCCTGCAGAGGGAATTGTTATGGGATGGCAGACCACGGATAGCGCTCGGTAAGCTCACGCTCGGCTGGTACGACGGTGGTATCGCCCTCCCAGACATTAAAAAATACTATTGGGCGGCACAATTGGCCGCTATCAACCAATTGTGAAATACAACAAGACCTACCCCGTACACAAATTTATTTAAAAATTCTTAAGTAGTGCGCAGGTACTCAATGTCTGTAGTGCCTGCCTCGCTCTCACTCAATGGTGTTCTTACCACATATATATAAAAAGAGTTGTTGACCGCTATAACCGGGTGCAGTCACTTGGCGGTGGCAAAAACAACGTGATACTTAGTGTTAAAAAGTTTCCCCATCCTGTAGTGCTGTAAAAACCTGCTAGTGATCAGATCAAAACCAAGGAAGGTTAAAGAGGTAAAGAAGGTGTGATAGGACGTCAGCGCCTCACGGAAGCAGCCCCAACGAGGTATATGTAGACAGGTACTCGCCTACTACCTCCTGTTGTCATCATCGGTCGCTGCCGCCCAAACAGAAGCAGTAAAGGTGGAAAGGAAATTTATAATGTGCGTCACTCAAACCCTCGTGATAGTCCTAATGACTAGTGTCTACAGGGCAACCTATGTATTGAAATGGTGTATACTAATCTACAAAGAGCAGGAAGTGTCGACCCAAATTTGGTGATTTGAGCCTGATCAGGACTCAAATCACTCGAAAATAAAACCGAGCAGCACTACACTGGCTATACGGTACTTTATTCTCAGCTGTGTCGCTGCTCATTTAAAAACCGACATGTTTCGTTGCCTTATTTACTTTACCGGCAACTTCATCAGGGCTGGGGTCGACTGGTCTCTCTGCAACGCTGGTGTAAACCAGCAATAACTTTTGGTCAGCACCTGGGGGAAACATAATTAAAAACACATATACTCAGTATCTCACCCACCCGGTCACAACTGGTCTTACCGAGCAAATGCTCATCATCCATATCAATGGGTTCACGCTTAACAGGGATATTTACCCTCAAGATGCTGTTTGGCAGCATACCTGCACCTTCATTGTGTAAGTGTCTGAGGTATTTTGCACCAACCCTTTGGCTGTTTCATTCAGAGCTGCGGAACTTCGTTTCTGAAAAGTGCACACGTAAAACATACATATATCACACACAGTAGGCTTAAAAAGTTGGTATAAGAACTGTTGAGACACCACAATTTAAGTGTCATGTCTCAGCTCTTTAGCTGTATCCAAGTGTTGGCCGAGCCCTACCGTAATGTCTCAATTAAGAGTTCTGAATTCACCATTGAATGCTTTGGTGCTATAATTGGTTTCCTAAGCGGTTACACATAGATACCAACTAGCGCTGTCTAGCATATTCAACATGGTTGCCTGCTATTTGAAAGTCCATGTTAACTTGCTACTACGCGGCTGAGTCAGCGTGTGCTTGTTAAGCCTTACCGAACACCCTGCCGTCCCCCCTCCTCGTGGAGAATGCGTCCTGCCCTCGTTATCTAACGTGAAGAAGAGAGCCCCCCCTGCTTGGCCCGGAGTCCCGGGTCTTACCTCATCAGTCTGAGCGTCGGTACTGGACTCACCCTCGATCACTGGGAGGTGGCCCGCTTCCTATTTAAATGTGTAATTCGCGCGGTGGCCGCGCATGCGCATTCAGTTGTTAAGGGTGCCGCGCATGCGCAAAGAGTTCTTGAAGGGGTGGGCTGCCATCTTAGATAAACCGCTACTATCAACTGCACTGTGGTAGTTATCTACCTGATTATTTGGAATGTTAGTGTCAGCTCCTGACTCAAAGGAAGGGAGGTGGCCCGCTTCCTATTTAAATGTGTAATTCGTGCGGTGGCCGCGCATGCGCATTCAGTTGTTAAGGGTGCCGCGCATGCGCAAAGAGTTCTTGAAGGGGTGGGCTGCCATCTTAGATAAACCGCTACTATCAAATGCACTGTGGTAGTTATCTACCTGATTATTTGGAATGTTAGTGTCAGCTCCTGACTCAAAGGAAGGGAAAGAAAAGGCAAAGTATGATGTGACAACCTCCTCCCTGCTTAAATAATGTGCAATGCGAGCAATAGGTGTATTTATGCGTCTAGCCCGGTGTGTTCATATCTACTCTTCAAAAGGCTATTTATAAGGGCGGTAATGGTTGTGGTGGAATCCTACATCTCAACCACGCCCCCGTCAGAGGGTTTGGGAGTGTATGCCTGACTCCGCTTGGTTCTGTGGAGGTAGTACTAGGTCGATGACCGCACATAGGAATGTGTAACCATGACGTAATGTTGTTTTTATATTTATGGTGGTAGACAGATGTTATAATACCACCTTACTCCATTCAATGAGGTCATTGAGTCCCTGTTGGTCTACCTTCTCCTGGTAAATCCAGCGGGCCTCTTTTGTCAAAAGCCTTGCTTCCATATTGTAGGAATCGCCCATAACACGTTCAAGGACTACCCATTTGACATCTCTGGGGTTATGTCCAATTGTCAAGAAGTGTTGTACCAACTTGGTGGTCAATTTGCCTGCCCTGATGGTGCTGAGGTGTTCCTGTATTCTAATTTTCACCTTGCGGGTGGTAAGACCAATATAGTGCATGCCACAAGGGCACGTTAGCCTGTAGATGACGTTCTGAGTGTTGCAGTTGCTGAATGAATTCAGATGCCAGATCTTCCCATTACTCAAAGAGACATTCTTAGTAACGGTGGTGAGCTCACACACTGAGCATCCCCCACATTGGTAATGCCCTGGTGGAATACTAGTGTCCGTGGACTTGGTCTGGGGTCGTGAGTGCACTAAACGGTCACGCAGATTAGTGGACCGCTTAAACGCAAATCGCGGGTGTGGCATCGTCATAGTTGGAGTATTAAGTAAAGGCCAATGTTTTCTGATGACTTGTCTGATTTTGGTAGACAAGGGGCCAAAGGTAGTGACAACCGGGATACAATCGCTCTTCGTTTTAGGTGTTCTTTCTAATAGAGCAGCTCTCGGGGTGTTCATGGCTCGTTTACGTGCTTGTTTGATGATCTTGGTGGGATATGATCTCTCCTCCAGCTTGTTGGATAGGACTTGGGCTTGTGTAATGAATTCCTCTGTAGACGAACAGTTCCTGCGGTATCGCAAGAACTGTCCCACAGGTAAGTTGTCTCTCAGTGCTCTGGGGTGATACGACCTGTAATGCAACAGGGAATTCTTGTCGGTTGGTTTTTGATGAACATTGGTGACAATCTTGCAATTTTCTGCCCTGATGTCTAAGTCCAAGTATGTGGCTGTGACGTCACTGATGGACCAGGTGAATTTCAGACAATCATCCAAGTTGTTCAACCACACGAGGAACTCTTCCAAGTCAGTCCTCGATCCCGTCCATATGCATAGAACGTCATCTATGTATCGCTTCCAGAGGACAATATTCCTCTGGAAGGGGTTGTCATGGTGTAGGACGTATCCAGCTTCAAATTGCCCCACATAGATGCACGCTAAACTGGGAGCAAATGTAGCTCCCATGGAAGTCCCGGACACTTGCAGATATAGCTGGTTTTTATAGGCAAAGAAGTTCCTTGTGAGGGCCAGTTCGACACACTGGAGCACGAATGATTGTGGGACATCATAGAACCATTCACACGATTCCAGGGCCCGTGCTGCTGCCACCAGCGTGGCTGCCTGGGGAATGCTCGTGTATAATGATTCGATGTCAATTGTCACCAGAAATTGATGCTGTGGGTCATACTCGATGTCTTGGAGGATCCTCAATACGTCGGTAGTGTCCTGGACGTAGGAGGGCTGCGTAATCACACATTCCCTGAGGAAAAAGTCGGCAAATTGGGACAATGGTTCCAGTGTAGATTGAATGCCCGAGACTATCGGCCGCCCGGGAGGGGGCCTTTGTGCTTTATGAATCTTCGGGACAATGTAGAAAGCCGGGACCCGTGGTTTATCGTTGATAAGGAAATCAGCCTCCTTGGCCGTCAGCCATTTCTTTTCTTTGGCCTCTGCGACCATAGTGTGGATAGTCGCCTGGAGGATCTTGGTGGGGTCCCTCATCAACGGTTGATAATTTTGGCGAGCACCCAAAAGCCTGGACACCTCGGCTTCGTAATCAACTGTGTTGAGCACAACCACTGCCCCGCCCTTATCTGCAGGTTTGATGGTAATAGTGTCGTTCTGCTGCAGAGATTGTACAGCTAGCCAGTCAGCATGAGTCATATTGCTGCGGTTGTAGCTGTGTTGCTGTTCCTCGAGGACAGTGATGTCCTGTATCACTTTTTGTTCGAAAACCAAAACCTCAGGGCCAATAGAATGCATGGGGGGACAGAATCGGGAGGGGCGTCTGAGATTAGTAGAGAAGACCGATGGGGCTTCTGCTTCCTTTCCCTCAAAAAATTTTTTGAGTTTTATTTTCCTCATTAAGCCATGCAATTCACTCCTCAATTTGAAGCTGTCATGCTTTGGTGTCGGAACATATCCCAAGCCCTTGTTTAGAACCCTCTGTTCATCAATTGTTAATACATGTGATGATAGATTGACCACAATGTTGTTTTCCTTCTTTGTTATTAGAGCGGTGTTCTGCCCCTGCTGCGTGTGATCCTGGGTGAGGAATTCTGCCACTGTACGTTGTTGTTGTGGCGTCCTCTGCCTCTGCCTCTGCCCCTGTGGCTGGTCCCTCTCTGGTCCGGGGGGCGCTGTTCTAAAAAATTCCTCAGTAGGACCCCTAGATCTTCATTGGACCTATCCGTGGTGTTGAACCTTACTCTTTGATTGGTGCCTGGGATGGAGCCTGAGGTGGAAGGTTGCTCAGTGAGGTCGTCATCCTCACTGCTCGTGTTATCAAACGTCCAGTTATTGAACGTGCGGCTACCTTGGCGTCTGCCACCCCTAGTCCCTCGTGTGTAAGATGGTAATTCTTGAGGTTGCTGGTAATGGCTGTCCTCGACATACGGGAATGCCCATTCGTGGCTGAACCTTTCAAGGTTCCTTTTGAGTCCCTTGATCTTTTGGTTCACCATATAGATCTGATATTCCGCCACATCATTCTGGATGATTGTAAATTGCTCCTTCAGATCTTTTATGGTGGTATCAGCTTTAAGAGCTGTTTCCAGATCTAGAATTTCCTTGAGGAGATCCTCACTCAGCCTTTTGGCAGTATTTATAATTAATACCAACCAGTCGCGGGTACACTTGTTAGCTATATAGCTCCAATCTACTCGAAACCGCTTGTCCTCCAGGAAAATCCTGGGCTCTATGCGGACTAGTAGACTGGCTGGTGCTGCCCCTGCTCTGAGGTATTCAGTCATGAGGGCGCCATGTAGGGCTATCCTAATTTGTCGTTTTTTAATGTTGGACAGTTTTTCCCATTCTTCCCTAGCTGAACCTACGCCACTCAAGGGTGCATTAGGGAGGAGTGATGGACCTGACAAGATAGAGGCAATGTGGTCGTCTGTGAAGGCCAAACAAAAGCGGTCCATGGTGTAAACCGGAACTATCTACGGGGGGTAGTGCGGAAAAAGGCGGACAGTACCTCAGCTATACTGTGCTGGACAAAGGACCTGACCGGAGACGTGAGATACCAAGTGAGTGTTCCCACAAGCTGTGGGAAGTGATCTGGTATGTGTGCCTAGAATGTGAACTTAAAAATTGCTCTCACGGCTAAGCTGCCGTTCTCAAATCTCTCAAAACAAGGGAGCCTAGGGGGTTAAAGGGTAGGTGGCCCCCCTCTCAAAGTCATGAAATACAACAAGACCTACCCCGTACACAAATTTATTTAAAAATTCTTAAGTAGTGCGCAGGTACTCAATGTCTGTAGTGCCTGCCTCGCTCTCACTCAATGGTGTTCTTACCACATATATATAAAAAGAGTTGTTGACCGCTATAACCGGGTGCAGTCACTTGGCGGTGGCAAAAACAACGTGATACTTAGTGTTAAAAAGTTTCCCCATCCTGTAGTGCTGTAAAAACCTGCTAGTGATCAGATCAAAACCAAGGAAGGTTAAAGAGGTAAAGAAGGTGTGATAGGACGTCAGCGCCTCACGGAAGCAGCCCCAACGAGGTATATGTAGACAGGTACTCGCCTACTACCTCCTGTTGTCATCATCGGTCGCTGCCGCCCAAACAGAAGCAGTAAAGGTGGAAAGGAAATTTATAATGTGCGTCACTCAAACCCTCGTGATAGTCCTAATGACTAGTGTCTACAGGGCAACCTATGTATTGAAATGGTGTATACTAATCTACAAAGAGCAGGAAGTGTCGACCCAAATTTGGTGATTTGAGCCTGATCAGGACTCAAATCACTCGAAAATAAAACCGAGCAGCACTACACTGGCTATACGGTACTTTATTCTCAGCTGTGTCGCTGCTCATTTAAAAACCGACATGTTTCGTTGCCTTATTTACTTTACCGGCAACTTCATCAGGGCTGGGGTCGACTGGTCTCTCTGCAACGCTGGTGTAAACCAGCAATAACTTTTGGTCAGCACCTGGGGGAAACATAATTAAAAACACATATACTCAGTATCTCACCCACCCGGTCACAACTGGTCTTACCGAGCAAATGCTCATCATCCATATCACCTGTCTACATATACCTCGTTGGGGCTGCTTCCGTGAGGCGCTGACGTCCTATCACACCTTCTTTACCTCTTTAACCTTCCTTGGTTTTGATCTGATCACTAGCAGGTTTTTACAGCACTACAGGATGGGGAAACTTTTTAACACTAAGTATCACGTTGTTTTTGCCACCGCCAAGTGACTGCACCCGGTTATAGCGGTCAACAACTCTTTTTATATATATGTGGTAAGAACACCATTGAGTGAGAGCGAGGCAGGCACTACAGACATTGAGTACCTGCGCACTACTTAAGAATTTTTAAATAAATTTGTGTACGGGGTAGGTCTTGTTGTATTTCATGACTTTGAGAGGGGGGCCACCTACCCTTTAACCCCCTAGGCTCCCTTGTTTTGAGAGATTTGAGAACGGCAGCTTAGCCGTGAGAGCAATTTTTAAGTTCACATTCTAGGCACACATACCAGATCACTTCCCACAGCTTGTGGGAACACTCACTTGGTATCTCACGTCTCCGGTCAGGTCCTTTGTCCAGCACAGTATAGCTGAGGTACTGTCCGCCTTTTTCCGCACTACCCCCCGTAGATAGTTCCGGTTTACACCATGGACCGCTTTTGTTTGGCCTTCACAGACGACCACATTGCCTCTATCTTGTCAGGTCCATCACTCCTCCCTAATGCACCCTTGAGTGGCGTAGGTTCAGCTAGGGAAGAATGGGAAAAACTGTCCAACATTAAAAAACGACAAATTAGGATAGCCCTACATGGCGCCCTCATGACTGAATACCTCAGAGCAGGGGCAGCACCAGCCAGTCTACTAGTCCGCATAGAGCCCAGGATTTTCCTGGAGGACAAGCGGTTTCGAGTAGATTGGAGCTATATAGCTAACAAGTGTACCCGCGACTGGTTGGTATTAATTATAAATACTGCCAAAAGGCTGAGTGAGGATCTCCTCAAGGAAATTCTAGATCTGGAAACAGCTCTTAAAGCTGATACCACCATAAAAGATCTGAAGGAGCAATTTACAATCATCCAGAATGATGTGGCGGAATATCAGATCTATATGGTGAACCAAAAGATCAAGGGACTCAAAAGGAACCTTGAAAGGTTCAGCCACGAATGGGCATTCCCGTATGTCGAGGACAGCCATTACCAGCAACCTCAAGAATTACCATCTTACACACGAGGGACTAGGGGTGGCAGACGCCAAGGTAGCCGCACGTTCAATAACTGGACGTTTGATAACACGAGCAGTGAGGATGACGACCTCACTGAGCAACCTTCCACCTCAGGCTCCATCCCAGGCACCAATCAAAGAGTAAGGTTCAACACCACGGATAGGTCCAATGAAGATCTAGGGGTCCTACTGAGGAATTTTTTAGAACAGCGCCCCCCGGACCAGAGAGGGACCAGCCACAGGGGCAGAGGCAGAGGCAGAGGACGCCACAACAACAACGTACAGTGGCAGAATTCCTCACCCAGGATCACACGCAGCAGGGGCAGAACACCGCTCTAATAACAAAGAAGGAAAACAACATTGTGGTCAATCTATCATCACATGTATTAACAATTGATGAACAGAGGGTTCTAAACAAGGGCTTGGGATATGTTCCGACACCAAAGCATGACAGCTTCAAATTGAGGAGTGAATTGCATGGCTTAATGAGGAAAATAAAACTCAAAAAATTTTTTGAGGGAAAGGAAGCAGAAGCCCCATCGGTCTTCTCTACTAATCTCAGACGCCCCTCCCGATTCTGTCCCCCCATGCATTCTATTGGCCCTGAGGTTTTGGTTTTCGAACAAAAAGTGATACAGGACATCACTGTCCTCGAGGAACAGCAACACAGCTACAACCGCAGCAATATGACTCATGCTGACTGGCTAGCTGTACAATCTCTGCAGCAGAACGACACTATTACCATCAAACCTGCAGATAAGGGCGGGGCAGTGGTTGTGCTCAACACAGTTGATTACGAAGCCGAGGTGTCCAGGCTTTTGGGTGCTCGCCAAAATTATCAACCGTTGATGAGGGACCCCACCAAGATCCTCCAGGCGACTATCCACACTATGGTCGCAGAGGCCAAAGAAAAGAAATGGCTGACGGCCAAGGAGGCTGATTTCCTTATCAACGATAAACCACGGGTCCCGGCTTTCTACATTGTCCCGAAGATTCATAAAGCACAAAGGCCCCCTCCCGGGCGGCCGATAGTCTCGGGCATTCAATCTACACTGGAACCATTGTCCCAATTTGCCGACTTTTTCCTCAGGGAATGTGTGATTACGCAGCCCTCCTACGTCCAGGACACTACCGACGTATTGAGGATCCTCCAAGACATCGAGTATGACCCACAGCATCAATTTCTGGTGACAATTGACATCGAATCATTATACACGAGCATTCCCCAGGCAGCCACGCTGGTGGCAGCAGCACGGGCCCTGGAATCGTGTGAATGGTTCTATGATGTCCCACAATCATTCGTGCTCCAGTGTGTCGAACTGGCCCTCACAAGGAACTTCTTTGCCTATAAAAACCAGCTATATCTGCAAGTGTCCGGGACTTCCATGGGAGCTACATTTGCTCCCAGTTTAGCGTGCATCTATGTGGGGCAATTTGAAGCTGGATACGTCCTACACCATGACAACCCCTTCCAGAGGAATATTGTCCTCTGGAAGCGATACATAGATGACGTTCTATGCATATGGACGGGATCGAGGACTGACTTGGAAGAGTTCCTCGTGTGGTTGAACAACTTGGATGATTGTCTGAAATTCACCTGGTCCATCAGTGACGTCACAGCCACATACTTGGACTTAGACATCAGGGCAGAAAATTGCAAGATTGTCACCAATGTTCATCAAAAACCAACCGACAAGAATTCCCTGTTGCATTACAGGTCGTATCACCCCAGAGCACTGAGAGACAACTTACCTGTGGGACAGTTCTTGCGATACCGCAGGAACTGTTCGTCTACAGAGGAATTCATTACACAAGCCCAAGTCCTATCCAACAAGCTGGAGGAGAGATCATATCCCACCAAGATCATCAAACAAGCACGTAAACGAGCCATGAACACCCCGAGAGCTGCTCTATTAGAAAGAACACCTAAAACGAAGAGCGATTGTATCCCGGTTGTCACTACCTTTGGCCCCTTGTCTACCAAAATCAGACAAGTCATCAGAAAACATTGGCCTTTACTTAATACTCCAACTATGACGATGCCACACCCGCGATTTGCGTTTAAGCGGTCCACTAATCTGCGTGACCGTTTAGTGCACTCACGACCCCAGACCAAGTCCACGGACACTAGTATTCCACCAGGGCATTACCAATGTGGGGGATGCTCAGTGTGTGAGCTCACCACCGTTACTAAGAATGTCTCTTTGAGTAATGGGAAGATCTGGCATCTGAATTCATTCAGCAACTGCAACACTCAGAACGTCATCTACAGGCTAACGTGCCCTTGTGGCATGCACTATATTGGTCTTACCACCCGCAAGGTGAAAATTAGAATACAGGAACACCTCAGCACCATCAGGGCAGGCAAATTGACCACCAAGTTGGTACAACACTTCTTGACAATTGGACATAACCCCAGAGATGTCAAATGGGTAGTCCTTGAACGTGTTATGGGCGATTCCTACAATATGGAAGCAAGGCTTTTGACAAAAGAGGCCCGCTGGATTTACCAGGAGAAGGTAGACCAACAGGGACTCAATGACCTCATTGAATGGAGTAAGGTGGTATTATAACATCTGTCTACCACCATAAATATAAAAACAACATTACGTCATGGTTACACATTCCTATGTGCGGTCATCGACCTAGTACTACCTCCACAGAACCAAGCGGAGTCAGGCATACACTCCCAAACCCTCTGACGGGGGCGTGGTTGAGATGTAGGATTCCACCACAACCATTACCGCCCTTATAAATAGCCTTTTGAAGAGTAGATATGAACACACCGGGCTAGACGCATAAATACACCTATTGCTCGCATTGCACATTATTTAAGCAGGGAGGAGGTTGTCACATCATACTTTGCCTTTTCTTTCCCTTCCTTTGAGTCAGGAGCTGACACTAACATTCCAAATAATCAGGTAGATAACTACCACAGTGCATTTGATAGTAGCGGTTTATCTAAGATGGCAGCCCACCCCTTCAAGAACTCTTTGCGCATGCGCGGCACCCTTAACAACTGAATGCGCATGCGCGGCCACCGCACGAATTACACATTTAAATAGGAAGCGGGCCACCTCCCTTCCTTTGAGTCAGGAGCTGACACTAACATTCCAAATAATCAGGTAGATAACTACCACAGTGCAGTTGATAGTAGCGGTTTATCTAAGATGGCAGCCCACCCCTTCAAGAACTCTTTGCGCATGCGCGGCACCCTTAACAACTGAATGCGCATGCGCGGCCACCGCGCGAATTACACATTTAAATAGGAAGCGGGCCACCTCCCAGTGATCGAGGGTGAGTCCAGTACCGACGCTCAGACTGATGAGGTAAGACCCGGGACTCCGGGCCAAGCAGGGGGGGCTCTCTTCTTCACGTTAGATAACGAGGGCAGGACGCATTCTCCACGAGGAGGGGGGACGGCAGGGTGTTCGGTAAGGCTTAACAAGCACACGCTGACTCAGCCGCGTAGTAGCAAGTTAACATGGACTTTCAAATAGCAGGCAACCATGTTGAATATGCTAGACAGCGCTAGTTGGTATCTATGTGTAACCGCTTAGGAAACCAATTATAGCACCAAAGCATTCAATGGTGAATTCAGAACTCTTAATTGAGACATTACGGTAGGGCTCGGCCAACACTTGGATACAGCTAAAGAGCTGAGACATGACACTTAAATTGTGGTGTCTCAACAGTTCTTATACCAACTTTTTAAGCCTACTGTGTGTGATATATGTATGTTTTACGTGTGCACTTTTCAGAAACGAAGTTCCGCAGCTCTGAATGAAACAGCCAAAGGGTTGGTGCAAAATACCTCAGACACTTACACAATGAAGGTGCAGGTATGCTGCCAAACAGCATCTTGAGGGTAAATATCCCTGTTAAGCGTGAACCCATTGATATGGATGATGAGCATTTGCTCGGTAAGACCAGTTGTGACCGGGTGGGTGAGATACTGAGTATATGTGTTTTTAATTATGTTTCCCCCAGGTGCTGACCAAAAGTTATTGCTGGTTTACACCAGCGTTGCAGAGAGACCAGTCGACCCCAGCCCTGATGAAGTTGCCGGTAAAGTAAATAAGGCAACGAAACATGTCGGTTTTTAAATGAGCAGCGACACAGCTGAGAATAAAGTACCGTATAGCCAGTGTAGTGCTGCTCGGTTTTATTTTCGAGTGATTTGAGTCCTGATCAGGCTCAAATCACCAAATTTGGGTCGACACTTCCTGCTCTTTGTAGATTAGTATACACCATTTCAATACATAGGTTGCCCTGTAGACACTAGTCATTAGGACTATCACGAGGGTTTGAGTGACGCACATTATAAATTTCCTTTCCACCTTTACTGCTTCTGTTTGGGCGGCAGCGACCGATGATGACAACAGGAGGTAGTAGGCGAGTACCTGTCTACATATACCTCGTTGGGGCTGCTTCCGTGAGGCGCTGACGTCCTATCACACCTTCTTTACCTCTTTAACCTTCCTTGGTTTTGATCTGATCACTAGCAGGTTTTTACAGCACTACAGGATGGGGAAACTTTTTAACACTAAGTATCACGTTGTTTTTGCCACCGCCAAGTGACTGCACCCGGTTATAGCGGTCAACAACTCTTTTTATATATATGTGGTAAGAACACCATTGAGTGAGAGCGAGGCAGGCACTACAGACA
Source organism: Triturus cristatus (assembly GCF_964204655.1). NCBI lineage: Eukaryota > Metazoa > Chordata > Amphibia > Caudata > Salamandridae > Triturus > Triturus cristatus. Next base: position 522,857,182 of record NC_140584.1, on the reverse strand, counting down.
TTGAGTACCTGCGCACTACTTAAGAATTTTTAAATAAATTTGTGTACGGGGTAGGTCTTGTTGTATTTCATGACTTTGAGAGGGGGGCCACCTACCCTTTAACCCCCTAGGCTCCCTTGTTTTGAGCGCTATCAACCAATGCCAATATGGGAGTGGGGACGACCCGGCGTTCGCTATGGACAGGTGGTTACTTCCAGGTGGTGATTTCACTAGAGCGCTCTACTCCAAGCCTACTAGGTTTACGCTTACAGGGCCCACGAAGCACGCAGTGCAACTGTGGCACATAGTCACCAAAGCATTAGGGTGGGCCAACAAGCTCACCATGGCCACCCCTCTCTGGGACGCGGAACAACTGGGTACGTTGGGACGCACGAAAGGCTTTGACAAATGGGATCTAATCGGTATCTCGCGCATCGGAGACCTCTGGGAAAGAGCGGGAGTGATTCCCTTCCCTACACTAAAACAGACGTACGACTTGGCTGACTCGGAACAATTCCGATATGCTCAAATTAAGCACTCACTACAGGCCAATATCCCTCTTGGTGCGGCATTGCCTGAAGCCTCCCCACTCGAGGATCGGCTGCTTGATGGGCACCTACCTGACAAGGCTATCTCGCTCACATACAAGAAGCTCATTAACAATACCCCTGACCCCCTCACCGCGTTACGAGAGAAATGGACGCGGGACGGCCTCGAATTGGACGACGAGGACTGGCAGGTGGCAGTCTCATCGCCGAAGGAGGTGGCTATATCTGCCAAACTCCGCCTAATCCAACTGAAAATCCTACACAGGGCGTACATTTCCGAGACACACTTACTCGCGATGGGCAGAAGTGCTGATGGGCACTGTAGGAGACGGTGTGGGGTGGAAGGCGGATTTCTGCATATACTATGGGAATGTCCGCTCATTCAATGTTACTGGGGTAAAGTCTTTAACTGCATGAGTGAGATCTGGGGGGTCCCGCTGGGGCTCGAAGCCAGGCGCTGCCTTTTGAACGTTTGGGAGCCCACAGATTTGGATGTGCGGGGGAGGCTGTGGGTCAATTTAGGGCAGATGATTGCAAAACGTAACATAGCACAGGGATGGGGGGCCGCCGCGCCGCCAACACTGAGGAAGTGGAAGGAAGACATGGACTGGTGCATGCTGAAAGAGAAAACGGTCTATGTGGCACGGGGGTGCCCCAAAAAATGGATTGAAATATGGACTAAATGGAATGTATACTGGGGAGGACTGTGTGAGCCCCCGGATGTCCCTACACCCGAAGACCACTGTATGTTGTAATTACCATTGCATGGAAGTTGGTGAACCCGGGAGCAGCCGGGTACGTTGTGTTGACCTCTAAGCCCTGTGTACAACGACCTCATCTGAAGCAAAATTCTGTAACCATGACAAAGTTGTTTTTTCAATAAACAGAAATATAAAATAAAAAGAAAACAGTGTGGATTGCAACCATGATTTATGTCAAAATAATGTTGATGAAGTTGTGTTACCCTGTATCCCTGTCAATTCTGGTGCTTGCCAAGAAGATGCAAACTGTCAAGAGACCAAACGTTTGCGTAAAAGACCTGTATGGTTGTCAGATTTTGTAACTCTTATCCAAAAGAGATTGCATCCGTAATTTATTTACCTATTTATTTTTTTTGTTTTTTTTGTTTTATCGTTTAAGGGAGGAAGATGTGTTGTGTTTATCATAGCGCGCGGCGCGAGTGCAATATGTTTTGAATGTAAACTTGTTAGGGCACGGACCCTAGTTAGACTCTATGGATGTTCTAGAGTCTGGGTCCGTGCCGGGGAGAGTTCTTGGGAGACAGTTACGAACCTGGCTCCTGTGGTTGGTGGACGTGCTTTCTTGTGGTGCTGTTTCTACATTAAATCTTCAAGTGATACATTTTGAATACAAGCTTTATTCACGACAAAGGTCCTGAGTTGGGATGCTTTGTGCAGCTGCAGTTCTGATGCAGAACTGCGAGGAGATGTCATGCTATTTTTTTTGTGCCCAAGAGAGCACAGTTGGGCTGGGGGGGCACCTTGAGACCCACTTCCAAGGGTTCAGGACACGGGTGGCACCACTTGGGGGGGAAAGACTCGCAGCAGGCGGAGTCCAGGTGTTGGGTTCAAGGTGGCTGGAGCCTTTTCTGTACCTGAGGGTCTGATCAGGAGGCCAGCCAACTTCACCTTCGAGTCCCTCTGGTGGTCCTCTGTTCACAATGCGAGTCCAGTCCTAGTCACACTGACAGCAAAATAGCAGTCTTTCTTGCGGAGCAGCACAGCAGTCCTTCAGAGTCTTCCACAGATCCAGAGATGCACTGAAGAGTTGGGTCTGAGGGTTCAAGTCAATATTTATACTTGATGCCAACTTTGAAGTTGGGGAAAGTTCTGGCGGCTCCCACCCCCAGAGTTGATTGGAATTTCCTGCCTCCCAGCCCTGGCGCAAGCCTGTTTGAGCACAAAAGACTAATGTCAAACCCTTTGTTAATGTGCTCAGGCACAGGCTTTGGAATGTGCAAGTGTGGTAGGTGGCAGCTCTTTTACTCGATCACGTGAGAAATGGCCAATCCTGCCAACACCTACTGCTCCCTTTGTCTCACTTTCTGGACACAATACACAAAGACCAACTGCCAGCTACACTTAGTCATGTGATACAAGCTGCAGACACCAAATTATTAGGACAAGAAAATGCCAACTTTCTAAAAGTAGCATATTCAGAAGTGTGAATTTACAATTGTTTAGACACCAAACTGTATATTCCTGCCTATTCCCATTGGAAAGGTTTCAGTTATTACATGTAATAAGGTAACCCAATTGTATCTATAGAAGAGGTAGGCCTTGCAGTAGTGAAAAACCTGGTAGAGTTTTTCTCTACCAGGACATGTTAAAATTAAAAGTACATGTCCAACTTTATAAATACACTTCACCCTGCTCTACAAGCTGTTTAGGGACTACTCGAGAGGTGACTTATATGTGTTAAAAAGATAGGTTTAGGCCTGAGACATGTTTAAATGGTTACTTGAGTGGGCGGCACAATGAGTACTGCAGGCCTTCTAGTTGCATTAAGTTACTGGCCCCCGGGAACCAGCAGTACCACTTTACTAGGGACTTGCGAGCAAATTAAATGTGCCAATTGGATGCCATCCAATTTTACCATGTTTAAGGGAGAGAGCACACACACTTTAGCACTGGTTAGCATAGGTAAAGTGCATAGAATCCTACAGCCAACAAAAACGAGATCAGTAAAAATGATGGAGTAAGGCAAAATGTTTTGGAGAAGACCGCCCTAAGGTTACGGGTCCAACAGATACCGGTCTTAAAAGTTTAAAAGCAACTGCGCTGTCGGTGTTAATATATTGCCATTCTCGGGGCCGGGCTGTGCACATTGATGCTCAGTTTACAGCTTACTGCATGGCTTGGTGCACTGGGTTGGCACATTGTTGTGTGTCTTGTGTTTTTCGGGTAGAAGTGTCTTTTTATTTTATCACAAACTGATGATGTGATATTGTTGTCAAATGCATTTCACCAATCATTTTCCTCCATTTATGCAGTGTGCACTAATTTGTGTGAACAAAGCCACAACTCACCTCTCATTGGAAGCCTTTCTGAAAATACAGAATGCAGCTTTCGCTCAAAGGGGAGTAGAACTTCTTCACCTCAGCGCAACATGTATCTTTACTGAAGTGCTGTTCTCATTACCAGTGCTTGTATCTCCGGATGTGTGTGCTAAAAGCTTTTGTAGAGTGGGTTTGCAGATTTCATTGCTTTTTTTAAATCACAAAATTAAAGCTAGCCATGATTGCCCTTAAGTGTTCCGGAAGTACTCATAGTTCACCTTTTGTAAATACCGATCGTTCCTTCCTGTCAAATGGCCAGACTCTCAACTGTGTGACCTGAGGGGGGACAGGTCCGCGTTTCTTCAGGGGGCTCCCTCGTTCAACGCTACTGATTTTCGTCACAGTTGGGGCTTCTGGTCTAGCAAGGGTGTGGCTTTTCCTAACTGCAAGATAGGATAATGGGTTCTAACCCTTAATTGGATAATATAAAAATAATCCAAAACAGGGGTGCAGTAAGCCCCACATGGACTTTGAGTTTATTTTACATGCACACAGGAAACATCCTTTACTAATCAGTTCCACACATGGTTTTACCACACATCCTTTACTATTTAGATGCCTTTACCACACATTGTAAGTATAGGTAAGGCTGGGGTGTACATGTGTGTGTGTATATAGTCTCAAAAAAATAAACAACTGTTAAGGGGATGTTATAGTTGAGTGAAACATCAATTTTAAACTAACAATACCACTGAAATTCACCAGTTGAAGTTCTCTCAAGTAACTATAACTCCTGCTCTAAAGTAACTATAACTCCCACCCTTGCCATGCACAGTGTTATCAATGAAGTAATTTGCTGTGATGCTATCAATTATCTAATAGAACATGTCATGAGCGATGTAATATGTGAGGTAATTTGGAGTTCATGGCGAAGGGGGCCCACTACAAAATAATTCCCGGCTACTGCCGGCACCCACAAGAAGTGCTAGCTGGGGAGCCGGCAGTTGCCATTGGGTCCTTGAGGCTTCTGTGGCCACCAAAGTGTAAATAAAGTGTTGGTCAGGGACACCAATTAAAAAAAAAAAATAATAATAATTAGCGGCAGGAGTATCTCATTTATTAGTCACTGGTCCAGGGAAGAGCCTGCCATAATGCCCTGTGGGAACTTTTACATTCTAGATTTAGCTTCTGGTGAGGCCCATAGAGAGGGCATGGGTACACCAACCAATATCTGTATGTTGTGAACGGCTGCAGAGAGCCCAACAGTCCCCCCAGCAACATTAAGAAAACACTGTAGGCTTACCATATGTTTTTTAAAGCACTCCAAGCTGGAGCCGTATGATATTCAGATGGATGTATCGACCCCGTTGTGGTTGGTTTAATGGCTGCACTTTGTGGCCTGAAAAATGTTTTTTTTAAAAGACTGAGTATGGCTACGTCCATGGACACAGGACTCACGCGACTACTGACACAGAGAAACCCTTTCTCATTAGCGGCTCCTGTTTAATTGTTGATCCAGGTCAACCGCAGTTTATACGAGGTCGTCTGCCTCGACCTAAGGCGCATGTAGGCCGTCTGTTGGGGATAAGAAATGTGAGCAAAGAACCCCCTGTTTTAATATCGACAGCTATGTCTGAGACGACCTGAAATGATAGTCTGTTATGTTTTCTCTTACATGTGACAATTTGGCGATCTTTATTGACACTTCGTGAGTGACAGACTCTTCTATTGTGAAATGTCGGCAATTAACTGCCTGTTCTAAATATCGACAGAAATGTCTTAGACGACATCAAATGATTGTTTGTGTGTTATGTTTTGTCTTTCACATGATAATATGTCAATCTATGTTGACACTTTGTGGGTGATACACCCTTCTATTGTGATTTCAAAGAGGTTACACCATAATACGTGGACACAGGTGGCACTCTGTTAAAAAAAACTACTGATAATGCTAACAAATGAGAGCATGACAGTGCACTATACATCAAAATGTTTAGGTAATTCTCCATTGTGAGTGTCTTTATCAGGACACAGAATAAATTATTCTGTCTATTATTATTTTATTGCTTTCCTTTGCCTTTCCCCCTCTTTTGTTTTTGGTTGGATTGTGAAACATGATAGGGCGAGCATATCCCAGGTACCTTTATGACCATATGCTGAACCACTAGAGAACACTAAATATGATAACTCTTCATAACCCTTTCATATTCAGAATAGGGTCTACACTTCATCTTTCCAATCCTGAAGAAACGCCACGGATTCTTTTGTACCACCAGTGCGTGAAACATGTCGACCTGACCAAGTATAAACCACTCAGTTTTTATACTTCACTCACAAGACAGTTGTGCTTCATATTTCCGCATCGACTGCCATTATTTTACTTCCTTTTTTAACCCTACCAAAGGGACCCCTTAATAAACTCATCACCGGACGCCCTTTAGGTAGTTTTAAATCAGACACACTCATTGGTCAGCTCCACACACCCGCATGCACCATCACGGCTGTTTTACTGCAAAGATCTCCGACAAAGAGCCCTCTCGCGGGGCCCATGGGGCATTGCAACGCTGGCCAGACGAGGAGCAAAAAGCCTGATTATGGCGCATGACACCCACATGGGTGTGTGAGGTTGTCACTTCCTAATAATGAAGATTCCCCTCACATTTCTCTTTTTCCAACCATTCTCTTTAATCCTTTCCAGACAGGAACAAGTACCCTAGTATTGTTGATACACATGTCAAACCTTTCTAAGGAGCATGGGTACTGGACATTGATTACGCTCCTTGTCCCTCTCTCATTTTGATATTTGTTAAAATAAAAAGAAAAGACTGGCTTGTTTTATTAAATAATGCTTTAATAAAAAATGTTTTGGTACAATCACTATTATTAAACATTACAGTGTGTAAATGCATGAAATATACATTTGATGATAGCTATTGGTGACTTTTTGACAAAGCAAATAGGTCTGCTTTGTATATGTTGATGTGCTGACATGTTGATAAAACCAATAGGCCCACTATGTCTTATATAATTTTATTTTGACCCTTTACCAAAACTAGTAGGTCTGCTTTATTTAAAATGGCACCCTATACATAACCTAGTCATGCATGCGCGCCTGTGGGAGTAGAACGCAGGGCTTGTGCACAGCTGAAAGGCATGTATGTCAAGGGCAGGCGCACTCCGGGGGTTGGTCGAGAGGCCACGCCTTGCACCCAACATCCTGCTTTGCACAGCTGGGAGTTCAAGGGGAGGGGGTTGTGCACAGGGCCTGCACCCAAACCCCCCTGGGTACTCGACCCCCTGCCATGGCCCGGTGCCCAACCCACCACTGATTTATTGCCCCTGCGCACTCCCCAGCACGCACGCCCTTAGGTTGACTTTGTCATGTAACGATATATAGAGTGTCATTTTAATTAAGGTAGACTTACTGGCTTTGTCAAACAGTCAGAATGCCAAAATATAAAAAGCAGCGGGCCTATTTGCTGAATTATTGAAAGATAAATTGACAAAAGTGGTTAACAATCAAGATATTATGAGATGTATCACTGACTGTTCCAATGGTAATGAGATTGTTTTTAAAAGTTTTGAAAAACACTGGGATATTCTGAAGTAGGATCGGGATTTTCATAATTTCTTCCTAATAAAACAGTTATAATGTTTAAAAGAGCACTTATGTTGAGAACTCTACTCCATCCTAGTGACACTATGAGATATAATCAAAGAACATAGAGTAAATCTTAGAAACTGATGTGGTTACCCAAGTCACCAAGAGGTTTCTTCAAAAGGGGTAATTGATCCTGTTGTAAATACTTAGTTGATAATTGTAAGCAATTTACTGATAGACATGGAACACAGACTTTTAATATTTATTCATTTATCAATTGTAATGCATCATGATTGTATGTGAGAGACTACTGGTCTACTAAGATAAAGTAAAAAAAAAGACGGTGAGGGCATTTAAGATGTCTCAGAAATCAAAGTTCTAAATATGCAGTGGCCGCACATATAAAAAAATAATCATAATTTGACATAATTGGACAAAATTTAATTATTGAGGATTGAACATACAGCACACAACAGAAGAGGAGAGGATGCTGAATCCAAGGTTAGGTCTCGAGGTGAAAGATGTTGAATAAATATATTAGCCCTTAACTGCTGGGCTCCCTCTCCCCCCCCCTCCCCCTCCCAGTGCTGATGTGCTGAGCTGTTATTGGGCTATTTGGGGTAATTCACACTTAGGGCTGCATATCTTGTTGTCCATATAAGGTATTCTCACAAATTTGCGTCCTTTTTTACCAACATCCTGGGGATTCAAAAGGTATACAGAGATTGTGCACCGAGAAAATAAACAAAACATAGCTACATTTTGAGTGTTTGGGGAAAAATACGATAAAAGTGCGCTGGATAAAAGAGTTTATTTCATTTTCTAAAAACGGCATCAACAAACATTTTGCTGTGCTAAAGTCATGATTGTCCCAGCTTTCAGGAACATGCCAAGCTGATTTTTAAAAAACATTTTTGTACCACAGTTTTGGCATTTTTTTAAATAAGTAGCCCATGTTTCCTATTTTTTTGCTTTCAACCTACTTCCACTTTGTGGTGGAAACCAGTGTGAAACACATGAGTGATCCAGGAAAGCTATAGATTTCTAAAAAGTAGACACAATTCTAAATTTAGCAAGGGATTATATGTGTAGATCCCTCAAGGTGTTTTCAAAGAAATTAACTGTTGAAATAAATAGGAAAAACTGCAATTTGTGACGTTTTCATCTGTAACTTTTTTCACATTGAATGATTTTCAAAAGCAATTTACCATTATGTCCACTGAACCCTTCTGGTTGTGCAGATATATAGTGTTTGTAGGTTCTCCAAGGACTCAAGGTACCCAGAGCCAACAAAAGGGCTTCACCGTGCAAATCTTTTTCTTTTTGTGCGGAATATACAAATTCATACGGGGAAATATGGGTATAAAGGAAACTTATGTATTTCTGAAATGAGCACAAGATATGGAGTTTATGAACAATGGTTATTTGTACATCACTGAATTTGGGGCTACCCGTACTAGCATATGATTAATAGGGTTTTTTCAAAATGTCTTCTTTCTTCGTGGGGACTCCCATTGACCTTGGTTTGATCAGTTCCAGTCACAGTCACTAAGCCCAACCACACAAGTGGAGCAGCGTTTTTATCAGCACAAATGTGGCAATGCCGGGATGTAGGAATCCTGTGGATTTCTGCGGATTCCGGAAGTTTCCATCACAGAAATGTAAGGAAAATGTGTGATTTCAGGCAGTGTTTTAGGTTTTCAGGGCATTGTGGGTAAGAAAACCTCAAGGGATTCACTCAAGGCATCCACCCTGGAATCCCCTTGTTGTCTAGTTTTCAAAAATGTCTGTGGTTGGTAGATTTCCATGGCACAGCCCCAAATCCCGCCGCTACCCCAATTGCTGATCTCTTCATCTAGCACTTTAGAGCCTTTTGTGACAACGGCTCTTGGCCCACCCACACAGGGAGGTATCATTTTTATCAGGAGGCCAGGGAAAAGGCTGTGTGGTAGGATATTTGTGACTCCCCACAGATTCTAGAAGATTTCTTCACAGAAATATGAAGAACATGTATGTTTATAATCAAAGTTTGAGGTTTGCAGGTCATTGTGGGTAAGAAAATAGTTTAGGATGCATGTGGAGCACACCACCCTGGACTCTCTCAGATATCTAGTTTTCAGAACTGTCTGGGTCTGGTAGGTTTTTAGAGGTGGCCACCTACCCTAGCCCAAAAAGTGGAACCATTCACTATTGCAAGTGGGAGGATATTGGGAGTTAGCCACACTCTCCTGGCTCATATGTAAAAATGACACCCAGAAGAATCAAATGTCCTCCAGGGATTTGGAATTCCTATATGCTAACACCCAGGACATATTGTTTGGGGTCAAGAGCAGCAGGTTTTCATGTGCATTTTGTCCTAGGGACAAGTAAGCCCAACCCCCTACAGCACAAACCATTTGACTGCCAGTTTACAGTACCACATAATGGATCAGGGAAGGGCATTGTCTGCAGTTATGGTAATATTTGTATCCATGTGATAATGCTGTTCAAACTTGTATTTATGGTTCATTGATGCAAAGCCTTTATTATTATGGTAAGCGCTGTAAGTAAATTGTGTTAGCTCTGACTGCACTACTTACAGAGTGTTCCAGTATAAAAATGTGTAGACGCACTTTCAAATTTTAGCAATATGAGGCTATAGAGAATGCTCCCAGAATGCTCTCTTATTAGATGCAAATATTTGGAGAAGCTTGAAAGCAAGATTGATGATTATTTGCTTTCAAAATAAAATGTTCACAAAAAAATGCAAGTTGGAAAGACATTTAGCTAAACTACTGTGAAATGTTAGGTACCATTTCTTGGCAGCATCATTTAGTATAATGTGTTGGTGTATGCTTGTATTTCCTAAAAATATTCATTATGAAAAATCAGTGTAACCAGTTTCAATAGGATTATAGGAAACGTAAAAACAAACAAGCATTGTCAAATCAAGTAGGTCTGAAATTGGTGGTCAGCCTTTTGGTTTCATCAGTGTGAAACTAGTTTTGGCATGGTTTTTGTAAAAACCTTACCGGTGTGGAAGCTGCTGAGCCCTCACCATTATAACAAACGAGAGAGAGGAGAGAGAGAGAGAGAGAGAGAGAGAGAATATTTTAATATACACTAACGGTCATGGTTAACGGCAGACCTAATTAGGAGCCCAATTAATAAAGAAAGTCTCAAAAGTGCACCCATGGCATATGTCCTTGTGTTAAGTGCAGTTATACAGCTTTCATGAATTCACAAGAATTTACAGAAGTAGGCCAAGAAATAGTACTCCCAGAAAATATCTGTGAACTGCATATTAGCATGAGAAAATATACATGGGCAGATTTGCTCATGCAAAAATCTGAGTGTTTGCAAGTTCACTTTCCCTCCAACCACTTTTTTCCCAACTCTGGAAGAAGTTTTACGTCTTCCATTGTCTGGAGTATATTTCCAACCTTTCTCAGTACGGGAAAAGATTACAGAAGAGTTGGTGAAAACATGCAAGTTAGTAGGTTTGCACACACTCAAAATGGCATTCCAACCCTGGTATTATTGCTTACCACTACCTTCAGCCCCAGTATGTAGATATGCAGAAACGTGGCAACATAAGGGAATTGCCAGTATTCAAACCCTACTATGATATGAGCCCAGGGCATAATCAGAAAGGATACATCATAGTTCTTCTATAGTGAATTTGCTGCCATAATTTGCAGCTGTATTACATGACACAAAAGGGACAAGTGGAGTTTGTTACAGGACAAGAAGATTTATGAAGCAACTTGCCCCATGGACAATTAGATATTTTATTAAATTCCACACCCCTGTGTCCTCTCTTGCTATTTGGATGAAAATCTTTAGTCCTCAAGGGAGCAAAAAGAGTGAGGTTTTAACTGTGAGGGTGGTGCCTGATTTTAGGATGGGCAAGATCCACCTCATTATTTTATAAAAAAATATATATTCTTATCATACAGTAGACTTTCTGCCCCTGCCCATAGGCAAATTCGGTGCACACTTCCTGTCTGCCACTGGGGGGTGACCAGTTTGTCCCTTTTGGGATGGGGTGCGCCCAGTGCTAGAGTGCAAAACACCTGCACCATTTGCCCCAAAGGCAAAATCCCTGGTGTCAAGTGGATTTTATACCACCCGGGGGCAAGTTTGGGGTGTCCTCCCCAATTGGGACAAGGCACTTACCTGTCCACAGCAGGGCAGAAAGACACTATTGACCCCTTTGGGGCAGCAGTATGGCTCAATGCTAGGGTAAACCACCCCATCGTTTTGGTTGTATTTGTGCCATTTTCAAATCCCAGGTGTCTTGGTGGTGTGGCAGATTAGTGGTGAATAACCTGTCCAATCCCCAGGAGGGGCACAAAAGTGTATTTGACACCGGGTGAGGGGAACTCCAGCCGATGCCCGGGGGCGGGGGACTTCCACTCCGCAAAACGTTTTCATGAATTCAGCCCCTAGTGTTCAGTAGGTTGTCTGCCCCTAGGGGGCAGATCAGGGGTGATTACCCCCATCTGTCTCCAGTAGGGTAAAAATACTGTTGCCCCATTTAGTTGGGGTGGGGACATAACCATGCCCATGGTGGGCAGCCCCCCCCCTATATTTACAAACATAAATGCATCTTCCCACAGGCTTTTGCCTCCCTGAGTGGGGCAGATGTGGGGCATTTATCCCCTCCTGTCCCACTGGGGGGGGGGCAGAAAGACTGTTGTCCCATTTACTTTGGATTGAGGCATGGCCGTGCCCACACTGGGTAGCTCCCACCCCTATATTTTCAAAGAGAAACCCCTTGTGTCCAGTGGGTCTTCTGATCCCTTGGAGGGGCTGATCAGGTGTCATTACTCCCATCTGCCTCCCTGGATGGAGAAAGACCGTTACTGTGTGAATTTGTGTTGGGGGAATGGCCATGCATTGTTGGGCTGCCCCCACCCCGATATGTTTATGGAAAGAAAGACTCCCTGGTGCCTAGTGAGTTTTATGCCCCCAGACGGTGCAGATGGGAGGTATTCACCCCCCATCTGCACCCAGGGGGCGGAGGCAGATAGACACACACACACGCACTCACACTCACTGGTAGGTAGTTATAGTTAGGACCTAGTTACTATCAAAAAGGTGAATTTCAGTTGCCTATACCTTTATACAGTTGAAAAATCTTCCTGAAATTTTCCCAAAAAAGTTAGCCCGTTACTTCAGATGCGGCCTAGTAATTCCCATAGGACCTTTAGACACGACTACAGACCGAAGTGCTAGACGGAATTACACCAAATATGGCAGAAAGATAGCTGTTGGTGCATAGATTGTGCTTTTTGTGATTCCATGTAAATCTGTTCAGTACTTCTGGAAATGTTAAGGAGAATCCAAATTTGTATATATAGGGATGCGGATCCTCCAGAGATCCAGCTGTCCCCTTGTTGAAATCTGATTGGCTGCCAACACTTCAACCAGGAAGTGTTTGCAGCCATCTTGGGACTCGACTTGAGGTGAGTCCCACAAAAAAACATAAATATTAAAGAAAGGGGGCGGGGTAGGAATACCTAGGGCTGGTGGAGGGGTCCCAGAAAAAATAAAATGTAGGTCAAATTTGCTGTGAAATAGCGGGTGGATCTGCGGATTTGTGGCAAAATTGAAAAAGAAAGAAGCGTAGGCTCCTGTGCTTATTTTTAAGGAAGCTCCTGGGTGAGCCACAACCCAGGGGCACTGCTTTCTTGCTGAAAGCGGAGCAATCGTCTATTTCTCCGCCTGCTGTTAAGCGAGCAGGGAAACAGATGAATTGCTTTCACACAAAGTGAGTGCATGTTTAGCAGCTCCCTGTGTGTGAAACCCAGGGCAACCAGACACACATGATTGAGCTCCGGGGAATGGGTTCCCTGGGGCCCGAAATCAGCCTTGGGAAGAGGGTTGTGCGGACCCCCTCCCTCATTTAATTAAGGGTTTTTCTCTGGGGATGAGGCCTCGGGCCCTATTTCGACCCAGGGAGGGGGGCAGAGTTAAAAAATATATATATATTTTTTTAGGCCGGGCCCTGAAGGATGGAGTCCCTGGTCAGAAATCTGCCCGGAGATGAGACGTGCCACTCCCCCCACCCATTTGCTCAAAATGCACAGCACCTCTCTCACACCCACTCAGACTTACACAAGCACTCACACACCCACTCAGAGACCCACACAGACATTCACACTACCACTCCCAGATCTATACAGGTACTCACAGACCCACTCAGAGCCTTACACGTGCTGTTACAGACCCACTCAATCACTACACACCCACTCACAGACCCAGGCAGATAATCCAGCCACTCAGACCCATTAAGACATAGTGCAGGGTGTTTACTGCAGGGCCTTGCTTTTAGCCAGGGCCTGTGCCAAACAAAGCTATTCACGCCCGAAGGCCATGCTTGGTGTGGAGATGGATGCTTGTGATGGGGGTTGGCTGCAGAGCCTGGCCTGTGGCCAGCCCCTGGCATGCACAGTCAAAGGTTAGGGGTTAGGTACATGTAGGGGGTTGACAGCAGGGCCTGGCAGGGAGTTAAAAGGCCATGCATGCCATGAAGTTGGATGCCTGTGGAGGGGTTTGCTGCAGTGACATGGTCATTGACATCACTGAGGACATCTCAAATGACCAGTGATGACATCATACAAGCACTTACACACCCACTGACACCCTCAAACTATCTGTGAAACACCGTCACACACCCACACATACCCACACAACCACTCGCACACTCACTCCCAGAACCATACAACCACTCACTCCCGTTCACTCCCGTTCACTCACTCACTCATATACTCATTGACACACCCATTCACACACCCATACCACTACTAATACACCCACTCACTCATCCAGGCAGTCACTAACACACCCACTCACTACTCCAAACACACTCTAAGACAGACATTAACTCAGCCATACTCCTACTCACAAAGTCACTCACTGAGCTATATAGTCCGTGACTAAGACAAGAACTCACCCACAAAGGCAATGAGACACCCCCCTAACTGAGCCATAATTACTCACTGAGACAGTTACTCACTGACAGACACAGATAGTGACACATCCACTCACTTGCTCACCCATGCAGCCACTCGCAAAACCACTCACAGTCCCATACAATCGTACACACAATCACTGATTCACACATATAGACACACACACTCACTCACACATACAGCCTTTTGCACACAAACGTACTCACTAATACATATAAGCAAATCCTGTGCACACGTGACAATGAGATTAAATTAGATCACAGAAATGATAACAGGTTTCAAAGAACAATGGAAAGATGTTTTTAATTCAAACGTTGTCTTCCATCAGTACAAAGAGCGCCAGCCGACACGTGTTTCATCAACAGTAAACAACTGTGAATCTTCAGGGCTGGGAAACAATATGATATTGGATCAAAACAAACCACAATGCAAAAGGAGTGACAATAAGTAAATAAAATAAAAAACATGGTTGTAACAAAGCATGAAACAATTGGTGTAACTCTATGTGAGAAAAAACAAGAGCCAATTGAAAAAAGGGGGTTAACAACAAAAAGGACAATGGCACGAGAAACTGAGCCAAAGGAAAAGGTTCAAAATGGAGACTTAATGGCAAAAGTCATGTAAGACAAACACATCTTGGAGAAAAATGTCTCACCAAGTGGTGTTACCAAAAAAGACATAATAATTACACGAAATGGTAGAGAAAATCTAGACAATTCAACATTGTATCCAGCAAAAACAGTTAGAAAGACAATTGTATTAAATACAACATCCTCAATTAAGCAAAATGAAGATTCGAGAACAAATGCAACAACTGAGAGGCAAAAGGGCAAAAAAACGGGCAAAAAAACGGGCAAAAAAACGAAGAACTTTGCGTAACAGGCTTAGCCCTACTGTTCCTTATACTGCCTCCACACGCTCTTGGCTCACACCGCACACCATTGGTTTCCACAAATGTGGATGCTGTGGTGTTTGCAAATGGGCATTGAATGGAGTCAAGGATTTCTCCAACCATCACAAACACCGTTTTGAAATCAGAGTCAACATCAACTGCAACACCAAATTCGTTGTGTATGTGCTTGAGTGCACATGCAAGAGCCAATACGTGGGCAGTACCATCAGAGCACTAAAAGAAAGAATCAGCGAACATGCCAGAGCCATCAACACCAACGACTCAAGATATCCTATGGCCATACACATAGGATCTTGCCCTACCCAAGGGATTCACAAAAGATTCTCCTTTTTTGGGATTGACATTGCCCCACCCAACATAAGAGGCGGTAACCGTGAGCTAAGACTAAGACGCCTTGAAGCAACCTGGATAATGCGTCTTCATACAGTGAGCCATGGCCAAAATTCTGACCACGAACTTCAATATTTCTTGGGTTCCTAACTCGGAGTGATCGTCTTTCTCCACTCATTAACCTTTTTTGCTGAAAACTCTTCTTGTGTTTTTCATATCAAGCCTTCTTAAACTTTTTTCATTACTTTGCTGTCCACTTTTACTTTCCACAACTTGCTCTCTCTTCCTTCCTTGTGTTTCACAACTAGCACTTATAGCTTTATTTTCCTATGTCCTAAACTTTCCATTATCTTGTTCTTTTATATACTGTGATATACACACTACTTCTAAAATACATGCTGTTTCCTTATTTTCACTTTTTCTCAGTACTTGCATTCTAAGTACGTATTATTCTCTCACACATATTTTTATTACTTCGTGATTACTTTAATTATGCTTCCTCTTCATTTTCTTTGTACATTCATCTCGCCAATTTTTTCCCCCCCCCCCCCCCCTTTTTTTGCCTACCATGGAATGTATTTTGAGTCTTATTTGCTCGTAATTGATTTTGCTTTATTTGCAACACCTGTACTGTTTATGTGGCATTGCTCACTCTTTTGCGTTTTCAATCATGCTTTTCTGCTTCATTCAACACTTGTTCACGTTTGTTTGCAACAACTTGATCCATTGGGCATAGTCTCTTCTCTGTGTTTAATTCACCCTTGTCATCACGAACCACACTTCCGGCTAATCTCACGAAGGTTAGCCTTCTAGTCCTCATTGTTTTTTTCCTTTATAACCGTTTTCCGGTTTCACCGCCATCCTCCCGCACTTCGGAAGCAAGTTCAGCTATAACGCACTGGCATACACAGGTATGTGTCTACTTCCCTTACGCTTTGGCCTTCTTGCCGTACTTATACTGTGCCCTTTAGTTGCTCATTCCTATCGTTTTTTCTAGCCCTTTGGTTTCCTGGTCGCACCGACCCTTGGGAGACTACTTCACTCGTATTCCCGACGGCTTTTCGTTCTTTTCCGTATGACATTGTTCAATTGGGTGAGTTTTGTAACTGTTGTCCTTCCGCATTACATTACGGTTTATTTATCCTTATGCCATATTCTCAGCTTGCTCCGCAGTTTTTGACGTTCTCTTTTCGTAGTCATAGTTGTTATTTCACTTTCGACTTAGACTTGTCGTTTTTCCGTATTTACATAGTGCTACGCACCCATATTAGTTGCATGCTTCAACACTTGTACATAGTGTTACTCACCGCATTTTAGTGGTATGCATTAGTGCCTTTTATCGTATTGCACTATTATGTACTTTTTTCACTCCGCCATGTCACCTCGTTTTTTTGCCCGTTTTTTTGCCCGTTTTTTTGCCCTTTTGCCTCTCAGTTGTTGCATTTGTTCTCGAATCTTCATTTTGCTTAATTGAGGATGTTGTATTTAATACAATTGTCTTTCTAACTGTTTTTGCTGGATACAATGTTGAATTGTCTAGATTTTCTCTACCATTTCGTGTAATTATTATGTCTTTTTTGGTAACACCACTTGGTGAGACATTTTTCTCCAAGATGTGTTTGTCTTACATGACTTTTGCCATTAAGTCTCCATTTTGAACCTTTTCCTTTGGCTCAGTTTCTCGTGCCATTGTCCTTTTTGTTGTTAACCCCCTTTTTTCAATTGGCTCTTGTTTTTTCTCACATAGAGTTACACCAATTGTTTCATGCTTTGTTACAACCATGTTTTTTATTTTATTTACTTATTGTCACTCCTTTTGCATTGTGGTTTGTTTTGATCCAATATCATATTGTTTCCCAGCCCTGAAGATTCACAGTTGTTTACTGTTGATGAAACACGTGTCGGCTGGCGCTCTTTGTACTGATGGAAGACAACGTTTGAATTAAAAACATCTTTCCATTGTTCTTTGAAACCTGTTATCATTTCTGTGATCTAATTTAATCTCATTGTCACGTGTGCACAGGATTTGCTTATAATTATTTTGGTATGGGCTTTTGTCCACACCTTATACAGGGGTTTTGGGTATTCCCCTGACCTGATTGCACCGTTAAGCATTGGTTCTTTGTTCTTCTGACTCCATCTGTCCGTTCATCTGCCTTAGCGCCATTTATCCTGTCTCCAAAACCCTCTCTGGTTCATATACGTTTCTATACAGGATAGGCTGCCATTGCAGAACGGTACCTCTCTCTTTTATCTCTTACCTATTATGGATAGGGATAAGATTGCATCAGAACTTTTCGAAAACTTGGAGAAGGGGTCCTACAAAAAGGATACACCATCAGGTGGAACTCCTAAAGAAGGCCTCAAGGACAAATTCATTAAACTTGAGAGGCTGAAGAAAACCGAAAACTCTAGATGGTGGGACAGTGCAACCCTTAAACAGTACTTAAGACTCAATAGAGTACCACGGGGTCTGCGCTCCCAAATCTTCCCTACTTTTGACGACCTGGATGATGATTTACTAGGCAAATGGGAGGAAGCACTCACAATCAACTCTAATACGCTTATCCACATTCTCATAGAGAACGCTGAACGCAAAGTAAAGAAATTACAAAGTGAAATCTCACAACTTGAAGTAGAAATCAAGGATCTCAATCTCAAAGAAGCTACTGAAAAGAACTACACCATTCTAAACGAAATACTCAACATACACCAAAACGAAATCAAGGACAGGAAGAGTAGACAGTTGAAGAGAGACGAGGCGGATTACAAGGAGGGACGTGTTTTCACTTTCGCCAAAAAATATGATGGACTGGTAAATCCGAACAAACAAAGCGACAATTCTGAGAGAGGAGAGACTTCTTCTGTCTCTTCAAGCACCTCTTCATTGAACACACCTGGTACTAGCGATACCGAAGCTGATCCCCAAGGGAGTACCAATACCTCCAATTTTTTACGCGAGGTCAGAACCATAAGAAGGGAAAACAGAACACAGCAAAGACAGAACATACTAGTAAAACCAGGAGAGGGAAGAGATCAGGCAAAAGACGAATACAAGAGGAAACTCAGATCGGGCGATCCCAACAAATAACTACCAACCCAGAGGAGGTCCAAGTCATCAATCTTTCCTCGACACCACTGAACAAAGATATGACCTCCCTTCTCAGCTTAGGCCTCAATTTCAACCCTCATGAAACTGGGGATCTCTGTAGAACGAAGATTGATCTTTTTAAGTTCATCAGAAATCTCAAACTGAAAAAATACTTTGCCTGTTCTCTCGGTGAAAAAAGGCTGTCTGAAACTATGAACCGGACCACCGTCCTTAACACACAGAGCATCAGAGAAATCAAAGATACTCATTTGCTCTTGACACTTAGCGAAATGGATGATCATCCTTATACACTGGAACGTCTACTTACGGAATTAGACATTGACATTGACCATACCATCGCCAGCGGACTCAAGGTGAAATCCAAATGGACACCGACATTACCGGGTAGCAATCCCATTGATATCTTCTACAATCTGGTGCTTGAAGATCTTAACAAACATGAACTCAAGTCTAGTAAATCCAGACACAAAGGCAGAGACAATCTATCAAGAAATGAGCGTTCGGCACTTGAGGAACTTACTTCCAATCACGACATAATCATTAAGGAGGCCGACAAAGGCGGAAATGTAATTGTCATGAACAAATCTGACTATCATGCTGAAATCCTCTCTCAACTAAACGACGCAACCTGCTATGAACCTCTCACCAACAATCCTACTAGCAACCTTACCAAACTGATTAACAAAAACCTAAGTGATTGGCACTCCCTTGGTTTACTAGACGACGAAGAAGTACTGTATATGAGGGTTGACAAACCTGTGTCTCCTTGGTTATACACCCTACCGAAAATACACAAGCATCCCACCCGACCGCCCGGCAGACCTATTGTCTCAGGGATAGGAGGCCCTACGGAACGACTAGCTCAATATGTGGATGTATTTCTCAATCCCCTGGTTAGGAACCTTCCATCTTTCATACAGGATACGAAACATATTCTGAGTGTTCTCGATGATGTCCAATGGCAACCAGGCATGATTATGGCAACACTAGATGTGGTGTCCTTATACACCTCAATCAAACCTGATCTTGGTCTTGAAGCGGTCACACAATTCTTGGAGGTCAGATCGGCCTCTCTTTGGCAACATACCAACATGTTAATATCCATGATGGATATAATACTTAAAAACAATTGCTTTTTGTTTGAAGGGAAATGGTACAAACAAACGAAAGGTGTAGCCATGGGCTCAAGGTTTTCACCTTCGTTCGCCAACCTCTACATGGGCTCATTAGAGGCAACCTGGATCTGGGGCATTAAGGGCGCAAGGTGGACCAATTCTATTGTATACTGGGGTCGTTACATCGACGATTGCTTTTTACTATGGTCTGGCACCCAAGAAGATCTCGACGACTTCTGCATCCACCTCAATGCAAATGATATGGACATGAAGTTCACATGCAACTGCAGTACCTCACACATCACCTTTTTGGATGTAGAATTTTATGTTAAGAGTAACACCTTACATAGTAGACTTTTTCGTAAGGAGACAGCATGTAACGCCATTCTCCATGCCACCAGCTCCCACCCCATACATCAGATTCGAGCCATTCCTTATGGTGAACTCGTGAGAGCTAGAAGGAACTGTAGTGAAGACACTGAATTCAAGAAATGCATGACTGACATGGGAAAAAGATTCTCTCAACGCGGATACGATACTAACCTTATCAATAAAGCTGCCAACAGAGTCATCAAAACGGACAGGAATAACACACTTCGACCCAAAACTCGGATCAAACCCACCCTTCAAACAACCAGACTGATCACCAACTACAATGGCCTGAGCTCTGTGATCAGAAGAAGCATGAACAAACATTGGAATATTCTGCTCACTGACAGAAATCTCAAAGAGATCATCACCACCAAGCCTTCGATCACATTCAGACGTGGAAGAACTTTGCGTAACAGGCTTAGCCCTACTGTTCCTTATACTGCCTCCACACGCTCTTGGCTCACACCGCACACCATTGGTTTCCACAAATGTGGATGCTGTGGTGTTTGCAAATGGGCATTGAATGGAGTCAAGGATTTCTCCAACCATCACAAACACCGTTTTGAAATCAGAGTCAACATCAACTGCAACACCAAATTCGTTGTGTATGTGCTTGAGTGCACATGCAAGAGCCAATACGTGGGCAGTACCATCAGAGCACTAAAAGAAAGAATCAGCGAACATGCCAGAGCCATCAACACCAACGACTCAAGATATCCTATGGCCATACACATAGGATCTTGCCCTACCCAAGGGATTCACAAAAGATTCTCCTTTTTTGGGATTGACATTGCCCCACCCAACATAAGAGGCGGTAACCGTGAGCTAAGACTAAGACGCCTTGAAGCAACCTGGATAATGCGTCTTCATACAGTGAGCCATGGCCAAAATTCTGACCACGAACTTCAATATTTCTTGGGTTCCTAACTCGGAGTGATCGTCTTTCTCCACTCATTAACCTTTTTTGCTGAAAACTCTTCTTGTGTTTTTCATATCAAGCCTTCTTAAACTTTTTTCATTACTTTGCTGTCCACTTTTACTTTCCACAACTTGCTCTCTCTTCCTTCCTTGTGTTTCACAACTAGCACTTATAGCTTTATTTTCCTATGTCCTAAACTTTCCATTATCTTGTTCTTTTATATACTGTGATATACACACTACTTCTAAAATACATGCTGTTTCCTTATTTTCACTTTTTCTCAGTACTTGCATTCTAAGTACGTATTATTCTCTCACACATATTTTTATTACTTCGTGATTACTTTAATTATGCTTCCTCTTCATTTTCTTTGTACATTCATCTCGCCAATTTTTTTTCCCCCCCCCCCCTTTTTTTGCCTACCATGGAATGTATTTTGAGTCTTATTTGCTCGTAATTGATTTTGCTTTATTTGCAACACCTGTACTGTTTATGTGGCATTGCTCACTCTTTTGCGTTTTCAATCATGCTTTTCTGCTTCATTCAACACTTGTTCACGTTTGTTTGCAACAACTTGATCCATTGGGCATAGTCTCTTCTCTGTGTTTAATTCACCCTTGTCATCACGAACCACACTTCCGGCTAATCTCACGAAGGTTAGCCTTCTAGTCCTCATTGTTTTTTTCCTTTATAACCGTTTTCCGGTTTCACCGCCATCCTCCCGCACTTCGGAAGCAAGTTCAGCTATAACGCACTGGCATACACAGGTATGTGTCTACTTCCCTTACGCTTTGGCCTTCTTGCCGTACTTATACTGTGCCCTTTAGTTGCTCATTCCTATCGTTTTTTCTAGCCCTTTGGTTTCCTGGTCGCACCGACCCTTGGGAGACTACTTCACTCGTATTCCCGACGGCTTTTCGTTCTTTTCCGTATGACATTGTTCAATTGGGTGAGTTTTGTAACTGTTGTCCTTCCGCATTACATTACGGTTTATTTATCCTTATGCCATATTCTCAGCTTGCTCCGCAGTTTTTGACGTTCTCTTTTCGTAGTCATAGTTGTTATTTCACTTTCGACTTAGACTTGTCGTTTTTCCGTATTTACATAGTGCTACGCACCCATATTAGTTGCATGCTTCAACACTTGTACATAGTGTTACTCACCGCATTTTAGTGGTATGCATTAGTGCCTTTTATCGTATTGCACTATTATGTACTTTTTTCACTCCGCCATGTCACCTCGTTTTTTTGCCCGTTTTTTTGCCCGTTTTTTTGCCCTTTTGCCTCTCAGTTGTTGCATTTGTTCTCGAATCTTCATTTTGCTTAATTGAGGATGTTGTATTTAATACAATTGTCTTTCTAACTGTTTTTGCTGGATACAATGTTGAATTGTCTAGATTTTCTCTACCATTTCGTGTAATTATTATGTCTTTTTTGGTAACACCACTTGGTGAGACATTTTTCTCCAAGATGTGTTTGTCTTACATGACTTTTGCCATTAAGTCTCCATTTTGAACCTTTTCCTTTGGCTCAGTTTCTCGTGCCATTGTCCTTTTTGTTGTTAACCCCCTTTTTTCAATTGGCTCTTGTTTTTTCTCACATAGAGTTACACCAATTGTTTCATGCTTTGTTACAACCATGTTTTTTATTTTATTTACTTATTGTCACTCCTTTTGCATTGTGGTTTGTTTTGATCCAATATCATATTGTTTCCCAGCCCTGAAGATTCACAGTTGTTTACTGTTGATGAAACACGTGTCGGCTGGCGCTCTTTGTACTGATGGAAGACAACGTTTGAATTAAAAACATCTTTCCATTGTTCTTTGAAACCTGTTATCATTTCTGTGATCTAATTTAATCTCATTGTCACGTGTGCACAGGATTTGCTTATAATTATTTTGGTATGGGCTTTTGTCCACACCTTATACAGGGGTTTTGGGTATTCCCCTGACCTGATTGCACCGTTAAGCATTGGTTCTTTGTTCTTCTGACTCCATCTGTCCGTTCATCTGCCTTAGCGCCATTTATCCTGTCTCCAAAACCCTCTCTGGTTCATGTACTCACTAATACAGTCACTGACAGAGAAATTCACTCACTTATACATACAGCCACTTCCACTCACTCACCCATACAGTCCACAACACACATCCATAGATTCTGCCATTGAGTCACTGACACTGCCACTAACTTATGCATACAACCACTCAGACACCCACTCGCTCACCAAATGCAGTCAGTCACACACTTTCCCATATATACTGAGACAGCCACTTATTAAACCCATTAAGAGACTCATATAGCTACTCACACATCCATGTACTTAGAACCACTAACATTCATTGGATGATGTCATCAGTGATGTCCTCAGTGATGCCATTTGAGATGTGATCAGTGATGTCACTGACCATATCATGAGTGATGTAATATGTGAGGTCATAAGCAGTGCATTGCGGGGACGCAAGTTATAGTTAGCTGAGCTAACTATAACTGTTGAATTTCTCTTTGTTTGTACGAGTGAAATCTGAGCCTAACTATAACGTCCCTGTAACATTTGGTTCTGTGAAAATATATATATGTGTGTGTATGTATGTATATATATTTATTGTTAGGTGGGCTTCCCTCCCAAAATAATATTTATAAATGAAGTTATACTTACCCTACATATGCTTGCCATTCGTGGAATAAGCATCTGCATAGTAAAGGCATGTATTGTAAAATTATACATTCATGTTGTACCAATGATAGCTATGCACACCTATGCTTGACACAACTGTATCTGTCTCTTTTTGCTCTCAGTGACACCAAAAAAAGCTGGGGCAAGCGGGGTAGTCTAATGGGACAGGAAGCAATTTCTGGTAGTCAAGTCAGCGAATGCAAGGGCACCCTCCTTCTGGCGAGCATTTTTATTTTTCGGCTTCATATCATTTATTGTAGTGTTATGTATCGCTCTCATAGAGAGCCCCTATCATTTTATTTCCGTTTGGAAGCCTCATAACACACTGCTATGACATAGCAACAGTTGATAGCAAAACTGGTTAACCCCTGTTGGGATCTCATAAAAGCCTTCCAGCCCAGGCTGACAGGCCTTCCTGAGAGCCTGTCAGCACAGCTCTGCTTGTCTGCTTTGACTGAAAGCAGAAAGCACAGCTGCAGTATGGGGAAGAAGGCAGGAAAGGTGGTGGCGGTTGGTCAAGGGTCGAAGGTATGTTTTTTTTTCTTTTTTGTATTTTTTATCCTTTTTGACAGGGATACATAACCGAAGCAATGTTATATATGGCTCCCCCATTACTACTCTGCCACTACATAGTAATTGAAAGCAGGGACAGATGATTTTGGGGCCCATGCATAACCTTATATTATTGATGGGTAAAAAGTGTATTACATGGATGTTTTTCACCTTAGGGTACTGTGTGACTTCTTAGACATCTCGAGCTTCGCACTCCTTGTCTATTTGATGTCACTAAGAACCCCTCAGCGAAACATTTGCCCATAATTCCTTGTTACCCATATATAATTCTATATATTTACAATTCTTAGGTTGAAGGGAACAATGGATTCTTTTGATAGTTCCAGTACATGGCCATGCTGACACAGGTTCCGAATACAGTATGCTATATATCCTGATGCTCCGGAGAGATGTTCCTAGTTTTCGGCACCCTCAGGGCAACACTTTGGTGACTGCAAAGTTACCAGTTTTAGTCCTGCCTATAAATATTTGCGGAATTTGTAACTTTCCCCAAAATATTCCCAGGACTGGATTTGAATAGCAAATAGGCCTCCTTGACTAGTTAGAGGAATGTCTCATCAGAAGTGATAGGACTGGAGATAGAATAGTACATTTGACTTATCAGTGTCTCCCACCCTGCCCTCGAGGGCGCAACTTGTGGCAAGTAACAAAAATATGCTTCTGGAGATCATTAAATTCAAATTCATACCTGTTTCTTAACATTTTATGTTACTTTATGAAATTAGTCACGTTTGATTTCTGGCAAATATTTTCTTTATTTTAGTTTAAATTCCAATTCTGTTATTAAATTTCAACATCTGTTCCTTTTTTATGCTCTTCCCTGTTTAAAACTCAAGGCCTCTTAAAAGCGCCCCTGCAGTAATTCACGACAAACCCAACTATAATTTCTTCTACCGAAGACGCTCTCCCCTTACATCTCTATTGCACGAGACAGGATAGTGGCCATTTACCATCCAGCGCTCTGAAGCAACACATGTTACATACAGGTGGCACCTCACGAACTCTTACATAAATAACTACAACTCGCACTATGAAGCACCTAAGGTTTTGGCATCTAGGGGACGGCAACATGTTTAGATACTCGTCTGTATATATTACAAAAGGTGCATCCTTGTTACTCTGTGGCCTGTTAGAGAGTGTTCGTGTCGTACTGCTGCTACAGCGTATTTAATCGTTCAACCTCAGTGTAAGTATTTGACTTCGTTGTAAATTGTTTTCTTTTTTATTTTCTCTGGTATTTATTTTCCCCTTTTCTTCGTACTCGCTGTGCAGTAGCATCAATTAGAGGTTTGGTTGGCACAGAGGCATCACATGCTTCAGAGAATCTCATGACCGTTTTCCTGTTGGCTTCAAAAGTTTAAATAAGGTGAACATTTCTCTGTTGTTTGTTATACTGTATATATTTTAAAGGCTACAGCAAAAGCTTAGGGAAATGTTATGGGGTGGAGCAAAAGAAGGCTGGCAAAACATTGCTGTATAAGTGCTTTAGGCCTGGAAATAGTATGGAATACACTCAAAAGTAAAGTATTTTACAATGCGTGATTCGTATTTTATTTAATTGACATAATGCCACAAAGGAATTATTTAATTTTTAAGCTGAGTTCTGATTTTTTTTTTAACTCTAATTAGAACATGAAACTTTCCTTCGGACTTCAGGTTTCAGGCTAATGTTTTTCCCACTAAAATACTTTTCTTTGGCCATTTTTAAAGACCATGGAGTTGGCACAGTTTTTCTGCAGTTTAGAGTGAGCGAGCGAGCGGACCTTGAGTTTTTCTCCCCCGTCCCTCTTTGTTGGAGTGGGGCTATTTTAAGTTGTGTTAAGTAAATAGCGAACGGTTTGTATATTGAATTGAACACACACACTAGATAAACCGTGAACCACGCTGATTTTGGGCCCATTAGTGGCGCGTGCACTTTCATCTGTTAAGGTATCTAAGTGGGAAAATGTGGTTGCTGCAGACTTCCGTTTGCAACTTTCAAGTCACGAGTTTTGATTCCTCTCGGGGCCAGCTCAACCTTTCATCTGTTTGTTATTAAAAGTACCATTGAGCTGGGGAACAGTAAACTCCAATATTAACAGTATTATGGAACTGCACGAATGGCAGCAAGCCGACTCCATAATATAGACTCTTGTTTTAATGTTGAATTAGCGCTGCCTAGGAGAGACCTAAAAAGACATTGGCATTTATAATGCCAATAACTCCAACCCCAACAAATGCGAGACCGATTGCATTTTCAATGCAATAGGTATTGCATTTGAGCTGTTGGCATTGAAAATGACGGTGGATTTTACTTATGCTTGTTTATACCATTGACAAAAGTGCTGTGCAAATATAATTCCACTGCAAATAAAAACAAAACTAAACTTTCAGCCCTTTTTTAATTGGCTCCTGTCCTTGTCATTTGTAAATAGTGTTTTTTCATTGACTATTAGGCTTAGTGGTCCCTCCTTAGTACTACCTTGTCTCTTCTTGTAACCTTCCATGAGAACACTTCCTGGTACATGTGTTGTTGCTTCCTAAGTTTTAATTACAGCCTCACAGCACTGCTTGTTTATAGGGTTTACAGACAGGACATAAGCTTTGTCCTCTGTAAAGCCGGTGGTGGTCACTTTACTCACTAGTACATCTCACATTTGTATGAGACCTTCTCTCAATTTCCCTTACTCAGCTCCACACAGAGTAGAACCTAATCCAGAATTGATATAATAATTATTTTCTCACATTTCAAAGCTACTAATTTTATATATGGAGATAGCTAGTTGAATGTATTTGTGGTACTGTCTTCCATGCAATGCATTATGGGTAGGGTGCATTTACCGCATCTTCTGCAGGGTGCATTACCATATGTGACCAAAAGAGGTCCCCTCGGACCCCTTTTGGCCACATATGGTACTGCACCCTGTAACATGTCTAGATAAACAAGAATTGGCATTTATAATGCCAGTAACTCCAACTTCAACATTTGCAAGACCAATTGCATTTCCAATGCAATAGGTCTCGAATTTGTTAAAGTTAGAGCTGTTGTTGTTGAAAATGTTTTCCACTTTTGCTTTTTATTCCATTGGCAATAGTGCAAAGCAAATACAATAATTCCACTGCAAATAGAAACAAAACTAAACATTCTGCCCCATTTTTATAATTGGCCCGTGTCCCGGTCCTTTGTAAATGGTGGCTTTTCATTGGTCAATAGGCTTAGTAGTGCCTCCTCAATACTGCCTTGTCTCTTCTCATAACCTCCCATGAGTACACTTCCTGGTACGTGTGGTGTTACTCCCTAAGTTTTAATTACAGCCTCAGAGCACTACTTTCTTAAGGGGTTTACAGACCAAAGAAAATATGTGTCCTCTCTACAGCTGGCAGTGGTTACTTTACTCACTAGCACATCTCACATTTATATGAGACCTTCCATTAAGTTCCCTTCATCAGCTCCATACAGAGTAGAACCTAATCCGGAATTAATATAATAATTATTTTGTCACATATCAAAGCTGCAAACTTTATATATGGACATAGCTATTTGAATGTACCCGTGGTACTGTCTTGCATGCAATGCATTATGGGTAGGGTGGATTTACCATAATGTACTGCAGGATACAGTATATGTGGCCAAAAGAGGTCCCATGGGACCTCTTTTGGCCACATATGGTACTGCACCCTATAACATGGCTAGGCAAAAAACATTGGCATTTATAATAACAATAACTCCAACTTTGCAGGGTGCTGTACTATATGTTGCCAAAAGAGGCCCCATGCGACCTCTTTTGGCTACATATGGTTCTGCACCCTGCAACATGGCTAGGTAAAACAAGCTTTTGCAATGCAATAGGTCTCGCATGTACGCGTGTTTGAGCTACTGGCATTGTAAATTACAATGCCTTTTATTTATGTTTTGTTATTTAAAACATAAATAAAAGGCATTGTCGTTTACAATGCCAATTGCTAAAATTTGCGTAAATGCGAGACCTATTGCATTGCAAATGCTTGTTCTTTAGATTCTGAACTACAAATCCCAAAATGTTCAGAAAGTCTCAAGACTGGATACAATAGGGAAACCTGATCTAGGACAAAGTGAAAGCTCCATCGATGGGTTTAAAACCCACTTATTTATTATATAGTACAAAATATCTACAACTGTACACTAGAGAGGGTATTTCCTGCAACCTCAGAGTATCTTGGTCTTAGACAGTCACATGGCCTTCAGCTTCATGTTTGTATGTAATTATATGACTCCTCTGTGATTTGCATTACCCTTTGCATTTGCAGTAGCTAGCACATTATCCTTTATAACATAAACATGCGAAGACCCTATTGGATGCCAAGGAAGTCTGACTGAGAGTTTGGCCTTTTCAGACTCCCACTGATTGAAATCCATAACTCACAGGAATGATCATTTCCCTGAATTACCCAAAATATTTCTCTCGTATGTATTTTGTTTTTTTTGATAAAACACTTCATGTCTTGTTCCAGTTATGTCAGAGTGCCAGATGGATCACAGAAGGTGAAATACAAAAAGGGGGGGGGGGGATTCTATTCCAAGGAGTGATTATTGGATCCTAATATGATATTCTAAAGTGGCTACTCCAGAGGAGTGGAGTTTAGTTGCATACACACTGGAACAGTTCAGTTTTCAGGCCGCTCCTTAAAAGTTTGGTTCTGCCCTAAGGCTTTTGTTCATCGAGTTTCACAGTCTGGACCACTCTGTGTTGTTTATTCCCTCTGACAAATCGTTTGGGGATTTTTAAGGGATTTATATTTGAGGGAGCGTTGGATACATAGTGAGTATTCTGGGCTTCTGCTGCAGTAATCCTTGAACTTGATGTAAAGGACATAAAGCTATATACCTCCATCTACTAGGGGCCAATCAAGCACAGGTGGGCTTATCTGGTAACATCAAAGTAAATTCAGGAACATTCTGACCACTGGGATCTGGAATCTTTGAAACCTTTGAGTGAACCTAGATGATTACAAAGGCTCTTGCCTACTTCACCTGGTGGTGAATTCAGAGGAGTGAAAGGGTTTTCTGGAAGGGTTGTATGACATTACAGCACATGCTTTTGCCATGCATGCCTTTACCACACATCTGCCTTTACCAATCAGCCCTTTACCTCACAGGTAAGTATAGATAAGGTAAGATGTATATTCTGAATAGATTTTTTTAAAATCTTTGTTGGGGCACCCCCCATTTATTTTCAATACATTCATTTTATTTTTATTGAAAGGGACCCCTCAACACCCTTATTTATTATGCATACCACCATATGCCCCTTACCCACACCAAAACCCTAAAATACCCATATAACTCTGCACCTCTACCCACCCCTAAACCCTCAAAATACCTATACCACCCTATACCCCTAAACCCTAAAAATACCACTGCCACCCTGCGCCCCATCCACCCTAAACCTTAAAATACCTTTAGCACACTATGCCCCTACCCAACCTCATCCCTAAAAATCCAATATCCACCCAATGCCCTTACCTACCCCATAACCCTAAAAATGCCCTTCCAACCCAATACTCTTACCCACCTCTAAACCCTAGTAATACCCTTCCCGCCCAATGACTAGACCCATCCATAAACCCTAAAAACACCCGTATAACCCAATACCCTTATCCACCCCTATGTGCATACATATTCAAGCAAAAGGCACAAACCGTTACATGGCGAAGTCTTAGGCTCACAGCTTTGAAGGAGACCGGACGCCGAGGAAACTGGCCACTGTTAACACAGTACGTGAAACTTTGACAAGCGGGGAGATGAGCGGGGCAGAAAACGTGGCAGGGAAGCTGAGCGCTGTCAAGCCCAGCTTCGCAGGATCCGGTTGCAGCAGAATATGGTCCACCTCCAGATATGACCCACACCCAACCACTAAAGGGAACTGGGTGTGCGAAAGATCAGGCGGGGGAAAGGAAAGGAAGGGACAGCAGTGGATAAAAGGATCTGAAACAACAAAACAGACAGGTATAACATACAATACCACACTACTCTCAATAAGGTCTCACTAGGAAGGAGGTATACCAGTCCTAACACAAAGTCTCCACACCTTATACCAGCCGGCTCTCATAACGCCCTCTTGGGACCTGAATAGTTCGAGCGTATGAGTGACCCTCCTGATATGCCTCTCAGGGCTCACCACTTGTCCTGCTCAAAAGTCACAAACATACGATCCACTGGAGATGTATAAGCTCTCCCTCGCTGCACCCCACTATTGTCTTTCCCTGATTCTTATTTCCCCAGGTCGGCCCTTTTCCAGCCTGGACCTGTGTCTCCAAATGTTCCACCCTAGGCGCCCTGTTCCCCGTAGGCCAATGTCTCGTACTTGGTCTATGACTGACGGATTGGAAAGCACACTCGGTTAACTCACCCAGGATGCAATCCTATATGGTTCTAGCGCCGGCTTTCTGGGCAAGAGGGTTTCTCTCTCACCTGGCGGCCGCTGCCGTTGCCTCTGCCGAGACGCTCTGTCTCTTCCCAGTGCGTGCCTCTCAAGGAGACGCCCTCGACCAGTTAGGGCAATGCCTCCGGGGCTGCTCGCACCAACGGTCTGCTCTGTTCGATGGCGGTTCGCGTCTTCCGCTAGCGCCCTCCTCGTAGTCTCCGTCCTGCTCAGCGCCGTGACTCCAACGGCGATCCGCGGTTCGCGTCTTCCGCTAGCGCCCTCCTCGTAGTCTCCGTCCTGCTCAGCGCCGTGACTCCAACGGCGATCCGCGTTCTCCCTCCTCCGCTCGCCGCCGAGGAAGAGAACAATCCCGAGTCCCAAAATTACGCGCAACTTCCTGTGCGCCCGCGCTTCCTATATCCTGTGAGCCCCCGAGGCTCATGGGTATTGTAGTTCTTGGGTGGCGCGGCACGGTCGGATCCTGACAGTTGGTCCCCCTCCCCTAGCGCCTTCCAGGCCCGGGTTTCAGGGGGAATCGGCGGTGAAAGGAGCGGATGGCTCTGGGCGCGTGTAGATTGCTCCATGGTTCCCATGAGTCATCTTCTGCTGGATATCCTTTCCAGGAGATGAGATACCACAACTCTCCTCTCTTGAGTTTTGAATCTTTTATGCTTCGGACTTCATATTCCAGACCTTCATCCTGTAGTATCAGAGGTGGTGCTTGTTGGCGAGCGCCTCGTGCCGGCTTTAGCAGGCTGCAATGGAACACCGGGTGAATGTGTAGCGTCCCCGGAAACTTCAATTTATACGTCACAGGATTGATTTGACGGAGAACCTGGTAGGGCCCTATGTAGCGTGGATGAAAGATGCTTCGCATCTTAAATCGGATGTTCTTTGTTGACAACCAGACTCGATCCCCGATCTGGTACTGCGGTCCCTCTCTTCTGTGTCGGTCTTCCCATCTTTTGTAAGTTGCTTTAGCTTGCAGTAGATGTTTTCTCACCTGGCGATGTACCGACAGAAGTTTCTTGACTTGTGACAGTACCAAGGGCTGGTTTCGTACTTCTTCGGGAAAGGAGATAGGCAGTACCTTTGCTTCGAACCCAAACGTGGCATGGAACGGAGAGAGGCCAATGGAGCTGTGCCACGCGTTGTTGTAGGCTAGTTCCGCCATCCAAAGCATGTCGATCCATGACTCCTGAGCCTCTCGGGCGTAACATCGAAGGTACTATTTTAGGGTTTGGATCAACCTCTCCGTTTGTCCATCTGTCTGCGGGTGGAAGCTGGTTGATAGAGATGACTCGATGTGTAGGGCCTTACACCATCCTTTCCAAAACCTCGCTATGAATTGCGGGCCTCTGTCCGAAATGATGACTTCTGGTAGGCCGTGCAACCGGACCACATGGGTTAAGAGGAGTTGTGCCGTGGCTCTGGCTGTGGGGAGGTTAACACAAGGGATGAAATGCCCCATCTTCGTGAGCCCATCCACTACCACCATGATGGCGGTGTTTCCTTTCTCCTGGGGTAAGCCTGTAACAAAGTCCATACTGATGTTCTGCCAAGGGCGACGTGGAGTGGGTAAAGGCATGAGCATTCCTTGTCTTCCCCGTGTGTCAGTTTTTGCTCTCGCACACACTTCACATTGCGCCACCCAGGATGTGATGTCCTTTGGGAGAGAGGTCCACCAAAAGTGACGTTGTACTATTTGCAAGGTCTTTTTTCTTCCTGGATGTCCTGTTAATGGGGAGACGTGGCACCATTCGAATGCCTTTTTCTGTAGTTCTTTGGACGGCAGGAATACCTTGTTTTTATAAAAAGGCAACCCGTCTTTCACTGACCGATGTCCCTTGCCTTGCGCCCAGTTGTCCCAATCCACTCGTGGGCTCAGTCTTCTTATCTCTGACCGAAAATTTTCCGCTTGTACCACGCACAGCACTTTTGAGGGATGGATGATGTGTTCCAGCCTGGGTTCTTGGGGGACATGATCGGAGGTCTTCTGCCTGGACAAGGAGTCCGCTTTTTTGTTATCCACTCCAGGACGGTAGGTCACCACGAAATCGTACCCAGCGAAGAACAGCATCCACCTCATTTGTCTTTGGGAAAGGTGTCTCGCAGATTTCATGTATTGGAGGTTTCGGTGGTCGGAATATACTGTGACGGGATGTTGGGCTCCCCATAGATAATGCCTCCATTCTTGAAAGGCTTTCTTAATTGCTAAAAGTTCTTTTTCGGCCACAGTATAATTTCTCTCGGCGGGATTCAGTTTTCTGGACATATACGCCACGGGGTGTAGTTGACCGGTATCTTGATTCCTTTGCGATAGGATGTCCCCCTATTGCCTCGTCCGAGGCATCCGCCTCCACCACGAAGGGGTGTTCTGGTCGTGGGTGCGCTAGTACGGGAGCAGTTGTGAAGGCGTTTTTTAGATATGCGAAAGCGGCTTGCGCTTCCTCAGTCCATTGGAATGGCTCCCCTTTTTTCAGCAGTCTCGTGATGGGTACGGCTACCTGAGAGAAATGTTGGATGAATCGGCGGTAGTAGTTTGCAAAGCCCAAGAAGCTTTGGACCTCACGTACGTTCTTGGGAGTGGGCCATTCTTGGACTGCCACCACCTTTCTCTCAGCCATGCGCAACCCTGCCGGACTAAGCATGACCCCTAGGAACTCAACCTGAGTCACTCCAAATTCGCACTTACTTAATTTGCAATAAAGCGAATGCAATCTTAGGGTGTTCAGTACTCGACGAACTTGTTCAACCAGCTCAACCTTTCATCTGTTTGTTATTAAAAGTACCATTGAGCTGGGGAACAGTAAACTCCAATATTAACAGTATTATGGAACTGCACGAATGGCAGCAAGCCGACTCCATAATATAGACTCTTGTTTTAATGTTGAATTAGCGCTGCCTAGGAGAGACCTAAAAAGACATTGGCATTTATAATGCCAATAACTCCAACCCCAACAAATGCGAGACCGATTGCATTTTCAATGCAATAGGTATTGCATTTGAGCTGTTGGCATTGAAAATGACGGTGGATTTTACTTATGCTTGTTTATACCATTGACAAAAGTGCTGTGCAAATATAATTCCACTGCAAATAAAAACAAAACTAAACTTTCAGCCCTTTTTTAATTGGCTCCTGTCCTTGTCATTTGTAAATAGTGTTTTTTCATTGACTATTAGGCTTAGTGGTCCCTCCTTAGTACTACCTTGTCTCTTCTTGTAACCTTCCATGAGAACACTTCCTGGTACATGTGTTGTTGCTTCCTAAGTTTTAATTACAGCCTCACAGCACTGCTTGTTTATAGGGTTTACAGACAGGACATAAGCTTTGTCCTCTGTAAAGCCGGTGGTGGTCACTTTACTCACTAGTACATCTCACATTTGTATGAGACCTTCTCTCAATTTCCCTTACTCAGCTCCACACAGAGTAGAACCTAATCCAGAATTGATATAATAATTATTTTCTCACATTTCAAAGCTACTAATTTTATATATGGAGATAGCTAGTTGAATGTATTTGTGGTACTGTCTTCCATGCAATGCATTATGGGTAGGGTGCATTTACCGCATCTTCTGCAGGGTGCATTACCATATGTGACCAAAAGAGGTCCCCTCGGACCCCTTTTGGCCACATATGGTACTGCACCCTGTAACATGTCTAGATAAACAAGAATTGGCATTTATAATGCCAGTAACTCCAACTTCAACATTTGCAAGACCAATTGCATTTCCAATGCAATAGGTCTCGAATTTGTTAAAGTTAGAGCTGTTGTTGTTGAAAATGTTTTCCACTTTTGCTTTTTATTCCATTGGCAATAGTGCAAAGCAAATACAATAATTCCACTGCAAATAGAAACAAAACTAAACATTCTGCCCCATTTTTATAATTGGCCCGTGTCCCGGTCCTTTGTAAATGGTGGCTTTTCATTGGTCAATAGGCTTAGTAGTGCCTCCTCAATACTGCCTTGTCTCTTCTCATAACCTCCCATGAGTACACTTCCTGGTACGTGTGGTGTTACTCCCTAAGTTTTAATTACAGCCTCAGAGCACTACTTTCTTAAGGGGTTTACAGACCAAAGAAAATATGTGTCCTCTCTACAGCTGGCAGTGGTTACTTTACTCACTAGCACATCTCACATTTATATGAGACCTTCCATTAAGTTCCCTTCATCAGCTCCATACAGAGTAGAACCTAATCCGGAATTAATATAATAATTATTTTGTCACATATCAAAGCTGCAAACTTTATATATGGACATAGCTATTTGAATGTACCCGTGGTACTGTCTTGCATGCAATGCATTATGGGTAGGGTGGATTTACCATAATGTACTGCAGGATACAGTATATGTGGCCAAAAGAGGTCCCATGGGACCTCTTTTGGCCACATATGGTACTGCACCCTATAACATGGCTAGGCAAAAAACATTGGCATTTATAATAACAATAACTCCAACTTTGCAGGGTGCTGTACTATATGTTGCCAAAAGAGGCCCCATGCGACCTCTTTTGGCTACATATGGTTCTGCACCCTGCAACATGGCTAGGTAAAACAAGCTTTTGCAATGCAATAGGTCTCGCATGTACGCGTGTTTGAGCTACTGGCATTGTAAATTACAATGCCTTTTATTTATGTTTTGTTATTTAAAACATAAATAAAAGGCATTGTCGTTTACAATGCCAATTGCTAAAATTTGCGTAAATGCGAGACCTATTGCATTGCAAATGCTTGTTCTTTAGATTCTGAACTACAAATCCCAAAATGTTCAGAAAGTCTCAAGACTGGATACAATAGGGAAACCTGATCTAGGACAAAGTGAAAGCTCCATCGATGGGTTTAAAACCCACTTATTTATTATATAGTACAAAATATCTACAACTGTACACTAGAGAGGGTATTTCCTGCAACCTCAGAGTATCTTGGTCTTAGACAGTCACATGGCCTTCAGCTTCATGTTTGTATGTAATTATATGACTCCTCTGTGATTTGCATTACCCTTTGCATTTGCAGTAGCTAGCACATTATCCTTTATAACATAAACATGCGAAGACCCTATTGGATGCCAAGGAAGTCTGACTGAGAGTTTGGCCTTTTCAGACTCCCACTGATTGAAATCCATAACTCACAGGAATGATCATTTCCCTGAATTACCCAAAATATTTCTCTCGTATGTATTTTGTTTTTTTTGATAAAACACTTCATGTCTTGTTCCAGTTATGTCAGAGTGCCAGATGGATCACAGAAGGTGAAATACAAAAAGGGGGGGGGGGGATTCTATTCCAAGGAGTGATTATTGGATCCTAATATGATATTCTAAAGTGGCTACTCCAGAGGAGTGGAGTTTAGTTGCATACACACTGGAACAGTTCAGTTTTCAGGCCGCTCCTTAAAAGTTTGGTTCTGCCCTAAGGCTTTTGTTCATCGAGTTTCACAGTCTGGACCACTCTGTGTTGTTTATTCCCTCTGACAAATCGTTTGGGGATTTTTAAGGGATTTATATTTGAGGGAGCGTTGGATACATAGTGAGTATTCTGGGCTTCTGCTGCAGTAATCCTTGAACTTGATGTAAAGGACATAAAGCTATATACCTCCATCTACTAGGGGCCAATCAAGCACAGGTGGGCTTATCTGGTAACATCAAAGTAAATTCAGGAACATTCTGACCACTGGGATCTGGAATCTTTGAAACCTTTGAGTGAACCTAGATGATTACAAAGGCTCTTGCCTACTTCACCTGGTGGTGAATTCAGAGGAGTGAAAGGGTTTTCTGGAAGGGTTGTATGACATTACAGCACATGCTTTTGCCATGCATGCCTTTACCACACATCTGCCTTTACCAATCAGCCCTTTACCTCACAGGTAAGTATAGATAAGGTAAGATGTATATTCTGAATAGATTTTTTTAAAATCTTTGTTGGGGCACCCCCCATTTATTTTCAATACATTCATTTTATTTTTATTGAAAGGGACCCCTCAACACCCTTATTTATTATGCATACCACCATATGCCCCTTACCCACACCAAAACCCTAAAATACCCATATAACTCTGCACCTCTACCCACCCCTAAACCCTCAAAATACCTATACCACCCTATACCCCTAAACCCTAAAAATACCACTGCCACCCTGCGCCCCATCCACCCTAAACCTTAAAATACCTTTAGCACACTATGCCCCTACCCAACCTCATCCCTAAAAATCCAATATCCACCCAATGCCCTTACCTACCCCATAACCCTAAAAATGCCCTTCCAACCCAATACTCTTACCCACCTCTAAACCCTAGTAATACCCTTCCCGCCCAATGACTAGACCCATCCATAAACCCTAAAAACACCCGTATAACCCAATACCCTTATCCACCCCTATGTGCATACATATTCAAGCAAAAGGCACAAACCGTTACATGGCGAAGTCTTAGGCTCACAGCTTTGAAGGAGACCGGACGCCGAGGAAACTGGCCACTGTTAACACAGTACGTGAAACTTTGACAAGCGGGGAGATGAGCGGGGCAGAAAACGTGGCAGGGAAGCTGAGCGCTGTCAAGCCCAGCTTCGCAGGATCCGGTTGCAGCAGAATATGGTCCACCTCCAGATATGACCCACACCCAACCACTAAAGGGAACTGGGTGTGCGAAAGATCAGGCGGGGGAAAGGAAAGGAAGGGACAGCAGTGGATAAAAGGATCTGAAACAACAAAACAGACAGGTATAACATACAATACCACACTACTCTCAATAAGGTCTCACTAGGAAGGAGGTATACCAGTCCTAACACAAAGTCTCCACACCTTATACCAGCCGGCTCTCATAACGCCCTCTTGGGACCTGAATAGTTCGAGCGTATGAGTGACCCTCCTGATATGCCTCTCAGGGCTCACCACTTGTCCTGCTCAAAAGTCACAAACATACGATCCACTGGAGATGTATAAGCTCTCCCTCGCTGCACCCCACTATTGTCTTTCCCTGATTCTTATTTCCCCAGGTCGGCCCTTTTCCAGCCTGGACCTGTGTCTCCAAATGTTCCACCCTAGGCGCCCTGTTCCCCGTAGGCCAATGTCTCGTACTTGGTCTATGACTGACGGATTGGAAAGCACACTCGGTTAACTCACCCAGGATGCAATCCTATATGGTTCTAGCGCCGGCTTTCTGGGCAAGAGGGTTTCTCTCTCACCTGGCGGCCGCTGCCGTTGCCTCTGCCGAGACGCTCTGTCTCTTCCCAGTGCGTGCCTCTCAAGGAGACGCCCTCGACCAGTTAGGGCAATGCCTCCGGGGCTGCTCGCACCAACGGTCTGCTCTGTTCGATGGCGGTTCGCGTCTTCCGCTAGCGCCCTCCTCGTAGTCTCCGTCCTGCTCAGCGCCGTGACTCCAACGGCGATCCGCGGTTCGCGTCTTCCGCTAGCGCCCTCCTCGTAGTCTCCGTCCTGCTCAGCGCCGTGACTCCAACGGCGATCCGCGTTCTCCCTCCTCCGCTCGCCGCCGAGGAAGAGAACAATCCCGAGTCCCAAAATTACGCGCAACTTCCTGTGCGCCCGCGCTTCCTATATCCTGTGAGCCCCCGAGGCTCATGGGTATTGTAGTTCTTGGGTGGCGCGGCACGGTCGGATCCTGACAGTTGGTCCCCCTCCCCTAGCGCCTTCCAGGCCCGGGTTTCAGGGGGAATCGGCGGTGAAAGGAGCGGATGGCTCTGGGCGCGTGTAGATTGCTCCATGGTTCCCATGAGTCATCTTCTGCTGGATATCCTTTCCAGGAGATGAGATACCACAACTCTCCTCTCTTGAGTTTTGAATCTTTTATGCTTCGGACTTCATATTCCAGACCTTCATCCTGTAGTATCAGAGGTGGTGCTTGTTGGCGAGCGCCTCGTGCCGGCTTTAGCAGGCTGCAATGGAACACCGGGTGAATGTGTAGCGTCCCCGGAAACTTCAATTTATACGTCACAGGATTGATTTGACGGAGAACCTGGTAGGGCCCTATGTAGCGTGGATGAAAGATGCTTCGCATCTTAAATCGGATGTTCTTTGTTGACAACCAGACTCGATCCCCGATCTGGTACTGCGGTCCCTCTCTTCTGTGTCGGTCTTCCCATCTTTTGTAAGTTGCTTTAGCTTGCAGTAGATGTTTTCTCACCTGGCGATGTACCGACAGAAGTTTCTTGACTTGTGACAGTACCAAGGGCTGGTTTCGTACTTCTTCGGGAAAGGAGATAGGCAGTACCTTTGCTTCGAACCCAAACGTGGCATGGAACGGAGAGAGGCCAATGGAGCTGTGCCACGCGTTGTTGTAGGCTAGTTCCGCCATCCAAAGCATGTCGATCCATGACTCCTGAGCCTCTCGGGCGTAACATCGAAGGTACTTCTTTAGGGTTTGGATCAACCTCTCCGTTTGTCCATCTGTCTGCGGGTGGAAGCTGGTTGATAGAGATGACTCGATGTGTAGGGCCTTACACCATCCTTTCCAAAACCTCGCTATGAATTGCGGGCCTCTGTCCGAAATGATGACTTCTGGTAGGCCGTGCAACCGGACCACATGGGTTAAGAGGAGTTGTGCCGTGGCTCTGGCTGTGGGGAGGTTAACACAAGGGATGAAATGCCCCATCTTCGTGAGCCCATCCACTACCACCATGATGGCGGTGTTTCCTTTCTCCTGGGGTAAGCCTGTAACAAAGTCCATACTGATGTTCTGCCAAGGGCGACGTGGAGTGGGTAAAGGCATGAGCATTCCTTGTCTTCCCCGTGTGTCAGTTTTTGCTCTCGCACACACTTCACATTGCGCCACCCAGGATGTGATGTCCTTTGGGAGAGAGGTCCACCAAAAGTGACGTTGTACTATTTGCAAGGTCTTTTTTCTTCCTGGATGTCCTGTTAATGGGGAGACGTGGCACCATTCGAATGCCTTTTTCTGTAGTTCTTTGGACGGCAGGAATACCTTGTTTTTATAAAAAGGCAACCCGTCTTTCACTGACCGATGTCCCTTGCCTTGCGCCCAGTTGTCCCAATCCACTCGTGGGCTCAGTCTTCTTATCTCTGACCGAAAATTTTCCGCTTGTACCACGCACAGCACTTTTGAGGGATGGATGATGTGTTCCAGCCTGGGTTCTTGGGGGACATGATCGGAGGTCTTCTGCCTGGACAAGGAGTCCGCTTTTTTGTTATCCACTCCAGGACGGTAGGTCACCACGAAATCGTACCCAGCGAAGAACAGCATCCACCTCATTTGTCTTTGGGAAAGGTGTCTCGCAGATTTCATGTATTGGAGGTTTCGGTGGTCGGAATATACTGTGACGGGATGTTGGGCTCCCCATAGATAATGCCTCCATTCTTGAAAGGCTTTCTTAATTGCTAAAAGTTCTTTTTCGGCCACAGTATAATTTCTCTCGGCGGGATTCAGTTTTCTGGACATATACGCCACGGGGTGTAGTTGACCGGTATCTTGATTCCTTTGCGATAGGATGTCCCCCTATTGCCTCGTCCGAGGCATCCGCCTCCACCACGAAGGGGTGTTCTGGTCGTGGGTGCGCTAGTACGGGAGCAGTTGTGAAGGCGTTTTTTAGATATGCGAAAGCGGCTTGCGCTTCCTCAGTCCATTGGAATGGCTCCCCTTTTTTCAGCAGTCTCGTGATGGGTACGGCTACCTGAGAGAAATGTTGG
The DNA here is from genome assembly GCF_964204655.1 of Triturus cristatus. Lineage (NCBI taxonomy): Eukaryota > Metazoa > Chordata > Amphibia > Caudata > Salamandridae > Triturus > Triturus cristatus. Next base: position 522,817,032 of record NC_140584.1, on the reverse strand, counting down.
ATGAATCGGCGGTAGTAGTTTGCAAAGCCCAAGAAGCTTTGGACCTCACGTACGTTCTTGGGAGTGGGCCATTCTTGGACTGCCACCACCTTTCTCTCAGCCATGCGCAACCCTGCCGGACTAAGCATGACCCCTAGGAACTCAACCTGAGTCACTCCAAATTCGCACTTACTTAATTTGCAATAAAGCGAATGCAATCTTAGGGTGTTCAGTACTCGACGAACTTGTTGGACGTGTTCTTCTGTGGTGTCCGAATATATAAGGATGTCGTCAATATACACCACGACACAGACATCCACATATTCCTTCAGCACATCGTTAAGAAAATACTGGAATGCCGCCGGGGCGTTACACAACCCGAACGGCATTACAGTATACTCGAACAACCCGTATCGGGTTTTAAACGCCGTTTTCCACTCATCCCCAGCCCGTACGCGTACCAGATGGTACGCCCCACGTAAGTCCAAACGTGTATAGATTTTGGCCTCTTTCACTTGGTCCAGCAGGACCGGGATGAGTGGCAACGGGTATCGATTGCGAACGGTGTTTTTATTGAGAACGCGATAGTCCACACACGCTCTCAATTCACCGTTCGCCTTTGGAATAAAAAACAGGGGCGAAGCTGCCGGGGAACGGGATGGTCTTATAAACCCTATGGCTAGGTAATGGTCTAAGTATTCTCTCAGGTGTTTTGTTTCTGGCCCTGAAAGGGCATATACCCTACAAGCCGAGATGGTGGCCCCCTCTACCAGGTCTATACGACAATCGTATTCCCTGTGGGGAGGCAGTTGCTCGGCTTCCTTTTCGCTGAATACATCCTGATATTGTGAGTATTCTGCAGGCAACGAAACGTCCTTTTCGGCTGCAGTGGCTAGATAGAGAGGATGGGCCAAAGACTCGCTCTGTGAGTGGGATGTGAGGGAAACGAGATGGTCCCGACAAATGTCGGAAACGAATCGCACCGTCTTGTTTTTCCAATCTATCGTGGGATTGTGGTGTTTTAGCCAGGGCATGCCTAGAATCACCTCATATTGAGGGGCATCGATTATATTGAGTGAGATCCTTTCCTGGTGCTTTTCCTCCCCTACTCCCACTCTCAGGAGTAGCTCATCGGTTTGTTCCACAATCAGCCCTGACTTTAGCGGTTTCCCATCCACCGCGAATACTTCCTCCGCGGTACTCTTAAGAACCCCAGTTTCGTGACCAACCCACTGTCAATAAAATTCCCGGTGGCCCCCGAATCCACCATGGCCTTAACTGTATGACAGGTATCCCCCTGCGTGAGTGTACTGAGGAGCACGATATGGGCTTCTGTATCTTGTGCTTCAGTTTTGGCCAGAGAAGGCAGAAGCCATCCGGCTTCCCTGTCCTGTTCTCCCACTATTTTGTTTTCGGCGTTACCTACAGAGGCTACCTTCTTTGGTCTGGTCCAAACTTCGTTGGGCTTCGGCTTATTTGGACATTCTCTGACGTAATGTCCTTTTTTGCCGCAGTACATACATAAGCCATGTACCCTTCGACTCTCCCTCTCTTCTCGGGTTATCGGACCCTTTACTACCACCGTTTTTCGTACCGGTCTCTCTCCCCTGTATGCTCCCCTGTCCCACCTTTTCTTTTCTCCTCGTTCCATCATCCTCCCATCCAACCGCAAGGTCAAATTAATCATGTCGGTGCAAGTGCTGGGTTGTGGGTCTATCTGCGCCAGTACGTCCTTCATTTCATCACGTAGGCCTTGATAATATAGGGACATACGTTTCTCCTCTGGCCAAGCCGTTTCTGCCACCAACCGCTGGAAAGTGGTTAGATAGGTGATTAAGTCACATCTCCCTTGTTTTAGTTCCAGTAAGTCCTTGTCTGCACTAAGCGTGGTAGCTCTCCTGTCGAATACTTTTTCAAACTCTGATCGAAACGCATTCCAATCCGATAGTACATCGTCATTATTCCTGACAAGAGGGACCGCCCAATTAGCTGCATCCCCCACTAGATATGAAATGGCGAAAGCCACGCGGGAATGATTGGTGGGGAAAGACGCCGGTTTGCAGGAAAAATGAAGCAGAACTTGCGTCAAAAAGACTTGCACCTTCAGGGGGTCCCCAGCATATCTCTCGGGGCTTGCCAGGGGAATGGGCGGAGGCACAGTGACCTGAATCTGTGATGCCGCAGGCGCGGCGTCAAAAGGATTACGTGACAATCGCTCTACTCGGTCTCTCAAAGCTGCGGTTTCCGCTTTGGAAGCGACCAATTCCTGCCGAACGGCCAGGAGCGCCTGAAGGACCTCATCCATGGTGGCCATGGTCTACTACAACCGAGCCGGGTGAAGCTATAATTCGTGGGCACGTAATTCTGTCAAGCCCAGCTTCGCAGGATCCGGTTGCAGCAGAATATGGTCCACCTCCAGATATGACCCACACCCAACCACTAAAGGGAACTGGGTGTGCGAAAGATCAGGCGGGGGAAAGGAAAGGAAGGGACAGCAGTGGATAAAAGGATCTGAAACAACAAAACAGACAGGTATAACATACAATACCACACTACTCTCAATAAGGTCTCACTAGGAAGGAGGTATACCAGTCCTAACACAAAGTCTCCACACCTTATACCAGCCGGCTCTCATAACGCCCTCTTGGGACCTGAATAGTTCGAGCGTATGGGTGACCCTCCTGATATGCCTCTCAGGGCTCACCACTTGTCCTGCTCAAAAGTCACAAACATACGATCCACTGGAGATGTATAAGCTCTCCCTCGCTGCACCCCCCTATTGTCTTTCCCTGATTCTTATTTCCACAGGTCGGCCCTTTTCCAGCCTGGACCTGTGTCTCCAAATGTTCCACCCTAGGCGCCCTGTTCCCCGTAGGCCAATGTCTCGTACTTGGTCTATGACTGACAGATTGGAAAGCACACTCGGTTAACTCACCCAGGCTGCAATCCTATATGGTTCTAGCGCCGGCTTTCTGGGCAAGAGGGCACCCAACCGCGGTTTCTCTCTCACCTGGCGGCCGCTGCCGTTGCCTCTGCCGAGACGCTCTGTCTCTTCCCAGTGCGTGCCTCTCAAGGAGACGCCCTCGACCAGTTAGGGCAATGCCTCTGGGGCTGCTCGCACCAACGGTCTGCTCTGTTCGATGGCGGTTCGCGTCTTCCGCTAGCGCCCTCCTCGTAGTCTCCGTCCTGCTCAGCGCCGTGACTCCAACGGCGATCCGCGGTTCGCGTCTTCCGCTAGCGCCCTCCTCGTAGTCTCCGTCCTGCTCAGCGCCGTGACTCCAACGGCGATCCACGTTCTCCCTCCTCCGCTCGCCGCCGAGGAAGAGAACAATCCCGAGTCCCAAAATTACGCGCAACTTCCTGTGCGCCCGCGCTTCCTATATCCTGTGAGCCCCCGAGGCTCATGGGTATTGTAGTTCTTGGGTGGCGCGGCACGGTCGGATCCTGACAAGCGCGTCCTTTATTTACAACGAGCTATCTAGAGGAATGTGAGGCAGTCGTTCCTGCAATCAAACATACTACAATGGATATTTTAACAAAACAAAGGGAGGAAACTGCAGACTCCGTATTTAGCGAACAGAGCACGATTAGTGTGGAACACAAAACGCGGACTGGAATCAGTTACAATGGAAAATGACGTCCAAACTTTAAAACGGAAACTGGAGAAATTAAAGCGCAATGAGATCTCTAAGTGGTGGGATGTAAAATCGCTGAGCAAATATCTCGATGTGGGCAGAATACCTCGTGGATTGAGAGTGTTAACAGCCCCCACTTACAAAAATCCAGATCCGGAGATGCTCAGAGAATGGGCTGCTAACAATGCATCTTCATCAGAGAATATGATGAAAATATTGATCAAATATGCATCTAAGGATCGAGAGAAAATTATAGATGAAATCACAACAATAGAAGCGGAATTACAGGAATTCATGAGTGAGGAAGCTATCACTAAATTTGAATCAGGTCTGAGAGGCCATCTTAAAAAACATGAACAAGTAATCACAGAACGTAAAGCAACAAAGTTCCAACGAGATAGGCTGGACTGTATGCAGGGGCAAATATACACCTTTGCTCGCCGCTTTGACAGCATATGCAAACAAAGACTATCCAAATCAACTAAAGCAGCCGTAAAACAAGACACAAATGTTGTAAACCTAGATGGAGGAGAACAAGCTCAGATATAATCTCTCGGGCAAGCTCGGATGTTGACACTGCCTCTGAAGATGGACATCAAAACACGGGACCCCTTGACAGCCCGCCATCTGTAATTGAAGAGCTCGGTTTTTTATACATAGACCGGAATCAAAATACCAGGCTGAGCACGCAGGGATACAGAAAAGAAAATCAAGGAAACGCAAAAACAGACGGAGTGGGAATGGAGCTTCGATCAGGGACGAGGAAAAAGGACTCATACCAACGCAGAGGATGGAAGAAGCAACAGTAACTTGACAGATCTGATTTTAACGGACAAGGACACACCAATTCTATCGTTGGGGCTCTCATTTTGTAAGCGCACAAATTTCAACTACACTCAAACATGCATTAATTTCTTTCAAGTTTATACGAAAATTGAAGCTTAAAAAATTCTTTCACAACAGCAAAAGCAATGTAGAGAGAATGTCAGAAGAAAGAGAAGAAGTAGAGAATCTTGCGGTTGGTGATATGGGGTTATTACTTGATCTACATTAATTGCATCCGGAGGGCGAGGGATTGCAAGTAGTGGAAACTGAGTCAAACAACAGAATCATTGTGCCTAGATGTGTATGATAGTACTAAAACGCTATTTAGACCCAAATCTACATTCACGCCCAATACACCCAGAGATGCATTAGATATTTTTCAGACTTGGTCATTAAAGATTTAATAGATTTGTCTTTAAACTCAAGCAGATACTTCTTAAAGAATGAGAGTCATTTTGAAAAAGAATATCAAGCAGTAGTCACTAAAATAAACAGACAAGATATAGTGGTCAGACAGGCCGATAAAGGTGGTAACCTTGTCCTTTGGCCATTAGAAGCATATAACATCGAAGCAATCTCTCAATTGAAGGACAAAATATGCTATCTTAAGTTCCCACAAAGTAACCTGTCTGAGGTTAAAAAGAAATACTTAAAAGATCTAGCTAGATGGCGAGGATTAGAACTACTCACACAAACAGAATACTTGTTTTTTTTAAAGTAGACAATCCAGTTTTACCCACCCTATATCTGATCCCCAAAATTCATAAGAATAAAGAAAAACCACCTGGATGGCCGATAATTTCTGCCATTGGTAGTTTACTTGAGCCAACCTCAAGATATATAGATTCATTTTTACAAACATATGTACAAGCATTGCCTGCATACATACAGGATACAAGAGACTTCCTGAACAAGATTGATACAATGGGCTCAAAAGAAACATACCTTTTGATTACTTTGGACATCGTTAGCCTTTATACCAGCATAGCTCACGAAGATGTCCTGTGAGCGATACGTCACTTTTTAAACACAAGACCCATCAATTTATACTAACACACAAATATGCTAGTTGAGATGTGTAGATTGTGCCTGACAAATAATCAATTCATGTTTGGAGGAGACACGTATAGGCAGTTACAAGGTACGGCGATGGGCACCTACTTCGCCCCCAGCTATGCTAATTTGCATATGGGCTGATGGGAGGAGCAGGTGCACAAAACCAAACACAGCAGGATATGGACGACCACATAGTCCTGTGGATTCGTTTCATAGATGACCTTTTCATTTTATGGGATGGATCAAAAGAATTGGCTGAGGTGTTTATACAGGATATCAATGATAATGAAATAAATTTGAAATTCCCTGAACACATTAGCGAGTCTAGTGTTTCATATTTAGATCTTGAAGTATATGTGAAACAAGGAATGATTCATACTCGCACATATAGGAAACCCACTGCTGGGAACACAATCCTGCATGCTCAAAGCTTTCATCCACCACGTTTAAAATTGATTATTCCATATGCGGAGCACTTGAGAATGAAGCGAAACTGTAGTGAACGTACTGCCTTACATGAAGCACAAGATGCCCTCACTGAAAGGTTTTTGCAAAGAAGGTACAAACATAAAATATTGAAGCAGGCTAAAAACAAAGTTGACAGAATTGAAAGGGATACACTACTGAAACTTGACATAGAGAAGGCAAAAGAAAAGAAAAAGAGCACTGAAAGCCAGATCAGGTTGATCACTAACTAGATACAATGCTTACCAGGCTAAAGTGAGAGATAGCCTGTGCAGGCATTGGTATCTAGTTAAACAACCCATGGTGACTTTTAATAAAGCAAAGCCTATGAGCAATTACTTATTTAACACTAACCCAGAAACAGCAAGAGGGGAAGGATGGATAAAGGCCAGTCCTGGCTTCTACAAATGTTTTAAGTGCAAAGCATGTAGGTTTGATAAAAATGAACGACAAGTCATAACTCCATTGATGAGCAGCCCATGGAAAATAAGGTGTTCATTAAACTGTAAAAGTGATTGTGGTCTATATCATTCAATGTACTTGCCCTAAAGTATATGTTGGTAGTACAATTCATATGGCCCATGTCTGCATCCTGCTGCATCTCAGAGCGGTAAAGAATAATGGCAAAAGCTATGTGGTAGCCCGCCATATCAATGAGGTGCACAAAGGGAACATTAATGATTTATCGTATTTTGCTATTGATCAAGTACAAAAATTGAGAAGAGGTGGAAACAGAGAAGGCAAACTCCGCCAACTTGAATCAAAATGCATGTTGTTGTTTAACTCAAAAAATCCATACGGATTAAATGCTGAAGAGGATCTGCATGTTCACTTGAAATAAATGAGCTATCCATTTCAGTAAGATTGTTTTCAAGATATATTTTTTAACATAGAACAGGGAAAGGAAGACAGACCGGTAAGATCAAGTTATAAGATTGGATTATACATTTTAAATTTCAATAGATGAGGTATTTTGAAGTTGAATTTAAGAACCTTAAGGAATAATCCACCAGGAACCAATTACATTTTGTAAAAAGCACTTGCACTTTTAATAGCGAATTTTGCACAAAGAGGGACGATAGGATTGAAGTTTAAGTACTGTAAAGCACTTGCACTTTATTTGAACTAAATTCATCTGTCTTTTCAAGCACTGTATTCGATTTGGATTATGAAAGAGGTTATGTATGTATCTAAATTAGATATATTTTTGGTTTATATTGGCAGATGTAATGGTGGAAAGTGAAAAGAAGACATTTTCAGAACACCTTTTAAGTCAGTAGAACAAAATGAAATTTATATGAGAAATTGATCAATGAAACTTGCACTTGCACTTTATTCGTTTGATGCTGCTGAAGTGAACTTTTGACTCCTTTACAAATGTATATATATTTTTTTTTTTAACATCATGATTTTATTATTGATATGGCTTTAATGTATAAAATAACGATATGTTATTTATCGCAAAGGACCCTAAATTAGTGGGCACCACTTGTTTGGTTCACTAAACAAGTGGAGCTTTGTAGAGCATTTGTTCTGAATATTCATGCTTCATTATGTAAAGAGAAATGAGCATGACATTGAGATGTTAGGGTCCAAAGTATTTAAATTGATTGACATGATGTTGATGTTATCATATTTTCGATGTGACGACAATGATGGAATTGTGGTTATGTTCGTTTTGAAAAACATTTGTAGGGAGAAAGCGTATACTCTGAATTTAAAGCAGCAACGCGAGTCTGTCTTCCATAGTCATTCAACAACTGGATCATGTGACCGCAGTACTCTGTCTAAATAAGGCATTCTGTTTTTTGACGACTACCAATGTGAACAAGGCAGGTATGCCCAAACGCGTCATAGCGATAACATCGAAATAAATGGAAGGATGAAATAGCAATGCTACCCCTATGTCGGTGTCTGATCTGTATGGTGTTCAGAATTGGTTTGAATATATATATATATATATATCCAAAAAAGTTTGTCCCCCTGCGAGAACGCACTTGGCAGGCAGGCGAATCCTGTACTTTCACCAGCATCCTTTATTTATTAATGACCGGACATTGTTCTGCTTGTTTTAAAATAACCAGCCCTACGCGTTTCAGCGCCACCTGCGCCTTGTTCACGGGCTCCTTGCAGTGTCTGTAGGCGGAGGAAAAGCAGGGAACGAGTCACTTTCTTTAAGTAATCTCTGGTGAGATTACACCCTCTGGTGGGAGTTGCCCTCTGGTGGGAAATTCGTATCTCAGCATTCTGGGACTCGTGGTTTTCATGCTTTTGAATTAATGTCCTCCAGTGGTTTCCGCCTCAACAAACACACAGTCTTGCACATTAAATGCTCTCCAGTGAGCTACAAGCATAAAACTCCGGTTTTTCATTATTTAAACTGCTTGCCCTGCAACTTCAAACACAGCCAGTCTGTGTGAAACAGCCCGCATTTCATTCAGCGAGAGTGCAGTTCTCTCGGCCAGGACCGGCCGAATTAATTATCCAAAAAAGTTTGTCCCCCTGCGAGAACGCACTTGGCAGGCAGGCGAATCCTGTACTTTCACCAGCATCCTTTATTTATTAATGACCGGACATTGTTCTGCTTGTTTTAAAATAACCAGCCCTACGCGTTTCAGCGCCACCTGCGCCTTGTTCACGGGCTCCTTGCAGTGTCTGTAGGCGGAGGAAAAGCAGGGAACGAGTCACTTTCTTTAAGTAATCTCTGGTGAGATTACACCCTCTGGTGGGAGTTGCCCTCTGGTGGGAAATTCGTATCTCAGCATTCTGGGACTCGTGGTTTTCATGCTTTTGAATTAATGTCCTCCAGTGGTTTCCGCCTCAACAAACACACAGTCTTGCACATTAAATGCTCTCCAGTGAGCTACAAGCATAAAACTCCGGTTTTTCATTATTTAAACTGCTTGCCCTGCAACTTCAAACACAGCCAGTCTGTGTGAAACAGCCCGCATTTCATTCAGCGAGAGTGCAGTTCTCTCGGCCAGGACCGGCCGAATTAATTATCCAAAAAAGTTTGTCCCCCTGCGAGAACGCACTTGGCAGGCAGGCGAATCCTGTACTTTCACCAGCATCCTTTATTTATTAATGACCGGACATTGTTCTGCTTGTTTTAAAATAACCAGCCCTACGCGTTTCAGCGCCACCTGCGCCTTGTTCACGGGCTCCTTGCAGTGTCTGTAGGCGGAGGAAAAGCAGGGAACGAGTCACTTTCTTTAAGTAATCTCTGGTGAGATTACACCCTCTGGTGGGAGTTGCCCTCTGGTGGGAAATTCGTATCTCAGCATTCTGGGACTCGTGGTTTTCATGCTTTTGAATTAATGTCCTCCAGTGGTTTCCGCCTCAACAAACACACAGTCTTGCACATTAAATGCTCTCCAGTGAGCTACAAGCATAAAACTCCGGTTTTTCATTATTTAAACTGTTTGCCCTGCAACTTCAAACACAGCCAGTCTGTGTGAAACAGCCCGCATTTCATTCAGCGAGAGTGCAGTTCTCTCGGCCAGGACCGGCCGAATTAATTATCCAAAAAAGTTTGTCCCCCTGCGAGAACGCACTTGGCAGGCAGGCGAATCCTGTACTTTCACCAGCATCCTTTATTTATTAATGACCGGACATTGTTCTGCTTGTTTTAAAATAACCAGCCCTACGCGTTTCAGCGCCACCTGCGCCTTGTTCACGGGCTCCTTGCAGTGTCTGTAGGCGGAGGAAAAGCAGGGAACGAGTCACTTTCTTTAAGTAATCTCTGGTGAGATTACACCCTCTGGTGGGAGTTGCCCTCTGGTGGGAAATTCGTATCTCAGCATTCTGGGACTCGTGGTTTTCATGCTTTTGAATTAATGTCCTCCAGTGGTTTCCGCCTCAACAAACACACAGTCTTGCACATTAAATGCTCTCCAGTGAGCTACAAGCATAAAACTCCGGTTTTTCATTATTTAAACTGCTTGCCCTGCAACTTCAAACACAGCCAGTCTGTGTGAAACAGCCCGCATTTCATTCAGCGAGAGTGCAGTTCTCTCGGCCAGGACCAGAATGCTGAGATACGAATTTCCCACCAGAGGGCAACTCCCACCAGAGGGTGTAATCTCACCAGAGATTACTTAAAGAAAGTGACTCGTTCCCTGCTTTTCCTCCGCCTACAGACACTGCAAGGAGCCCGTGAACAAGGCGCAGGTGGCGCTGAAACGCGTAGGGCTGGTTATTTTAAAACAAGCAGAACAATGTCCGGTCATTAATAAATAAAGGATGCTGGTGAAAGTACAGGATTCGCCTGCCTGCCAAGTGCGTTCTCGCAGGGGGACAAACTTTTTTGGATAATTAATTCGGCCGGTCCTGGCCGAGAGAACTGCACTCTCGCTGAATGAAATGCGGGCTGTTTCACACAGACTGGCTGTGTTTGAAGTTGCAGGGCAAGCAGTTTAAATAATGAAAAACCGGAGTTTTATGCTTGTAGCTCACTGGAGAGCATTTAATGTGCAAGACTGTGTGTTTGTTGAGGCGGAAACCACTGGAGGACATTAATTCAAAAGCATGAAAACCACGAGTCCCAGAATGCTGAGATACGAATTTCCCACCAGAGGGCAACTCCCACCAGAGGGTGTAATCTCACCAGAGATTACTTAAAGAAAGTGACTCGTTCCCTGCTTTTCCTCCGCCTACAGACACTGCAAGGAGCCCGTGAACAAGGCGCAGGTGGCGCTGAAACGCGTAGGGCTGGTTATTTTAAAACAAGCAGAACAATGTCCGGTCATTAATAAATAAAGGATGCTGGTGAAAGTACAGGATTCGCCTGCCTGCCAAGTGCGTTCTCGCAGGGGGACAAACTTTTTTGGATAATTAATTCGGCCGGTCCTGGCCGAGAGAACTGCACTCTCGCTGAATGAAATGCGGGCTGTTTCACACAGACTGGCTGTGTTTGAAGTTGCAGGGCAAGCAGTTTAAATAATGAAAAACCGGAGTTTTATGCTTGTAGCTCACTGGAGAGCATTTAATGTGCAAGACTGTGTGTTTGTTGAGGCGGAAACCACTGGAGGACATTAATTCAAAAGCATGAAAACCACGAGTCCCAGAATGCTGAGATACGAATTTCCCACCAGAGGGCAACTCCCACCAGAGGGTGTAATCTCACCAGAGATTACTTAAAGAAAGTGACTCGTTCCCTGCTTTTCCTCCGCCTACAGACACTGCAAGGAGCCCGTGAACAAGGCGCAGGTGGCGCTGAAACGCGTAGGGCTGGTTATTTTAAAACAAGCAGAACAATGTCCGGTCATTAATAAATAAAGGATGCTGGTGAAAGTACAGGATTCGCCTGCCTGCCAAGTGCGTTCTCGCAGGGGGACAAACTTTTTTGGATAATTAATTCGGCCGGTCCTGGCCGAGAGAACTGCACTCTCGCTGAATGAAATGCGGGCTGTTTCACACAGACTGGCTGTGTTTGAAGTTGCAGGGCAAGCAGTTTAAATAATGAAAAACCGGAGTTTTATGCTTGTAGCTCACTGGAGAGCATTTAATGTGCAAGACTGTGTGTTTGTTGAGGCGGAAACCACTGGAGGACATTAATTCAAAAGCATGAAAACCACGAGTCCCAGAATGCTGAGATACGAATTTCCCACCAGAGGGCAACTCCCACCAGAGGGTGTAATCTCACCAGAGATTACTTAAAGAAAGTGACTCGTTCCCTGCTTTTCCTCCGCCTACAGACACTGCAAGGAGCCCGTGAACAAGGCGCAGGTGGCGCTGAAACGCGTAGGGCTGGTTATTTTAAAACAAGCAGAACAATGTCCGGTCATTAATAAATAAAGGATGCTGGTGAAAGTACAGGATTCGCCTGCCTGCCAAGTGCGTTCTCGCAGGGGGACAAACTTTTTTGGATAATTAATTCGGCCGGTCCTGGCCGAGAGAACTGCACTCTCGCTGAATGAAATGCGGGCTGTTTCACACAGACTGGCTGTGTTTGAAGTTGCAGGGCAAGCAGTTTAAATAATGAAAAACCGGAGTTTTATGCTTGTAGCTCACTGGAGAGCATTTAATGTGCAAGACTGTGTGTTTGTTGAGGCGGAAACCACTGGAGGACATTAATTCAAAAGCATGAAAACCACGAGTCCCAGAATGCTGAGATACGAATTTCCCACCAGAGGGCAACTCCCACCAGAGGGTGTAATCTCACCAGAGATTACTTAAAGAAAGTGACTCGTTCCCTGCTTTTCCTCCGCCTACAGACACTGCAAGGAGCCCGTGAACAAGGCGCAGGTGGCGCTGAAACGCGTAGGGCTGGTTATTTTAAAACAAGCAGAACAATGTCCGGTCATTAATAAATAAAGGATGCTGGTGAAAGTACAGGATTCGCCTGCCTGCCAAGTGCGTTCTCGCAGGGGGACAAACTTTTTTGGATATATATATATATATATATATATATCTGTATGTTATATGTAATATTCACTGAAAGAAACAAAGGTTGCAGGGACGTTCTAGTTGGGCTCAGGGTTCACTCATACAAAACCAGTGAAATTCAGCAGTTATAGTTAGCTGGGCTAACTATAACTCACGCACCCGCAATGCACTGCTTAAATCCTCACCTATTACATCACTCATAACTTGGCCAGTAACATCAAGGACATCTCAAATGACAGGGCATCATCCAGTGACTGAGAGTGATTTTCAAAAGTTTTGAGTGCTAATTAATATACCAAGTTGTATTAGTGAATCAGTGGATGTATGAATGCTTTTATGGAAGATTCAGTGGGTGCGTGACTGACTGTATAAGTAAGTGATTAGGTGTCTCAGTGAATTTATGGGTGAATTACTGGTTGTGTAAATGTTTGTATCAGTCTGTCAGTTGGTGTATAAGTGGCTTTGTGGGTGTTTGAGTAGCTACGTGAGGGCTGTATGGGTGATTGATTGGTTGTCTGAGTACCTGTATGGGTGTACCTGAGTGTCTGTTTGGATGGGTGAGGGTGTGTGTGACTGCCTGAATAGAGTGAATGGATGGGTTAGTGTGTGTATGTGTATGAGGGGCTGAATGAGTGAGTGAGTGAGTGTGTATATGGCTGGGTGGGTGAGTGGATGTGTCAGTGGTATATGGGTGAGGAACTGGGTATGTGAAAAGCAGTACAGGTGAGTGATGGGGTATATGAGTGACTGAATGGATGAGTGAGTGAATGTGACAGTGGCTGTATGTGTGAGTATGTGCTTGTGTCAGTATAAGTGAGTGAGTACATGTTAGTATCTGAATGAGTAAGGGAGTGTGTGTGTGTGTGTAACTTTATAGGTGAGTAAGTGGCTGTGTGATGGACTGTATGGGTGTGTGAGTAGGGTTGTGAGTAGCTCTCTGGGTGACAGTGTGAGTGGCTGCATGGGTGTATGAGTGGATATGTGTGTGTATATCTATGAATCAGTGAGTGGGTGTTTAAGTACTGGTATGGGACTGTGAATGGTTGTGTGGGTGTATGAATGGTTCTATGGGGGTGTGAATGGATGCGTTAGTGGTTTTGTAGATTATGTCATCAGTGTTGTCACTGGCCATGTCATGAGTGTTGTAATATAGGAGATCATAAGCAGTGCATTGTGGGGGCACGAGTTATAGTGAGCTGATATTCACTGGTTTTGTACCAGTGAAACCTGAGCCTAACTATTGTTTTTTTTGAGCGAATTTCTAAGGTTTTTAAAAACTTCATTTCCTAACTATAACGTGCCTGTAACCTTTGAGTGAATTTTTAAGGTTTTTGCAAATGCTAATTCTTGACTATAACGTCCCTGTAACCTTTTTTTTTTCAGTGAATTTCTATGTTTTTTTTAAGTAGTTATGGTATTTGCAGAGTGGTGGCAAAAGGGGGCGTGGACCATGACTAGCTCTCAGGAATCCTGCAGTGTAGGACTCACAGAAAGTACCAGGAGGGCATCTTGGTCCCAAGGTCGCTAAGCATCCAAAAGGACGTCATTTCCCAACCAGTAGTGCACAAGGGGATGCGTTTGCAGAGAGGTGGAGAAAGGAGGCTTGGCCTCCGAAGACCTCTTAGCAATCCTGCTGTGTGGGACTTATATGATGTAATAGGAGGGGTTGTTCGCCCCCAAGCAGCATGATTGCTGAGAGGTCATTTAAGGCCCTTTCTCCACTACAAATGCGCCTACTGGTGCATTACTCGTTTGGGGATGAAGTCCCCTTAGATGCTGAGTGTCCTTTCGGACCAACAAGCCCTCCTGTTGCCTCCAGTAATTCCCAAACAGTGGGATTGCTGAGAGCTCATTCAAGGCCCACCCCCTTTCTCTACCACTCTGCAAACACGCCTCCTGGCACACTACTGGTTGTGGGGATGAATTCCACTTGGATACTGAGGGTCCTTGGAGGCCAAGTATCCCCTCCGGCCCCCTTCAGTAAGTGTTATGTTCCTTCCGTGTTGTGGGGTTGCTAGGTAATTGTGTGAGTGCAATGTACCAGCACTGTAATTTAGTCACCGGGTGTGGGCAGATTACAGCTGGATAGAGAGATGTGTAGATGTGATGGACTGTGCGGCTTCAGACAATAAACACGTGTACTTGTATTGATGTCCTGCCGTTTGTACACAACAAACTTGGCAACAAGTGTCTGGAGCCGGACCCACGCGAGTATTTTAAGGAACCTGGTGTAACCACAGTCTACATTGGAAATCGTATGGTGCATAAAAGGAACTATCTGTTTTTGACCTGATTAATTTGAACAGTGAAGAGGAAGCAAGAGGTGGTGTTCGTGGAAACTGTTTGCATCTCTTTGGATGAAATTATTGCACATAGAACCTCTGCGTGATTTAACAACTCCAGCTCACGGCAAAAAAGGTGTCAGCTGTGAACTGTCGGAAATATCAGAGAATACAGAAATTGACACACTGAGTTTGTGAGTATTGCAACCTATGTGTGGTTTTGTTACTAAGCTCTATTTTATTTTAACCAATGTGATGTCGTGAAGCTCAGCGGATGTTTTACTCACTTTTTAACATCAACGTGTGCAAACCCCCTTGTGTTTATTTAAAATCTTAGCGCATTGCCTCTTGGTTTCGTCTGTCTTAGTTCTGGGAACCTCCGCGCTGCCTCATTATGCTGTTATCATTGTGCCTACATTCCCGATCTTTAATGCCAGAGTTCCACCGTGAATTTGGGGAGTAGCATCAGGTGTCATCATGCGTATGTCCACACATGCTGAACTGACGTAAGGTTACTGTACTGTACATGACCTTACTTGACGACATTTAGAAAAATCTTCTGATTCTGTCACAGTGGCACCTTGACATATCCGAGTATCGGAGTGACACAGATGTTGCAAAGTTATTGGAGGGCTTAGTCGGAAAAAAAAAAAAACAATAAAATATTCACAGGGGTGTGGATTTCCTATAGCCCGACCCCCAGCATATATTGTTTGGGGTCAAGGACAACAGGTTCTTATGTTTATTTTGTCCTTGGGACAAGTAGGCACAAACCTGTTGGCTTCCAGTTTACAGTAACACATTTTGTATCACAGAAGGGAACTATTTGCTGCTAAGGTAATATTTGTGTCCCTATGTTAATGCTATTCAAACTTAAAAAAATATATATATATTTGAGTTTTATAGAGCGCGAACCAGACCCGTGAGGGTATCAGAGCGCTTTACAGAATTGAGAGGTGGAATACAGGACTTAGGATGTGTGGATACAAAAGGGGTAAAACAGTAGCTGCATTAACAAAAAAATAAAGAGTCATCAATAGCACATCAAGGACACAATAGGGATAAAACAGATATAACAATAATACAATAATGTAGCCTCAAATCCAGGGTAGGATGTCCAGTAGTGTTAGACTAGTATCATCCGGGACACCATGGATAAAACCATACAAGAGTGAGAAACTAAAGTTGCTGAGGTAACTGAACTGCGAGCGTTAGGAGAGGAATTTGCCCATCTGGAAAGTTTTAGCCTCCTTTTTAAAGTCTGTCAGAGACGGAAGTCTTCTGATGGCGGGCAAAAGTGAGTTCTATATTCTTGAGGCGGCCCCAGAGAAGGCCCGATTGTTCATTTTTTGTTTTGTTTGCAAGCATGCCAGTTGGAGCAACATGTCACTGGCGGACCTTGAAGTTCTGGCTCCTCCAGAGATCACGAGTTTCTGGGCGAGATAGGCTGGGGAATTGGTGTAAAAAGCCTTGTGTGTGATGCAAGCCAGCTTAAGTTGGATTCTGGCTTCGAGAGGGAGCCAGTTTAGAGCTTTGAAGTGTGGGGAGATGTGGTCGAATTTCTTTGAGCCTGTTAGGAGTCTGGCGGCGTCGTTGAGGCAGGCTTTCAATGGTGCCGGAGAGTTCTTGGGTAGACCTGGGAGGGTAGAGCAGCCATATTTGAGTCTGGAGATGACTAATGCCTGGGTTGCCATTTTTAGGTCGGGTGTGTCAAGGAAAGGTCTCAGGTGTCTTGGGTAGTTCAGGTGAAATCTTGCAGTTTTGGCCATTGAGTTGATATGGGCATGCATATTCAAGCTACAGTCTAGGGTTATTCCAAGGGATTTAGCAGAGTCCACAAAATTCCATTTTATTAGCATTCAGTTTGAGCTGGTTAGAGGTGAGCCAGTGAACAGTCAGTCTCAAGGCCTTATTCAGGGAGCGAATGTCCTCAGGAGAAGAGATTTTAATGTAGATTTTGGGTGTAGTCAGCAAACATGTGGTAGGCAATGTTGGCAGTGCGTAGCACAACTGTGAGCGGTTCAAGGTAGAGATTGAAGAGGGTGGGGGACAAGGTTGATCCATGGGGGACATTAACCGTAATCGGAGAAGGAATGGATAAGTTACCGTTGATTAGGATTTTCTGTGAGCGATTCTGGAGGAAGGGCCTAAACCATTCAATAACTGTGCCATCCAGTCCCATCCTGAATTTGAGGCGTTCAAGGAGAGTTTTGTGGTTGACCGTATCAAAGGCTGAGGATAGGTCCAGGAGGATTAGGAGACAGGTTTTGCCTTGGCCAAGGGCTAGGAGGGCATCATCCACGATGTGGAGGAGGGTGGTTTCCATGCTGGTCTGAACCCGGATTGGAAGTCATCAAGTAGGTGGAAGTTGGTGATGTGTTGGCTCAACTGCTGTTGTACACATTTCTCCAGGACTTTCGATAGTAGTGGGATGTTAGATATCGGTCTATAGTAGGGGAAGCGGGATCGAGCCTAGGTTTTTTTAAGATGGGGACAACTTGGCCCGCTTTAAGAGACTCAAGTATGGAACCCTGTAGGAGGGATGCGTTGATTATAGCTGTCCAAGAGGGGATGACCGCTTGCGAGACGGCGGCTAGGCAGTTGGAGGGGAGAGGATCATTGTAGTGATTGTTCGGGTTTAAGGAGGATAGGATTTTCGAGATAGTGTTCATCATAGATTTTAAAGTTGGACCAGTGCGCTAGATTTTTAGGTGAAGATGGGAGGGCAGCGCGGAGAGACGTGGTAGAGCCGGTATTTGAGAGTGCGTTGCGGAATTAAGTTGGTTTCCTACGGCTGTGACTTTGTCACAGAAGAAGGAGGAAAATTCCTCGCATGATATTAGCGATTTAGGGTTTTCTTTGGAGGTTTTAGCTAGTTTGTTGGTTTGCTGTTTGACCAAATCGAAAAGCTTGCTTGGTCTGTTCTTGGCGTTCTCCAGTTCTTTTCTGAAAAAATCTTTTTTTGAATTAAGGATTTTCCTGTTGTAAGCATTTCTGGCCTGGCAGAGAAGTTTTAGATGGGCCGCCGACGGGTGCTATTTCCAGTTACGTTCTGTCTACTGGAGGGATCTCCTCACATTGTTTAGGGATCCGTTGAACCAGGGGTTTCTGTCTTTGATCTGGATTCTTTTTAGTTTTAAAGTAGCAAGGTCATCGAGAATGTTGGACATAGTTGAGGTATAATGATTGGTGAGGTTGTTAAATGTCTTGAGATGAGGGGAGGGAAGGTCAGTCTCGCAGTGGACAGACAGTTTCCTGTGGTCAAGGTCCTTGCTGTCTCTAACCCAACGTTTGGGAATCACGGATTGTGGTGTCCAGGTCTTGATGGAGCCCGGCAGGAGGAATGTGATAGCGTGGTGGTCAGACCAGTTACAGGGGTCTCTAGAAATAAGTTTGACCGCTGATTCCTTAGCGATGATCCAGTCAGAGTGGTGCCTTATGAGTGAGTTGGGAGTGAGCAGGCTTGGGTAAGGTCTTGGTCGGCCAAGAAGTCTCTAATGGCGTTGACCTGAGGGTCCTTAGGGTCATTCCAGTGTAAGTTGAAGTCACCAAGGAAAATGTCATTAAAGTTGGAGGAAGTTTTGGCTGTGATGATTTCCATGAGGAGGTCGGTGAAGGTGTCATTCATGCCAGGGGGTGGTAAAAGATGTGCAGTCTACACAGTTGGGTGGTGGTGTTGCATATGGAGAGTGCAAGGTATTCGCCAGATCAGCCAGAAGTTCAGTAACAGCTGAGGATCAGCCAGAAGTTCGGTAACAAGGAGATGCAGGCAATGCCACCCCCTTTTTTTATGGATTGTCTATCAAGCCTTACGATGTTGTAATTGGGCGGGACTAGGAGGTCTAGGCAGGGCGATGCAGATTCATTGAACCAAGATTCGGTCAAGATCACAAAGTCCGGTTCTGGTGGTGTCTGGCGGTGGTGCGGTCGGGGGGGAGGGTATTGGGCGTTGGGAAGGGAGGGGGGGGGGGTTCTTGATCAATGCTGTGTGAATAGCTCTTCATTGTTCCTCTATACGACAAAATATCAAGTGTTGTTGCTATTTACTATGTGGCAGTTTCCCCTGGTTTGTCGGGGGCCTGCAGCCCTTGCCTACTTGATTAATAAAGAGTGTTGTTAAAAAAAAAAGATCACAAAGTCCAATTTTAGGCTCAGAATGAGATCGGCGATATCAGAGGCATGTTTAACTGCTGAGCGGCAATTAATTAGGAGGCCGGACAGAGGGGGGGTCGGGGTGCGTGTCGTGAGTCGGGGCAGAGATGGGTACTGACACTAGGTTGCTAGTGATCGCTCCTCTGTCGCGGAGGGTAGCTAATCTGTTGGGGTTGGTTGCAACCATGTGAATATGGTGTTCTTCGCTCAGGTCTGAAGGGCGAGGGGTTATCAGGGCCGACTCGTACCTAATGAGGTCTACAACTTCTTCCTCTGTGAGGTCTAGAGCGCTGGGCATAGCAGGGGCAGGTTTGTAGGTAAGGAGGAGGGCCTTAGTTTCCTCCTCTGTGAGGCAGCAAGGGTTCTTGCGAGGGCACAAGTGTCTCTGGGATAGCAGTAGGAACTTGCCCTTATGATTTATTTATAAGAAAGCCTTTATTTTTAGGGTGAGTCCTCAGAGGAAATTTTGCAAGTTGGGACTGCACTCCTTACAGGGGTTCCAGTTAAAAATTTGTTACACATGTTTGGAAAGTTTAACAATATGAAGCTACATATAACGCTCTCTGATAAGATGCACATTTTTGCAGAAGCTTGAAAGCAAGATTGATGGTTCTTTGCTTTTAAAATAAAATATTCATAAACAAATGCAACTAGCAAAAAAAAACGTTTTGCTAAATTACTGTGAAATTGTAGGTACCTTTTCTTTGAAGTATCAGTTAGTGAAAATGTATTGAGACTTGCTAATATTTCCCAAAATATATTCCTCATGATAAATCAGTGTCAATGTAACCAGTTTCAACAAGATTAATGGAAACATTAAAATAAACCAGCATTGGCGAAGCCAATAGGTCAATCAATCACATAATTTGTAAAGTGCACTACACACCCGGTAGGGTCTCAAGGCGCTGGGGGGTGAGGGGGGTGCTGTTACTGGTCGAAGAGTTAGGTCTTGAGTTGTCTCCTGAAAGTCAGCAGGTCTTCGGTTTGTCGCAGGTCGAGGGGGAGGGTGTCCAGGTCTTGGCGGCGCGATGGGAGAAGGATCTGCCTCCGGAAGTGGTTCTCTGGATGCGTGGGACCGTGGCCAGGGCGTGGTCAGCGGAGCGGAGTTTCCTGTTGTGTACGTAGAAGGAGAGTCGACTGTTGAGATAGGCTGGGCCGGTTTTGTGGAGTGCCTTGAGTGCGTGGATCAGGAGCTTGAAGGAGATTCTTTTGTCGACGGGGAGCCAGTGCAGGTTCCTCAGGTGGGGGGTGATGTGGCCGCGGCGCGGGACGTCGAGGATCAGGCGTGCGGAGGCATTCTGGATTCTCTGTAGTCTGCTGATGAGCTTGGAAGGGGCTCCGGCGTAGAGGGCGTTTCCGTAGTCGAGTCTGCTGCTGACTAGGGTCTGGGTGACTGTTTTCCTTGTGTTAGTCGGGATCCATCTGTAGATCTTGCGGAGGGTGTTGAAACAGGTGGAGGAGACTGCGTTGACTTGTTTGGTCATGGAGAGTTTCGAGTCGAGGATGACTCCCAGGTTGCGTGCGTGGTTGGTGGGGGTCGGGGGGGACCCCAGTGATGTGGGCCACCAAGAGTCGTCCCATGTGAAGGGGTTGGATCCGAGGATGAGGATTTCTATCTTGTCTGTGTTCAGTTTGAGGCGGCTGTCCTCCATCCAGTCGGCGACGACCTTCATTACCTGGTGGAGGTTGGATTTGGCAGTGAGTGGGTCCTTTGTGAGGGAGAGGATCAGCTGAGTGTCGTCGGCGTAAGAGATTATGTTGAGGTCATGCTGTCGGGCGATGCGTGCTAGTGGTGCCATGTAGACGTTGAACAGTGTCGGGTTGAGGGAGGATCCCTGAGGGATGCCACAGATGATTTTGGAGGCCTCGGATCAGAACGGGGAGGCGGACTTTCTGAGTTCTGCCGGAGAGGAAGGAGGTGGTCCAGTCCAGGGCCTTGTTTCGGATCCCTGCGTCGTGGAGGCGCATGTGTAGTGTGCAGTGGCAGACGGTGTCGAAGGCGGCGGAGAGGTCCAGGAGGGGGAGGGCCACCGTTTCGCCGTTGTCTAGCAGGATCCTGAGGGCGGTCTCGGTGCTGTGGTTGCTGCGGAATCCTGATTGGGACGGGTCTAGGATGTTGTTGTCTTCGAGGTGCCGGGTGAGCTGGGTGTTTACTATCTTCTCGCTGACCTTTGCTGGGAACGGAAGCAAGGAGATGAGCCGGAAGTTCTTGAGGTCGCTCGGGTCTGCCTTGGGTTTCTTCAGTAGGGCGTTGATCTCTGCGTGCTTCCAGTTCTCAGGGAAGGTGGTTGATGATTTTGTGCAGGTGGGGTATGATGAACTTGCTGGCTTTGTTGAAGATGTGATGCAGGAGGGGGTCGGATGGGGAACCAGAGTGGATTGTTCCCATGGTCTTGATTGTGTCCTCGATGCTCACGTCTACCCAGGTTGTCAGGGTGTCGTGGGCGGTGGGGTGCGGTGGGTTTGGTCCAGTGTAGTCGGCAAGGGTCGTCCGGGGTCTGAAGCTGTCATGGATGTCGGTGATTTTCCGGTGGAAGAAGGTGGCGAGGTGGGATGGTGGGATGTCATTGGCGTTGGAGCTGGGGTTGGAGAGTTCCTTCACGATGGTGAAGAGCGCCTTGCTCTTGTGTGCATTGTTGTCAAGGCGGTCTGTGAAGGAGGTTCTTTTGGCGGTCCTGATGAGGTGGTGGTGGTTGCGGATGGCGTCTTTGTGAGCAGTGCGGCTGTCTGGCGTCTTGTCGCTGTGCCATATGTTTTCCAGTTTCCGGCAGGTGCGTTTGGAGTTGAGGATTTCCCGGGTGAACCAGTTGACTCTTCTGCTGGTGTCTCTGTTGGTGGGGTTTTTCAGCAGAGCGACGGTGTTGGCGCAGTTGTTCATCCAGCGTTCGAGGGCGAGTGCACCTTCATTCGGGTTGGTTGGGGTTGTCGGGGGGGTTGAGTGCGAGGTTTGTCTGTAGTTGTTTTTCAGTGATTTTGCCCCAGCGGCGGCGGGGGGTCTGTAGGGTGCGGTGGTGTGTGGGTGGTTTTCGGAAGAAGTGGATGCAGTGGTGGTCTGTCCAGGTGAGTTCGGAGGCGTGGCTGAAGGTGACGTGGGGGCTTGAGGAGAAGATGACATCTAGCGTGTGTCCGGCGCTGTGGGTCGGCGTTGTGACGAGCTGTTTCAGTCCGAGGTTGGTAAGATTGTCGATCAGGGTGGAGGAGTTGCTGTCAAACCAGATTGGTCGCACACTGCTACACCTACCAGTCGTGTTTCCCCAATGAAAGTGGTCCCTGAAGGTCAGCGTCGGCGGATACACCTATGCTCGAGTGTGAATGCAAGTATGCGTGGCGTGTGCCATCCCTGGACACGTGTTTCGAGGTAGTTGCCTCTCGTCAGCAGGGAGTAGGAAAATGTGTGGGGTTGCTGTGTAAGCTGCTAAAATCGTTATCAGGTCTAGTACCTCTCGTAGCGCGCAGGTGCGTAACCATGAGTCCGTCGACTCCACCGGCTCAAGGGAGCCTGAATATAAAGTTAAACCAGATTGGTCGCACACTGCTACACCTACCAGTCGTGTTTCCCCAATGAAAGTGGTCCCTGAAGGTCAGCGTCGGCGGATACACCTATGCTCGAGTGTGAATGCAAGTATGCGTGGCGTGTGCCATCCCTGGACACGTGTTTCGAGGTAGTTGCCTCTCGTCAGCAGGGAGTAGGAAAATGTGTGGGGTTGCTGTGTAAGCTGCTAAAATCGTTATCAGGTCTAGTACCTCTCGTAGCGCGCAGGTGCGTAACCATGAGTCCGTCGACTCCACCGGCTCAAGGGAGCCTGAATATAAAGTTAAACCAGATTGGTCGCACACTGCTACACCTACCAGTCGTGTTTCCCCAATGAAAGTGGTCCCTGAAGGTCAGCGTCGGCGGATACACCTATGCTCGAGTGTGAATGCAAGTATGCGTGGCGTGTGCCATCCCTGGACACGTGTTTCGAGGTAGTTGCCTCTCGTCAGCAGGGAGTAGGAAAATGTGTGGGGTTGCTGTGTAAGCTGCTAAAATCGTTATCAGGTCTAGTACCTCTCGTAGCGCGCAGGTGCGTAACCATGAGTCCGTCGACTCCACCGGCTCAAGGGAGCCTGAATATAAAGTTAAACCAGATTGGTCGCACACTGCTACACCTACCAGTCGTGTTTCCCCAATGAAAGTGGTCCCTGAAGGTCAGCGTCGGCGGATACACCTATGCTCGAGTGTGAATGCAAGTATGCGTGGCGTGTGCCATCCCTGGACACGTGTTTCGAGGTAGTTGCCTCTCGTCAGCAGGGAGTAGGAAAATGTGTGGGGTTGCTGTGTAAGCTGCTAAAATCGTTATCAGGTCTAGTACCTCTCGTAGCGCGCAGGTGCGTAACCATGAGTCCGTCGACTCCACCGGCTCAAGGGAGCCTGAATATAAAGTTAAACCAGATTGGTCGCACACTGCTACACCTACCAGTCGTGTTTCCCCAATGAAAGTGGTCCCTGAAGGTCAGCGTCGGCGGATACACCTATGCTCGAGTGTGAATGCAAGTATGCGTGGCGTGTGCCATCCCTGGACACGTGTTTCGAGGTAGTTGCCTCTCGTCAGCAGGGAGTAGGAAAATGTGTGGGGTTGCTGTGTAAGCTGCTAAAATCGTTATCAGGTCTAGTACCTCTCGTAGCGCGCAGGTGCGTAACCATGAGTCCGTCGACTCCACCGGCTCAAGGGAGCCTGAATATAAAGTTAAACCAGATTGGTCGCACACTGCTACACCTACCAGTCGTGTTTCCCCAATGAAAGTGGTCCCTGAAGGTCAGCGTCGGCGGATACACCTATGCTCGAGTGTGAATGCAAGTATGCGTGGCGTGTGCCATCCCTGGACACGTGTTTCGAGGTAGTTGCCTCTCGTCAGCAGGGAGTAGGAAAATGTGTGGGGTTGCTGTGTAAGCTGCTAAAATCGTTATCAGGTCTAGTACCTCTCGTAGCGCGCAGGTGCGTAACCATGAGTCCGTCGACTCCACCGGCTCAAGGGAGCCTGAATATAAAGTTAAACCAGATTGGTCGCACACTGCTACACCTACCAGTCGTGTTTCCCCAATGAAAGTGGTCCCTGAAGGTCAGCGTCGGCGGATACACCTATGCTCGAGTGTGAATGCAAGTATGCGTGGCGTGTGCCATCCCTGGACACGTGTTTCGAGGTAGTTGCCTCTCGTCAGCAGGGAGTAGGAAAATGTGTGGGGTTGCTGTGTAAGCTGCTAAAATCGTTATCAGGTCTAGTACCTCTCGTAGCGCGCAGGTGCGTAACCATGAGTCCGTCGACTCCACCGGCTCAAGGGAGCCTGAATATAAAGTTAAACCAGATTGGTCGCACACTGCTACACCTACCAGTCGTGTTTCCCCAATGAAAGTGGTCCCTGAAGGTCAGCGTCGGCGGATACACCTATGCTCGAGTGTGAATGCAAGTATGCGTGGCGTGTGCCATCCCTGGACACGTGTTTCGAGGTAGTTGCCCCTCGTCAGCAGGGAGTAGGAAAATGTGGAGGAGTTGCTGTCGTTGTTGTTCTCCAGGTGAAAGTTCAGGTCTCCGAGGAGGATGTAGTCGGTGGAGGTCAGCGCGTGTGTGCTGATGAGGTCGGCGATGGAGTCGCAGAATTGAGGCCGGGGTCCTGGAGGTCTGTAGACGAGGGCGCCTCTTAGGGTGGTCTTTGGGTCCGTGTGGATCTGGAAGTGCATGTGTTCGGCGGTGCTGAAGGTGTCGTTGGTGTTTGTTGAGATTTTGATGGTGTTTTTGTGGACGATGGCGATTCCTCCTCCGGCCCTGTTGGTGCGGTGTCTGCGGGTGATCTTGTACCCGTCTGGCATGGCTATGGCGATGTCTGGCAAGGAGGCTTCGTTCATCCAGGTCTCGGTCAGGAAGGCGACGTCCAGTGATGTGGTGTCGAGTAGGTCCCAGAGTTCGACGGCGTGTTTGTGTGCGGAGCGGGTGTTGATCAGGATGCATCTAAGCTGGTTGGCTTCTGTTGTGGTGGGTGTCTTGGCGCTTCCGTGGCAGGAGAAGCTGCAGTACCGGCAGGTGAAGGGGCTGTGGGTGCGCCTTGGGGCGGCCTTGCAGCAGGTGTGAGTTCTTCCTGGGTTGAGAGCGATGAGGGTCTTGGCGTCGAAGCGGGGGTGGTCTCCCTGCCCGGTGCGGGGGCCAGGGGTTCTGGCGCTGGGCGCGGTCCAGGCATGGACAGGCGCAGACCGGCTTGCCTTAGGCGTGCCTTCGGCTGCCATATATGGGGAGGTGGGGAGGGAGGAGCAGCTGGGAGGCGAGAGACGGGTGTGACGAATGGGCGCGGAGGGGGCGGGGCCACAGGGGAGGCAGCGGCGGGGACGGAGGACGGGAACCGGCACGGGGCACAGAGGAGCGAAAGGGGTACAAAATAAAAGGGGCACAGGGCACGAGTCAGCACAGGGGAACGAGAACGGAGGCACAGACGTTGGCAAGGGGTAGAAAATACAAGGTGCACAGAGCAGAGCGGAGAGCTAAATACAAAATGCAAAATACAAGGGGCACAGAGCAGAGTGGGGAGCAAAATACAAAATGCAAAATACAAGGGGCACAGAGCAAAGCGGCGAGCGGTGGCCAGGGGGCACAGACAGATGCAGGAACAAGGCAACAGGCAGCAAATGAAAACAATGAAAACAAACCTAAAGGCCACCACTGGCCACCAGGGATGAGGCGCAGGTGGAAGCCTGCGGGTGGAGGAGGGCCTCGAATTCACTAGCGGCGGCAGCGAACAGCGACAGCGGGAGTGCAGGTGGAGCTGCAGCGGGGGGGGGAGCGACCTACCAGGAGGTCAAGGGTCGCTCTCCTCACCGCGCAGTGGCCACCATATATGGGGAGGTGGGGAGGGAGGAGCAGCTGGGAGGCGGGCGGCGAGGGACGGGTGTGACGAATGGGCACGGAGGGGGCAGGCCGCAGGGGAGGCAGTGGCGGGGACGGAGGACGGGAGACCGGTGCGGGGCACAGAGGAGCGAAAGGGGTACAAAATAAAAGGGGCACAGGGCACAAGTCAGCACAGGGGAACGAGAACGGAGGCACAGACGTTGGCGAGGGGTACAAAATACAAGGTCTGACATTGGTGGTCAGCCTTTTGGTTTTGTCAATGCGTGTCTTGTTTTGAAATGGTTTTTGCAAAACTTTATTGTTGTAGGAGCTGCCGGGCCCTCGCCATTATAAAGCATTGGCAAAATACTGAAGTATTTGTGGCCTCAAAAAGCAGACGCTGCCAAAGCAGTTCCAGGAAGTGAACAAAACTTTGTGTGCTGATATAGGTCTTGTGAAAGAGCAGAATGCTGTCATAGTTAAGCCGTAGAAAGAGATACACTTTCAATAAAAACAAAAGATCCTAATTAGCACCAGAACTAATTAGATACCCCATTCTCAGTGAAAGTCACAAAGGTGCATTCATGGAACATCCACTTGCTTTAATGCAAATGTATGGCTGTCATCTCCGAAGGTCCCGCTGGACTCTGAAGTATTTGCAGCCCAAGAAGAGGATTTCCAGACATCTCAGAGGCCGACCCGAGCCCCAGCAAAGCTGAGACCCGCAGCCCTCGTGAGTAGCGTGGAACCGGAACTCCTGGTCACCGTGCACTTTTGCAAGTGCATTGACTTCTCGACGTCTCTTGAAGTCGTGCTTGGGCTGACTTCTAGCCCCAACCTCGAGCACAGAATCCTCTGAAGATTGTAAGCCTAGTCACCCTGAGTGACCCGTGGGCCGCCATTTTGTGTTTCATCTCAAGGTCCCTTTGCGATTCCTGGTCCGTCAACTGGTGGGTCCCTCAGGGGGTAACTTTGAGTTTCCTTGGGCTTCCCTGGTTGCTCCAGACGTGCCCCGACTCCCTACCAAGTGGTGAGTCCCACAGACCTTGCTGGTCTGCACCGAAGCATCTTTCTCCTTTCTGCGTGGGTTGCTGTTGCCAAGGCTTGTTGTGTCCAATCCGGGCACTGACGCTGCAGCACTCGACATCCTTCATGGGACAGCTTGAATCCAGCTCCTGGTTGTCCTCGACGCCTCCTGGTCCTCGTGGCTGAAGAGTCAAGCTTCACCTCCTTCACCTGAAATCACCCGACATCATGGGCATCTGCCTATCGCCTCCCTGGTCACTGGCTAGTGACCCAGACTCTGTCCCCTCTGCTTTCAGGTTCTTCTCGACTTCGATCCAGGCTTGGATCTCTTCGGACACTTCGCATCTTCCCGGCAGCAGCACTTCTTCGTCGGCTCCCATTGAAATCAGAAACGCGACCCGACACCTTTTGACACCTATGCACCCGGCTTTCCCGGGTGAGGTAACAGAAGTACTCCGGTGCTCCTGTGGGTGTTGACCCTAGAACTTCCTAAGTCCCAAAGGGTTTGGTCATGACTCATTTCTAAGTGTCCCTAATCTTTAAAAATCTAACCACAACTTTCCCCATAGAAGCTAATGGGAGCTCGCGGCTGTGTTCTCACACTGCACACTGCCTCCGTGGGTCCCCTGTGTCACTACCCTGGGTGGTTCCTTTGGGTCCCAGCGATTCTACAGGCTCTAGGCCTTGTGTCTAGTTAAGTCGTGGTTATTATACCACTATTTTAGTATATGGTTTAGCTCGCCCCTAGGGCCTGACGTGTATTTGTGCTATTTTACTGTCTTATTTGAAGTGTAACTTATGTGTTTTGACCTCTAGTCTCATAAAGAGTCTAGGAGGGTGTGTTTAGTAATAAATACATATATTTTATATATATACCTGGTGGTGTTGTCTTTCATTTAGGCACTCAAGAGATTATAGACTGGTAAAACAAGCTGCTTTACATTCCTTCAAGGCTTAGCCTGAAGGCTGCTCTCCATAGCTACCACTAGGATAGCTTTCAATAAAGGTTGTCTTTAACCTATAATCAAGAAGGGGTTGTTTGGACTGGTAGAAAGTGAACACTATAATTAGTGGACAGCATATACCAGGCCAACTTTTCACATAGATGAATCTGAAAAAATGGCAGTGGTACCAAAGAAAATAATTTTATTACATTTCCTTGGTCCACATGAATTGAAAGTCTATAATCAAATGTCTAAAGCTGTGGTAGTAGGAGATTGCAATGTTTTCTCAGCAGCATTGGAAGATCTTGACGTATATTTTGAGCCTAAAGTGTGCATAGCCATACCTCGGTATAAATTCTTTCAGTGTAAGCAAAATGAGGGAGAGACTGTGTATCACTATGTTGCTCATAGATTGCAAATTGGGTAGCTACAAGATGATCTTCTTAGAGACCAGTTAGCTATGCATACAAACAACTAAGCCATACAAGAGAGGTTAAGAGTACACAGGATTTCCCCCTTTGATGACGTCATTAATATCTTTTGCAAGGGTGCACTATCGGGAAGGTGTGCAAAAGAGCCTTTGGTTAAAGGGAAAGAAACTGAGGTTATTGCCAAAACCAATGCAAAATCCACAAATAAGTCCTTTAATGCTCATCCTAAATCTAATGCTAATGTCAGAGGAAGGTGTTATAGGTACGAGAGCAGGGGCCATCTGGTGTATAGCAAGAATTGCTCTGCTTTAAAACAAAAATGCAACAGCTGTGGTATTATTGGGTATTTTGCAAAAGTGTGCAAGAAAAAGAGAAGTGGTGTGAAATACATACTTGAGTATGATGGGCAAAATGTTTAGGAAGATGTTGTGTACAATGATGACAGACGTAATAAGGTTCTAATCTCCCCAACAAGCTAATTCTCAACATGGGAGAAGAGGTCTCCACGAGAAAGCCTGAGTACATACTAACTGTGGGTGGCATTGAAATCAAAATCTTTGCAGATTCGAGCTCACCATATACAATTAATAATGAGGGTCTGTGGAGGAGCAAATTTGTTGAAAGTGTTGGTTGAAGTTTGTGTGAACTGGATATACAATCTCAGGGTTATTCAGGAGAAAAAATTGATGTTAAGGTACAGATGGTTTACATTTAAATTCAGAGGAATGTGCACATGCAAAATTGTATGTAGCCAAAAAGGGTCCACCTGTTTTAGGTTGGGCTGACCAAGGTAAATTACATATAAAATTGCACCGCTACAGCAACAACCAAGTTAAGGTTGTGGATGAGGGATTGAATGTTGCTAAAACGTTGTTGCGAGAATTCCCTAAGGTGCTTAGTGCGACATTAAGAAACGTGAAGTGTTTTGAACACCAAATCGTTTTTAAAGGCATTGCTGAACTTAAAGTATATAAAGGTAAAACATTCCTATTATGCTAAGAGAGGAGGTGTTAGAAATGGGGATCTCTAGTTGGCAGCGGCTGGTGCCGATGTCTATTAGGGATCCTTCTTCCTAAGTCAGAGTAAGGGGCTACACCCGTTGACAACCCCTGCTCAACCCTGTGGTAACGTAGCACGAACAGACAGGCCTATCTCAGAGGCAGTATGTGAAGCATTTACGACCATACACAATAACGCAGTGAAGACACTACAAAGGGCACCAAACAAGTAGCTTTAGGAAAATAAGTATCTTTATATAGGCTTAATACAAGGCTCAAAGGCAATCAAGAAACCACAATGCACATAATAACAGATTCACTTCAAAAGCAATAGAGGCACTGAAAAAGCGTGTGGAACGAACTTAGTTCGAGGCCGGTGTCCACGCGACCCGGTGATGCACAATGTACCTGAGATTTAAAGGGGCACGGCACGCAGCCTCACAAGGAAACTGCGGTGATGACAGGCGGACTTGCAGCGGCCACAGCTCCCCGCTGTAGCGGTCCGCGGCGTGCACTCACGATAATCCTGGGACGGGGCTTAAAGGCAGGCACCCAGCGGCACCCGCAGGTAATAACAAGATCCTCGAAGTGGTGACTAGTGCAGGCACTCAGCGGCACAGCTCCTCAGCTGCAGCGGCCCACGATAGCGATGATTCTTGTAGGACGGCCAATGCGGGCACTCAGCGGCACAGCTCCTCAGCTGCAGCGGCCCACAATAGCGATGATTCTCGTAAGATGGCCAAGGCGGGCTATCATCGGCAACAGCTCCTCAGCTGCGGCGGCCCACAATAGCGATCACAATGATTTTGGTAACACAGGCAAATGCGGGTGCTCAGCGGCAACAGCTCTTCAGCTGCTGCGGCCCACAATAGCGATGCGATGACTTTGGTAACACAGGCAAATGCGGGCTCTCAGCGGCAACAGCTCCTCAGCTGCGGCGGCCCACAATAGCGATCACGATGACTTTGGTAACACAGGCAAATGCGGGCTCTCAGCGGCAACAGCTCCTCAGCTGCGGCGGTCCACAATAGCGATCACGATGACTTTCAGCCCGCGTTCCCCACAGTAGAACCAGAGGCTTTGGAATTCTCAACAGAGGCCACACCTGCGAGTAGAATCCCTCTCAAATAGGAATCTGGACAGCTGATGGGTGAAGTCGAATGTCCCTGAGACTTCAGCAGGAGGCAAGCTCAAATCAGGCCCTTGGGTAGTTGCTTCAGCAAGATGGATAAAAGTTTCAAAGTCCTTTCCCTCTCGTTACACGGACAGAGGTTCGTCTTGACATCCAAAAGTAACACACTGTGTAGGGGTTTTTGCACAGATCTTTATACCCCAAAAGTCTTTATTCTCAAAAACCCACAAATCACTGAACCCAGCCAGAACCAGTTAGGTGTTGTCCTGGAGCACTTTATTTATGAGGCTACATCCTGCCTTTCAGGGAGAGGGGGTCTGCCGTCAGAGGTGGAGCCATCATTCACATTGCCAGGCACAGCCCTGCTCAGATCAAAGGGTCACCCCTCCCCATACTCCAACTGCAGATCTCTGTATTTAATCCAGGTCGGTCTCAGCCTGCCCTGACCCTCCAAAACCAGACAGCCAATACACATAACAGCAGAGCACATGGGAAGGATTAGGCAAGAAAATAGCTACTTCCCAAAAGTGGTAGTTTTAAATACAGAATATAGAAATAATCGTCACTAAAAGATGCACTTTTTGGAGCTAAGGCATACTAAATTCGACTTTCCTATCATGTCCCTTGGGTCAGTTAGGATTATACCAATTCATACAGTCAATTTACAATAGGGTGCATTCGCGCTGTGGCACTGAATGGCAGTGGCACAGCGCCAAGAGCATCTAACACCGGCTAACACAGAGGAGACAAAAGCGAAAAATGGAAGGGAGACCCATGCCAATGGTGCCGGGTCTAACACGCGTCCCCTCCAGCTGAAATGTGGGGAGAACTACCCACCCACTAGGGAGTTCTCATCACTAAGGCGGAAAAATCTGGACAGACCATCAGCATTGGCGTGTTCTGTACCAGGTGTTCCACCGTAAAGTCCATAACCTGTAGGGAAATGGACCACCTCAACAACTTTGGATTCTCTCCCCTCATCTGCATCAACCATCTGAGGGGCCTGTGGTCTGTCTGAACCCGGAAGTGAGTCCCAAACAGGTATGGTCTCAGCTTCTTCAGTGCCCAGACCACAGCAAATGCCTCACGCTCAATTGCACTCCAGCTCTGTTCCCATGGAAGTAACCTCCTACTAATGAAGGCTACAGGTTGGTCTAGGCCCTCCTTATTGATCTGTGACAGAACGGCCCCCACACCATGCTCGGAAGCGTCTGTCTGGACAACAAATTATTTTGCAAAGTTGGGTGAGCGCAGTACTGGTGCTGTGCATATGGCAGTCTTTAGGGCGTCAAAAGCTTTCTGGCAGGTGTCAGTCCAGTTCACAATCTTTGGCTGCTTCTTAGAAGTCCAGCCCAGTCAAGGGTGCAACAAAGTTACCATACCCCTTGACAAACCTGCAATAACCTGTGAGTCCTAAAAAGGCTCTCACCATGTGTCTGGGTCTTTGGGGGCTCCCAAGCCAGGATGGTTTCAATCTTGGGCTGTAGGGGCACCACCTGGCCGCTCCCCACCTGGTGTCCCAAGTACACCACAGAACCCTGCCCAATCTGGCACTTACTTGCCTTGATTGTGAGGCCTTCCTTTCGCAGGGCCATCAACACTTCCCAGAAGTGGCGCAGGTGGTCCTCCCATGAGGAAATAAACACTGCAATATCATCCAGGTACTGAAATCTTCCAGCCCAACCAACACCCTGTTGACCAACCTCTGAAAGGTGGCAGGGGCATTCTTCATCCCAAAGGGTTTTACCCGGAACTGGTAGTGCCCATCTGGGGTGGAGAATGCTGACCTCTCCTTTGCCCCATCAGTGAAGGTGATCTGCCAATACCCAGACGTCAAATCAAACGTGCGGAGGTACCGTGCAGCCCCTAGCCGATCTAGGAGCTCATCAGCTCTGGGGATGGGGTGCGCATCAGTCTTCGTGACTGAATTGAGACCTCGGTAATCCACACAGAACCGAAGTTCTGGGGTGGCACCAGGCGCTGCAGCTTTTGGTACCAGGACCACTGGGCTGGACCAAGGGCTGCTAGAGGACTCAATCACCCCTAAAGCAAACATTTTGGAGACCTCCTCTTTAATGCATGCCCTGACCCAGTCAGTCACTCGGTAAGCCTGGTGCTTCACAGGAGGACTGTCCCCAGTGTCTACGTCATAGACGCACCAGTCAGTGACACTAGGCACCAGGGAGAACAAGTCACTGAATTGCCCCAACAGTTGGCGACAATCGCTCTGCTGCTCAGGGGTCAGTGTGGTGGAGAGGACCACACCCTCCACTGACCCATCTTGCTCCTCTGCACGTATGAGGTCTGGAAGAGGCTCACTCTCCTCTTCCATTCCAGCATCTGTGGCCAGAAGCATGCCCATTTCAGACCTCTCAAAGTGGGGCTTCAGGCGGTTAACATGCAGGACCCGCAAGGGGTTCCTGGGAGACCGCAAGTCCACCATGTAGGTAACAGGACTCTTGCGCTCCACCACCTCAAAGGGTCCGGTCCACATATCTTGGAGTGCACAGGGCTCCACTGGGGCCCTGACCCAAACCTTTTGACCAGGCTGAAACTCAATCAGAGTGGCATTCTGATCGTGCCAGTGTTTCATCTCTTCCTGGCTGGCTTCCAGATTTGCCTCAGCAAGGTTTCTGAAACGCCGAGTCTGGTTCCTGAAGGCCAGCATGTAACTAAACACGTCCTGGGGAGATTTCCTGGGAGATTGCTCCCAGCCTTCCTTGACCAGACTCAGAGGTCCTCTTACTGGGTGACCACAGAGCAGTTCAAAGGGACTGAACCCTAAGAACTTCTGTGGCACCTCACGGTAAGAAAACAGCAGGCATGGCAACAAGACGTCCCACTTACGCCTCATGGGCTCCTCTAGGCCCATAATCATGCCCTTAAGGGTCCGGTTGAATCCCTCAACCAGCCCATTACCTTGGGGTGGTAAGGAGTCGTAAACTTGTAAGTCACCCCACACTCCTCCCACAGAGACTTCATATATTTGGAAATGAAGTTATTACCCCTATCTGACACCACCTCTCACGGGAGAAAATCCCCATCAGTGAACTTCCCACCATGGGGGCCGTCACTGTCCTCAGTAGGATTGTTTCACGGTACCGGGTGGCATGGTCCACCAAGACCAGGAGGAACCTGTTGCCCATGGCTGTCTTGGGGTCCAGAGGCCCCACAATGTCAATGCCCACTCGCTCGAATGGGGTACTGACAACTGGAAAGGGCTGGAGTGGGGCCTTGATCTTCCCCCAATCTTCCCACTTGCCTGGCAAGTTTCACATGTCCTGCAGTGAGCATCTGAGCTCCTGCGCATCTGGGGCCAATAAAAGTGGGTGACCAGCCTCTCGAAGTTCTTGGTCTTCCCCAGATCTCCGGCCAATTGCACATCATGAGCCAACCCAGTAGGAAGGCTCTGAAGCACTGGGGTACCACCAGCACACAGGCTGACCCAGGCTCAGCAACCGTTGGCTCGCTGTACAGAAGGTCATTCTCCCAATAGATCAGATGTGACCCTGACTGATCCCCTGCTGCCTGGGCTGTAGCCTGTCACCGCAGCCCCTCAAGAGAAGGGCACATTCTCTGCTGTTCACAAAATTCCTCCCTGGTGGGCCCTCCTTCCTGCTGCCATTGGGTCACCTCAGGCAGGTCCCCCAGTTCGGCTACTTGTTCCCCTGTGGGCTCCAGGGCATCCCCCTCAAGGTCTGCTCCCTCCTGGACTGTGGGAACTATGGGGGCCAGTTTCCCACGCCCCCTACCCCTTCTCTTTAAGGCAGGGGCCTGGGCCATACTTTCAGGCTCCATGTCCGTCTGAACATCCTTGCTGGCTGCCATGGACCAAGTGGTCACGCACGCCCACTCAGGCAGACCCAACATTTCCAAGTGAGATTTCCTCTCCACCGTAGCCCACGGGGCGTTCTCTAAATCGTTGCCCAACACACAGTCTACGTGCATGGCTGGCCTCACAGCTACTTGAAGAGTTCCTGAGACCCTCCCCACTCAAAGGGAACTTGAGCTACCTCACGCTGGCTCTCAGAGTTGTCTGCTGACACTACTGGGCAGAATGCATGGGGACAACCTGCTCTTGGGACACCAACCCGGAGCTGACAGCAGTCACACTAGCTCCTGTGTCCCTCAGAGCCTCCACTGTATGGCTATTGATGGTCACCCACTGCCTGTACTTCTTAGTGTTATCAGGCAGCATGCGGTTAGGGACCTTCTCAAAGTCTCCTAGCGAGACAAGGGTCAATTCTACGGTATCCCACCCACCTTGGGCACCCATCTCCTCCCCTTCCAGGGCTACACTCGCAAGCTGGCGGATTGATACACGGGATGGTGCATTGAGGTCCCTCTGGGGATTATAATACCGGTGGTCCACTTGACCACTCTTAAAACAAGTAAGGGGCCCCCTATGAACAGGCCTACCTGTCGGGGGCACTGGCTTCTTTTCAGGGGGAGACTGGGACACCACTCCTTGGTACCCTTGGGAATTACTTTGGGGCCCTCTCTGGACCTCTCTCTGTGTACCTCTGTCCCCCCTACTTCTCCGCTGGGGACCCTGCCTACCTTTGGCGAAGTCTCCCACCGGACCTGTGCGAACCCGGGTGCTCACCCAGTGGTCCGCCTCCTCAGCAAGCTTCCTAGGGTGAGTTAGCTTGCTATCAATAATGTGCTGGCTTAGCTCTGGAAAACAGTTACTAGATAAATGCTCCCATGCAAACAAATCATACAATTGCTCAAAAGTTTCCACTTTGCTACCCTTTACCTAGCGATCCATTGCTCTGCAAAAATAAAGACACATATTCAACCCAAGTGGTACCCTCTAACTTCTTAGAGGTTCTAAATTTCTGCCTGTACATTTCTGGGGTCAAACCATATCGCGTCATCAAGGCCTCTTTCATATGGGCATACACCATCCTGCTCTCTTCAGGCAGATCCAACATGGTATCCCTCCCATCACTCACAAAGCGTCCCCACAACCCCGCTCCCCAATCCTTCTCAGGGACCCGGTGGGACACCATGGCTATCTCGTATGCCGCAAACCATTGCCCAATATCCTCACTCTTATGGAAATCCTTGATGACATCCTTGGGTATGTAAACTCTACTCTCTGTAGGTACTAAAGGTATGCTGCCACCAGAGGTGGAGATCTCTAAACTCTTAGCCTTGATCTCCAACTCTCTCAATACTTTCTGATGCTCAAGTTTCATTTTCTCAAGTTCAAATGCCAACCTGTTATTCTCAATATTCAACTTTTTACTTTCTAGGACCTTCTGACCTTCCAATTTGGCCATCTCCAAACTATGCCTCCTATCTCTCTCCCTGTCCTCCATCTCTTCTGGAGACAGACCCTTTGAGGACACACTAGTACCTGGATTGGAAAGTGCTTTACCTCCCACTAAATTCACTTTGTCATCCTGCTGCCCTCCAGCATTCTCGCCCTCATTCTTAGGGGACTCCCTCACCTCTAACCAGGCCTTTAGCGCCTTCTGATACTCCTCCTTCCTAGAGAGACCTGCAATAGGGACGGTGAATTGCTTGCAAAAGGACTTTAGCTGTTTGGCAGTGTAGGTTTCTAACCTCTCTTCCTCAAAGGTGAGATCCTCCGAAGCATTGGATGTTGGCTTACCCATTGTAGACATAACTGGCAATTACAATCAACAATAAAACAAAATCAAACCGTATGTGGTTGCGCCTAGCCCTACACTCACTAGTAGCGTACACCAGTTATTGGATGTGGATCACAAATGCAAGTCCTGATCCTCACCACTGACCAGCAATGTTAGAAATGAGGATCTCTAGTTGGCTGCCGCTGGCACCGATGTCCAAATAGGAAACCTTCTTCCTAAGTCAGAGTAAGGGGCTACACCTTTTGACTACCCCTCCCCTGCTCAACCCTGTGGTAACGTAGCACGAGCAGACAGGCCTATCTCGGAGGCAGTGTATGAAGCATTTACGACCATACACAATAACGCAGTGAAGACACTACAAAGGGACACCACACAAGTAGCTATAGGAAAATAAGTATCTTTATATAGGCTTAACACAAGGCTCAAAGGCGATCAAGAAACCACAATGCACATAATTACAGATTCACTTCAAAAGCAATAGAGGCACTCAAAAAGCACGTGGAACTTAGTTCGAGGCCGGGGTCCACGCGACCCGGTGATGCACAATGTACCTGAGATTTAAAGGGGCACGGCACGCAGCCTCACAAGGAAGCCGAGGTGATGACAGGCGGACTTGCAGCGGCCACAGCTCCCCGCTGTAGCGGTCCGCGACGTGCACTCACGATAATCCTGGGACAGAGCTTAAAGGCAGGCACCCAGCGGCACCCGCCGCTGAGTGCCCGCACTAGTCACCACTTCGAGGACAAGATCCTCGAAGTGGTGACTAGTGCGGGCACTCAGCGGCACAGCTCCTCAGCTGCAGCGGCCCACAATAGCAAAAGCGAAGATTCTCTTAGGATGGCAAATGCCGGGCACTCAGCGGCATAGCTCCTCAGCTGCAGCGGCACTCAATAGCGATAGCGAAGATTCTGGTAGAATGGCAAATGCAGGGCACTCAGCAGCACAGCTCCTCAGCTGCAGCGGCCCACAATAGCGATAGCAAAGATTCTCGTAGGATGGCAAATGCGGGCACTCAGCGGCACAGCTCCTCAGCTGCAGTGGCCGACAATAGCGATGATTCTTGTAGGACGGCCAGTGTGGGTGTAGGAGAGTAGGATCTGCTTCACATGGGTACCCCCACTTTGTGCTGGTGTTTCACTACCATTGCACACACATATAAAACCTATAAGTCACTCCTATGGCAGGCCTTAACAATTC
Organism: Triturus cristatus; assembly: GCF_964204655.1. Classification (NCBI taxonomy): domain Eukaryota; kingdom Metazoa; phylum Chordata; class Amphibia; order Caudata; family Salamandridae; genus Triturus; species Triturus cristatus. The sequence continues at coordinate 522,780,047 of NC_140584.1, read as the reverse complement.
TGAAGGCAGAGTGCTTGTATTTTATGTGAGAGGGTGCCCCTGCATGAGCAGAGCCCCTCTGCAGCATTTGGAGTACCTCCTCTGATGCTGTTTGTGGTGCAGCCTGACCTTATACTCTTAAGTGCATTATAACCTTGCGGTAAATGCAAACTTTGGGATGGCTGCACGGAAACATGTTGTGTTTGGTGTCAAACGCTTTGGAATACTACCCCCCCCCTGCCAGTTCTGGCAGCGGGGGTAGCATTCCACCCTTCTAGAGGGAGAAACATGTTCACACTGGTCTAACCCGGTAGGACTTTCTTGAGCCCTGGCATCACAAAATGGATGTCTCTGCCACAGACACGGGTCTGGCCTCCTGCTGCTGACCGAAACTCCGGCAGGGGAGGCCTGGACAATAGGTTTCCTGTCCCAGGGAGGTGTAACCACCTCCCCAGACAGGCAGATATGTATTGGGGCTGGGCGGGAGCACTCTCTGGTGCTTTGAAGTCCTGCACTGGGGGCGCATTAGGTGTCCCTGTGCATAGTCCAGTTCAAACCGGTTGCAGGGGCTACCTGCCCCGGCTCTGGCGCGAAACTGGACAAAGGAAACGGGTGTAACCTCCCCTTTTTCCAAACCATCCCATAGGTGGGTCCCTAGAGTATGTCCAACCCCCAAACTTAGTATAAGTATGGGAACCCAGTCCTCGTGACTTTAGATTACCCTGGACGAAACTCTTCAATATATATCCTGGACCTTCGACTTTCTATTTCGACTAAAAGATGGAAGAAATCTCCCTTGGGGTCAAGGAGTAACTCCCCTGCTTGGCAGGCACCAAAGAAGCAACTGTCCGGTCTACAATTCCGAAGCTTCCATTGGACGCCGAAGTCTCTGCATCACCAGAGGTGGATTTCCTGACTTCCCCGAGGCCACCCTGAGTCCACAGCAAAGCTGAGGCCCGTGGCTATCATTGGTGATGAGGAATTGTGACCCCTGGGCACTGCGTACTATTGCTGGTACATCGACCTCCTGTTTATTCTTGAAGTTCTGCTTTGGGCACCGAGTAGCCCCGCCTTGAGCACAGACTGCACCGAAGATCTCCGGCCTCCACTCCACGAGTGATCCGTGGGCCGGGTTCCAGTGCGACCGCTCGAGGCTCCTTCGCGATCGCTAGCCCATTGGCCAGTGGGTCCCCACGAAGGCAACTCCTCTTCTACTTGGGCTTCCCTGGTTGCTCCAGACATGCCCTGACTTACCCTCGCTGGGTGAGTCCCTCAGACCTTGCATGTCTATACTGACGTCCTTCTTCTCTTTCCACGAGACTTGGCGTTGCCAAGGCTTGTTGGGTCCAACTGGTCGCCGACACCGCAGCACTCGACAGACTTCGTGGGACAGCTCGAATCCGGCTCGTGGACTTCGTCGATGCCTTCTGTACCTCGTAGCCGAAGAGTCAAGACACCCGTCAACTCACCTGAAGCACCCAACATCTGTGGGTATTGGTCCATCCTGCCCTAGGTCACTGGCAAGTGACCCCGACTCTGTCCCCTCTGCTTTCAGGGTTCCTTCCATCCTAGATCCAGGCTTGGATCTCTTCGGACACTTCTCCTCTTCACGGCAGCAGCAGTTCTTCGCCAGCTTCCATTGTAATCGACGACGCGACCCGACACAGAAAGACACCAATGCACCTGGCTTCCCTGGGTGAGGTAACTCGAGTGCTCCGGTGCTCCCGTGGGTGCTAGCCATAGAACATCTTAAGTCCAGAAGGGTTTGGTCCTGACTCGATTCTAAGTGTTCCTAATATTTAAATTTCCAACTGTGACATTGCCCATAGAAGCTAACGGGAACCCGCAGTTGTGTTTACACACTGCACACGGCCCCCGTGGGTCCCCTGTGTCACTACCTTGGGTGGTTTCTTGGGGTTCCTGCGATTCTACAGGCTCTAGGCCTTGTGTCTAGTTCAGTCGTGGTTCATATACCACTTTATTGGTATATGGTTTGGTACGCCCCTAGGTCCCAAACGTGTATTTGTGCTATTACTGTTGATTGCTAACTTGTCAATTAATTACTTCGAACTCCAGTCTCATAAAGAGACTAGAGGGGTGTGTTTTAACCTAAATACATATATTTTGAATATATACCTGGTGTGGTTGTCCTTTCATTTGATCATTCAAGAGATTATAGACTGGTAAAACAAGCTGCTTTAAATTCCTTCAAGATTTAGCCTGAAGGCTGCTCTCCATAGCTACCACTAGGATAGCTTTCAATAAAGTTCGTCTTTAACCAATTCACCATAAGGGGTTGGTTGGACTGATACAAGGTGCCCACTAGAACTAGTGGACAGCATATATCAGGCCACCTTCTCACATTGGTGTGCAGCGTGTGGGATTCCAGCTTGCTATTGTTTTACGAGATATTCTCAAGTGAATTGATCAACTGAAAATCACTAAAGTTACCTTAGGTACATATAATATCAAGTTTAGCTACAGTAAGTTCTACTGAACTTGGAGTTGTGTGTTAAGGGATAGCACACCCTTTCTACAACTCAAGAGAGTTTAGTAGGCCACACTAGTGTAGGTAGTGCAATACACCACACCACATTAGCAATGTCTAGTCAGCCAGGACCCAGTGGGTGCCTGCCAGGAGCCAGTGAGCTCCTTCCCTATAAATATGAGGGTCTCTCTTATGCTCAGCTTAGGGCCTTATGTTCCATTAGGAAGCTGAAGACAGGCAAAAGACCAACCACCCAGCATCTCATAAAGATACTGAAGCTGGATGATATCTCAGGGCCTAGTTGGCCTGATGGGGTAGGCAGTGTGGGTGGGGCAGCAAGTGAGGGTGGGCCTAGGGGTATCAATTCTCCTGACCCTACCTCTAATGCTGACCAGACTGGTGACAATGACCAGAATCTGGTGAACCCAGCTCTCCTGGATGAGGAAGAGGAGGATGACAACAATGCTCATTCCTTTATTCTCCAGGAAGGGTTGAAAGTAGGGCTAGAAGGGATAGATCTCTGTCAAGGGGATCTGTCCAGTCTAACTCCTCTGTAGGGACCTCTGTCTCTTCTCAGGAGAGGAGAGAGAGACTGCTGAAGTATGAGCAAGACAAGTTCAACCTCAGAAAGCAGCAGATGGCCTTAGATAAAGAAGCCCTAGAGCTCTACAGAGCTAGTAAAAATGAGGGACTAGAGTCCCTTGGTGGCAGCAATTTCCCTAGCGATAGGGAGAGGTCTTATGACCATAGAAACCTAAGTAAGATTGTCCCTCCCTACCAGAGTGGGGATGATATCCACAAATGGATAACTGCCTTGGAGAGGGCCTGTAAAGTACAGAAGGTCAGTGGACAGCAATCGTATGGCTCTCTTTTGCAGACAAAGGTAGAGATAAGCTCCTCACTGTAAGAGAAGAGGATGCTGATGATTACCAGGTCTTGAAAAATGCTCTGATAGATGGGTTTGGCCTAACCACTGAACAATACAGGTTAAAGTTCAGAGACACCCAAAAAGCACAAAATCAAGACTGGGTTGACTTTGTTGACTGTGCTGCTAAGGCTCTGGAAGGTTGGTTATTGGGAAGTAAAGTGTGTGAATTCATAGGATTGTACAATCTGATAATGAGGGGGCAGATTCTTAATAACTGTCAAAATCAGCTGTTGCACCAGTACCTGGTAGACTCTGATCTGACCTCTCCCCAAGAATTGGGAAAGAAGGCAGACAAATGGGTCAGAACCAGGGTGAGGCAGAAGGTACAGAACCAAGGTGGTGAACCAAAGAAGCAGGATTCTAAGAACTCTGACAAGGGTAAAGACTAGAAGTCTTCTCAAGGGACCCAAAAATCTTCTTCTAATAGGGAGTCACCGTCAAGTAAGGGTAAAGGCCAAAAGAAACCTTGGTGCGAAATCTGTAAGCAGAAATCTCACTGGACCAGTGACTGCACCAAGGCCAAGGAATCTACTCCAGCCACCATTGCCCCTAAGGCAACTGTTCCCCCTAGTACAGCTACAATAGGTGGTGGCAATGTTCAGAATAAGGGTGTAGTAGGGTTGACTGGGTTCTGAGATGGACTCTAGCCTAGTCAAAGTTCAAACTCAGGCTCTGCTTGTCTGTGATGGGGGCATGGACATGTCCCCCTGTGTGAGTCCCAGTAATCTGGGCAAATACAGACAACATCCTTTGATAAATGGAATAGAAGCTTGGGCATTCAGGGACACAGGTGCAAGTTTCACAATCAATGTTCCCTCTAATTTATTTCCTCTGTGTGCGGCAGTGTGAGGTCTCTGTGCGCTCCAGCCACAGCAATGTGCGCCAAGAACCCGACCGCATGTGTGGGTGCAGCGACAGTGGTTCCGACACTGGAGTTCCTGCTTGATTGTGCATATAAATTACCTAGGTACTGGAACGGAGGAGGCCTGTTTGATGGGGCAGGCAGGGCTGGACTGCAAACCCGAAAGTAGCGCTGGCAATTTTGCCACACTGGCTCCCACCAGAGGTGGGGTGGAGGGGGGGGGGGTGGCAAGTGTCAAGCACTACTGCTTAAACCCGGTCCCCAGCACTGGTGCTTTTGTTACTGAGGGCCCAAATTGCAGCATTGCTGCAAAACTGCCCCCAGTAACACAACTGGCCCCCACTGATCCAAAACTGACCCCCAGCCTTCCAGGCAAACACCTGATGCCTGCTAAGGCCAGTCCAGCCAGCGGGGTGGCCTTCGTATTGGTGACTGGCATACAATGGTTGTGTCATGTTTGAAATGAGAAAGTGCAGTGCAGAGCATATGCAACCACGACAAAGCTACACTAATATATATATTAGGAAAACGGGGTATTCCACAGTGCCAGTGAACCTCTTCTTTACTAACTAATTACACAGTGGCAGCTCAGGGACATCTTTAGGACTTTGAGCGCCCTCGGCCAAACGTATTTTGAGGGCCTCTGTGCGGATCAGCTTTGAATTTATGATCCAGTTTCATCTTTCTCGTGTCCTTTTAGCCAGATCACAAACAGTGCACAGACACACTGGTTCAAATTCCAAATGTGTTTATAGTTCATATTCAGGGATAGTGATGTATTTTTCCAATAATGTAACACAGTAGAAGCCCACTAATACTATTGCAAATAATCACTGTGACATCCTCCCATTTCTCATATCCGAGATCCTGTTTAAATATAAAATAAACATTTTTTATGGATGCTGCATGAAACAAAACCACATTTGTCAAAAAATGTCTATAATACAATCTCACACATTACTCAGATTAAATGAATGAAAGGAGAATGCTATTTGCAATAATCTGTTTAAGAATTATTCAAGGTCATCAAGTCAAGACTCTGCAGAACGTAGCTGGCTCTACCAAGGCAAGGGTTACTCCACTCTTTAAAACTGACAATCATAGTTCACTTATCCGCTCTGAAGATGGTTTCTTAGATACGAAGGGGGGAATGTACATAGATGTCCACCATGTGTGCATTCTGAGTCACTAATATATGTTAGTGATTCTGAAAGCACGCATGGTGCTTTTCGGCCTGCTCAGGGCTTTAAGTGGGATGAAAAAACTGGGGGGTCTTTCAAAGGGGCATGCCTGATGTAATTAAGGGCGTGGCGTAAAAACACGTAAGCTAAAAATCTTTGCTTAGCATAGTGTGCCGCCCGACCGTTATTGTGCTGCCTCTGTCATTGCATCCAGATATATAATACAATAAGTAACAGTATACCTACAACAACCCAGGTCTATTGACTTTGCAAATGGTTGTTAGTTGCATAGGATAAATAAGCAACAACTACAGCTTTGTTAAATGTATTGAAAATGCCTCAGTTCTGAAATGATCTATAAAAAGTCCTCTGAAGTTACACCCAAGGCTTTCAGCAGTTGAGATTTTTTTTTACCCTAAGGGTGAGGGCAAAAATGAAGAACCTGAATGGGACCTGTCTCAGCACCGGCTTAAAAACTCAGCATCAGCAGGACCCAGCCCACTTAAAGCCCTGGGCTTGCTGCATGCTTTTTGTTAATAGAGCGTGGCTGCGGGAAGATTGTGTGCATTTTTGAAAGTATACATGTTAATTGCAGCAATTAACATCAATACTTTAAAAAATGTACACAATCTTCCAGCAGCCACACTCTATTAACAAAAAGCATGCAGCAAGGCCAGGGCTTTAAGTGGGCAAGTCCAGAAGCAGGATGTGTGCTTTCAGAATCACTAACATATCATAGTGATTGTAAAAGCACACGTTATGTTTTTAGGCTTGCTGCATGCCTTTTGTTGATAGAGGGCGGCAGATTACGTGCCTTTTGGAAAGTGTGCATGTTAATTGCAGAGCCCGACATACTAATACACGGGGCTGCATTTAACATGAGAACTTTGCAAAAAGTCACACAATCTGCCGCGCTCTATTAACAAAAGGTGTGCAGCAAGCCTAAAAGCACAATGTGTGCTTTACACGTTGTTCTTTTGTGCTGGCTGCATTTATTTTCTTAATAGAGCACGGCAGGGAGCTGCTTGTGGACCATTGTGGCATGCATCAAGCCCAACAGAACGACGTTTAAAGCACACGTCATGCTTTTGGACTTTCTGCATATCTTCTCTTAAAGGTGCGCGGCTGCGGGCTGATGGGCGATTGTGAAAATATTTATGTTAATGGCAGCGCATGACGGTGCTGCAATTAACAGGAATGTTTTCACAATGGTCCACAAACAGCCCCCAGCTGCACTCCATTAGAAGGAAAAATAGCAGCAAGTGCAGGAGCCACCACAATCCGGAAATTTCAATTTTTTGCGCCGCTCCTGTTCTAAAAGCGGCGGCACAAATGCTCTCTTGAGATGTGCTGTGGATGCGCGCTCTACACGCAGCAATGCGCGCTAGGGGGATCAGACGTGTGCGCGTGCGCAGGTGCGCACGTTACTGGGAACACTGGTCAGAATGGTGACAAAAGATCTTGTGGATCCTGGGCAGATTATACTTGGTGAAATGTACCAAGTGACCAATGCTAGCAATGTCAGAACAGACCATTCTCTGGCAGTTGTTAACTTATCCTGGGAAGGGGTAACTGGCCTTAAGAAGGTTGTGGTAAGTGCAGACCTACCAGTACAGTGCTTGCTTGGCAATGATCTAGAGACTTCAGCTTGGGCTGAAGTGGAGCTCAGGACACATGCAGAAATGTTAGGGATCCCTGCTCATGTCTTTGCTGTGACTAGGTCACAGGCCAAAATGTCTAAAGCTGGACAGGCCCTGGATTCTGGATTAATGGACCAGGTGCCTCACAAGAGGAAGAGCAGTAGGGTTAAGGCAGAGCCTTCCCACCTGACTCAGAATGCTGATCAGTCTCCTCAGGGAGATGATCTTGAGCCTGAAGAAGGAACTGCCCCTCTCTTGAACCCCTCAGAAAGCAAGCTGCTGCTGAGGCTGCTGGGAATGCTAGTGGCACCCATAAAGTTTATTGGGATGATGGACTCCTTTACTTGGAGAGTAGAGACCCCAAGCCTGGTGCATCCAGGAGGTTAGTTATACCTCTGAAGTTTAGGGGCTTCCTATTGACACTAGCTTATGATATTCCCCTAGCAGGACACCTGGGCCAGAACAAGACTTGGGACAGAATTGTCCCTCACTTTCACTGGCACCACATGTCTGAAGACACAAAGGAGTTTTGTCGCTCCTGTGTAACCTGCCAAGCCAGTGGCAAAGCAGGTGGCACTACAAAGACCCCCCCTGATACCACTACCTGTGGTGGGGGTGCCCTTTGAAAGGGTACGGATTGACATTGTTGGTTCCATGGATCCCCAAACAGCATCTGGGCACAGATTTATACTGGTGGGGGTGGATCATGCCACCAGGTACCCAAAGGCAATTCCCCTAAGGACCACTACAGCACCTTTAGTGGCAAGAGCTCTTTTGAGTGTGTTCTCAAGAGTAGGCTCTCCTAAGGAGGTAGTATCTGATAGGGGTGCAAACTTCATGTCTAGTTACTTGACTTCTATGTGGAAGGAGTGTAGAGTGAACTACAAGTTCACCACACCCTGTCACCCACAATGCAATGGTTTAGTTGAGAGATTCAACAAAACCTTAAAGGGCATGATTAAAGGACTCCCAGAGAAGCCTAGGTGAAAATGGGACCTACTGTTGCTCTGACTTTTATTTGCAAACAGGGAGGTGCCTCAAAAGGGGGTTGGTTACAGCCCATTTGAACTTTTGTTTGGACACCCTGTCTGAGGTCCATTGTGTTTGGTGAAGGAAGGATGGGAGTTACCTCTCAACCCCCCAAAGCAAGACATAGTGGACTATGTACTTGGTCTCCGCTCCAGGATAGCTGAGTACATGAAAAAGGCAAACAAAAATCTTGAGGCTAGCCAGGAACTGCAAAAAGCCTGGCATGACCAAAAGGCTGTACTGACTATTTACCGACCAGGACAGAAAGTGTGGGTGTTGGAGCCTGTGTCCCCAGCAGCCCTCCAGGACAAATGGAGTGGCCCTAATACAATTGTTGAACAAAAAGGGGAGGTTAACTACTTGGTAGACCTTGGCACCCCTAGGAGTCCCCACAGGGTACTTCATGTCAACAGACTTAAACCATATGTTGACAGGGCAGACATGGGCTTGCTCATGGCTACTAATGAAGGACAGGAGGAAGAGTGACCCACTCCCTGACCTGCTTTCTCAGAACCCTGGTGATGGGTCAGTTGATGATGTAGCCTTGGCAGGCAGCCTCACTGCCCAGCAGCAAACTGACTGCAGAAGCCTTCTCAGCCAGTTTAGACATGTTTTCACTGACTCCAAGTCAGACCACCTGGTGCACTCATGAAGTGGACACTGGGAACAGTCTACCTGTGAAGAATAAGATCTACAGGCAACCATGTCAGGGACTGTATAAGGACAGAAGTCCAAAAGATGTTGGATTTGGGTGGGATTGAACCCTCAGTTAGCCCTTGGGCTAGTCCAGTAGTCCTGGTACTTAAACCTCACACCAGTGGTGGGAAAAGAAAGATGAGTTTTTGTGTAGACTACAGGGGTCTCAATGCAGTCACTAGGACTGATGCCGATCCCATCCCCAGGGCAGATGAGCTAATAGATACTTTGGCCTCAGCCAAGTTTCTAAGCACATTTGACCTGGCAGCTGGCTACTGGCAGATCAGACTAGTTGATGATGCAAAGCCAAAGACAGCATTTTCTACCCCTAGTGGGCACTATCAATTTGTGGTAATGCCCTTTGTTTGAAGAATGCACCTCCCACTTTCCAAAGGTTGGTGAATCAAGTCCTTACAGGCCTGGAAGACTTTAGTGCAGCATATCTAAATGATATTGCGGTCTTTAGCTCCACCTGGGAGGATCACCTGGTCCACCTGAGGAATGTTTTGGAAGCCCTGCAAAAAGCAGGCCTAACTATCAAGGATACTAAGTGCCAGATAGGGCAGAGTCAGGTTGTGTACCTGGGCCACCTTGTAGTTGGAGGCCAGGTTCAACCATTGCAGAGCAAAATCCAGACCATAATGGAATGGATTGCTCCAACTACCCACACTCAGGTGAGAGCCTTCTTAGGTCTGACTGGGTACTATAGGAGATTTGTCAAGGGGTATGGATCAATAGTGACACTCCTGAATGACTTAACTTCTAAAAAGATGCCCAAAAAGGTTCAGTGGACAGCTAGCTGTCAAAAGGCATTTGATGACCTAAAGCAGGCCATGTGCACTGCTCCCATTCTGCAGAGTCCTGACAACTCCAAGAGGTTCATTGTCCAAACGGATGCATCTGAATTGGGGGTGGGGGCTGTACTGTCACAATTGAATGATGAAGGTCAGGATCAGCCAGTAGCTTTCATAAGCAGAAGACTGACCCCTAGAGAGAAACGTTGGGCAGCCATTGAGAGGGAGTGGTTTAGGCTCTGAAGAAGTTGAGGCCATACTTATTTGGTACTCACTTCCTTGTTTAGACAGACCATAAGCCCCTCTTATGGCTAAAACAAATGAAGGGTGAAAACCCCAAACTGCTTAGGTGGTCCATTTCCCTACAGGGGATGAACTTTACAGTGGAACATAGACCTGGGAGTAACCATGCCAATGCAGATGGACTCTCTAGGTATTTCCACTTATAACATGAAGACTCAACTGGTCAAGGTTAGTTTAATGTCCCTGCGTTTGGGGGGGATTGTTGTGTAGGAGAGTAGGATCTGCTTCACATGGGTACCTGCACTTTTTGCTGGTGTTTCACTGTTTTTCAACCTTAGTCTGGCTGTGGCCCTGCTAATCAGGACCCCAGCCTAGCTGCTTCCTCTCTAAAATGGTTTGCATTTACATTAGGTACATATCTAATTGGATTCTGGAGTGCCTTATAAATCCCTGGTATATGGTATACTATGTACCTAGGGCATAGGTACCTCCGAGGCCTACCAGGGGCTAAGCATGTATTATGCCACTCCTCGGAAGCACTCCAAAATGGCACCACAGGTCTGCTACTGCAGCCCGGGTAAGGGTGTGCTTGCACCCCTTACTGTGGTATAGGCTACCTATATCACTACCATTGCACACGCATATAAAACCTATAAGTCACTCCTATGGCAGGCCTTAACAATCCTGAAGTCAGAGTGCTTGGTTTTTATGTGAGAAGGTGCCCCTGCATGAGCAGAGCCCCTCTGCAGCGTTCGGAGTACCTCCTCTGATGCTGTTTGTGGTGCAGCATGACCATATACTCTTAAGTGCATTATAACCTCGCGGTAAATGCTAACTTTGGGATGGCTGCACGGAAACATGTCGTGTTTGGTGTCAAACGCTTTGGAATACTACCCCCTCGCCAGTTCTGGCAGCGGGGATAGCATTCCACCCTTCTAGAGGGATAGACATGTTCACAATGGTCTAACCCGGTAGGACTTTCTTGAGCCCTGGCATCACAAAATGGATGCCTCTGCCACAGACACTGGTCTGGCCTCCTGCTGCTGACCGAAACTCCGGCAGGGGAGGCCTGGACAATAGGTTTCCTGTCCCAGGGAGGTGTAACCACCTCCCCAGATAGGCAGATGTGTATTGGGGCTGGGCGGGAGCACTCTCTGGTGCTTTGAAGTCCTGCACTGGGGGCACATTTGGTGTCCGTGTGCATAGTCCAGTTCAAACCGGTTTCAGGGGCTACCTGCCCCTGCTCTGGCGTGAAACTGGACAAAGGAAACGGGTGTAACCTCCCCTCTTTCCAAACCATCCCATAGGTGGGTCCCTAGAGTATGTCCAACCCCCAAGCTTAGTATAAGTATGGGAACCCAGTCCTCGTGACTTTAGATTACCCTGGACGAAACTCTGCAATATATATCCTGGATCTTCGACTTTCTATTTTGACTAGAAGATGGAAGAAATCTCCCTTTGGGTCAAGGAGTGACTCCCCTGCTTGGCAGGCACCAAAGAGGCAACTGTCCAGTCTGCAATTCTGAAGCTTCGGTTGGATGCCGAAGTCTCTGCCTCACCAGAGATGGATTTCCTGACTTCCCCGAGGCTACCCTGAGTCCACAGCAAAGCTGAGGCCCGTGTCTATCATGGGTGATGAGGAACCGTGACCCCTGGGCACCGCGTACTATTGCTGGTACATCGACTTCCTGTTCATTCTTGAAGTTCTGGTTTGGGCTTCAAGTAGCCCCAGCCTTGAGCACAGACTGCACCGAAGATCTCTGACCTCCACTCCACTAGTGACCCGTGGGCCGGGTTCCAGTGTGACCGCTCGAGGCTCCTTTGCGATCGCTAGCCCTTTGGCTAGTGGGTCCCCACGAAGGCAATTCCTCTTCTACTTGGGCTTCCCTGGTTGCTGCAGACGTGCCCTGACTTACCCTCGCTGGGTGAGTCCCTCAGACCTTGCTGGTCTGCACCGACGTCCTTCTTCTCTTTCCACGAGACTTGCCGTTGCCAAGGCTTGTTGGGTCCAATCTGGTCGCCGACACCGCAGCACTCGACAGACTTAATGGGACAGCTCGAATACGGCTCGTGGACTTCATCGACGCCTCCTGGACCTCATGGCTGAAGAGTCAAGACACCCGTCAACTCACCTGAAGCACCCGACATCTATGGGCATTGGTCCATCCTGCCCTAGGTCACTGGCAAGTGACCCAGACTCTGTCCCCTCTGCTTTCAGGTTCCTTCCATCCTAGATCCAGGCTTGGATCTCTTCGGACACTTCTCCTCTTCACGGCAGCAGCAGCTCTTCGCCAGCTTCCATTGTAATCGACGACGTGATCCGACACCAAAAGACACCTATTCACCCGGCTTCCCTAGGTGAGGTAACTCGAGTACTCCAGTGCTCCCATGGGTGCTAGCCCTAGACCTTCTTAAGTCCAAAAGGGATTAGTCCTGAATCAATTCTAAGTGTCCCTAATCTTTAAATTTCCATCCGCGACATTGCCCATAGAAGCTAACGGGAACCCGCGGTTGTGTTTACACACTGCACACGGCCCCCGTGGGTCCCCTGTGTCAGTACCTTGGGTGGTTCATTGGGGTCCTAGCGATTCTACAGGCTCTAGGCCTTGTGTCTAGTTCAGTCGTGGTTCTTATTGGTATATGGTTTGGTACGCCCCTAGGGCCCAAACGTGTATTTGTGTTATTACTGTTGATTGCTAACTTGTAAATTAAGTACTTAGAACTCCAGTCTCATAAAGAGACTGGAGGGGTGTGTTTTAACCTAAATACTTATAGTTTGAATATATACCTGGTGTGGTTGTCCTTTCATTTGATTATTCAAGAGATTATAGACTGGTAAAACAAGCTGCTTTACATTCCTTCAACACTTAGCCTGAAGGCTGCTCTCCATAGCTACCACTAGGATAGCTTTCAATAAAAGTTGTCTTTAACCAATTCACCATAAGGGGTTGTTTGGACTGATACAAGGTGCCCACTAGAACTAGTGAACAGCATACATCAGGCCACCTTCTCACAGCGGACACTCAGCTGCACTACTCCTCAGCTGCAGCGGCCCACAATAGCGATAGCGATTATTCTCGTAGGACGGCCAGAGCGGGCTCTCATCGGCAACAGCTCCTCAGCTGCGGCGGCCCACAATAGTGATCACGATGACTTTGGTAACACAGGCAAATGCGAGCTCTCAGCGGCAACAGCTCTTCAGCTGCGGCGGCCCACAATAGCGATCACGATGACTTTCAGCCCGCGTTTCCTGCAGTAGAACCAGAGGCTCTGGAATTCTCAACAGAGGCCTCACCTGCGCATAGAATCCCTCTCAAATAGGAATCCGGACGGCTGAAGGGTGAAGTCTAATGTCCCTGAGACTTCAGCAGGAGGCAAGCTCAAATCAGGCCCTTGGTAGTTGCTTCAGCAAGATGGATAAAAGTTTCAAAGTCCTTTCCCTCTCGTTACACGGACAGAGGTTCGTCTTGACATCCAGATGTAACACACTGTGTAGGGGTTCTTTGCACAGATCTTTATACCCCAAAAGTCTTTGTTTTCAAAAAGCCACAAATCACTGAACCCAGCCAGAACCAGTTTGGTGTCGTCCTGGAGTACTTAATTTACGAGGTTACATCCTGCCTTTCAGGGAGAGGGGGTCTGCCATCAGACGCACAGTGGGAGGTGAAGCCATCATTCACCTTGCCAGGCACAGCCCTGCTCAGATCAAAGGGTCACCCCTCCCCATACTCCAACATGCAGATCTCTCTATTTAGTCCAGGTCGGTCTCAGCCTGCCCTGACCCTCCAAAACCAGACAGCCAATACATAAAACAGCAGAGCACACAGGAAGACTTAGGAAAGAAAATACCTACTTCCCAAAAGTGGTAGTTTTAAATTTAAACACAGAATATTGAAATAATCGTCACTAAAAGATGCACTTTAATATTTGGAGCTCAGGCATACTAAATTTGACTTTCCTATCATGTCAATTAGGATTATAGCAATTCATACAGTCAATATACAATAGGGAGCATTCGCGCTGTGGCACTGAATGGCAGTGGCACAGCGCCCAGAGTATCTAACCTGGGCAAACACAGAGGAGACAAAAGCGAAAAATATAAGGGAGACCCACGCCAATGGTGCCAGGTCTAACAGGAGGTATGTACGGAATTAGACAAGCTAGTTTATATTGAGGTTATCAAGCCTATTGAGTGTTCTGAATGGATTTCTCCATTAGTTGTGGCATGATGTGGCAACGGAAAGATCCGCCTATGTTTGGATTTACACCATCTCAACAATAATATTGTAATTGACTATTATCCGTTGCCAAAGATTAATGAGATGGTAAGTAGTTTAAAAGGGGCTAAATTATTTTCTACTGCTGATTTGTCGGCCGCATACCACCAGATTTCCATAACACCAGATTCAATGAAATGTACTGCTTTTATTACACCATTTGGGTGTTTCCAATTCAGAAGGATGCCGTTCTGCCCAGTTTCAGCAGTCACTGTCTTTCAGAGACTGATGTTCAATCTCTTTAGCAAAGAACCTGGAATTACATTTTTCCAGTATGATATTCTGGTATTTGGGGGAAGACAAGAAACGTTCGCAATGCGAGGTTAAGGAAAGTCATGGACATTTTAGGTAACAATGGTCTCACTGTAGAACTTAACAAATGTAAGTTTGCTGAAGAGAAAGTGTCATACTTGGGGCATGAGATTCGGGTGGAAGGTGTTAAACCTAAGGCTTCTTTAGTCAATCATCTCAAAGAACCTCTAGCTCCGAGTTGCAAGGATGAGTTGAGGTCCTTTTCAGGCCTGGTGGAATATTGTTCAAAATGTATTCCACATTTTGCAGCAAGGAGTTTCCACATGAGACAATTAAAAATAAATTTGAAGTTTGAATGGTCTACCTTTTGCCAGGAAGAATTTGACTTGATCTTTTCAACCATCAACAGTGTGCAAGCTTTGGAATTTTCTTACCCTAATTTGGGCAGCTGTATCAGTACTGATGCCAGTGGAAAGAGCGTTGGAATTGTTTTATCTCAAAGAGACAAGGATGGAAAGGAGTTTGTTTTCTTTGCCTCTAGGGCATTAACTCCAGTTGAAGAAAAATACCCTGCAATTGAGAGGAAAGCACTTGCATGTGCATGGGTTATAGACCACGTTAGAGCTTTTGGATGGGGCAAACATGTCACAATAATGTGTGATTATAAACTGTTGGTTAAACTTCTTACTACAGAAGGGACGGTCAGGGCATCGGCAAGAGTTGCCAGCTTGTCCAAGTGTATGCAAGATCACATCCACATTGTGGTGTATTTACCTGGCAAGGACAACGTTTTGGCAGATTGTCCATCCAGGATGCCTACAAAATTGAATGAGTGCGAAGATGATGCATGGAACAACTTTTAAGTTGCATTTGTGCATGTTAATGGTGATCATGCTGTGAGCAAGGCAGAATGACTAGCTTAGTGTGGAAGGGATGAAGTGCTATAACAAGTTAGGGAATGCATTCAGTGTAATTAGACTAATGAAGAAATTTGGTTCTAATTCAGACCTTTTTGGGAGGTTAGGTTGCAGCTGACTGTGGATAATGATACTGTCTTAAGAGGGGAAAGGATTGTTCTTCCTCTAGGTTCATGCAAGTCGATCATCCATTTATGTCATGAGGGCCATTTTTAAATTGTAAGGACAAAGAATGTAGTGAGTGATTTTTTTCTGGTTAGCGAGGGGTGGGTGCTGAAATTGAGAGGTACATGAGGAATTATAAGAGTTGTGTTTCATCGGATAAAACTTTGCGACCACCTATGTCTTAGGGTTGCCATCCTAAATGTCCATGGGATCAAGTCGCAGTTTACTTTTCTGGTCAAGTTGGTGTGGAGCAAAGGTATGTTATGGTTCTTTTGGATCTGTTTTCAAGGTGGTCGGTGATAAAGTTGGTTGAGAAAATTGACACAGCCAGTGTTGGAATTTATACTAAGGTTTTTGTCTCAGAGGGTTTACTAAATTGTGCTTAGTAAGAATGGTGTACAATTCATGTCTGATGCATCCAAGGCTCACTTCAGGAAGAAGGAAGTAGTACTCAGAGCTACTTCTTTGTATAATCCAGTGGAAATAGTGCTCTCGAGAGATTCAACCAAGTTGTCAAGAGGGTCATCTAATCTGCTTTTGTGAAAAGAGTGGATTGGTAAGTGCAATTTCATAAGGCGGTTTGGGTGTACCGAGTGACCAAAAATGATGCTTCTGGATTATCTCCTTTTGTGATTATGAGGGGGCATAACACCAGGTCAAAATATAATCCTCGTTGGTTGCATGATACTGGAATCCAGCATCGGTCTTTGGAGTCAGCTTGAAGTAGGTTGATAGATAGGCAGTCTAAAATAACAGTATTATGATGAGAAACACAGAGTCAAGCTGGTCAGCATTGCTTATGGTGACTGAGTTTGTGTGAAGAAGCCTGGTAAAGTCAAAAAGGGAGATAGTCAATTTTATTACACAGAGGAAGTAGTGGAGGTTCTCCACAATGCTGTTAGGGTAAGCAGTGGTAAAGTTTGGAATTTGAGACGAGTTGCTCTCGGTTCCAGGGAGTTATCGAAAGAGTTTCCTACATGTAGTTTTTTTTTTTAAACTTCTTTTTATTGAGTACAAATACCATTAACATTCTGACGGTTTAGGAACACATTTGACAGTATTCATGCTTCCGAGTACATGTGGTTCACCTATTACAGTTATACGACTATTACTCTCTGTTTCATTGTATTTGGATTGCTACAGTTCCATACTCTTAATACTCAACTCGAGTCCACTGATGACCCACTCGGGCGGAGCACAAATGTTCCCTCTGTAAGTGTTCCACTTGCCCCATATTCTTTCCCATTTTTTAGGGTGTTCCCGCGTCATATACGCCGCCCTCTCAGCCACCATTGCCCTATCCATGTCTCCTTGGCATTCTTGATATGTCGGTGCCAGTTGAGCCCCCCAATGTTTGGCTAAGTTACGTTTTGCCAAAATCATACCTAATGTTGCCCGATCCTGACCCGCATGGTTGAGATCTACTGGTTCCCATGTGTTTAAAATACATCTCTTGGGCTCCGGGGTGATCGTCACTCAACCCACTTGAGTAATTACGTTCATAATTGTCTCCCAGTAGGATACTAATACTGGGCAGTCCCACAGTGTGATAGAAGGTGCCTTCCCTCCCGCATTGTCTCAGGCAGAGTGGGTTGTCACTTTTCCCGATCTTATGAAGGGTTACTCTGGTATAATAAATACGACAAAGTATTTTCAGTTGTACTAATCTTGGTTTGGAGGATATTGCCACTTCTCGAGGGGATGCTAAGGCTTCCTGCCAATCGGTCTCGTCTAAGTCCCCCATTCCCCCTTGCCATTTTTCACGGAGGCCTTGTGTGGGATCTGGCTGGTTGTTAATAATTTTGCGATAAGTGAGGGAGATGGCCTTTTCATCTGTCCGTTCTGTCAGGAGCCTATCCTCTAGCAGGGAGGCTTCGGGGAGTACAGTTCCTGTTGGGATGGCTTCCTTAAGTGCATGCCTATTTTTTGGATGTAGCGAAAGACTTCTGTTGATGCCATCTCGTATCGTTCTTGGAGTTGTGGAAAAGTAACTATTTCCCCCTTCTGCCAAAGATCCCCCACCGTTGAAATTCTGATGTAATCCCAGTGTTTAAATCCCTTACTGGTATCTAGCCTGCCCAATTGTTGAGTTTCCCATACCGAAGTCATTTGTGTTATCTGTTCGTCCCACCCCAGCTGTTTGAGTGCCTTGTGCCAAATTTGTATTGTGTGTACTGTGGGGCCCATTAGTGATGTCTTCCGACTTTTATTATATAGATGCCTCTTGGCTCCTTCCTCCCCTAAACTATTCCTGTCTGCGCAGAATGCTGGGTCTGCTTGTGGGGCGTGGAGCCAGTGATTTACTACAATCAGCTGTGAGGCCCAATAGTACATTTGTATATTTGGAAGGGCGATTCCGCCATCGTAACAACCCTTTACTAATTTCTTCATGGCGATTTGGGCCGGTGTGCCATCCCAAAGCAGGGTGTTCACTTCTGCCTCAATCGCCCTAAAATAAGATGCGGGACCTGGAACGGGGTGTTTTAAGGGCGTATAGGAATCTGGGGAGTGCCATCATCTTCAAAGGTGCTGCCCTCCCGAGCAACATCAGCGGTAGGGAGTGCCAGTGTCTTGTATCTTGGCGAAGTCTTTGCAGGGGTGCCATGAGGTTCTTTTCCATAAATTCTTCTGGAAGTAAGGTGATATAAATTTCCAAATACTTAAAGCAGCCTTGCTGTAATTTGTATAGTGAATCCCCTTGCCAGCTGTGGTGGAGGATCGCGTAGGATGTAGAAGATTGATTTGGCCCAATTAATAGTATATCCGGAGAATTTGCCATGTGCTTCACAGATGTCCAAGAGGTTGGCAATGGAGCGTCTCGGGGAGGCTACATAAAGTAGTATATTATCAGCGTACAGGGAGACACGGTCCTCCCACCCCTCTGCCCAGCTGAGGCCTCGAATGATAGGGTTCCACCTTATCCAGGCTGCTAATGGTTCTTACACCAGAGCAAATAAAAGTGGTGATAGGAGGCAACCCTGACGTGTGCCACGTCCATGGGGAAAGTTTTCTGAGATGTGTCCATTTACTACTACATGTGCTAAGGGTTTTGTATAAAGTAGCTGAACCCACACGCAGAATTTAGAGCCGAAGCCTATGTGTTTAAAAATGGCAAACACGAAGGGCCACTCCACCATGTAAAAAGCCATACGTGCGTCTAAAGATAGGATAGCTGCTGGTTTCTGGATTGTAGGAGTACGAGCGAATACGCTGTGCAGACGTCGCAAGTTAAGTGCTGTTTCTGGATGCTAGGGTTTTGGCTAGTATTTTGTCCTCCGCGTTGAGCAGCGAGATCGGCCAGTATGACGCACATTCCATGGCTGGTTTTCCGGGTTTATGAATGGGTACTATTGTCGCTATATGTTGGTCTCTAGGGAGTTTTCAGATTTTTAGGCTGTCTACATACATCTTCAATAAATGTGGTGTAATTGTCGTAGCTGTTTTTAAAAATAATTCAATGGGTATGCCATTAGATCCTAGGAGTTTCCCTGATTGTATAGATCCTATGGCCAACGCTAACTCGTCTGTGGTGAAGTATACTTCAAGGTCTTGGGCTTCTTCTGGTGCACGTGTGGGCATAGTGATATCTCTGAGGAATGCCTGCGCCTCTCTGACTGTAGTATTGGTTTCCAGGTTATATACTTTCTTTTAGTGCACTGCTAGGGCGTTAACTACCCTCTGGGAGCTGTTATGGGGTCTTCTTCATCCAGTTGTAACTGCGTCACCCATCGAGTAGCGCGCTCTTTCATCCAGCCAAGCCAGAATTTTCCCCGCTTTGTCACCTACTTCGTATACTTTATGTTGGGTGGCCAAAAGTTTAGACTTCGTTTCCTCCCATAGATATTTTCTATATCCTTGCTTTTTTAAATAAAGGTCATGTCTGCGGTGGGGTTCATGGCATGTGTTCTCTCTGCTTGATTCACCTCTTGTTCTAAGGCTTCTACCTGTTTGTTTTGTTCCTTTTTGTGGCCAGCTATTGCCGAAATGGCCTACCCTCGAAAAACTATCTTATATGCTTCCCATAGAACTGTTGGAGAGGCGACCGAGTGTTCGTTCTCCTGAAAATATTGTTGCGTCATTTTGGTCAGAGTTTTCCCAATTTTAGGATTTTTGAGAAACCCGGGATATATAGGGAAGGTTTGGTGTGGAATTTTAGCTGGATGCATATACTTCACTGTGACTGGGGAGTGGTCGGAGATACTTCTGGGTAGGTGAGTCGCCTCTTGTAACGTTCCTAGACTATCTGCCAGTGTAAGTATGTAAACTATCCTAGATAGGCTATTGTGTGCCCCAGAGTGAAATGTATATTGCTGTTCCGAGGGAAATTTGTACCGCCATATATCTATGAGACCCATTGCCTCAAAGAATTCAGCGAATCAGGGATTTGTACTACGCTGCTCTCTAGGTGGCATACGGTCGAGCCTATCATTGATTGTGGCATTGAATTCGCTGCCTATGAGGAGTTCTCCTTCAGGGAGTGCGCGGAGCAATGTGCTGAGGGCTGGAAGCGCCAGTGAGTGAAGTGCCGGTGGGATGTATACTGAGACAATATTATATACCCATCCCTCCCATTGGCATGTAATGGCTGTGAATCGTCCCTGGTATTCCGTCCATGTTTTTTTAACTATGACTGGGAACTGTTTTCGAATCAAGATGCACTCTCCCCGGGAGCCCGACGTGAATTCTGAATGTGCTACCATTCCGTAACCTCATCTGTCCAAGGCTTTGCATGTATTTCCTACCAAAGTGTCTCCTGAAGCAGGGCCACCACCGGCGAGTGCCATTTGAGGTTCTGTAAAACCAGACCTCTCTTTATTTTGTCCCCCAGCCCGTTGACATTCCACGATAGAAGTGTTAAGGGGGGACCATCTGCTACAGGTACTGATGTGCTAGTGGTCGCTTCGTCTACCAGCATTGTACCCCTCATCATAGCTTATAAGTGCCAAATGGGACTCCCGTGTACTCTGTATGGGAAGCTTATTACGTGAACATTGAGTCCAAGCCGTCAAGTATGCAAATCAAAAAACCCATGTTAACATCAAACCAAATACTTCTGTTCCCTTGCCCACCCCTCTCCCTACATCCCTGCATGACGGATTTAAAACTACCTGCCACCCCAACTGCGCAGAGTGCTTAATTCCCATCTCTTGTACCTGTATGGGGGAGGGAGTTTCGTCCGTAAACCCAACCAGGCACCCCATCCTTGCGATGAAAGGTGTTGGCATAATCTGATTTGTAGTTCAGTACAATGAAGAATACAATAGACCATGTGAGCCAAACCAGTATCTGCCACCCTCAGTGTCAAGTTGCTTTATCATCTCATCACATTCTCAGTATATAGAGCTGCTATAGCAGTGGTTCCCAAACTTTTTTTACCCCTGGCTCCCTTGACCCATTGGCCATTGCTCGTTGCTCCCCAATTTTACTTTTTTGGGAGGATGCGGGGGATTTAAGCCCTCAGGAGTACTTGCATTTTTTTTCAATGAAAATAATTGGGATGAAGCTGATGAAGGTATTATATTCATATACTGAACAAAAGAAGATTTCTCTTTTGTGACCACGTTTTTATCTAATCACTAGTTTGCACTGAACCATAAGAATCTACTCTATAACACTGAACATCTACACCAGGTCATTAATAAAGTATACTTTATTACATCAATTGCAAAAAAGGCCTGCTTTGAATTGCAATTATATTAAAACATAATGAAAACTAAAATTACATTAAAAATCATTTATATAATGATGAACATTTGTCAAAATTCATAATATTGGCATTATAAGTATATTACACATGCATCATGGGTACAGATATTACCATTGAAGTACTCAAAACAGTTGATCCGAAATTCCAAATTCTTAGCAACCGATTTCCTATTTCAAACATGTAATATACACAATTCCACAAAATTATTAATATTATACAAAAGACCTTTTAAAACAGTACCGTCCATTTCTAAATTTATGAGTCGAGATGCTAAATGGTTGTTTGTGCCATGCAAATTGGTACAGAGCTTGTAGAGAGAGAAGGATGCCTGGCCGCAATATTTAGTTATAGGAAAAAGTTCCCCAGGGTTAGACACCTCATTGAGCGTAATAGTGGAAATATTGTGACGGGGATTCACTAGTTTACAATTTTAAAATTATGTGAACAAGAAGTATGTTTTTAAATTAGAAGATCAACTGAATCAGAAAGGACAGTTATGATGATATGGTTTCTTCTTTCTATATTATGATTCAGGGAACTTAAATAGGGAACTTAAATAGGCAAATAAATATGGTTTAGCATGAGGAAGTAATGAATGATAGCGAATTAAGAAAGATGAGAAATTTCGCCGCTGTACTCGGATTTTAAATATAGGCGAGTACACATAACAAAAATGCCCGGGGCCATATTGAATATTAAATTAAAGATCTTGATTAGGAGCAACTTCAGCAGTTATTAAAATGGATAACTATAAAAAGAATGCATAACAAAAAATAAAAAATTCTGTGTGTTTTCTTAGGATTTTGAACCACTCTAATTGAGAAAGACAGGTCAAACTTATCCGTTGTTTCAAGGAACATAACAAACGCCTTATTTTAATTGAGAACTACAATTGTAAAAAAAAGTCCAAGAAGTAAAACAAAGGACCTTAGGGTAAGTTTCCAATAGCATATAGTGGAACTTAGTGAAATTGTGATAATCAAAAATTGTCAATTTGTTACAATAACCCATACAATGTTATTTAATAGCGACTGAACTTTGGAAGAAAATATATGAGTGAGTTGGCAAAGTTCAGCCTTATTTTAAGTAAGTAAAAAATGGGGCACTCACAACTGGTGTTGTTGACAACAATAAGGATGTCAAGTCTAATATACCTATGATTTGCAGGGTTCCCTTGGAGTAATTACAGACAAGGTGAACAGAAGAAAAATCTGCAAAACTCTATATGCAGATAACTTGGGTGAGACTCCTGCCTGCCTATTAAAATAAGGGGAGTGTAATAAAAGAATTGAATAAGTGATAATGTATCCAGATGGAACATAAATCAATATCCCTTATAGTAGGGGGCCAAACAGCATATACAACCTGTAATTTAAACCTATACAGGTTTTGAGTGCATAGATTGAAAGGTTTGTAGGATGATTTGCCTAAAGAGTTAAATAAATAACTTTATGAGTATTTACTTTGGAGATAGTATTGGTGAATCTAGGATGCACTGAACCAAGAATAGAAGTTGTTCAATTCACACCAGGAATGGTTTGATTTTAATTGTATGTTATTGTTTTGTAGATACATGATTTTATGACAAATGATGAGAAAATTGTGAATATGATAACAGTCCTGAAAAGGGTGTTGAGAAAATAAAGATACACAGAAACTTGTCAACATATAACTGGATTTTAACAAATAACTGGATTTTGTATAACATTAATAATTTTGTGGAATGTGTATATTACATGTTTGAAATACGAAATAGGCTGCTAAGAATTTGGAATTTTGGATCAACTGTTTTCTTGAGTACTTCAATTGTAATATCTGTATCCATGATACATGTGTAATATACTTATATTGCCAATATTATAAATTTTGACAAATGTTCATCATTATATAAATGATTTTTAATGTAATTTTACTTTTCATTATGGTTTAATATAATTGCAATTCAAAGCAGGCCTTTTTTACAATTGATGTAATAAAGTATACTTTTTTCAATGACCTGGTGTCGATGTTCAGTGTTATAGTGTAGATTCTTATTGTTCATTGTAAACTAGTGATTAGATAAAACGTGGTCACAAAAGGGAAATCTTCTTTTGTTCAGTGTTAACTACCCGGTCCCTTTTGGCTTAACTGGGGTAAAGTCTCTCTTTTTAGGAATATTATAATCATATACGCAGGGTGTTTCGTATTACTAAGGCAGCTCTAATAAAATATTCCTAGTTGCACTTCTTTGCCCATGCCTTTTTTTTTGAGTGCCCTCTGAAACGTTTTTTATCCCACTTATAGTGCTTGATAGCACCCTTATGCATGTAGGCCCCATTGCCAAGGTGTTTCTGGGCTTGAAGATAATTTCCACGCTCTTCCATTTCTATCCATGTCATACATGCCAACACACCTGTCTCAGCAGGGCGACTCACGATTTTTTAAACCACATAGAGCTTTATTTTTGCTGTCTCCTTCCTAAATTTGCCTCCAAATCAATGCAAGCCAAATAAATTCCTGTTTTTTTTAAACGTCCCTCTTTCTTGCTTCCAAATGTTGCCATTTTGCCGTATATTGGGTGTTTTACTTCCCTGTGCTCAAGGAGAGTGCAGGCCTGTCTGGAAATTAATGTTTTTTTAAATAAATGTGTATTGGTAGTACCTATGGTTCAAGTACAAGTGTTAATACTTAATAATACTTAATGTGTTTAATGGACAGGACAACTGTACTTTCCTGATAACTTGCATTGGTGTAAAATGCATTTGGAAAACAATAAAACTATTAACGAGTCTAACAAAATAAATCAGGCATCTTCAGCGTACGTTGGAACCTGGGGATCCAGTGAAATATGGAGGTTATCTCCCTCGACATGCCATCAATCAAGCACTACGTTTACAGCTTTAGGCATGTCACTTACAAATCATCGACATCATGCGTTTAAGTCTAATTAGTTTAACTGAAGCCAACAGGCCCTTCAACATTAAATGCATTAAAGTACTTGGTGCACGGCGCACAGTTTGGGAACCCCGCTGCTGCTATAGTATCACTGGGAGTGTGTTCACAGGCCACCAATGTTCATTGGTAGGAGTATTTCTGCTTTGGGAAGTCTCTTAGCCATCTCTCATTGTGTGTCAACTAGAGCTGGTAGTCCTTGCCTGTCGGTCTTCTCACTCATCTCCGCTTGCATGCGATGTCTCGTCCTTCCCTCCTGTTGCTCCTGGCTCCGTTGGTGTTCCGTCCTGTGAGCGCTGTGTTCCTCTCCTGCAAGTTCGTCTTGAGCCCGGGGCCTGGCGCCATCCCTCAAGTCACACCGTGGCCTCGTCGGGTGTCGTAAAGAAACATGTCTTCCCCTCTGCCTCTACTCTCAGTTGTGTCCTACATGTAGTTTTGAGGAGTATTTTTGGTGGTTGGAAATGGATTTTAATCATCTGGATGGAGGGGAGAAGAGTGTAAGCAGGGATAATGGTATGGAAGTGGATAGTGCTGGGCAGGAAATTGTGGCTTGAAGTGAGGAAGTTGTGGATGGTCAAAACAGTCAGGAAGTTTCTGTGAATGGAAATGAGGACGTTGCAGATGGTCAAAATAGTCAGGAAGTTTCTGTTAAAGGATGTGGGGATGGTGTAAGGAGTGCGGGGCTAAGAACAAGGAGGCCTTCTAAATGGTTGGAAGATTGTGTGTGAAAGTGTTGATACTCATGGTTCTAAATAATATTGTTATTGATTGTTTCATTGTGTGTAGATCATTTATTTGCTATTATAATTCCACTGCATTACCTTTAATAGAATTCGTTGTATTACCTTGTACAGATCATTTAGTTTTCTTTTAAGTTTTCTTCTACTCTGTTCTAATGAAAAAAGGGGGGTGTGTTATGTTCCTCCCTTGTTGTGAGCTTGCTAGGTACGAGGGCTACATTCCAGCACTGGAATGTAGTCATTGGGTGTGTGCAGATTACAGCTGAATAGAGAGGTGTGTAGATGTAATGGACTGCATAGCTCCAGAAAGGGGAGAGTGCACTTCTTTTAAAAATGTGGGTTTTTTGTGCAATGGCATACTACATAATTATCAACCCCATTTGCTAGTTGTTGTGATGCCCCTGGGATTCCAGTATGTCGCATATAAACCTATGCTAAATGCATACCCTTTTTTCTATATTCTCATACCGGAATATCACTTTTTCGTTCCTCCTCGTCAGTTTTTATCTATGTATGAGGCTTATCCACTTACAGAGAGGGATTCTTTGTAGCCCTAATTCTAAAATCCATAATAAATTGTTAGCTTCTATCTAGATGAAGATTTTAGTAGGTTAAGCCTCCTACTGGAAATACTGCGGGTCCGTCTCCCTGCAGCAGTATGCTATTTATATAGAATCACCGTCCCTTGTCGGGTACTTTCTGGAGTTTGTGAGTTGGTCTAGTCTCGTCTTTCTGAATTTTGCCCCCTTTCGTAGTTGACCCTGCCTTGTTGGTTTCATTATCATTGTCCACACTGGGCATTGACATATTGCTATGTAGTCATTTCCCTTGGATTGTGCCATTTTGTGTTCCAGGATAGGCGACAGTCATCCTCTTCACTCCTGTCATTTGTTTGCATCTCACTCCCTTCACCTGCTTTCTGTACCAAGCCATTGTAGATGGGAGGGAAGCAGCCTAACGTGTCCATTTTGGATTCAATTGATTGCTGTTTTCTACAGGTACTCGTGGGAGCGGAAAAGGAGAGGCAGCGTCTGAAGGCGTTCCAGTGCAAGGTGGTGCCGGTGGTCAATGAAGAAAGATTTGCTGGACCTCGGCCCTTTGTTAACCCTGCCTTTACATTCCCTGACCCTTAACTCAGATTGTGGTGAATTGGCACCTTTTTTCTGGTTAATCAGAGCAGTAGTTGTTGTTTAGATTCAGAGATTGTAGTAGCAGTCTCACTGAGGGCCTGCAGGAATCCTGGTGTGCGGTCTGTGCATGGGGAGCCTGTGATGGTGAGAGATTTTTCCTCAAGAATCTTGATCGGTCTGTATGTGTGCGTTTATTACTTCATATGGTGGTTGCATGCTTAATTTAGAAAATGTATTACTCTTGTTATGCTCTTGATTTATTTAGCAGACACTACAGGAGAGTGTCTGGTTAGGGGCTGTATTGTCTGGAACACTTGCTGGCCTGCCTGCAAAGCATCCTCGTACTGTTCATGTGGCTGTCTGAATTGCTTTGGTCAGAACTTATTTAGGTATTTACAATGTTTACACTTGTTTTGTGAGGCGGGACTCCCCCGTGTGTTGTCTTCGTTATATGTTAGATCAAGCTGGATTTGTATGTGGGTCTGTCCGAAGGTATTGCTGTTGACAGCCTGCATGGAGGAGGCTCTGGACAGGACAAGAGTGAGGATTTCTGCTTGGGAATGCTGATTGTATGTGAAACCGAGTTTAAGGCCACCCTTGCATGTTGCCCCTGCTTTGCTATTGTTCCTTCCTCCATTTTTTGTTGCTTTGGAGTTGCTTGGCTGTTGCCCCAGCGAGTGGTGCCATGAGAATGTTTTCTATATGGGAAAATAAATACTTTTGGGTTGCCCTGATCTCATCATGGTTTCTTCCATTACTACAGAAATGCTATCTGTGCGTGGCTTGCATTTAACTTTGGAAGTAGGCTAGGTATGAATGAAATTAAATTTATATAATGAATGTAATTAAATTTATATAGCGCATGGCTACCCTGAGGCCTCCCAGCGCTGTAAGACGGACGAGCCAGGTATGGTTGTGTATCCACCGCTGTGAGTTCGATGGAACTTGAATGTTGCAACTGTTCTTCACTACACACAGGTCTTGCATCTGAAGCAACATGTGAACTTTTCTAAAACACGTGGTTCTCGGCAAACAGCAGGACTGCAGTTTCCTTAGCCACAATACCGTCAATGAATGTTTCAAGCGCGTTTGAATTTACTTTAAAAACAGACATGGTTTCTAGAAGAGTGGGCTCTGGCTCCATTAGCTGCTGTCGTCTGAGGCTGTTGCACCGTTGGGGAAGTTACTAAAGCATGTCTTCGTTTTTAGGTCCACCCCCAAGCGGCAGCGCGCAAACGCTGCTCGCTCTGTGACACTGCTGTAGTACAGTATGGGAGAGAAGCAGCGCCCACTTTCCTCCCATATGTTTTATTGGTTTGCATCATTGTCTTTCGGAAATGCTGCCTACAGATTTGTTAATAGGCTTGTTAGTCCCTCCTTAGTAGGCCCTTGTCTTAGTTTGTAATCTCCCATGGCTTCTGGCCCCTTTACTTCGGTTGTTACATGAGACCTGTTATTTGGTCTGTAAGCACTATTTACTTTATTGAGTTTGTTACTACAGGCCAGACATACCCTGCTTCACCTGAAACCACTTGTTTTTTTTCTAAGCAGCACGGCCGCCCCGTAACACGGGCGTCTGCTTTTAATCACTTTAACCTGGCATTATCTTGTGTCTGTTTCAACCTCCCCCAAGTAAAATGGATTTAGAAATGATTAGTGATTTAAGTCTTGAGAATTCAAGGTAACATATAATCCTGTGCTAATAGGCTGAAGCTGACATCACATCTGTGTTACATGTCATCTGTACTAAAGCCACCGGACTGGTTGTTTTAAAAAGCCTGTTTTATTAACACCACCACTAATACCATCACCACTACCAATGCCACCACCACCATAACCACCAATACCAGTACGAACACCAATACTACCACCACCACCAATGCCACCACCACCAATACCATCACCTCCAATACCACCAACACCACCACCACCACAACCACAAATACCACCACCAATGCCACCAATATCAACATCAATACCACCACAAATATCACCCCCAATACCGCCACCTCCAACACCACCACCAATACCACCACCATTGGCACAACCACCAATACCATCACCACCAATACTACCATCACCACCAATACCACCACCACCACTACAAACACTGCCACCAATAAAACCAACACTACCAATACCACCACCGTTACCAATACCACCAATACCACAACCACCACTAATACCAACACCACTACCAATACTGTCACCAATACCATCACCACCACCAATACCACCAGCACCAATATCACCAATACCATCACCACAAATACCACCACCACCAATACCACCACCACCACCACCAATACCACCACCACCAATACCACGGCCAGTACCAATACCACTACCACCACCACCCATTCCATCAATACCACCGCCAATACACCACCACCGCTATCACCACCACCACCAATGCCATCACCACCAATGTCACCACCACCAATACCGTCACCACCAATATCACCACCACCAATATCACCACCACCACCAATATCACCACCAAAACCACCACCATCAATGCCACCATTACTGCCACCAATACCACCACCACTACCAATACCACCACCACCAATTGAACCACCGCCACCAATACCACCACCAATAGCACCGCCAATACCGCCACTACCATTACCAATACCACCACAACCCCCAATACCACCACCTCCACCACCACTAATACCACCACCGCCACCAGTACCACCACCACCAATACCGCTGCTGATACCAATACCATCGCCAATACCACCAACACCAATATCACCAATACCACCACCAATGCCACCACCACCAATGCCACAACCACCACCAATACCAACATCACTACCTCCACCACCAATACCACCACCACCAATACTGCCGCTAATACCAATACCACTGCCAATACCACCACCACCAATACCAATAATACTACCACCAATACCACCACCACCAATACCAGCACTACCTTTACCAATAACACCACCACCACCAATGCCACCACCACCATCAATACCACTGACAATACCACCACCGCCAATACCACCACCACCAATACAACCACCACCCATTCCACCACCACCATCAATACCATCACCAATACCACCACCACCACCACCCATTCCACCACCACCACCACTGCCAATACCATCACCACTAATACCACCACCACCGCCAATACCACCATTACCAATAAAACCACCAATGCCACAACCACCACTAATACCAACACCACCACCTCTACCACCACGGCCAGCAGTACCACCACCAATACCACCACCACCAATAGCGCCGCCAATACCAATACCACCGCCAATACCAACACCACCGCAAATACCACCACCACCAATACCACCAAAACCAATATCACCAACACCACCACCACCACCACCAATGCCACCACCACCACCAATACCACTGCCAATACCACCACCACCACCAATACCACCACCCATTCCACCACCACCATCAATACCATCACCAATACCACCACCACCCATTCCACCACCACCACTGCGAATACCATCACCACTGCCAATATCACCACCACTGCCAATAAATCGCCACCAATACCATCCACACCAATACCACCACCACCAATACCACCAATACCACTGCCAATAAACCACCACCAATACCACCACCACCACAAATACCACCACCACCAATACCACCACCACCAATACCACCATCGCCAATACACCTCCACCAGTGCCACCACTGCCAATGCCACCACCGCCAATGCCACCACCACCAATACCACCACCACCAATACCACCACCACTACCAATACAAACACCACCAATACCACCACCATTGGCACCACCACCAGTACCATCATCACCAATACCACCAATACCACCACAACCCCCAATACCACCACCAATGCCACAACCACCACCAATACCACCACCACCAATACACCACCACCACTGCCAATGCCATCACTGCAAATGCCACCACCACCAATACCGCCACCACCAATACCACCACCATCAATACCACCGCCACCAATACCACCACCAATGCCACAACCACCACCAATACTAACACCACCACCTCTACCACCACGGCCAGCAGTACCACCACCAATACCACCACCACCAATACCACCGCCAATACCAACACCACTGCAAATACCACCAACACCAATACCACTACCACCAATGCCACCACCAATACCACCACCACCACCCATTCCGCCACCACCATCAATTCCATCACCAATACCACCACCACCCATTCCACCACCACCGCCAATACCACCATCACCAATACCACGACCACAAATTTCACCAATACCAGCAACACAACTACCACCAATACCAATACCACCAACTCACCGCCTCTCACTCACTAGTACCAATACCACAGCCAATACCAACACCACTGCAAATACCACCAACACCAATACCACTACCACCAATGCCACCACCAATACCACCACCACCACCCATTCCGCCACCACCATCAATTCCATCACCAATACCACCACCACCCATTCCACCACCACCGCCAATACCACCACCACCAATACCACCACCACTGCCAATAAACCACCACCAATACCATCCACACCAATACCACCACCACCACAAATACCACCACCACCAATACCACCACCACTGCCAATAAACCACCACCAATACCACCACCACCAATACCACCACCGCCAATACACCACTGCCAATGCCACCACCACCAATGCCACCACCACCAATACCACCGCCACCAATGCCACCGCCACCAATGCCACCACCACCAATACCACCACAACCCCCAATACCACCACCAATGCTACAACCATCACCAATACCACCACCGCCAATACACCACCACCACTGCCAATGCCACCCCGCCAATGCCACCACCACCATCAATACCACCACCATCAATACCACCACCACTACCAATACCAACACCACCAATACCACCACCACCAGTACCATCATCACCAATACCACCACCACTACCAATACCACAGCCAATACCACCATTACCAATACCACCACAACCCCCAATACCACCACCAATGCCACAACCACCACCAATACCAACACCACCACCTATACCACCACGGCCAGCAGTACCACCACCACCAATACCACCACCACCAATAGCGCCGCAAATACCAATACCAACACCATGGCAAATACCACAGCCACCAATACCACTACCAATATCACCAACACCAATACCACCACCACCACCGATACCATCACCACTAATACCACCACCACCACCAATACCACCACCAATACCACCACTGCCAATGCCACCACCGCCAATGCCACCACCGCCAATGCCACCACCACCAATGCCACCACCAATATTACCACCACCACCAATATTACCACCATCACCAATATTACCACCACCACCAATACCACCACCAATACCACCACCAATGGCACCACCACCTGTACCATCACCACCAATACAACCACCAATACCACCACCACCAATACAACCACCAATACCACCACCACCAATATTACCACCACCACCAATATTACCACCACCTCCACCAATGGCACCACCACCAGTACCATCACCACCAATACCACCACCACCAATACAACCACCACCACCAATACCACCACCACTACCAATACCACTGCCAATACCATCATTACCAATACCACCACAACCCCCAATACCATCACCAATACCAACACCACCACCACTACCACCACGGCTGCCAATATCACCAACACCACCACCAATACCACCACCACCAATAGCGCCGCCAATACTAATGCCAATACCACCAATACCACCACTAATATTACCAATACCACTACCACCAGCACCAATACCACCACCACTACTAATACTGCCGCCAATACCACCACCAATACCAGTACCACCACCACCAGGACCACAAACACCACCCGTACCATCACCAATACCACGACCACAAATTTCACCAATACCAGCAACACAACTACCACCAATACCAATACCACCAACTCACCGCCTCTCACTCACTAGTAATAGCAGGGGCACTCTATGAGACCGAAGCTTCAGCCAAGATGATCCATCTGTCTCTCCATGTCTGCCATAAAGCACAGCCCACCCTGCACCAGGAGGTGAAGCCAGGACCCTACTACAGCTGGAGTGTTTTTTATTAGGCCAAAGATAGCAATGACATTACGCAATGCCACACTGCGCACTCAAATCACGGAGAGGGTAGGTAATAGCCCTCCCACCCGCTTTTCCTCCTGAGCTGCGACAGTGTAATCACAGAGCAAAAGATGTTGCAATACCACCAACACCAATGTCACCAATACCGTCACCAATACCACCACCAATACCGCCACCACCAATACCGCCAATACTACCACCACCATTACCAATTCCACCACCACCAACACCGCCACTACCACCACCACCACCACCAGTACCACGGCCAATACCAATACCACTGCCACCACCAATACCACCACCACCCATTCCACCACCGCCATTACACCACCACCAATGCCACAGTTTCTTCTCTGCTGTGGAGCTCTTGGTTTTTGCCATTCCTTGGTTTTGGTCTGACTTTTTGTAACAGGATGGTTACAACAATTCAAAACCGCTACACATTTAGGAATGATTAGCTTTTATTATTAACACCTCAGCCATCAGAAACCAGCAGCAACTCTCACCAGCTCAAAATGAGAACATTCTCTTATACATCATGTATTCTGTGATAGGATGTAGTAAGGTGACTCTCTGTAGATACCATACTTCTCCCTGCATAATAAATAACCAGTGATCATTATAAAGGTAGCTACAGATTAAGGAACTGATGCACTATATAAGAGATAACAAATCTTCATCTTCTGACATAATAATTTAGGTACCCTAGATGAGTACATCTCCTGAAATTCTTTCTGTCAGCTACTCCAATTCTGTTTGGTAAATCTGCTCCATCTGAAACAATTTTACCCCTGCCTAACAAATTATCAGCATGCGATTCAGTCATATTAGAGTCCAGTACCACAACCCATCTCTTATTCTTGATCAGGGTTCTCCAATGTCTGTCCTGGAGGGCCAGATCCATGCCAGATTTTCATGATAACTATATTTATCTAAATGTTGATATGCTAAAAATCTGGCATGGTCTGGCCCACCAAGACCGACATTGGAGAACCTTGTTCTAGATTCTTTGACCATCAGTTATTGCAGCATTTTAGAAAATCTGGACAACTGTGTGCTTTGGTGAACTTTGACCATGTGGCACACCCCACAGGAGATCTTATTTGTACCTAATGTTCCATTTTAACCTGCACATATTTAACACATTTCCTTATTTCAATATACTACTTTCTTTAACTTTGTACTTTAACCTCATTATACCTCCAGTTGCCTATACCACTGAATTTCACCCCATTTGTCCTAATTCATCCACCCAGGGCACAGTATTGTGTTATGAGATCTTAGTTAAGAATTCAGAAGTAGATTTTCCTGAAGAGGAATGTGGAGCCAAACTGTAAGCTGTTTGTTATTCTTTGTTCCAATTCAAATGTCCAGTCTTAACAATTTCACCTTGACAATTGAATGCTCTCTCTATTGCACTACTGGTTTCTGAGTAATAGAACCTTTTATGACAAATACCACTAGAAGCAAAATATTCTTTTATAACATTAGAACAAAATTGCAGGCCATTGTCCGAAAGATTAGATTCAGGAAAACTCTTTTTTGAATATATCTTCCAAAATCTTGAGGAAGACAGATCCTGCACACACACACACAACCTCCAACCATTTTGAATACAAAACAAGCACGACCAGAAAAGTAAGGTGTCTGAGGTTCTCTCAATGGCACAACAATATCAATTGCAACCTCCTTCCAAGTATTATCGTGAAGATTCTGCAAACCATCTGCATCTCGCAAGGAGCAAGGATCTTTTCTCTATTCTTGCACTCTACACACTCCAGCAATCCATTCCATATCTATTCCAGGCCACCAAAAATTAGCTCTCAATCTTTCCTTGGTCTTGACAATTGCCATATGAGCTTGATTTATAAGTCTTCTTAAACTTAAGGTGGGACCTAGCCTAGTTACTACCAGCAGCATTTCTCTTTCCAATAATAACTCCTTTTTAGGTCTCGCTGAGGCCAGCGCATGCGCTGGCTCGGAGAGACATTTTGTAGTTGGGATTTTTAAAGTGTTGCCTGTGGCCTAAAGCTTGAGTGCATGTGAGCGTGCACGCGCGCAGCCGGCAATCACTGCTGCGCGCGCACCACTCACGTGCTTGCCACACAGCGCTCCCGTCCAAGCGATCGCGATCACTTTCGCTTTGATCGCGATCGCTATTACTTTCGTTTCGCGGCCGAATGCTTGTTTAAATTAAAATCAACACACAACTGCTACCTTGCTTTATATTTGGCATATCTTTGGCAGCCGTGTGCTTTTGCTGCCTGTCAATTTTCGCGATCGCTATTACTTTCGTTTCGCGGCCGAATGCTTGTTTAAATTAAAATCAACACACAACTGCTACCTTGCTTTATATTTGGCATATCTTTGGCAGCCGTGTGCTTTTGCTGCCTGTCAATTTTCGCGATCGCTATTACTTTCGTTTCGCGGCCGAATGCTTGTTTAAATTAAAATCAACACACAACTGCTACCTTGCTTTATATTTGGCATATCTTTGGCAGCCGTGTGCTTTTGCTGCCTGTCAATTTTCGCGATCACTATTACTTTCGTTTCGCGGCCGAATGCTTGTTTAAATTAAAATCAACACACAACTGCTACCTTGCTTTATATTTGGCATATCTTTGGCAGCCGTGTGCTTTTGCTGCCTGTCAATTTTTTTAACAGAAACAAGCTCCCTTAAAGCTAGCCCTTTCCTGGCAAGCGCTGCACCCGATCCCCATCTCATGCTCCCTGGACGTGCCCGCCAAGAGGAGAGGCATATATATGTAATTCACAGAACAATTGGTGGTCGTGTTGACAAGTAACCCTGTAAGTGTTTATATTTCACCTTATCTGTATTTAACCCTCACATGGCAGGCTGGTTGCACACCCATTCACTTTCGGGTTTCTAGCGCAAGATTAATCCAGGATGGGAATTTTGTTTTCAGTTTCCATCATTCTATACGTGCCGCGTAACCTTGCGTTACTTAATAATATCACCGACGATCCCAGTTTTCATTCACCGCGAGGTTTATGCGCACGCGTTCGGACTTTTGCTGCCTGTCATTTTTTTTAACAGAAACAAGCTCCTTTAAAGCTAGCCCTTTCCTGGCAAGCGCTGCACCCGAACCCCATCTCATGCTCCCTGGACGTGCCCGCCCATAGGAGAGGCATATATATGTAATAGACAGAACAATTGGTGGTCGTGTTGACAAGTAACCCTGTAAGTGTTTATATTTCACCTTATCTGTATTTAACCCTCACATGGCAGGCTGGTTGCACACCCATTCACTTTCGGGTTTTTAGCGCAAGATTAATCCAGGATGGGAATTTTGTTTTCAGTTTCCATCATTCTATACGTGCCGTGTAACCTTGCGTTACTTAATAATATCACCGACGATCCCAGTTTTCATTCACCACGAGGTTTGTGCGCACGCGTTCGGACTCGGGATTCATTCATTTTTCCGTAAGGGTGGGTTATTTATTCCTTAACCCCAATTTCTTTTTCTCTCATTGTTGGCACGTACTGATTTCCTGCAAACTTCTTGCCTGTTCTAGTCGGTTTAGGACCTACTCTACTACCGCGATGAGTACAATGAGGGTGACAGGGCTTTGGGGGCTGGGGAAAGTCAGCACTTGCGCTTGGGGGCTGTGCGAGAAATGGTTGATCATAGACAGGATCACAGCCTCATGGGTCAGCGGCAACAGTACCGATTATTTCCGTACTTTGCCGCCCTTCATGTACTTTTCCTTTTCCATGCCCGCTCCCTTACCCCCCCCCCTTTACAAGTATTACATTCTCAACAGAGAAGTGCAGGTACCCTCCCTTTAAAATTGAAGAAGTGCAGGTACTCTTGCTTGTTGCGAGTACTTGCCCATTTAAAGCACCGCGCCTGCTGCTTTCCCATAGTTTCTCCTTTCTTAATCCTTGCTTATCCCTTACATGTTTGAGCCTCACGCTTCCCATGGCCCACAGCAACCTTCCCGCCCTTCCCTTTAACTAACTTTCTTATCTAGTTTCGAAATGTGATGTGAAATTGAGGGTACACCTTGTATATGGTTGGGTAAGTACCTGTCCAGTTCATTGCAAACCTTTTGCTGTGCTTTTAGCTGAACAACCAAGGTGCTTCTTTCACCCCAGTCGAATGCAAATAAATAGGGCAGTGTTGCACTTCCCAGTAGCACCTGCAATATTACACTACAGTTAACTTGATAATAGAGAAGGAATCATGACAACAGTGAAATGGACTCTCAGTCCAACCCTGTGATCTTTCAGCAGAACAAAACACATTTTTGTTTAGATCTCTATGTTAGTAATCTGTCTCTGGTAACGGTGTCAGATTCCAGGAAAGTAGCTCTTAACTGTTAGCACTTGTATTACATGTGCATTTCACATTAAGGTATTGTAAGAACTATTCAACATAATGGGTGTAGAAACTTTGACAATGAACTGCTTTCCCTCCCCCCTGAAAAGCAGCCATTTAATTTTGCATTTCAAGTGTATGGCCGCCAACTCTGCTGCACCTGCTTGTGTTGCAGTGTCTGTACCTAGGAAGGTGTATATTCTCTTGCAGTACGTAGTTCTTCTGTTGAATAACAAGTAAATTGATAACACAGTATACGATTTGCATTGGTAAATACTTTTTTTGCGTCTACATTTGCAGTGATAATTGATCTCTGTTGGGTAACTCTCTCCTACTAAAGTATTTCTTAACCTTTTTCCCCTATTCATTCCCCTGAACAAATACCTTTATTTTAGTGTCATAGCGCGTTAGCCTGTATAAGGTTATACGTTTGTCACCTTTTACTGTATTCAACTCCTACAAAATAGATAGTGCAAAAGCAACTTATTTTGCACATCCCTCACTGGTCTTTAAATAGTAACTAACGTGATGATTTTTTTTGCCAATGACCTTAGAATGTTTGCTCATAACAAGCTTTATATGCTTTCACCTGATGCATGCTGGAAATTGTAGTGTGACACAGGCTTTCTTTGGAAACCTCAGTTACACTGAGGGATTTATTTGTATCACAGTACACAGGTTGTACGTGATTGATGGCATGTTAGAAGCATGTTTGCAAACCATTAGCAGTGCTGACAGAACTAACTTGTGGACACAGGTTCCTTTACTGTATCCTGCATGTTGAACTCCCCCGCCTTACAGAAGAAACAGTAAATCTTGTAGCACCCAGGATAATGTGCTACATGCCTAAATACTTATAAGGTCCCAAAGGTAAGATGTCTAGTCTTGATTCCACCTTATTCCTCTTTCTTCTACCAACCTGCACTTCCTGTCTCTTGCTCTCTGTTCTTTTTCACCCCTGATTTCCATTGTTTCCTCTCCATCCCGTTTCCTTTCTTCCTCTTTAAATAGGTCAAATAGTAACTCCACAACAAACAAAAACACAACCTAACTAAAAAACAGTAATTTACAACCACAAAAGCTCTAACTTTCTTTAATGCAAGACCGATTGCATTGCTAAAGCTTGTTTTAACAAGCATTGGCATAGCCAATAGGTCTCGCCTTTGGGACCTTATAAGTGTTTAACCATGCAACAGTATGTTGTTGCAGGAAGGATATTGTGCTGCATAACTAAATACTTATAAAGCCCCAAAGGCGAGACCTATTTGCTATGCCAATGCTTGTTTAATAATGACTAAGGTTTATTCTCTAACCTAGAATTACTGGATTGAGAAGCCTTAATAACATCAAGCAAAACAGAATCATTTACTAGGTTATCTTTCCACAGCTCCTTAGATAAAGCCCCCAAAGTTATTTTGCAAACAATCTCTTCAAAAGAACATTGGCTTGAGCTGATTCAGTTAACAAATGGGATAAGTAATCTGCCGATGAATTATGAACCCCAGGTATGTTTTCAGTTTCAAAATTAAACTCTTGAAGAACAAGCACCCATCTTTTTATCCTTGATGAAATAAAGGCTTAACCTTTTCAATGAAAACCTCTTCAGATGTTTATATTTAGTGCAGGCCTTAAACTTGCTTCCCCTGAACCAGTTTATAGAATTTCTTCAATGCTCAAAAGAGGGCCAGGGCTTCTCTCTCAATCACAGAATAGTTCACTTTAGAACCACATAAAAATCTAGCTGCATGCACAATTAAACACACTTTTCCATGTTTTTTCTGCATCAAAACTGTTCCTAAGCCTATAGAGCTAGCATCAGTAACCATTAACGTTCCTTCTTAACAAACTTGACATAGTGCTCGACCATGCTCAGGAAAGAAACCAACTCTTCTTTGTGACATGTCTCAACTTCACAATGATGTCTACAAGACCTTTTAGGTGCAACACCCCTCTCAGAGATAAATTATCCCAAAATAACTTCTCTGACTCCAAGCTTAAATTTTTCTTTCTTTAAAGTCAAACCTGCCCCCAGAAGTCTCCTACAAACCAAACACACCCCATGATCATGTTCATCCATAGTACTCCCAAAAATCAATAAATCATCCCTTATAACATTGCACACCACTTACGCCCTTTGGTTCTTTTGTCATGATTCATTAAAATATTGAAGCAGCAGAAACAAGACTAAACAGCATTCTTTTAAACTTAAATACCCCCATCTAACTCTACCTGGTGGTATGCGGATGTTAGGTCAATTGTGGTGAAGAATTTTACCTCTGCCAAAATGGAAACAAGTTCGGCAATATTTGGGAAAGGAAATCTATCCACTATAATCTCTTGGATGAGAGATCTGTGATCAACACACAGCCGAATATCGCAACTGGTCTTTCTAGCTACAACTATGGGAGCCAACCATTCTGTGGCTTCTACCGGTACTATTACCCCCAGATCCATCAGCGTCTGCAACCCTTCATTAACTCT
Organism: Triturus cristatus; assembly: GCF_964204655.1. Classification (NCBI taxonomy): domain Eukaryota; kingdom Metazoa; phylum Chordata; class Amphibia; order Caudata; family Salamandridae; genus Triturus; species Triturus cristatus. The sequence continues at coordinate 522,741,141 of NC_140584.1, read as the reverse complement.
GTCTTGTATGCTTACATGGATGAGTTTGCTGCTACCAGTACAGCTACTTTTTTCAATTTAATGTGATATTTATACTAACCCTGGGCTTAGGACTACGCCACGCTCGCGTAGTTTGTGTAGTTTGCGCAACTACGCGCTACGCGAATTGCACGTAGCACAGTGCAAAAACGCGTAGCATAGCGGGCATTTTTTGCTTGCTCGCGGTCCTCAACATCGAGTTGGCGACCGTGAGCAAAATGACATCCCAGCGAGACTTTTTCCTTGTTCACGATCAGCAACATCAAGTTGCCGATCACACGCATGGAAAATAAACCTCCCGGTGAAATTCTCAACGCGGGGAGGTCAGGTTTCTCATTGCGATTGGTGGCGTATGCTCGCGACCGCTCGTGATGAGAAACTACCAGTCCGCGTTGAGAAAACTGCTGCTCGAGTACAAATCTACTCGAGCGGCAGAAAACGACTGCTTGCACTGTGCAAGATGCCGTTTGCAATGATTGCACAGAGCGGACAAGCATCCGGCACTGTGCAATCAGTGCGAACAGCATTTTCCCTACCGCACTACGCAGCTCGCGAAGCTACGCATAGCTTGCGTAGTGCGAAGTGCACTTTGCGTAGCGTAGCACTACTAAGCAAAATACGCCCAGGGTTAATTTATACCCTTTCATAGAGTCCAACACATTCTCAATTAAATGTGGACATTCTGACACAAAATCGGAAACCTGTGACTCCTCTTCTTGTACTTGAAACTGTGGATCTGCATTTGAATCCAACGTGACCTCTAACACTCTCAGATGTGGCCAACCTATCCGATTATCACCTTTGTTTGAGACATACATTTTACCAATCATGTATTTACTGCACAGCTCTAGACATATATTAAAATATCCCATCATCTTTATCGGTTGACCACAATATCGCCCTGGGCATATATCAATAGCACACAACTTGTATGGATCATATGTTTTTTTTTTTTTTTTTTTTTAAATAATTGCCGGTTTCGAAAAAGAGTCAAATCCCAACTATTTTTGCAACGCCACTAGGGGGATCATTACTTGTCCTTCAATCTAGAAGATGATTTCATGAGAAATCTCTTTGACCTATTTTTATGTTTTTTATCTTATTTCTGCAACACTTGATAACATATCCTATTATCCCACAGCCACCAAAATACACAGTTAATGCTGGTCAATCTCATGCATTAGCTCAGTACTCACTTATACCATATCTAAAACATTCTCCTGCAAACGTTGTACAAGCATCTTTAACAACATCTTTGCATTTTACTTTACATATAACCTCATCCACCTTCTCTGGTTGAAAAACATTTTTATTTTTTGTACAGTTTAATTCACTAAAACTTTTCAATCCTTTTGATTACTAATATCGCTTCTCCAGGGATGATTCACCCTTCAGCCATAACTCCTCTTGTCTTATCCCAGCTACATTTTAATAAAATTGATCCCATATTCTTTTTTTAATGGCTGTTCCAAATTTACGTGTAGATGCCTGTTTTTTTAGACTAGTGATATAATCTTTAATCGAGTCATCCTTGCCCCCTTAGTCCAAACTGATAGCACTCCAAAATAGTTCTCAACCATGGAAGATAATGTCAATTAGGGTTTAGTATGGAAATGTATACTCCTTCAGATTTCTTTGTTTCTCTGCGCTTAGTTAAGGTGATGTTTCTAAAATCTCTTCGCCATCACCTCCAAGGCATTTTTTTCCCATTTTCTCCATGTTACTAGTGATTCGCATGGACTACTAAAGAAAAATAGTGGTGGAGTAACGTTTTGCATTCTAACCAATGAATTATAACAATTGGGTGTTAGAGAGAGCAATCGCACAAACGCTGCTGAAATCACAGGTACATCTAACTATTTTGTAGAGGGGGGGAAATTTAATGCAGAATTCCAACACCACCAATGAAAATAAACCTGCATTAAATACGACTCAAAAGTAAGAGAAAACAGTGCACCTCTTGTACAAATTTAACTATATAGTTGTAACCTTCAATGATGTGTCAGGCATCACTAAGGACAGGTTTAATAATGACCCAAGCTATGCTTATTCCTGTGATAATGTTGACTTTTCAACAAAAAAAACCCTAATAATGTACTACACGTGTGGCTAAGCCTATAAGCAATATGCCTGCTTTGCAAAGCTTATCTCCTTGAGTACTGATGTAGAACAGTCATTATCCTCAATCCTCAAACATTGATGCACACTTCACTGCCAGAGAAGATTGTGATCAGAACTGATGATAGTCCATCATAGACACTCTTCTCTGTGTATATAATGAAAATGAGCCTAACTTTCTAAAGTGGCCACCAAGACATCACATTGCATACATTTTCTTGAGGAGTTAAGGCTTGCTCCCTGAAAAGCACAATGTCGCCCCGTGCCAGTTTTCTGTAGTCGCTGAACTCATTTTCCCTCTTACTGAAAGGCTGATGTGTTTCATGCTCACCCGATCAACCTTTACTAATTAGACCTCACTTCAGTTTGGAATGCAAATATGTTTCACTGGCAGCATTGTGTTGCTCTTAAGTCGCAAAGGATGAGTCACTTGAATATACTGGAGGCGATCTTGCACACTGCCCTGCAGCAAGTCCTCTCCAGTATGCCTGGACTGCCTTAGCCAGGTGTCAACGGCGTCAGCCTGGAATCACATACTTCTCCCAGAGCCGCACATCAACTCGATGTTGAGGTGTTATCTCCTCAGCTGGTGGGGTCTTCATAGCCAATGTAACAAGGTAGTGATCATTCATTACACATGTAGCAATGATGAACTTTTCTCATCAATACCGTGGCTGTCAGAAGCCAGCAACAGCTGCCACCAGCTCAAAATGAGAAAATTCCCCACTACATTATACATTCTTTGACAGAATGTAGTAAGTTGACTCACTGTCGATATCACACTTTTCTTTTCCCCTGCGCACCCAGTGCATGCCCTTGTTTGGTGCAGTGTGGTACAGGTTCTTTTAGTTGGTGTCCTTAGTTTAATTTTTTTTGCCTGCCCGTTTGGTGATTTATTTGTTTCGTTAGTGCCACTGCTGCTTCTGCATTGGTTCGGTATTGCATTTGTTCACTCCATCTCTTTGCTTGTTATATTTAGCTGGACAAGGACTGTGATAAAGAGGTACAAATGGGAAATGTCACAAATACTTTTTAAAAATCACCATTGCGCGAAATCATACTCCTCCTCGTCACACTCTAGCGTCCCTCACACCCTCCCCATGCACGGGGCTCCACTGATCTACTGGTTCCTGCTTTTCACACCCTCCCTATGCATGTGATTGCATTGATCTATTGGGGCCTTCTTTTCATTCTCAAGACATACTTAGGGAGGTTGACCCTATTATACTCTCACTTTGGATAGGAACATTTGTTTGTAGTTTTGGGGCTACACGGGGAGGGGTTCGTTTTTATGATAAGGACTACTTCGAGGAAGTGGGCAGTGTAATGACGATTACGGGTGAGTAATAACCGCATGGATTTCCTGATCCCATTCTGCCTTTCAGTTAAAAATGCGAGTGTTAAGTGACAAAGCAGAAACTAGACACATTTCCAAATGATTTATTTGTCAATTTTAAAAAAATGCTTTGAACCCTATGTTATATAAAAAAGTTCTTTGGCTTTAAAGATCGGGTTGCAGGCAAGCACTAATTTTAAAGTACTCCTCTTCCTGGATTGTTTGCTTCTAAGCTTTCATATTGGTTATTTCTTAAATGTAAACTTCTATATCTGTATTTTCTCAAGTGAAACCGTTTTAAATAGTGACGCATATTAGTTAATGATTACTATGTTCTGTCTGACTGATGAGGTGTTACAGATGATTAGGACAATGTCCAGATAAAATATTTTCTCTCAAACAGCATTGCAAATTTTGAAATGTTTGAAGGCCTCCGCAGTCATCCGTGTTTAATCGCCTGGAACCAAATGGTCAGAGTTCCAATAAGTTTGTGTGACGGGTGGCCAGCAGGACGTGAGTAACGATTGATCTTACATTTTGGTTTACACCGGGCCGTATGTTTGTGTAAAAAAGTGTTTTGAACTGCCCATCTAGTGTACAGAATAAAATGGTTTATTTGCCCAGTCCAGTATCAGTAACAATCACCAATAACTAGCATTTTGGAAGGTTTTTCTGTTTGAGGGCAGCTGGGAATATGTGATCTATTGTGACAGCATTCACTGGATGGCCCCTTAATAGCAGTGCGGACACCTATTCCACGCCTCCAAATGAGCCAGCTATAATTTTGATGGAAACCATGGCTGTCGGTTGCTGGGGTGGGAGGGGGATGTGGGGAGGGAGAGGAATGCTATTATTGCAAAATAAATATGTATAGCGCAGAGGGGAAAAAAATCAGGCATGCATTGTTTTTAATTAAAAAAAACAGAGTTTTTCTAAGAGGTACCAGCAAAACAAGTGTTCAAAAAGCTGTTGTACATACATTTTTATATACAAGTTGGGTGTGCTTCCCGAATCAAATGAATAAACTCTGCATGAAGAAATGTACTTAATTTGCAAAATGAACATGTCAACTAATGTCTGCTATTTAATATACCATTCGAAATGGTAGTGCTTTGAGTATAACAAAGAGTGAAAGCATGGGAAAGGAGGTGAGTGTGGGCTGAACTACCTCTTTCCCAGCCCCACTAGTCTCATAGAGGTGATGTCATATTCTTCGGTGACCTTCTGCAAGGTGGGGCATGTTGCTGAATGCTACAAGGCATGAGGCTAAAGAAAATGACCATCAAACATAGATACAGTAAGTGGGTTGTTAGACTGAGATTGAAAGCTAGGCAGGTATTATTGTGGCAATGTAAATGATGGGGAGGGAAGAACCTTTCCTGTTGCTTAACAGTCTGCAAACACGGGAAGGACATGCACATCTTCAGTTGTCACTGTAATTTCTAAACTTGAGCATTTGGTTGCTGTGAAACCGAAGGTCAACCATTTGAACCTTTTGAAATAAATTGCAGTGATACCTGTGGCCACCAGCAAACACCCCACAGAATATAAATATGAATGCAAATATCTTTCAGTAACTTACCAGTTTTGTATTGATGGCATGAGGAAGAAGGATGGTGTTTTACCACGCAAACTTGCGGCAAACTTGAATCTCCACTATGTTTGCTGGAATGGACCCTTACCTCAAACTGAGGCTAAAATCATGAATTCAGCAATATGTAAACGACAGTGAAGCAGAATGTGCCCCACAGGAATGCCACAGAGGAATAGATTTGCAAAACATGAAGTTTTATTAACAAATTAGTAAGGCAAAAATCTAAAATTGAATCAGTTGAATAAAAAAATCAGTAATCATCTGAATGCAGCATGTTTGAATATAGTTCAGACAAGTCAATTAGCAAATGCAAGTCCACATTATTAAAAACCGCCTATGTAAATTTCTGTTCCCATAAAGGGAGGCTCCCTAATGCTAAACTAAGGTTGTGGGTAGAAAGGGAAAATTTGAAGCAGACAGTGTCAGCAAATATAGTGTTAAAAGTAGAACCAAATGAAGGTTCCCATCAAGAAAAGGAGAAATGTATTTGCTCTAGAAAGTAATCCTATGAGCAGAAATATAAGGAGCATTGGTTCTCAATGCGAGGAAAGGGATGTCCACCTGCAAAGGTGGACAAAGAAAAGTCTTCTATTTAACTAAAATCAGCTCACACAGTTAAAATATGAAATTAAGTCAAAGAGATAGTCCATAGGTTCACACCAAGTAAGAACCAATAAAAAATCAGCGTTCCTGCTGTACATGGTGTCAGCCTCCTTCTCATGGATAATACAGTGCCAGGCATTCACTTCCTCTGCCTCCCATCCCGTGCAAGGGCTGAGAATCATCGTCCAACCAATTAAATGCAATAAAACATGACTTTCACACAGTAGGATAAATGAAAAAAATACAATTGATGAGAATGCAGTAACTCGGGTGCCTGGAACAGAAAGAGAGTTAGGCACAGCAAGGAAAATTGCAACGTTTACTTTAAGATGGAGTCTGGTCCCTTGGCCCATTTATGTGAATGTTAATATGTACATATCCTAACTAACATTGATTAAAAAAATACATATATATCACTGGTTTAGCTAAATCTAAGTATAAAATAACACGTGCACACATATAAGTAATGATTATACATATTACAGGCGAACATCTCATTAAGCATGAATAAATTATGATGACACTGCATCACCAGTTCCCCACTCTGATTGCTCATAGTTCCATCACACAAAACAACCACCATTTTCCTTTATGACAATTCAGAAACCGTTTGCTCTCCGCTGATCTTTAAGTCTAGATTCTTCTAGCTCCTTCAACTCGTCATACACCTAACCCTCTCTTCCAATTCTTTTTTCCCCTCTTTTCAATCACTTGCCATCAGCAGATTTCACTCTACCCTACTGTTCTGTATGTGTTTCCCTCTTCATCAGTCTGAATCCCTGTACCATAAAAAAAAAGAAAACACACACACTCCAATAACTAATCTAGGTCTCAATATAGCATCTACAAGTCCACCACCAAGTTTACTAAGCCATTTACCTACAGCAGAAATTCCTTTCCCAAACACCTGTCTCTTCCAACTCATTCAAGTCTTTAGAAAGACCTGTACTATTTTTCACATACTTGTTGATCTGTTACTCTTAACTGGCACATACGTGCACCATTGTCAGACACATAATACTTTACAAACCCAGACCTAGTTTGTGAGCAAAATATCTAAAGCTAATCTATTTTGTAAACCATGACTCTCATTGCTATTAATTCTGAATTAATGGCTTCTAATGTGCCAGTGGGATCATCTGCAAACCTGTCAACCTAAGTGGACTGTTTTTTAATTATCCCATCATTCAAAATCACGCCTACAGTCGGAATGAAAGCACCAACAATATCACTCACTAACTGTTAGGCACTGTGAATAGATCTCTTATGAGTGACTTTACTCTGGTCTTCCAATTCATCTACTTGATGTACTTTTGGAAACACTACTCCCACATTACTATCCCCCCCAATTAGAATGCAACCAGAAATAATCATTAGTCATACATATATTATACAATTTAGCAATGGCAGGGTCTTTTCCAGCCTAAATATGCGCATTTTTAACCTATGCTCCTTGTACATACTTACTTCATCATACCTCTACTGGAAGCTTAGCCCATTGTTTAGATCTTATAAAACATAACTTCCCTTCTGTTGCCATATCCAGACTCAGTCTAGGATGTATTTCTGCATTGTTTAATTCCTATTCTTCTTTTTGCCAACTGGTGGCTTCACTACTTGCTGAATTCTTTGCAATCTGTTCCCATCTTGCCTCCGATTCTTCCATAAAATCCTTTTCATCCCTGTTTGTCTTACAAGTAAGATCCCCTTTGTTATAAGACAGCGGTTTATGACCACCCAAAAAGTCCCAGTTTCCTTTAAAGATCTAACTGAAGGATACAGATTCAACCCTCTAAACATGGGTACTTCATTTATGGGTTGTCAACAAAAACAATGGAAACCTAAACTACCTTGTTCATAAAATAATCTTATGGTAATGCTGCAAGTTAGGGGGCAAGTAGTGAAATATGGGGATTGTTCATACCACCAGCAACAGATGTTGGTAAATAAGTAGTCAAATATCACCTTTTAGTATCTATTAGTTGTGGATAAGCATGCAACAACTTGAAGAAAACATTATTTGAAAAATTACCTTCAGCCCTTTCCCATGAAGAGGCTCTAAATTATACTTATGGTGCTCTTCTACATCATTTAATGTAGACTCTGGAATGAAGTTTTCCTCAAATCTTTTTCTGTGAAAATTTTGAATCAAAACATCGCTGCTCTTCTACTGTAGCAGGGGTAGATAATGTTTCAAGACTAAATGGCTCTGCAGGGGAACTCAATTAATATCATTATAATACTAAAAACTATTGATACTATGTCTGCTATTGCTCTACACTGGTTTCGAGAAAGGATCAATATGATTTCTTATGAATCAGAAAATAAAGAATGCAAGATATTGAAACAACAATAAACATGCAGACTATAAGTGTCTTCTTATCTGTGCATAATTATGTAAAACTGTTGACTTGTCCACGATGAAATTAGGTTCAGCTGCTTCAAATTCAATCCCTATCTAAACATCAATCTTCGAAAATTACATCCCTACTCTTTTACTGGGCCCTGGACCCTAAAAGCCATCACAACAGTTACTTCAAATTTAAGTCATTTAGAAGTGTCTGCTCACTTTAGTTTAGTCAAAAGCAAAATTCAGTCATCAAAATGTGGCAGCTTTGATCATGGAGGTTTCTCAAAAACAGACTGTTGGTCATCAATCATGTATTCTCAAGTCAGCTTTACTTTCAGCAAAATATGCCCATTCAAATGCTGAGTACTTTTGAAGAGGCACCCATGTTTTGTATTGATCTGTGAAGATATTTACGTTTGAACTTTCTCACTTTTTTGGAAGACAAAAATCTCTAGGGGAACAAAGCTGCAGGCTGTAGCTGAGGGCTCCACGAGGACAGATACCCCTTCTGAGAGCTCCAGCTGGACAGGATTTGGTTTTGCAGGAGCTACCATGTAGTCAGGCTGACTGGCAATGCACCTCTGGCAGATCGGTGAGCAGATTGGTCCAGGTCTTCTGGTCACCTTTTGGGGAAACATTTTCTAAGTCCCCAGGTTGCAGATTTTGGCTTGTAGAAGCTCCTTCAGCACCATCCTCAAGGGTCTATGACTTGTGGGACACCACTTGAAGGTCAGGATGCACTCCAGACAGAAGTAAGGTGCAGGGTTCAAGGTCTCTAGAGCTTGTTCTGTCCCTGTAGCACACACAGGAGGCCAGCCAACTAGATCTCGGTGTCACTCTGGTAGTCCTGGGATGAAGCAGCAAGGCAAGCCGCAGGGCAATCCTCCGAAGGTGTAAGGAAAGCTTCAAGCACGAGGACAGTCCTCTGGTGGCAGCAGGGCATCCCTTTAAGGTACAAGGCTGGCCTGAAACAGCAAGGCAGTCCTCTGAAATACAAGGCAGTCTTTCTGGGGGTCCTCTGCAGGTCCAGGAGCGTGCTGAAGAGTTGGTCTGTTTTGTCCAGTATTTATACCTGGTGTCAGCCTTTGAAGTGGGAGAAACGTCTAGGCAATCCCTCCATCTGGCTTCCTGGAATGTCCTTCATTCCTTTCCCTGCTGAGGCTCCAAGTGGTCTTGGGTGACAAAAGACTGGCGTCAAATCCCTTTGCAAGTGTGGTGGAGGCATCCCTTTGAAATAAGTGGGACACTGAGCAGCTCTGCCCCGCCCATGTTGCCAACACCTGGTCCCCTCTTTGTCTCACTGTCTGGGAGGAATAGACAAGGCCGGAATACACAAGGCCAGCTGCCAACTATTCATAGTGTTGTGACCCAGGACACAGTCTGCAGGCACCAAATGGTTAGAACAAGATAATGGCAATGTGGCATTTTCACAATTGTGACTTAAAATCTGACTATAACATTAAAGAGGACTTCAAATTACAATTTGTTTGAGAAACAAACATGACATTTCTACCTGTTCCCAATGTTGTCTTGTTGGAGAGATAGGCCTCACAGTGGTGAAAAATTTATTTTGGCGCTTGTTAGACCTGGCACCATTGGCGTGGGTCTCCCTTCCATTTTTCGCTGTTGTCTCCTCTGTTTTTCTGGTGTTAGATGCTCGGGCGCTGTGCCACTGCCATTCAGTGCCACAGCGCGAATGCTCCCTGTGTAAATATGACATGTGAATTGGTATATCCATGATTGCCTTATTTAGCTTACCTGTTAGTCCCTAGTAGCGTGGCCCGTGTGTACCCAGGGCTAGTAAACCAAATGCTGCTGGTGGGCCTGCAGCGCTGCTTTGCGCCACCCACAGAAGCAGCTTGTAAAGTGTGTCTCAGACCTGCCACTGCAGAGTCTGTGTGCAGTCCGGAACTATAATACTCACACTAAATATAGGGTAGCGTAATTCAAAATAGTAGGTAATAGTGCACTAATCTGGGTTGGGCATAACAGTTGTTATGGACGAAAACCCTCACTCACCCGAGGGTGACATGTTTCATCATTGGGTTCCTCCAACACACGGGGACCGCAAGGTACCCCGTGTGGGCTACGACTTTACCCTGAAGGGAAGGAGCAGGAGTGCAAAGCACGTGTTGGTTCTACCAACTCGATATGGTAAGGAGGGGCAGAGTGCAAAAATAATAATAAAGTGTAATTAAAAGACTATCTATCTAGGGGCATCAACTTTATTCTTCCTGCCTAGGTAGTAGTAGATTAAAATGCAAGTGAATGTAGGGTTAGAAAAATATACCCTATCCAAAGATCAACATGTTCGAGGCATGTGGGCTGCTGAATTCATATCTGTGCATAGATCGCCGCCTAGTGTTGGGTCCGGATGTTTGCACGTTGTTGTCTTGGAAGAGTCTTCGAAGTATCCTGGGATAGGTGACTCCTCCCCTGGACTACAGTGCGCATGGGCATCCTCTCCATCCTCAGATTGTTTTTTTCCGCCATTGGGTTCGGATGTGCTTATCTTGACTCAAGTTAGGAAAAACTTTTTACAGGCCAAAAGGCCTTTAGTTCGCATCGGTAGTGTTCCCGATCGGTATCGATAGTTATTTGTTAGTTTACTAACTTCCAGACAACTTTTTCGCATCATACCCGACCATCGACCCGACATCGACGATGGAATCGAGGACGCCATTCAAGCGGTGCCCTGTATGCAATGCGAAATATCCCCATGTCGACGTCCACCCGGTGTGCAACAAATGCCTTTCACCGGATCACGACGAGTCCACATGTATGGCCTGTGCCCGATTCCGATCCAAAAAGACTCTCCGGAATCGTCGAGCAGCGAGGCTCGAAGCGCAGCAAGCGGCACCGGCCCCGACCGACATCTTCAACGCCGAAGATGTGGAAGACGTGGAGAACCTACCCTCCAGCCCCGCTTCCGAACACGACTCCGGATCGGAAGACGTCGAAGAACAACTCTTTCACAGAGACGAAGCCGACACCGAGGTAGGAGACTACAATGAGGCCTTAGGGGCCGAAGAGAGTAGCTCCGGTGACGAGCAAGGCCTACCCGTACAGACTGTGGATATCCCAGTGCGTCAGTCTATGGCTCCGGTCGAGGGATCGCCTTCGGGCCTTACCCAAGACCTATCCCGCATCCATTCGGCCCCGCCCTCTGGCCTGGCCTCGGACATTCAGCGGCAGCCATTACTACCCAAAACGGCTGGTTTCCCTTCATCGAAACCGAAACCGAAAGCCGCATCGGTTCAGCAGAAACCGAAACTGAAAATCACACTGGTCGGATCGAAGCCCACCACACCTTCGACGCCAGCCAAACCCGTCGGCACCGACCGCACCAAACGGGACTTCGGTGCCGAGCTTGCAGCAGCCGACGTCGGCGCCGACACACGGAAAAACACCATCGGTACCGCCAAACCGCCTCGGCTCCCGGCACCGAAACAATCGGCTCCGACCACAAAGGTCAAAATGGCTGCTGGATCTCACACCACTTCGAAAGCAGCACCAAAGGCACAGTCATCGACGCCGTCGACAGCTACTACCTCTCCTCGACTCGATGACCCCGTGGCACCGAAGAAGTCCACGCCTGCCTCAACGGAACCGGTCGGCCCAAAGAACCGTCGGCGTTCCAGGTGCGGCAAGTTTCAGCATCCTTGCAACGCATCAAAGATAAGGCAGCCCTCCAGGACACGTCAGGCTCCGACCCGAAAAAGGATCAAAAAGCTTCTCCGGCACCGGCCAACATCACTTTTGGCCTGCCATCATCCACGGCGCCAAAACTGTTCGAAATCAGAACACGTGTCACCCACACCAGGATCACACCTGCAGAACACTCTCCTACGGAGACGTCGCCATTACACATCATCGATGCCGCAACAGGCAGAATGATGCTTCACAAGAGGAAGATAACTTCCGAGCCAGCTTTGGACTCCTACCGGATCCCACTAAAGAAAAAGCTGCCAGTGGATTCGGAACCAATTCTTTACGAGCCTCTCCATACCTCTCACCAAGATCCACAGTCCTTCTCTCCGACACACTCCGAAACCGACGTTTTGGAGGACTACATGGGTGACCACGTCCCCTACCCTGGAGAAATAGACCCTGAAGGCCAACAGGACCCTGACCAAGCTTGGGATGACCCTGTAGACTCAAACGCACCTATGGATACGCAGGACACGCAGCTATATGGTGCAAAAACGTCTCCCACAGAGGACACTGCCGCATTCAACGCCCTCATTGAACGTGCTGCGGCCAATCATGGTGTTCAACTCCACTCTGACACCATCGAGGACGATTTTCTCATGGATACTTTCGCATCCTCAGAAAGACATATTAAAACTCTACCCATGTTGAAAGGTGTCCTCAAACCAGCAAAGGACATTTTCAAAGAACCCACCAGGGCAAGAGTAATAAACCCCAGAATCGACAAAAAATATAGGTCAGCGCCTGGGGATCCTACCTATATTAGAGGACAGTTGCCTCTGGATTCCATAGTAGTCGCGAATGCTCGTAAACGGGCGCACTCGCAGACGACTGGGGATGCTCCTCCCCCGGACAAAGAGTCCAAGGTGTTAGAGACCTCCGGCAAACGGGTTGCAGCCCAAGCAGCTAACATATGGCGTATTGCCAATACTCAGGCGCTCCTGGCTCGCTACGACCGAGTGCATTATGACACACTAGAAACCTTACTACAACATCTCCCTGACCAATACAAAGAAGGAGCAGAGATCCTCATCAGAGAGGGACAACTCCTCACAAACGCATCCATCAAGTGTGCACTGGATGCCGCAGATACAGCTGCCAGGGCCATAAACACTAGCGTCATGTTACGACGACACGCCTGGTTACGAATCTCCGGATTCAAACCTGAGGTGCAAAATAACATCCTCAACCAGCCGGTCAACCCAGACTACTTATTCGGGCCAGAGGTTGACACCACACTAGAAAAAATAAAAAAGGACACAGACACTGCAATGTCCATGGGGGCTCTCCAAACGCAGACCTTTCGGAGTGGCTCCTTTCGTCGCCCCGGCAATAGAGGAGCAGGTAGAGGACAGGGGTCACAGCAAACCTACAACAAGGGCAACACCCAAAGTACCTACGATAAAAACACCAGGGGTGGATATCGTGGTTCAAGCACAAAGGGCAGAGGACGCGGATACGGCAATACCAGATCCTCTCCCAAGAACAAACAGTGACGCCCTCTCCCTTCCTCCCGACCACACAACACCTGTCGGGGGAAGGTTACAAAGGTTCCTGTCCACGTAGAACTCCATCACCACGGACAGGTGGGTCAAAGATATTATCAAACACGGTTACTGCCTAGAATTAACCTCGACTCCACCCACAATACCCCCAAAACACCGTCCTATGTCCTCAGAGCACTTAGCGCTATTACAGCAGGAAGTGCTAAGTATGCTGCAAAAAGGCGCAATAGAGGTTGTACCCGTCCACGAGCAAGGTACAGGGGTGTACTCCCTGTACATTTTAATACCAAAAAAGGACGGGTCACTCAGACCTATACTAGACCTGAGACCCCTCAACCGCTATATTCTTTCGGAGCATTTCCACATGCTCACCCTGCAACAAGTCCTCCCACTGCTCAAACAGGGAGACTTCCTGGCCACACTAGACCTCAAAGATGCGTATTTCCACATACCCATTCACCCATCACACAGGAAATATCTCAGGTTCACTATTCAAGGGCAGCACTACCAATTCAAGGTTCTTCCCTTCAGCGTGACAACGGCGCCCAGGGTTTTCACAAAGTGCCTAGCTACTGTGGCTGCACATCTACGGAGGCAACACATTCATGTCTACCCCTACCTGGACGACTGGCTTGTTCAGGCAAAGTCAGCCCAGCAATGTGCCAACCACATGTCCCGCACCATTCACCTTCTTCACAGTCTGGGGTTCTCACTAAATTACCCAAAATCACATCTCCAACCTGCACACGTACAACAGTACCTAGGTGCGACCATAGACACTCTGGCGGCCACAGCTCAGCCAAATTTAGTGAGAATCAACAGCATGCAAATGCTGATTTCCAAGTTCAAACCCCAACACTCCCTTCCCGCGCGAGTGTTTATGCAGTTGATAGGCATGATGGCCTCCTGCATTTTCATAGTCCCACACGCGAGACTACATATGCGCCCGCTTCAGGAGTGCTTAGCACGTCAATGGAATCAGGCTCAAGGGCAACTAAAAGACCTAGTGTTGGTGAGCGGTCGGGCATACAACTCTCTGCATTGGTGGAATCCACAAAACCTTTGCAAGGGCCGACCGTTCCAAGAGCCAGTTCCACAAATAATACTGACAGCGGACGCGTCTCTCCAGGGATGGGGAGCTCATGTACTCAACTACACAGTGCAAGGACTATGGACAATACAACAAAAGAAGATGCACATCAACCTTCTAGAACTGATGGCAATCTTCCTGGCTATGAAAGCATTCAAAGTACACTTGTGCAACAAAGTCGTGTTAATCCGGACGGACAACATGACCGCCATGTACTACATACAGAAACAGGGAGGAACACACTCTCCACAGTTGTCTCATCTGGCTCAGAGCATGTGGAAGTGGGCCATTCAGAGGAACATGTTCCTCATGGCGGAACACCTCCCCGGCAAGGACAACCAGATGGCGGATCTGCTCAGCAGACACAGCCACCAGATGCACGAGTGGGAGTTGCACCCATCAGTACTCCAACCGTACTTCCAGCAGTGGGGTCATCCAGAGATAGACCTCTTCGCCACAAGCGAAAACGCAAAATGCCAAAGCTTTGCCGCCAGGTTCCCACATCCGCAGTTGCAGGGCAATGCGATATGGATGAACTGGTCCGGCAGATTTGCGTACGCTTTTCCCCCAGCACCATTGATACCGCTGGTGGCACGCAAACTCAGACAACACTCACTGACACTCCTCCTGGTTGCTCCAACGTGGGCACGCCAGCCATGGTACACCACCTTTCTCGAATTTTCCGTGGTGCCGCATCAAAGGCTGCGGATCAAACCCGCGCATTTGACGCAGCACCATGGAGAGATTCAGCACCCAGATCCGCAACAGCTGAACCTGGCAATCTGGCTCCTGAAGTCCTAGAATTTGGCTACCTTAACCTGCCACCTGACTGTATGGACATCATTAAGGAGGCCAGGAGACCCACTACCAGAGCTTGCTATGCAGCCAAATGGAAAAGATTTGTCATTTATTGCAATAATAATGACATTAACCCGCTAGACGCATCCATCCAAAACATAATTTCTTACCTCTTACACCTATACAGATGCAATCTGGCATACACCTCTATACGTGTCCATTTGACCGCAATATCAGCCTATCTCCAGAACAGGCAGCACCTCTCTTTATTCAGAGTGCCAGCCATAAAAGCATTCTTGGAAGGACTCAAACGAGTAATTCCTCCAAGCCACCCACCGGCTCCAATGTGGAACCTCAACTTGGTCCTCACACGCCTGATGGGTCCACCCTTCGAACCTCTGCACTCATGCGAGATTCAATTCCTCACCTGGAAAGTAGCTTTCCTAGTAGCAATCACTTCTTTAAGAAGAGTTAGTGAACTCCAGGCACTAACCGTTCAAGAGCCATTCATACAGGTTCACACAAACAGGGTCGTACTACGTACCAACCCCAAATTCATGCCCAAGGTGATATCGCAGTTCCACATGAACCAAACTATTGAACTGCCTGTTTTCTTTCAAAACCCACAAACTGTCGCAGAAAGAGCACTCCATACACTGGATGTAAAGAGGGCCCTCATGTACTATATCGGCAGGACTAAAGTCTTTAGGAAAACAAAACAACTTTTCGTTGCCTTTGCCCCACACCACAAAGGTAACGATATCTCCAAAGCAGGTATAGCCAGATGGATTGTTAAATGTATTCAAATTTGCTATCAAAAGGCTAAACGCACATTAACGATTCCCCCACGAGCCCACTCAACACGTAAGTTAGGGGCCTCCATGGCTTTCCTAGGAAACATTCCTTTGCATGATATATGTAGAGCAGCCACCTGGTCCACTACACATACATTTACCAAACACTATTGTGTAGATGTGCAATCAAAACAGCAGGCAGCTGTAGGACAGGCTGTTCTCAAAACTCTTTTTCAGACCGCTGCAGCTGGCACTGGTAGCCGCCGCTAATAGAGGGCACTGCTATGTATTCTATGCACAGATATGAATTCAGCAGCCCACATGCCTCGAACTGAATATGCTACTTACCAGTATGCATCTGTTCTTGGCATGTAGGGCTGCTGACATTCATATCGCCCTCCCTCCTCCCCGGTGCCTATAGCAGCTGCAGCTCTCAGAATTACTGTAAGCATGGTCATCACTTTCTGTATCTACTCCATCACTGCCACAATGGCGAAAAACAATCTGAGGATGGAGAGGATGCCCATGCGCACTGTAGTCCAGGGGAGGAGTCACCTATCCCAGGATACTTCGAAGACTCTTCCAGGACAACAACGTGCAAACATCCGGACCCAACACTAGGCGGCGATCTATGCACAGATATGAATGTCAGCAGCCCTACATGCCAAGAACAGATGCATACTGGTAAGTAGCATATTCAGTTTCTGCCTAGGTGACGGAGGAGTTCAAGGCATTCATCAGGATCATTGAAAGGTCACTCTGCTAGTACGGTGTATAAATCATAATAAAATACTTAGGCCTTGTATTTTAACCATCAATCGCAGTATCAATCTATGCGTTGAATCTGAAGGCTCTAAAGCATATAGTTATGTGTCTACTCAAACTTCTGCCGAGTCTCACACCACGTCAAATATGCTTGATAGCGAGTGGCTCTGCTTCAGAAACGTCACCTAGGCAGAAACATGTTGATCTTTGGATAGGGTATATTTTTCTAACCCTACATTCACTTGCGTTTTAATCTACTGCTACCTATGCAGGAAGAATAAAGTTGATGCCCCTAGATAAATAGTCTTTTAATTACACTTTATTATTATTTTTGCACTCTGCCCCTCCTTACCATATCGAGTTGGTAGAACCAACACGTGCTTTGCACTCCTGCTCCTTCCCTTCAGGGTAAAGTCGTAGCCCACATGGGGTACCTTGCGGTCCCCGTGTGTTGGAGGAATTCAATGATGAAGCATGTCACCCTCGGGTGAGTGAGGGTTTTCGTCCATAACAACTGTTATGCCCAACCCAGATTAGTGCACTATTACCTACTATTTTGAATTACGCTACCCTATATTTAGTGTGAGTATTATAGACGTGGGAAGAGATATAGGATAGAACATTCTATTAAGTAGCGTTACTCTTCCTTTGACCCTCTTGTGTGAGACTACAGTCCAGAACTGCCATCTTGGCTGTGAAGTGCACCCACTTCCCAGCCCCTGAACGTTCCCTTGGTATCAAGTAAGCCACCCGTATGGTAGGGTGCATTGTATGTGTATGGTAGGACATGCCTTGGTGTGTGTGTAGCATGTCCTGGTTGTGAATTACACCCAAATTCGTTTTTCACTACTTTAAGGCTACCTGTTCTCCATAGGCCAGAATGAGCAGTTTGACTATTACATTCTGTAGTCCTAACTGACCCAAGGAACATGGTAGAAAAACATATTTAGCATGCCTGAGCTCAGAATATTAAAATACATCTTTTAGTGAAGTTTATTTTAATATTCTGTGTTTGAAAATACCACTTTTAGAAAGTAGGTATTTTCTTGCCTAAGCCTTCCAGTGTGCTCTGCTGTTATGTGTATTGGCTGTCTGGTTTTGGAGGGACAGGGCAGGCTGAGTCAGACCTGGGTTGAATAGAGAGATCTGCATTGGAGTTTGGGGAGGAGTAGCTCCTTGACCTGAATAGGGCTGTGCCTGGCAAGGTGAATGCTGGCTCCACCTCCCACTGTGCGTCTGATGGCAGACCCCCTCTTTCTGGAAGGAAGGATGCAGCCTGGTAAACAAAGTACTCCAGGACTGGGCAGAACTGGTTCTGGCTTGGTTCAGTGACTTGTAGCTTTTGAGAACAAAGACTTTTGGGGTATAAATATCTGTGCTGAAACCCCTACAATTGGTATTGGTCCTGGACAACAAGACGATCCTCTGTCCATGTAACTGAAGGAATCTGCAGGAGGTGACTATCCTTGTGCTTGTGTGCTGTTTCTTGGATTGGCCTGCATGGGTTACCATTGGACTTGAAAGAAGAGGGAAAAGGACTTTGATAGAACTTTTATTTATCTTGCTAAAGCAATCACCCAAGGGCCAGAAGTGAGCTAGCCTCCTGTTTCCTCCCAGCGAGGATTTCTATCTGCAGGTGAGGCTCCTGTGAGTTCCGGGGAGGGCCTCTAGTTCTACTACAGAGAAGAGAGTGCTGAAATCGTCACTAACGCTCCTTTGCGAGCCACCGCAGCTGAAAGCACATGGAAAATCATCGCGCTGCTGCCGCTGAGGGCTCGCTACCAGAGATCATCGCATCGCACGTTTGCGGGCTGCCAAGTGCTCGCTAACCAAAGATCATCGCATCGAGATCATCGCATCACGACATCGCAGCACGGATGCCACCATTTTCATCGCATCGCATCAGGATCGTCGCTCGCGAAGCGCCATTTCTTCGAATCGCAACCCTTTCGCACACGCAACAGGATCGTCGCCTCGTCTCCTCCCTCGCGGCAAGGAGTCATAGTATCCACGGCCTAGCGTGCAGAAGTTTGTCGCTTTGTCCTCGCACGCATCAGCAGATCGGCGCATCGTCTCCTCCCTCGCGGCAAGGATTCATCGCATCGCCGGCCTCGTGTGCTGAAAATCATCACTACAGCTCCTTTGCGACATTTTGTTGGTTTTGCTACGAAATCCAGGTACTTTGTAAGTAAAAGGGTCGCAGAGACCACTGCTTTGAACTGAACTCCTCTTTACACACTTTGAACTATTTTTGCAGCATTTGAAGAGTAATCCTATTTTACAGTATTGTGACTTTTTACCGTTATTGATCTTGTGTTAAGTCTATATATAAAGATACTTATTTTCTATAACTACTTGTGTGGCGTCCCTTTGCAGTGTTCCTCACTGTGTTACTGTGTATGGTCATAAATGCTTCACACACTGCCTCTGAGATAAGCCTAGCTGCTCGTGCTACATTACCACTGGGTTGAGCAGGGATTATCAAAGGGTGTAGCCCTCTTACTCTGACTTAGGAAGAAAGGTCCCTACTTGGACAGTGGCCAGCCATTGCCAACTAGAGACCCCCATTTCTAATAGCACTTTTCACTACTAGGACATGTAAAAGTATATTTGAAATTCAATTTACCCTGTCCTATGGGTTATTTATGGCCTACCATAGGGGTTACATGTAGATTTTTAAAGGAAGGTTTAGGCCTGGCAAAAGGTTCACTTTGCCAGTTCAATATGGCAGTTTAAATCTGCACACAGACTGCAATGGAAGGCCTGAGACGACTTTTAAAGGGCTACTTAAGTGTGTGGTACAATAAGAGCTGCAGTTCCACAAGTAGTAGATCATTTACTGTCCCTGAGTGTATGTAGGACCACTTTACTATTATATAAGTAAATTAAATATGCAAATTGGGTGTAAGCCTATTTTACCATGTTTAAAGGAGTGAACACAAGCACTTTAGCACTGGTTAGCAGTGGTAAAGTGCACAGATTCAAAAGCCAATAAAACGATTTTGGCAAACAAAAAGTGAGCAGGCAAACGATTTGGGGGAAACTACACCATAGACTGTCAGGTCTGACAACCCCCGCTGGTCACACTGCTTTTCCCTTCTTCCAGCTCAGAGTCTGTGCTTGCAGCTTCTTCAGCTTGTCTCACTGTGGCTACTCATGGCTCATTGACCACAGGCCCTGCACTTGTCTTGGGCTGACTATGAGACACTTGTGTGCGCTCTCCTCCTTCTCCCTCTGAGCTCTTGGATCGTTCTGAATTTGATCTTTGCATCTCAGATGTGACTGTCACCCCTTCCTTTTCATCTTTTCTCAATCTCCAAGTGTGTGATGCATGAATCTAACTCAGAAGGCATCCACATTTTACTGCAGTGTTCATGACCAGAATGACTTGATAGGGGCCGAGCCATCTGGGATCCAGGCATAATTTCCTCATATGCTTCTTCATCTGCTTCCAAATCATTATTGCAATAATTTGCATATCACAGAATGTCATTCAAAGGCTTGGACTGCCAACAAATCACCTTCTGCTGGGTGTGTGAACTAATCTTCGTATGCAACCCCAAGAATAAACTGTGACACAAAATAACTGAGATTTCCTTGCTCAAGGTTCTCAATGCCACTGTGCTGACGAAAGACCTGCATTAGTCCTTCGTAATAGGCATGCACTGACTCTTTGGACTTTTGTGTAGTCCTTGATCTTCAACCAATCAGTCTATTTCTGGGGGATCCCTAGTTTTCAAAAAGTTAACTTTCAATGATACTTTTCCATAACCACAGCAGATGGAGCATGAGTTTGGGTACTCCTCGGTGGCTCTGCACTGAACAGCTGCTTTACACTCTGCTCACAAATAATTGGGGATCACTATGTCAAAGAAGGTATAAAATCCTCCCAAACATTTTCTGAAATCTTCAAAAACCTCTCATGCTGGGTGTATCAGAGATCCATATTTTCCATTACCTTGAGAAATTGATTTGTAAATTTGTAAAGATCACGACAACTCCAAGGAACATGCAAATAAGTTCCCGCATGCACTTTTCTGTCAGTAAACTTTGACCTCTGAATCGTTCCTACACTGTCCCCTTTAAATCATCTTTCTTTCTCTTTTTGAGTCCATCTATTGCTAAACCTCTATGTGTAGCTCCACAATTGAATGTTACTGACTAGTTCGCCAAGTTGCAGTTTTAACCAAGAGGTTTGCATGTTCTTAAGTGCACTCTCAGTCATGAATATCTAGAACTTTTTTCTTAGGTTTACACTTTTGGAAGGTCAATACCAAGCTCTGTGGCTACCCCTTCGAGATCCTCATGTGTCACAAAAGAACTCCTAGCAGCATCTTTATAAAGAAACAAAAGTTATTCTTCATTTTACCCATCTATTAATCCTTAATGATTTCCTCTTACTCCTAGCAGCATCTTTATAAAGAAACAAAAGTTATTCTTCATTTTACCCATCTACTAATCCTTAATGATTTCCTCTTACTCTGCCATCACCCTTATCACATCTAGCTTTCTTAAATGGATGTCAACCTTTGATGACCATGACTCGTGGCTATCAATTTCTACAATAGGCACGTTCATAAGAGGGGTTGCTCCTCTTCAGGGTCTTGCTCCCATCTCTGCAAAGGTATCAATCCCAGACACAAACGCGGTTGTGGTAGTTGTGGAAGGTGATGCAAAAGCAGTAGTCCTATTCAGGGATACAATAGATTCGGCTGACATAGAAATCGATGGTATTATCTGGAGTGCTGGATGTAAAATCAGTGCTGATTGTAAATTTGGGAGTAGAACACGCTACTTTGAGCCCCCATCACACCACAACTTAGGGAGCTCCACTCGCTCCTGGTACACAAACACGCATATGTTAAACTCCTCACCCACATCTACAAAGCTCTCCACAACACTGGCCCTGCCTACCTGAACAGCTGCATTCACTTCCATCAACCTTGCAGACACATGTTTTGCGGTCTCTCACTAGCATTCACCCAACACAAACACCACAGCAGAGCAGGAGTCTTCACCTACTCATACCTGGCCCCTAAAGCCTGGAAAGACCTCCCACAACACATCAGAGCCTCCTCCTTTCTTCTTGACTTTTGCAAGAAGCTGAAGACCTGGGGTTTCGAGTAAGCCCACAGGGCTGTCGTCACACACCTGCCGCAGAGTATCTGGATATCCCCATGGTTGATTAATGCTCTATAAAAGCACCAACAGCATAACAGGGTTTAACTGTGGAGGCACTCTCCCGTCAAGGAGGCCCTTATGGACAGGTGCACCTGTATCTGCGGGTGGTGGTAGTCCCCTAAATGGATGATTTCCCCCTATCTCTCCCTTCATCGGTCTTTGCTTCAGCCCCACCTCCCTCTTCTACTTTCTTTCTCCCTGTTCAACCACTAGTTAAGACAGGTTGCATCCTAACTCTTGCAATCATATCTTTCCTCCATGCCTCTATTTTGCTTCCAGCGAACTCTTAAGTCTTTTTGGCCTTATTTTGATATTTTTCCTTCTCTTCAAGATTACTTGAAATAACTGGCAGTTCTCAGCAAATCACAAAGCTACACGCAACAACACTAACGTCTAATCTCAGCGCTGCACCACAAAACGAGTCACTCACAGCTCAGTAATCTCAGATGTATTGACCAGTACCAGTGTGGCACACATTTGAACCGACCAATGGCAGTGTGGCACCTTATGGCGCAGCCTGTAGCACCTCACAGCAGCTCCACTAAAAAAAACTTCAAAGTACACCACCACTGAAGGGGAATCGGGGAATAGCACCCTCCTGGTGCTGTCACACACACACACAAACTGAAACGTCAACCAGCGGAAAATCACCCTTACTAGTGCGGTCTGTTCCTTCCGCAAAAGGACTAACCAAATAACAATCTCCATTAATGCATCCTCACCATGGAAGTTAAAAGTCCTTTCTCAATGTGGGGACGATAGCGCTTCATGATCCAACACTGCAAACCTTAAGGGACATGTTTGAACTTAATAAACTCAGTTTATCCTGGTATTTTATATTTTGATCAGTCCGAAAACCAAAACTTCCGCTCTTTGCAACAAGCGTGGTTTTCTTCATAAACACAAGCGATATACATAAGACTGCATCACAAATCTGATGACATCACAAAGCCCTTCTGGAGACAAAATAGACTCCTCGCAGTACACTAACTCATCAAAACCCACAAACACTTCGATACTCAACAACACATTCAAAAGCGCATAACCCTACTATACTCACACTCCTAGGGTACCGCAGCTGCTTAGGAACTCTGGAACACCGCCAATTCCCCAAACTAGACTATAGTAACCTCAGGAACGTGGACAGATTTGGGGCAGATTCTGGTGGATTTTGGGGTGAATTTTAACTACCAATACCTCAGTGACACCCAGGATGGAGATTGCAAACTTGGCACAAACTTGATTCTCTGCTATGTCCTCTAGAACTGAGGCTTTAAATCCTAGATTTAGCAATGAATCAATGACAGCGAAGCAGAATTTTCGCCACAGGAACAACAGAGAAGAATAAGTTAGCAAATCATGAAGATTTATTAACACATTAGTAGGGTTACAATCGCAAATCAAATCAGTTGAATAAGAAAATCTCTACAATCTGGCAGGCATCAGATAGGTGTGCTGGAGGTAGATGAAGTGTGTCAACTTGATCCACGCTTTGCTTGCAATCACCTACACTTGTGCGCAGGTCGCAGTCTACTGTGAGTCTGTCAGCAGGGTTGGGAAGTTATCCCATGCCAGCCTACCATACAGAGGTGTTGAAGGTCTGTCATATTTTATGGCACTATAAAGCCGTGACACAAGTCTCCTACTTCCCCATTCCAAAGATTTTACCTGAACAAGTCCTGGGCCTGCCCGCATTGCGGGGAGCACCCCCACGCCCCCACACACTCATATTTTCATATGACCTGGATGTTCCAAGTACTAGAACAGTACTGGACGGAAGTAGTGTCAGTACATACTCAGGTGACCTACCTTAAATTGATGAGAACCATACAACATTGGCTGCTTGACTTGCTTCCCAAGCCTAAACAGAAAAATGCAGTACAATGTTGCTGCTCTGGGTCTCCTCTTAGCTAAACGTTGTACAGCGATACACTGCCTGTCAAAGGAAGACCTCCCAGTATACTGTGGAGTCAAGTCATAACAGAATAGGCAGTAGCTGAGGAAATGAGTCTTGAAAAGATGCCCACAGATGGAAAGCTGAAAGAAGACTTGGGACTGGATTGGGTCCCACCTCATAGTCACACTTGTAAAGAGAGGCCACATTGAAGCGGTCATGGAAAGACACAACACAGGTATGTTAATACTGCAATGCTGGGCTCATTTGAGATACTAGGTTATGTTAAAAAAATGAGCAAGAATCCTTTGGTTGAACAAGGGAGTACATAGAAGTATGTATTGTTTTATTGCTGGAATAATGAAATAAAGATGATTGAAAAAATACACCATCGGTTGCAGAGCCCAGAGGGAAATGCATATCAAAATACACTTTATGCAATTAATGAAAAAAGTATGAAATTAAGTCCTAAATCATAAAAAATGGGAACGGTGGCTTGGACATCAAATTGCTTGTGTTAAAATACTGGGGAGAAAAAAGAAGAATGGACATCACAAAAGGTGCTTTTCAAGAAAAACTGCATTCAGTATGAAAGACTCGATACATCTGACTTAGCCATGTAAAAACATGTTTTGTTTGGTCCTAAATTTCGGGATAGAAACTTCAGGTATGGTTCAAAGGGCTGACATTCATCAGCATAATATAAAACCACCAAGTGTAGTTGACACAGAATCTGGTGCCTTCCTCTATGCGTGTTAGTCACTGCCAGAAACTAGTAACTGTCTGCTTTATTACAGAGGGTTTCTATATCTGAAGGCTTGCTGGTGTCAACTGTGGTGAAGTGGTTGGGATGCTTCCTGATGTCAATTAGATAGAACTGTTTTTAAAACTTAATGAATACGAGTTCACGCCCCTGTATGAAAGGTCTTAAACATGGCCATGTTGAAATTCAGTAACATACGTTATTTGTGAGTTTATGCCTTGCTAGAGACGGTGAGCTGTCTTGCCTTCTAGTGCATTTCTCTGTTCTGATGACATTTCAGTAAGCGGCTAAAATTCTGAAACGTTATATATGTAGAATTATGTCTCTGCAATTACTCTAAATATCAGTCAGATGAAGTATACTTAAACAAAGCGAAGATGTTAAGCAGAAAACCACAATGATTCCTCAGTCTTACTACATCAGTGCATCTGTCCTTACTCTGGTTGAACACCAGCTTCCAATCAGTACTTTCCAGCATGTGTACTTTATTTTAATTTAGATGACGGAATGTACTGGTTGTTGGGCTTATATTGAATTCCTCTTTTTAAAACTATGATTATGTACCTTCCAAACCAAAATATTTTGGACAAAATGTGTTTCTTTTTATGTCATGACACTATGTAGTTTGAGTTTGCAATCGGTTGATGAAATTTCATTGCATAAATTCCAGAGAGCTTTTCCTTCTGCAAAGTTAGCAAAAAGCATTAACCACATAGCAGAAGCGAAACCAATTTTGCCTTAAAACAGTTGTATCAAATTATATAGTTTGTGATTGTGCCTCTATATTTATGCTGAATGTTATTTACATTTCTTTTTCTAAAACAAGCATTACCAAGAAAAACTATAATTGTTAGCGAGAGAGATGTTGGTAAAGTTTGCAAATAGTGTTGACTGACCTCAGAAAAAAGGCATTTAACATGAGACCGGTAACATCAAATTTATAAATAAGGATGGGCGTGTGGCAAAAAGTTTCTTCCATTTCTAAGAAATTTCAGCAACGTGCCTGTCATTATGGACCCACATGGGCAGTATTGTACGCATACAATTGTATTTCGTCACATACATCCCCAGAGGTCTGTCACATATTGATGAATGGAACTTTCACTACAATGGAAAACACCAGCCTATACTACTCTTTAAGAGGCACAGGCACCATCTACAAGATGATGGAATACTTTTTCCAGAAGGAACTGTTCAATTAACATCGAAAATGAACATATTGCTTCAGGTATTGCCTTCAAACGCCTTCCAGATAATTCTTCTCCTTCATCCCTTGTGCCTTGGTTTCTATAATGCTTTGAATGGTTAGGATACTACCACAAAAAAGCAGGATTGAAAGATTTACTGGAACTGGGCTCATGGATTATTTTGTATTTTTTTCTATCAATTAGTATGATATACGCCCTACCATTGGGTTATTTTACTCTTCTCAGTTAGTGAAACATCCACTCGAGTTCTGCTACTTTTCAATAGTCTCCTCTCATGAAGGTCTATGTTGCTAACTTTGTGTTACTTTTTTGTTTTGTTGCGGGATGAAAGGTGCCCCTATGAGGCTATAAGATGTGAGGGAGTCTATTCCATCATGTTAGAATCAAAAGAGGACCCCTTCTCAGCCACAAACATTACCATGTGTAAAAGACACGAGGTATAATTCCTTAATTATGTGCCAGTTTCTTTTTAATATTAATAAAGTGTTCCTCAGTAAATCACCTTACCCACTTCTGCTTTATAATAGGTTCAATGATTTGATAATCTTGGTCTGTCAAGATTAGAAAATATTTAATGTTATGGTTCAAGATTCAATTCATAAGCCCATCGTAACAATGTGGGGTAAGTGCAGTACCTTGTTTCAGCACTTCCCTGAATATATGACGTTACATCGCAAACAATTACAATGCATGCCGTTACAATGTGGTTTTTACATCGTAACTACCATTACATCGCATGATTTGACAACGCATGCCATTACAACGCATTTTTACAAACTACCATTACAACGGATACCATTACAACGCATAATACTTTCAGGGTAACAGTGGGGTAAGTGTTGGATGGTGTTATGTTATGTTATGTTAACGGGTTTTTTAGAGTGCGACAGCTGCCTCGGCTAAGAGGCGTCCCGGCACTGAGCAACAAAAGAGCCATATGCAAGTGACACCAAAGCCTACAAAGAGGGGAACAAAAATGTCTTAATAGCCTTCCTGAAATGAAAATAGTTGGTGAGCCC
This sequence comes from Triturus cristatus, assembly GCF_964204655.1. Classification (NCBI taxonomy): domain Eukaryota; kingdom Metazoa; phylum Chordata; class Amphibia; order Caudata; family Salamandridae; genus Triturus; species Triturus cristatus. The sequence goes on along the minus strand of NC_140584.1, from coordinate 522,714,394 downwards.
ACGAATATGAGCCGGCAAAGAGTTCCACAGAATAGCAGCTCTGTTACGAAAAGAGCACCCACCAGCTCTCGCACTTCTCACCTGGGGAACCACCACCAAGCATTGTCCCATAGATCGAAGTGATTGTGTAGGAGTGTAAGGTAGGAGAAGGTCAGACAGAATTTGTGGAGATGCCAATTTCAGGATTTTAAAGGCAATACATAGTGCCTTAAACTCAATTCGCCTGGCCACAGGCAACCAATGAAGATGGCGGATTGCGCTGGTCACTGAGCAGGTTCTGCGCAAGCCCAAAAGCGATCATACGGCCGCATTCTGGACTCTCTATAGCCTCTGAAGTTCGGATTTGTTTGCTCCCAGGTACAGCGAGCAGGCATAATCCAGCCTGGACAGAATCAGGGCCTGAATAATAATCTGTCTGGTCGAGGCATCAAAGAATGGCAGAATAGGCTTGAGCCTGCGCAGCAGGCCGAAACAAGTTCCTGCCACCCTTTTTGTCTGAGTCTGGAAGCTAAGTGAGCTGTCCATCCAGACCCCTAGGTTCTTTACTACAGGTTTAGGGGTAGGAGCCACCCCCAAACCCTTAGGCCACCACAGTTCACTCCAGCAACCATGGTTCCCTCCCACCAGCAGCCTCTCAGACTTGTTTGTATTCAGTTGAAGACAGTTGGCGGACATCCACTCGGCGATCACAGAGAGATCGCCCTGAAATTTCCTGGCGTCCTGCTCGAGATCACTCGAGAGAGCCACCACCAACTGAGTGTCATCGGCATTGGAAACCATGGTTAGCCCCCTGCTCCTGGCTAAACATAAAGGTTAAAAAGCAGGGGGCTCAAGGACGAGCCCTGTGGGACCCCCTGGCCAATAAGAAAGACGCCAGAAGCAAAAGGGGGAGCAACCACCTGAAACGTCCTATCGGCGAGAAAGGAGGACAGCCACCCAAGAGCCAGGCCAGTGATTCCAGCCTTAGATAGACGATTCAGGAGAATGGCATGAGACACGGTGTCAAACGCGGCGCTGAGATCCAAAAGGATCAGCGCCGACGTTTTGCCCTGCGTCTAAGCCTGTCCACAGATGTTCAGTCATGGCCAGGAGCGCGGATTCAGTGCTATGGCCAGGTCGAAAATCATTTTGGGAAGGATCGAGCATTTGATTGACAGTAAGAAAGTCCATCAGGAGAGAGTTGACATAAGCCTCGGTGATCTTCACGATCCAGGGTAACAGGGAAATGGGACGAAAGCGGTCAGCTTTATGAGGGTCTAGAGATGGTTTCTTAAGCAGTGGCAGAACCCTGGCCTGCTTCCAGGCCATGGGCACAACCGCTGCGCTCAAGGACCCATTGATCACCATTTCCAAAGGATAAATGATAGTAGGTAACAGTTTTTTAAATTGGTCCGGCTTCAGAGGATCGCCCGGAGTGCCCGACTTAACCTTAGAACAGAGTGTCAGTAGAGCCTCTTGCGTTATAAGGGGAAAGGCTTCAAGAACACCATCAATGAGGTTGCAAGAGGTCTCAAGAGGACCAATGGAAGCCGTAGGGAAGCTTTTGTAGATGTCCTCAACCTTCTTGACAAAGAAGTTAGCCAGATCTTCACACTGCGAGTCAGAGGTGATTACTGAAGTTGCGGCATCCTTCTGATGTTTAAGCAATGTTACTATAGAGAAGATGGTCTTAGCCGGATATGAGCTCCCTCGGATCTGCTCTGGCTAGTGTAGGGGTAAAAATTACTATTCCTACTCCAGTGAGTGCAACAGTAGGGAAAGTGTTGGATAGTGTAGGGGTTAAAATTACTATTCCCATGTACCCCAAAACTCATACCCACTCTAAAACAAAAAATCTCCTTTACTTACCTTATAATGCGTTGTAATGGTATGCGTTGTAATGGCATGCGTAGTAGTGATATGCGTTGTAATGTCAGCCGTTGTAATTGCATGCGATGTAAAGGCAGTTGCATTGTAACAGCCGCGTTGTAAAGGTAGTGTATTGTAATGACTGCATTGTAATGGTTGTTTCCCCACTCCCCTCCACCATTTACATAGTAATGTGTGGTGTCTTCACTTGGAGAATAAAAACATGAGCATATACAATTCAAAATTTACAGTGGATAATGGAGATGTGACCTGTTTAGATATCAGTATTGGGTTGTGAAAGTATTAAATGAGTGTGTAGCCTTGTTCTTGTGGGACCAGTTGGGCTGAAAATCCAGTGCTAATGTTGCTCTTAATCGTCTGGTGGCTCCCAGGGTTCCTTGTCAAAGTATTTCGACCCTCTCTTGGATCTCTCTTTTCTTTTTTTTATCTATTTTATTGTTTTCCAAGAAATGCATAAGCAGAGTAATATTCCATACAATATTGGTAATGTTTATACAGTGTACTGATATTTTGCAGGATGATACCAATATATGCAAAACTATTAACAGTACAATGACGTAATATTTAACGATGTAGCGCTAGTGTGAAAGAAAAGTTACAGTTGGTGACCACTGGCAATTGTTTCAGACATCCAAGATTTACATTAACAGATATAACAGTATTTGCTTCAAACAAATATAATATTAACATAAACTTGTTATACGGCTACTTAAATCCCATTGACTCCAACCGCAGATCTCAACTCTCCATATCATGCATACTCGAATAGTTGCGTGCAAGCGTACATGCCTACAACTACCGACCTTACTTTAAATGTCCATGAAGGGTGGGTTACAGCTAATGCTGGTATGCAAAATGGATTTCACATTGTAGAGAGGTATATCGCGGTCCCCACCTCTTACTTCGTCATCACTTTCAGAATAGACGCTGTGGGCTAAGGAGTCAGCAAGTATTTTCAGTGTGTAAGTCTGAAATTAGAGCGTCCCAGTGTGTAGCAATAGGGTTTTATCTGGTCATAAATTGTCTTCTCTCATGCAGAACAGAGCTCTCTGCCTATGCCCAGTAAGTGAATGATTGCAGCCATGCCGTAATGTGGGGGGAATCCGTTGATTTCCATCTACAGATAATTTGCAGTTTCACCAGTAGTAGCCCAAAGTCAATAAACCGAGATGTAACTTTGTATTTCTTACCCCTGCGATATAACCCTAAAATGCATACCTCCCATGTGTTCATGAGTCCCCTGTCAGTGCAGTGTGTCAAGTGGCTAATTTTTCCTTGCCAGTAGTGTTGCAGCCGTGGGCAGGCCCAAAGCATGTGCAGAAGGTCCGCATTATCAACGGGCAATGGGGAAGGCACTGGCAGTGCGTCCTATATACCTATTTATTTTATCAAGGGTGAGATAGGCTATATGTCCAACATAGTTAAATAAATCAGAATCTGGCATTCGGAGGGATATTGATAGCGCTGTCAAACACGGTATCCCATTCTTTGTCAGTATAGGGCCCGCACAAGTCCGCCTCCCATCTACTACGTAGTGGCGTGAGAGACAGTGCTGTATGCATATGTAGGATCCAGCCAGCTAGCATACCAGGTGGTTGCCTCGACCTAGGATATCTAAGTTTTTTTTTTTGTGGTGCATAGGAAGTTCATGAGTCGTATCTCCCCAGTTGCGACTCAGTACCCTTACGAGGGAAACATGCAGTAAGATCTGTCCCGTGGGGAGTCTGTCCTCCTCCACCAGAGTGTCATAGGTTAAGAGTGTAGCATCTCAGTAAAGATTGCCCATGGACTGGATTCCAGCGGTGTCTCATTCGGTTAGTTCCACTGTGGTAGTGAACCACGCAGCATGTCTAATTAAGCCAGCGCTGGGGCATAAAGGAGAGTTTGGCATGTAAGGTAAAGGATTTGCCTATAACAACAATAGGCAACTAACAAGAGCATAGACTGTGGCAGTGGAGGTTGAGCACCGAGGCGAAAAAAACGCAAAAGAGTAGAGTTGCTCCAGGCTGGAAACAACATGGCTGTGCCTGAGAGTTGCGAAGCTGAGAGCCACCAGGTCACCCACTGAAGCTGTGCCTACAGATAGTACTGCTCAAAGTTGAGCACCGCGAGGACACCACAGTCTATAGATTTATTTAGCTTTGGCAATTCTATGTGACATCTGTATTTGTTCCAGAGAAAGTCTCTTTCACTTTCAAGCAAGCGGAAGAAGGATGCAAGGACATGTAGGGGTGAGTTCACAGAATAATACAGGAGGTGAAGCCGCGCAACCATTTTGAACAATGCCACTATGCCAGTTACCTACAAGAGGAGCATTTTCCAAAAAGCCATTTGAGCTCTTAATGACATGACCGCACATACCAAATTACCATCAAAGAGGTCGACTGGTGAATGGTAGACTAGTGTCTCCGCATACCGAAAAGTATTGGGCTGTCAATCGAGTAGAGTTGTGTCTGTCTCTAAAGCTGTAATGGGCAATACTGTCTGCAGGTCGGGCCAAGATCCAGCACCAAGCAGCCCACCTGGGGCCAAGTAGCTAGGGCATATTTCAGTACGTGGAAAAAATGCAGCAGATTAGGTGAGGTGGTGCGGGTCAGGACAAACCCATTTTGATCTGGGTGTATTTATTCTGGGGTCAATAGGGCCTATCCGCCAGTACCTTTGCCAAGATTTTGTAATCCGTGTTAAGGAGGGCCAATGGCCTGTAGAAGCTCAGGGCCTCTGGGTCTTTGCCAGGTTTTGGCAATTAAATCAGAAGTGCTTCATGTAGGGAAGCTGGGGGACAGGAGGTTCCCAATGCCTCCTTATATAGAGCTTACAGGGGGAGCACCAGCAATGGGGCATATGCCTTGTTGAACTCCGCGGGCAAACCGTCAGGGCCCGGGGTTCTACCCATCGCTAGAACCCGTATTTCAAAGGGCGTAATGCATTCATCCAGCTCCTGCCTCTGGTCCTGCATGATTTTTAGCAGCGACACAGCAGTTAAAAAGTAAATGTCACTCCCCGCAATGGTTTGGGCTCCATATATACCCTCAGTGCCACCCCTGCACCGGTTTGACAACCTGCTTAAGGAGCACTACAATCTGGTCTCTGTGGTCTGGAGAGGTAGATGGCATATGGAAAGTCATTTCTCGGCTGGCAATGAGGATTAATGACGGCTAATGGGATAGACGTGCAGAGCCTCTCTAGAGAGCTTCCACCATCTTGGCCCTACTAGCCACGCCCCAATCTCTCTTGCTTCTCCTTGTGTATTGATTGAGACTGCTTGGTCACGAATCCTGAAGGTATCTGCATTCCCTCCAAGATGCTCTGACATTTGTTCACGATAAGTTATACAGAAGTTCTGTGTTGGACGAGCACTCGGCTGGAAGTGTGGTAGTGGTATTTGAAACGGATGAGGTTTTTAATACAGTGCAGAGGTGCCGATGCAAATCTGGTGCTGGCTGCCTTTTATGGACTTTCTGTGCACATCTTTTTTTTTTTTTTACACTTTTTTTTCGTTTTACAGATATAACCAGAAACCTAATGGTAAAGTAAAACATGAGAACGTATAGGCTGATATGTTACATTGTATGCTCAGTTAATTAACCACTTTTGTACAACATAAGTTTTACATGTCCAGTTTGCCCCACAAACAAATTTCAGTGCATACATCTGGTTGTGCCCCCAGCAGCACTTGTAAGCAAGGGGTCAGAGTTGGTGAAGGCTGCAGCGGGGGGGGCCCCACGGCTCTTTGGGCCCCCCCTCGCAGGCACTACAGATCCGGGCCTTGCTGCACGAGCGGGTACAGGGCTGGAGCCTGGGACCGGGCAGCACCCCGAGGAAACCGCATTACAATGATACCTCTGGCCTATCTGGACCTACTGCCCTGGCTGGTCAGGGCCTTTCTCTTTCTTCTGGCCACAACTGTGGGTGGCTCCCACAAGGGATCGACTGAGCAACACCATCAGTCCTGGGAGACTGATGATGGGCTATTGCTCGGTGGATGAGCTGAGGCGAGGTCCCCTTCTGGCCCTGGTGAAATCGTGACCCAGGCCCCTCTCCTGATGCCTGGGAGCCCCGGTGGGCGCTGCCGACCCCAGCCTCGCTGCATGGTCCAGTGCAGGAACGGCGTTTGGGACGCCCCTCCTCCCAGAGTGGCAATTAGAATAACGCGCACTGGACTGCTGTATAGTGACTCGCTGACAGAGACGTGGGGTTACCCCCCCCCATGGAGCTGGGGGTGGGCCATCCAGGAGCGGAAGAGGGATCAGCCGGGCAGTGAGGGTCCCCTTCCCAGCAGATCCGGCAAGTTTCAGAGCTCCAATCCTACTTCCTTCATAACTCTAGAACAGTAGCCCAAGTGAGCAGGCTTTGGTCCGCCAGCAAAGCCACCATTGGTGGATTCGCAAAACACTTAGTCAGACAGCGCGAGTGCGAACGCCTCTCCCTTATCACACAGCTGGAAACCCAAGCCTTCCATTTGGAACAATGCCTCCTCTCTGGCCCATGAGAAACTACCTCTCATCAGCTGCACCTCATCCAGTAAGACATTAGTCTTCGTTCTTTAGAGGCATCCAAGCTTCTCTGGCGTGTGGCGACAGCCAACATCTATGGCTCGGGTGATAAAAGTGGGAAAATGCTATACTGGTTAGCCTCCCACCAACAGGCCAATAGCATAGTCCCAGAGATCAGCAATGACACAGGCCTTGTGCATCAGGCCCTACCAGACATCGCATGAGTCTTTGCCCAATACTACAAGGAGTTATACTCTGTGCAGACGGACAGAGACTGGACAGCTGGCAACTGACTCCTGAACACGGTCGACCTCCAATCACTCTCCCATGCAGACGCCCAACTACTAGATGACCCCATCACGATGGAGGCGATCGGGGACACCCTCTCAGGGCAGAGGCCTGAGAAAACCCCTGTACCAGACGGGTTCCCCGTGGAGTATCTGATGAAAAATCGAGACTTCCTTCTTCCCCATCTCTTCGCCCTTTTTGAAGAGGCGTGTCACCTGGGTTCCTTCCCAGAAGACCTTGACTCTTCCACAGGAGTTGTAGTCCCCAAAATGCAGCCCCCCTCCACCTCATCTCATATGCCCATTTTCGCCACATCTCCCTGCTCTACTGTGAAATAAAAATCTTCGCCACAATCCTTGCTAACAGGCTGAAAAAAGTGCTGCTGACACTTGTTCAATGCGGCTTCATGGTGCAAAGGAGCACGCAGCACTGTATCCGTTAGCTCCATACAGCCGTAGCCCACCGACAATCCTTACCACACAACCTAGCCTTGCTACTTGTTGATTTCGAAAAGGCGTTTGCCGCGGTGGACTGGGACTACCTCCGTAAAATGCTAACCTGTGCTGGCCTTGGCCCACGCTTCAGAGCTATGGTCGACGTGCTTTATTCTCCCCCCTCGGCCCTGGTCTGGAATCCTCTTAGATCCGTTCCCCATTCGGCATGGCACAAGGCAAGGTGTCCCCTGACCCCCCTTCTCTTCACCTTGGCGATGGAGCCTTTAGCCCAACTCATTTGTGATGACGAGGGGTGGAGCTGGGATGTCAACCATGAGGACAACGTTCTCCTATACCTGGCAGACCCAGCAGGCAGCGGCCCCCTATGCCTTCCCCCCCTTGGAGGCTTTTGGGTCAGCCTCAGGGCTAAGAGTGAACCCAATCAAGTCGGTGCTGGTTTCCCTGGCCCCTTTGCGGGACTGCTTTGACTGGCAATCGACCATCCCTCTCCGCAAGCCAAGTTAAAAAAACTTAGGAGTGTGGGTGGCGCTGCACCCACAGCTCACTTGGGCCCTGAACTTACAACCGTTGCTCTTTAAAAACTAAAGCTGACCTGACCAGGTGGCAAAGCCTCCCCCATTAATGTATCAGGCCGTATAGCCTTGTACAAGATGATGATACTGCCACGCTTCCTTTATATACTCCTCAACTTCCCTCTCCAGATTCCACGGTCCTGGTTCTGAAAATTGGAAGGAGATGCCGTGACCTTCTATGGCGAGACTCACGGTCAGGATTGGCGTTCCTCCACAGTCTACGAGGTCCCTGTGATGGCAGACTGGGCATGTCCAACCTATACCTTTACCATTTCGCCTCCCAAATCCTTGTAGCTCACGACTGGTTAAACGGGGGTGGTCAGACCCAGTCTATAGACTAGAACTTGCACAGCTTGGCTTTCCTACCCTGCAGGCTCTGCTATACGGTGTCCAATCCCCTCCTGAATGCCCATGGTCACACAAGTAGTAGTCCTGGCTCGGTGCGCCGCCCTACGCCATGTGCAGTGGGATGGTAAACTTGCACAACAAACTCCTCTATGGCATGGCACCAGGATGAAGGAAGTGGCAGAAGTCAAGGGCTACAAGGCGTGGTATGACATAGAGATTTCCCTACTAGGGGACGTACAGTCTGGAACACACATGCGCTCTTTCACCAATCTACAGGAGACTTTTACCCTTACACGCTTTCAATTCTACAAACATCTCCAGGTTAGAATTGCCCTCCACACACACAATGCAACACAGAACCCCTCCCAGAGTTCAACCCACTGGAAGCTAAAATTCTGATGGGTAACATGGGGCATAGAGGGGTTTCACAAATTTACTGCACCCTCATAATAACATCTCCCGGCTCACTCCACCACCTCTGGACTCGGTGGGAGGTTTGGGTAGGCCCGCTAGGAGACGAAGATTAGGGCAATGCCATGATGGCCCTCCGCTAGCTCACCATCTCCTTCAAATTGCGACTGATACAAACTTACTACCTCCATGTGGCTTACCTACCCCCTTCCAGCCTGCACAAGGCTTGGCCTACGACCTGATGGCGCCTGCCCCATATGCGCAACTGCCCCTGCAGAATTCTTCCACATGACTTGGTCCTGTGTGGCCATATAAACATACTGGGCTGCAGCAACAAGAGAGCGGACAGAGTTGCTGGGGTGGGTGATTTCCCTTTCCCCCAACCTAATCCTTCTGGGAATAACAGAGGGGTTGGGGGTACCAGGGCGGAGAAGGCCTTCCTAGGCATGGCCCTTCTGGTGGCAAAGCGCGACATCACGGCAAAGTGGTTGAACCGCACCCCCAACCATTGCAATGTGCAATCGGGGGGTTGATTGGTATGCCCAGCAGAAGAGGGTGGTGTTTGATGCATGGGGCTACCTCAAAAATATGGACGTGTGTGGGGGAAATGGTTGCACATTTGATGGGCGGTACCTCAACTGCTGTATGAGCAGGAATCAATAACATCTTTGGTATAATTCTGGGATCGTCAGGTTGTAACATGCATATATGATACTATCTATTTAACATGTGCCTTTTTCTTGTTGGCTATTCAGTGGCTGTTAAAACCCAATAAAAATGTTTATAAAAAATAAAAAGATTCCACTTAAATATTGTATATGAGGTCCCAGATTTCCTGCCCCTGCATTACAATCATTTTCAATAGAACATCTAGTGCCTTGGGTTAATCAGAGTACTAACCTGGCGTAACCCTGATTGCATGCAATACTGTAAAGTACAGAAAACATCGAGGCAACTAGTTGCCCCTAGAAGATTGAATTTCTGTAGATTCATGAAGTGTCCTTTGCGGTATAAGTGACCTGTTTAAATGAGCCTCAGTTTGTCTGTTTGTAATAAAGATTTAGGTTTGCATGTTGCCAATCATGTTTACGTTATTTTTCATGGAAATCTCTGGTGAGTATATAGATTTATTGCACAATTTTGTGCAATGACCATATCGTGCCTGCAACTGGATTAATGTGTCTTGAGTGTCTAGTGCCTGCTCCAAGCACCTTTATATCTAGCAGGTGGGGATCCGCTATTTCTCTTTCAACAGATATGGGGGAATTCTGCAATGACCCTATACGAAAATCTGATATTCTTTGCCTGCACAACATAGTAGCGCATAGCAGTATCTGGTACTGTCATTCCTTCCTTCGCATAAGGCAGAATCAGGGTATTCCAGTTTATTTTGGAGTGCTTGCCTGTCCAAACAAGTGTTATCAGTATCAAATCGCTCTAAAAAATGTGGAGGGTAATAGACGAGGGATATTGCTAAATCGTTACAACAGTATGGTTAGCACAATCATTGTAATTAGTTTGATTTTCCCTCCCATGAAGAGTGGGAGTCCAATCTATTTTCTACCTGCTCCTGTTCTTTTTTTGTTTTTGTTTTTTGTTTGTTTGTTTTGTCAGAGCTTTTCCATAATTCTCTCTCTTGCTACTACTTCATAATCATTAAGAATCAAAATCAGTGAGTATTGCAACCCGGATCTTTTTGTGCACAGCATCAATGGGAATATTTGTATGCAGGCCTGACATTCCACCAGTTCACACCCTCTCTCTAACTATGGATTTATGTGGTATATACAATAAAATATTATCCATGTATATACAAATTAACAATTTACACCCCTCCCCCATATATATATATTCTCTCCTCAGTATGATTTTCATGGAGGATGCATACCAAGGGTCTCATTAAAATGGCAAATAACCATAGTGGCAGCAGGCATCCTTGTCTGGTGCCACTAACTATATGTCCCAATCACATCATAGGCTATTTATTCTGTCCTGGCCTTAGTTATAAAGTACCCTCTGTGCACTGCTCCTGCAAACCAGGATACTTCAGCGTGGGGCACCAACCCCTCTATGGCCTTGGTGCGTGCCACTGTCCAGCAACGGTCTGTCCAGCATCTTGCTCCGGTCAGGAGGTATTGACTGTCCTGGTGGCAGAGGCATGGGTGGACCCTCGAGCTGCACAGCAATCCCCATCACCACTGGGCCTCTGAAGACCACTCTGCCACCGCCAACCACTCTCTAATTTCTCTACAGTTGGTTGCAGTGGCCACCCTACTAGGGGTAAATTGTCTGGGTGCCACAGGACTTTGACTCTGGCCCAGTCTTCCTCACCATGCCAGCTCTGCCTCGGCTGGATATTTTGGGCACTGAGGCAGAGCTCTGCCCTCAGGTAGCCGCGCTGTGTGAGCACCAGTGGTATCAACGGCCCCCCCGTGGCGGGATGCCTGGCTTTCACCTTGGGGATGCCCAGTACGGGTTATCTCACAGGGAAAAACCAGGACGGGTTCCCAATGCAAGCGCCGAGATGCCCAAGGGTAAGTCGAGCACTATATAAGAACACACATACATACATACATACATCCCTCCCTCTCCAGGCGCACGTGGATGAGTCTAGAGCTCACAGCAAGGTAGGTTGATGGGTAAGTCTTTTGCTGTTAGTGTGATGGTGCTCGTTTGACTCTGGTGTTTCCTCCTCTCACAGCTTCAGTACACTAACTTGATTCCAGTGGCATTTAGTTTACAAATGGCCACCACCTTTATTCCCATGCTTTTCTTTCAAAGTCTCAGTAACAGTATTTTCTTTTTACTTTTTCCTACCAAGAGGAAGGTTCTCATTGTATCCGTTCCTCTAATCCCTCCCTTATTATTTCAGTTGGAGTATTATACTATGTTTTCCTCATTTATTCTGAAAAAGACGAATCAAAATAAAGTGATGCTAAAATTCTTTGATTTGTTGGCCTGGGGTAAATTCCGTACGCTTCCATCCCTCACATTTTCAGAGTTCTGTTGAGAACCTACTTCTAGCTGCCATAATGAAATTACTTACTTTCCCCCACTGACTTTAGTGTTTTCATTTGTGCTGTGGTTTTCTGCATCCTGAATTTTTGTCATGGCACGACCTTCTTTTTCTGTTGCTATTTCAGCTTTTGCTTACACACTCTATACATTTTTTCAGTGCCTAGAGATTTGTTTGCTCCCAGGTACAGCGAGCAGGCATAATCCAGCCTGGACCGAATCAGGGCCTGAATAATAATCTGTCTGGTCGAGGCATCAAAGAATGGCAGAATAGGCTTGAGCCCGCGCTGCAGGCCGAAACAAGTTCCTGCCACCCTTTTTGTCTGAGTCTGGAAGCTAAGTGAGCTGTCCATCCAGACCCCTAGGTTCTTTACTACAGGTTTAGGGGTAGGAGCCACCCCCAAACTCTTAGGCCACCACAGTTCACTCCAGCAACCATGGTTCCCTCCCACCAGCAGCCTCTCAGACTTGTTGGTATTCAGTTGAAGACAGTTGGCGGACATCCACTCGGCGATCACCGAGAGATCGCCCTGAAATTTCCTGGCGTGCTGCTCGGGATCACTCGAGAGAGCCACCTCCAACTGAGTGTCATCGGCATTGGAAACCATGGTTAACCCCCTGCTCCTGGCTACATCCGCTAGAGGCTGAACATAAAGGTTAAAAAGCAGGGGGCTCAAGGACGAGCCCTGTGGGACCCCCTGGCCAATAGGAAAGACGCCAGAAGCAAAAGGGGGAGCAACCACATGAAACGTCCTATCGGCGAGAAAGGAGGACAGCCACCCAAGAGCCAGGCCAGTGATTCCAGCCTTAGATAGACGATTTAGGAGAATGGCATGAGACACGGTGTCAAACGCGGCGCTGAGATCCAAAAGGATCAGCGCCGACGTTTGCCCTGCGTCTAAGGCTGTCCACAGATGTTCAGTCACGGCCAGGAGCGCGGATTCAGTGCTATGGCCAGGTCGAAAATCATTTTGGGAAGGATCGAGCATTTGATTGACAGTAAGAAAGTCCGTCAGGAGAGAGTTGACATAAGCCTCAGTGGTCTTCGCAATCCAGGGTAACAGGGAAATGGGACCAAAACTGTCAGCTTTATGAGGGACTAGAGATGGTTTCTTAAGCAGTGGCAGAACCCTGGCCTCCTTCCAGGCCATGGGCACGACCGCTGCGCTCAAGGACCCATTGATCACCATTTCCAAAGGATAAATGATAGTAGGTAACAGTTTTTTAAATTGGTCCGGCTTCAGAGGATCGCCTGGAGAGCCCGACTTAGCCTTAGAACAGAGTGTCAGTTGAGCTTCTTGCGTTATAAGGGGAAAGGCTTCAAGAACACCATCAATGAGGTTGCAAGAGGTCTCAAGAGGACCAATGGAAGCCGTAGGGAAGCTTTTGTAGATGTCCTCAACCTTCTTGACAAAGAAGTTAGCCAGATCTTCACACTGCGAGTCAGAGGTGATTACTGAACTTGCGGCATCCTTCTGAATTTTAAGCTCTGTTACTATAGAGAAGATGGTCTTAGCCGGATATGAGCTCCCTCGGATCTGCTCAGCATAGAATGCGGTACGTTGGTGTAGAGGTAAAAATGACTATTCCTACTCCAGGTAGTGCAACAGTAGGGTAAGTGTTGGCTAGTGTAGGGGTAAAAATTACTATTCCTACTCCAGTGAGTGCAACAGTAGGGAAAGTGTTGGATAGTGTAGGGGTTAAAATTACTATTCCCATGTACCCCAAAACTCATACCCACTCTAAAACAAAAAATCTCCTTTACTTACCTTATAATGCGTTGTAATGGTATGCGTTGTAATGACATGCGTTGTAGTGATATGCGTTGTAATGTCAGCCGTTGTAATGGCATGCGATGTAAAGGCAGTTGCATTGTAACAGCCGCGTTGTAAAGGTAGTTTGTTGTAATGACTGCATTGTAATGGTTGTTTCCCCACTCCCCTCCACCATTTACATAGTAATGTATGGTGTCTTCACTTGGAGAATAAAAACATGAGCATATACAATTCAAAATTTACAGTGGATAATGGGGATGTGACCTGTTTAGATATCAGTATTGGGTTGTGAAAGTATTAAATGAGTGTGTAGCCTTGTTCTTGTGGGACCAGTTGGGCTGAAAATCCAGTGCTAATGTTGCTCTTAATCGTCTGGTGGCTCCCAGGGTTCCTTGTCAAAGTATTTCGACCCTCTCTTGGATCTCTCTTTTCTTTTTTTTTATCTATTTTATTGTTTTCCAAGAAATGCATAAGCAGAGTAATATTCCATACAATATTGGTAATGTTTATACAGTGTACTGATATTTTGCAGGATGATACCAATATATGCAATGACGTAATATTTAACGATGTAGTGCTAGTGTGAAAGAAAAGTTACAGTTGGTGACCACTGGCAATTGTTTCAGACATCAAAGATTTACAGTAACAGATATAACAGTATTTGCTTCAAACAAATATAATATTAACATAAACTTGTTATACGGCTACTTAAATCCCATTAACTTCAACCGCAGATCTCAACTCTCCATATCATGCATACTCGAATAGTTGCGTGTAAGCGTACATGCCTACAACCACCGACCTTACTTTAAATGTCCATGAAGGGTGGGTTACAGCTAATGCTGGTATGCAAAATGGATTTCACATTGTAGAGAGGTATATCGCGGTCCCCACCTCCTTACTTCGTCATCACTTTCAGAATAGACGCTGTGGGCTAAGGAGTCAGCAAGTATTTTCAGTGTGTAAGTCTGAAATTAGAGCGTCCCAGTGTGTAGCAATAGGGTTTTCTCTGGTCATAAATTGTCTTCTCTCATGCAGAACAGAGCTCTCTGCCTATGCCCAGTAAGTGAATGATTGCAGCCATGCCGTAATGTGGGGGGAATATGTTTATTTCCATCTACAGATAATTTGCAGTTTGACCAGTAGTAGCCCAAAGTCAATAAACCAAGATGTAACTTTGTATTTCTTAGCCCTGCGATATAACCCTAAAATGCATACCTCCCATGTAATCATGAGTCCCCTGTCAGTGCAGTGTGTCAAGTGGCTAATTTTTCCTTGCCAGTAGTGTTGCAACCGTGGGCAGGCCCAAAGCATGTGCAGAAGGTCCGCATTATCAACTGGCAATGGGGAAGGCACTGGCAGTGCGTCCTATATACCTATTTATTTTATCAAGGGTGAGATAGGCTATATGTCCAACATAGTTAAATAAATCAGAATCTGGCAGAATCTCTCTATACATTTTTTCAGTGCCTAGAGCACAGCTTTGGATGTTGTTCGTTCGAAATAAGGTTTTCAGATTTTGCTTTCTCGCATGTTCACATCTGTTTCTCCCAGGCTAAAATATACTTCTCTATAACAATCTAAACACCAAATTATTCATTTGAGAGGTGCATCTTTAAATGTATTAATTGACTTGTCTCAATTGTGGTCTTGGCCACGATGAAAGGCTACACCTTTCTCATATTAAATCATTCCACTGTTATGTGCATTTAATGCCTTCTGAAGGAAAATTAAAGTGCTATGTCCCTATATAGCCTGTTTTATTCTTGCCTGCTTTCTACTCTATTTTGTAATTTCCTCTAGATGGGGGAGTCTAGCAACCTTTGCATATTTACACAGGGCAGGGCTATGAATTTATTGCTTACTTAACTATTCCTTGAAACATGTCCTGCTAGCATGATTTTTTTCTTATTGTCTTTGATCTTCAAATTATTTCATTTTAAGAATAACTCTGAAGCTGCCAAAACCATTCGAGCGTGCCATGGGTCCTTGCAAGAAGAATTTGATTAGTTATATGCAACAAAATAAAATTCGGCCTGTTTGATTTTGTTGGGACGTCAGAGGCTGTCAGCAGTGTTTTTCGATATCATTGGTAAACGTTGAGCAGAACAACAACGTATATTGGGACAACTTTCTGCCCCTAACCATTGGCACTGCTCATTTCAAAATTGCATTTGCAATAATTTTTTTCTCCATAAATTCCTCTTTTTCGTTTTTCAAATCATTGTTTTACTCCATTAGTAATCCACGCTTTCGCTTGAATTAATTATGGTCCTCATGCAAGGAAAAAGCCATTTCCGAAATTTCCAATGCTCCTGCTGGGCCATCCGAACCTCTCTTCAAGAACACGACTAGAGCCAAATGTATCCGTAGCAGTTTTATTAAAATCCAATGCATTTTGGGCCTCTAGGGCCCTTCCTCAGGGAAAACTGAAAATAACAATTACACATATTTTAATATTACATCAGCCAATATATATGAGAACAGATGCCAAAGATCTCGTGTTTAGAGTTGCCCTCTCTTCTTACTCTCAATGATAAGTAAAACTTAAAGTGCATTCCTATCACTCCCCCTAGTGTTTCTGACATACTCAAACCCCACTTTTTAAAGGAAACTAAGTTGCTTCCTCACACTCGGTAACTAATCATCAGACTTTAACCATGACTGCTTGCTACCTCGATCTACTCCTTCCTTCTTTACCCGTCATATAAACATAACCCTCCCGAATCTCTCTTCCCCTTCCCATGTCATGCTTCCCAACCATTCACCCTTTCACCCCAGCCTTCAAATGTAAACATCCTTTCCTTTTCATCTTAAAAACAATATCTCATCTCACACATTTTTCTCCTCGTGTTCATCTCCTACCTGCTAGGAAGCAATCCTCCTCCTGGCTCCAGCCCAAATGAAGTTTCCCCTCTCCCTTTCACCCTCCTAACTTTAAACTACACTTCAGCTCCTCCTCGCAGGCAGCCCTACCCCTCCTCTCCACATAATTAGCACCTGTGTCATTTGTAAACTCCCGCGCTTCCCTGAAAACACTACCACTCCCATAATTGAGCAGAGCCTTGTCTGACTCCATTGATAAGACTGTAGTCACTCATTTGCCCGTTCAGCACCGTGTATATCTTGCATTGTTGAATCTCTCTTTAATTCGAGTCTGTTGACTCGGTGTCAAATGCCTCCACTCCAGATAGCTATATTCTATAGTTAAGCATTGCTTAATTTGTGCTTGCACCACCATCACTTATTTCAGTGCAAACAGTGCACATCAGTTTTTAATTACTGGTGCATTGCAGATCTTCTTTTAATCCGGACAGTGCACTTTATGCCACCAAATCTCCTGGACAGAGGCTGCCTGGGCATGCCAGGATCCTCAGTTTCTCTCAGAATCAAACATTTCATGCAAAAAGTACCACTAGCCTTTTTGGGATTCCAAAATACCATATTTTTCATTCTAGAAATCCTGTCTTCAGCAGCTCTATTATGAGTATATAATAGGTCCGACTTTGTGATTCCTTCCTTTTATTTCAACTATTACATGGAATTAGGATGAACATTCACTGATTTCACGACAGTAATTTATCTCAATCTCTGCAAAGGCAAGGAGTCACAAAACTATACTAAACAAAAGTGCATTTTTGTTTTGGAAGAGTGTTGAAGTTGCAGATCAATTTTCATGAAAAACTAATGATGCCTAAAAGTGTCCTCTCAGGAATAATGTATTTTGGTGGCATGATTATAGGCAAAGATGAGCGTGACTAGGTATTTCTTCAGCTATTTCATTATGTTGACGAACCACCTTCATAACACACTTTTGTAGAGACTGTGCCACAAAGCGTTTTGCAAAAGCAATCTTCACTGTTTGTCATTAGATAATTTGGAATTTAATGATATTTAGTTAAATTCCGATTTTTATGAAAAGTCCAGTTGATGTAAAAAAAAAAAAAATGCATACAGCTGTAAAACATTGCTCTAAAATCATCTAGCAATATAAATTGTACTATTACAACAGACTACTGCAGACCGGATCAATCAGAAAAAGGTGTGTATTGCCATAAATAAAACGCACTTCCTGAACAAGGCTGCAATATATTTACGAAACATTGACGCCATAGTTAGAAAGATGATTAGTTTGCTAAGGTATTATATTTTAAGTGCTAATTGGCTATGAATGTAGAGCAGCTGGGAGAAAATAACGTAGAACAAAAAGAGGGAAACTATAAATTACATGAAATCAGTGTCTGAGTTTTGTTGCTAAGAAGGTGCTTGCGATTGCAGTGATTACTTGTTAAACAGGAATTGCAGAATTAAAACCAGCAGAGCAACACACCGTGTTTGAGGAAACACGTTTCCCTGTTTATCAAAAGAATCTCTGTTCTTCTTGGCAAAACAACAGAACACGAGAATTTGCTTAAAGCAGCATGACTAACCAAAATATAAAAATATATTTTTTTAAAAAACGATGAATTCCTCACAAAGTCCAAATGAAAATATTACCTTACAAATCCATTTTCTAGAACTTTTATTACAAAAGAGAACTCCGATTTAAAGGCTTCTCTCCAGTGCAGATTAATTTGGTTCCCAGATTTAACTATTATTTCGTGCAATAAAGCTGTGTTGGCATAAGAAAAGTGTCAGACCTCTCAATCATGAGTCCACTGTAAACTGCTTTAAAGTTCCCACGGGGCAGCGGCTTGCTCCTTTGTCAGCAAATAGGACTAATGGCCCCTCTCAGTAAGTAGCTGTTCGAACAACAGATCAAAACGTGGGGCTTACAGGCTCTGCACCAACTTTATACTTTGCCTGTCTCACATTATCTTCCAAATCCCAGCTACTAGGTGAAGAATGGAGCTGTCACAAAG
This sequence comes from Triturus cristatus, assembly GCF_964204655.1. Classification (NCBI taxonomy): domain Eukaryota; kingdom Metazoa; phylum Chordata; class Amphibia; order Caudata; family Salamandridae; genus Triturus; species Triturus cristatus. Next base: position 522,696,303 of record NC_140584.1, on the reverse strand, counting down.
TTGCTACTCTAGTCTGTGCTAGAACTTTAGGTCAGGAATTCATTGTTGAGATTTTATTTTTCACCAAGTCTTAAATGATTCTTATGATTTTGTCGTGTTTAAACTTTTCTGATAAAAATCCTCTGTTGAATAGAATCTTGCAGTAGCTGTCTACTGTGGAAAATGGCATTCATGCTCACCCCTGCCCACTTTGTGGCTCGATTGATAGATAGTCCCTTCAAAGTTGCCTGAAACAAAGTCCTCAGCATATTAGATCTCTGTAGATATCTGTATTCACCACCTGAAAAAAACTGAATGAATATATGAAGGAGTCAGTACTTGGGGTAGTACCACAGTTGTCTAAAATAGCAGTAAGAAAAGTATCATATCGTCACCATGTTCTATTCCCAGCCAATGATGTTTGCTTATGTTGTAGGAGAGTAGGATCTGCTTTTTATAGTTACCCCCACTTTTTGCTGATGCTTCACTGTTTTTCGACTTAGTCTTAGGACCCCAGCCTAGCTGCTTTCTCTCTAAATTGATTGCATGTACTTTAGATACACCACAGATTGGATTCTGGGGTACCTTTATAAGTCCCTAGTATATTGTATCCTATATACCCAGGACATAGGCACCCCAAAGGCCTCTCAGGGGCTGCAGCATGTATTATGCCAACCCTGGGAGACCATTCAAAATGACACCACAGGTCTGCTACAGCAGCCTGTGTAAGGTGGTGCATGCACCCCTTACTTAGATATAGGTTCACTATATCTATCCATATCACTGCACATATAAACCTATCAGTCACCCCTATGGCAGGCCTTATCAATCCTGAAGGCAGGGTGCTGGGTTTTATGTGAGAGGGTGCAACTGCATGAGCAGAGCCCCTCTGCAGCCTTTGGAACCTCTATTCCAGGGTTGTTTGTGATGCAGCCTACCATATACTCTTAAGTGCATTATAACCTCGCCGTAAATGCTAACTTTAAAACGGCTGCATGGAAACATGTCATGTTTGGTGTCAAACACCTTGGAATCATACCTCCTCGCCAGTAACTGGCGGGGGAGGTATGATTCCACCCTACTAAAGGGAGAAATATGACAACACCGGTACACCCGGTACCAGCTTCTCAGAACCCAGGCATCACAAAATGGATGCTGCCAGCCACATACATGAATCTGCCCTCCTGCTGCTGGATGAAACTCCAGCAGGGGAGGCTGAACAATAGGTTTCCTGTCACAGGGAGGTGTGACCTCCTCCCAGACAGACTTTAGTGTATTGGGGCTGGGTGGGTGTACTCTGAGATTGCTTTGATGTCTGCATTGGGGGCACATTTGGTGTCCCTGTGCATAGTCCAGCTCAAATAGGTTCCAGAGGCTAACAGCCCCTGCTCTGGTGCGAAACTGGACAAAGGACATGGGTGTAGCCACCCCTCTGCACTGATCCTCCCATAGGTGGGTGCCCAGAGGTTGTCCCACCGTTCCTTGGGTATAAAGTAGGGACCCCTGACTACAGGACTTTAGATATTACCTGGACTAAACTCTGCTACAGAAACCAAGTATCCTTCGACGATCTATGCTTTGCTGGACAACTGAAGAATCTCCCTTGGAGTAAAGGAGTTTCTCCCCTGAAAGGCAGGCACCTCAACGCATCTGACCGGTTTGCATCTGTGCAGCTCCTGACGGACTCCTGAGACCCGCAGCCCTCGTGGGGACCGTGCAACCCGAACCCCTGGACTACGTGCACATTTGCAGCAGCATATGCTTTTTGGAGATCCCTGAGGCTGTGCTTTGGGCTACTCGTAGTCCAGACTCCGAGCAGTGATTCCACCGAAGATTACTGGCCTACACTCCACGAATGTTCTGTGGGCTGGTATTTTGTGATTCCTCTCGAGGTCCCTTTGCGATCCCTTGTCCATCGACCTGTGGGTCCCTGAGAAGGAAACTTTAACATTCAGTGGGCTTTCCAGGTTGCTCCAGACGTACCCCGACTCTTCATCGCTTGGGGAGTCCACAGGACCTTGCTGGTCCACATGGAAGCATCTTTTCTCTGACTGCGTGGGTTGCAGTTGCCAAGGCTTGTTGGTCTCCAATCCGTACACTGACCCCCAGCACTCTACATCCTTCATGGAACAGCTCGCCTGGGACTTTGGTCGTCGTCGAAGTCTCCTGGTCCCCGTGGCTGCAGAGTCAAGCTTCACCTCTTCGCACCTGAAGCACCCGACATCGGTGAGCATTCATCTATCGGGTCCCAGTGACCCAGACTCTGTCCTCTCTGCTTTCAGGTTTTTATCAGCTCCGATCCAGGCTTGGATCACACCGGACACTTTTCCTCTTCACGGCAGCAGCACTTTGCAGCATCACACCATTGAAAACGATGAAGATTCCTGACATCATTTGACACCTATGGGTTAGGTAACACGAGTACTCCGGTGCTCACGTGGGTGCTGGCCTTAGAACCTTCTAAGTCTGAAAGGGTTTGCTCAAACTCCCTACCCCCAAAGCATCCATTCTAATAATATGACAAAAATTATAGGCATTCTGTTTATATTCACGTGAGTGGGGAGGCCTAATCATCAACAGTGCAATTTCATCAACAGCAGCCCTCTCACTACAGTGTCTACAGTGGATAGAAATAACACCGCCACACTCGGCTCATCTGTTTCTATATTTCCAACCCCATGTATATAGTCTCTGATAAATTGCCATTGTCTGCGTGTCTCCTCCAATCTGTTAGTGAAGACTTTCTACTACTAACGGAAAAATATGGGCCTGACCACCCACATTTTCCTAGTATTCTTTCTTTACTGCCCACCCTTGATTTTTTGGGATGGTTCTGCATGCCCACATGACAGCCATGATAGCACATGAAAGGCTCTGAAGACCTCTGACATGGAGGGAGTGGTGAGCAGGCCAATTGAAAATACAGAACTATGTAGAAAAGGCAAATACTTCCATTGTCTTACAGATCAGCTTTGCTGCACCTGCCCCATGACAGCTAGCTCAAGTAGTAGGCCTTCTAGGTCAGTAAAGACAGTCATAGTGTATAGACCTATCATGGACAGAAGCAGGCTGTCTGGCAACAGTGGATGCAACAACTACTTTGCATTCCTTCAGTTCACACTTGGTCTAGTCCTACCCTCACCTTTGTTGCTTTTTTCCTTTTTTGTTCCCAGCCTGTATTCGTCTTGGATATATCTTGTATTATATGTTTGTTAGTTTTGTCTCCCTACACCCAGGCTTCCTCCTTACCAGTACTGCAGTGTCATGCTTTGGTACTTAAGGTCTTGAGTAGAATTCCAGGTATATTCAACAATGCAGGCTTCACATAGAGGGTGCATTAAATTATACTATGGTAATTTATTAATTGAAGGAGTTTCTTGGGCGGACTATGTCATCACCACAGCCCAGATAGAGCTGAGAATGTCTAGGCCAAGTCTTCCTTATTCCCCTATGGGTCCGTTCACCCCCTGTTGCTATCTCAAGGTCTGTGAAGAAAACCCAAGTGTATAAGGGGAGGGATAAAGAGTGGCAGAAAGAGAGATATGCTCCTGCTGGATGGTGGTTTGAAAACCTGGATTGGATAGTGATGGCACAGCAAATGGGTTAGCAAAATCTCCACCTTGCGAGGAAAAGCAAGGGAAACACACCAAAGGAATACAAATATATAGCAATTGAACAAGATCCTCTTGCCGGTGCAGACTACAGGTAGACTGTAAGTACCTTCAACCATTTTATAATGGGCCACTTGTAGGCAACTTATACTGAAAGGAGGGATTCAGAGACTCCACTTCAAGAAGGATTTAGAGAAGGTGCTTGACATGGTTTCAGCATGTGTTCTGAAAATCTGAATGCCAGGCTTGGTCATGTACATTTTAAAGATGAGTCTTTGCATGCATCTGTCTTCCGTGATTTAATTGAGCCAAAGTTATGAGTCACACCCCACGCCTAACGTATTTCACTCCGCTAGGTGTTCTCCCTTTATTGGGGTCATATATAGTTTACTTATTATGGCTATGTATGCATATCAATTAGGTTAAGTGCCTCCTCCTAAACTCAAGGGAAAAGGTAGAGATGCCAGGTCAGAATAGGTGAGAAGGGGGTACTCTTGCCCCAATCTTCACTCTTTGTCCCAGGATATATTTGTGCGACCCAGTATGGTGAGCTAACAGTAAGATCTTCTCTCTGAACAAGACTGAATATCACCCAAAAGTACCCCTCGTTTGCGAAAAGCTTAGGCAAGAAGAGGAGACTCTTGCGAGCTTAAAGATGCTGGTACCCCTTCCCTGGATGGTGTTCTTTGGAGGTTTATCATAGACTGCTTTCCCATGGTTCTGCCTCTGAAAGAGCAGGAAGCGGAATATTCTCTGTAGGTTGCTGTTAATTCAAGTTGGACACTGGTGTCTATAGAGGTTCTGGATTTCAAAGTGTGACATTGGAAGAGCAATTTGTTTTTAAATTGTGTGTATCTTATGTAAACTTTGTTATGTCTATGATTTGAGAAAATGTAGGTGGATATTTCAAGTATGTTAATGTGTCTTATAAATCATAAACATTTCTGATCTAAGGAGTGGATTTTAAAATATCCCATTTTTATCTGATTATTGGTTTAAGCTGCTTATACTAAGCTTCAGAAAGATTTGTATTTACCTATAACAGATTGGCTACTATCCCTCTGTTCCTTTCAAAATCATTTGAAGAACCAGGAGTCAATCCAAAATTGCATATGGAAGAGAATCAAACTCATTCAAAATTGTATTTCTTTTTAAATTAATCATTCCGGTCAATGTTGCAATAATAGTACAATATCAAAATCACATTTCATCAATTTTCTGGAAAAAAATAGCATTCTCATCTCTTCCGTTGTGTTTTGAAAGTGACGGCGGGGGCGAGAGGCACGGCGTTACTAATGGGAGAGAAATTAAGTAACGGCTACGGAGAATGAATAACCCTAGGTGCATCACCTATCATAGTGATCACCAGAATTCAGTATTTGGATTGCTCTACTGATACTGAAAACTTAACACGTCGCGCTTTGAGTTACTACGGACTACTTATCTGAGTTGGGGGACGAACTGAAAGGTCTCCGTTAAGAATACTTGTTTTTATGGAATAAAATACGCACCAATTTGAAAATTTGGAAGTATTGATCCTGGTACTTCCGAGACCAACATAAGATTGGAGCAATTTAACAATTGCCCTGAGGAAGCCCTATTCAGGGCGAAACGTGTTGGCTGCACTCTGGGTGTACTATTCCATCATTTTACATCGTATATGGTCCAAGATTCCATTAAAGGATCATATCTAACACCATTCGAAGAGTCCAGATTGATTCATCTATTGTGCATTTGTGCATTTTGAAATGTTTAGGTTGCCTCTCTGTGCTTTTTTAAGTGTATTGTAATGGTGTGGTCTGTTGGCAGAAGATCAGTGAGGTGGGCAACTTTGACCTATTAGTTGGTTTACGTTTTGTGTCTAACGAGGTAGTGCTGCTTTTAAATATCCCTTTCTGCCTTTGTTTTTGTTCTCACCACTGTCCACATCATTACAAAATGTTTATATTCTGTAAAGCATTCTAAACGTGGGATTGGTTCCCCAAAGATTCCTTGACCTTGGCCAATACTGTACAATTAAGCCTTGGGATACCGGCTCATGAGTGCTAAATTTGTTCAAAGTATGACTTATCTTTTAGATAATACCTTTATTCCCTAATGCAGAGGCTCACTTCATTGTTGTGTGAAATGTGAATATTAGGTGGAGGGATGGGGCTGGAGTGGAGTGAGAACTCGCCTCAAATAATAATCTAAATCCTTTTCAGGGTGAACCACTAAAGTCACCAAATCATCCTATCCTTAATACTACAATAGTGTGGCACAAAGCAGTCACTCTTAACTGGCCATGTCTGAACTGTGGTGGTGGAGTGAGCTAAAGAGTGATGATGGATTAAACCCAGATCAGTTGACTGGGAGTGAGTGTTTGACTTGCTCAAACGCTCTGTCCATCATCCTCTTTGGTATCGCTTTGTTTGCCCTAAGTTGGCAGGGTACGCCCAGACATGGGTCACTTGCTCACTTTGCCACTGGATTCAAGATAGCCTGGCTGATGAGGGTTATGAACCCGAAACCGGTCCCAGGATGCTTGTTTCCGGTCCAGGGAAGACATGACTTGGCAGTTCGGGCTGGACTGTTCCCATGAGACACAGGGTCAGACTGATTTGCATATGGCCATGTCTGAACTGGGGTGGTGGAGTGAGCTAAAGAATGATGATGGATTAAACCCAGATCAGTTGACTTGGGGTGAGTGTTTGATTTGCTCAAATGCTCCATCCATCATCCCCTTTGGTAACTCTTAACTTCGAGGCAATGTGTAGAGTATTCATCTAGTACTCAGACAGGAAAAAAGTGGAAACACAGCACATGAAAAATCGTAAACCAATTTAGGAAAATTAAGAATAATTTAATAAATAGAAAGACATAATATGACTCAAAGCCAATAGGTAGAACCGGAATTAAAAATAGTGCCAAAAAAGCACAAAAGGCCAATCGCTGTTATCTGTTTGCACTAGAATGGGTCAAAGTCAGAAGATGAGGCCATCTATGATCTAACGTGGGTCAGATACAGGGACCAGGTTTTTCCTGGTGGAAAGTTCTCCTTCTTACTTGGAAACTTGTATGGAGAAAAGGGGAATTTCAACAGGAGGTAAGCTGAATCCAAAGCAGCCTGGAAGGCCTTGACGTTGGACAGATGGTGCTTGGTGTCGGTCCCGATGAGACCCTTGATGTTTGGACTTGGACTGAGCATCTTTTCTGGAAGTCAGATCTCCTTCAGCGGGGCAAATCAGCAAGCTGAGGCTGACTGGCACTTCGACAGCTGCAGCTTCTACAGTGAACCCGGTCTCTGACAGAAAGTTAGCAAATAGTTTCGAAGTCCTGCTTTTCTTGCAGCTTAGGGACAAGAGTACACTCTAGGGTACACTCTAACACACGCTGAGGGTCCAGAACCTGGAGGGGCACTACCTAGGTGTTGGAACGTACTCCAATAGAGACTTACTGCATGGTCTACAGGGGTCCAGTTGGAAGTGGTCAGCTGTGCAGGCCCAAGGAGAAAACCCTGTGGAAGCTTGTTGTTTACCTGTAGCTCAAACCGAAGGTCAGCCAGATCACCATTGGAGTCCCTTCTGGAGTCCTGGTTCAAGGCAAGCAGTCTTCTTTAAGACTCTTCAGACAGCAACAAAGTCCTTCTGATTCCTCACAGGTCAAGTAGTGCTTCGAGGAGAGATCTGTGGGATACCGTTTTATACCCAATACCAGCCTGTGGGTGGAGGGCAATCCTTTGTCCACCCCTTAACTAGTTCTGGTCAGTTCCTCTGCTCCTGCTGGGTTTGATGTCAGCCTGACTATAGAGACAAAGTGGAGGCTGGCCTAGGTGTGTGCTTCATCTGCTAGTGACAAGGTAGGCATTCTTTGAAACTCAGGAAAGGGCTCGAAACAGCCCCCAGTCCATCCAGTCATGGTAAGAGCCTCCCCACACCCTTTGTTACCTGTCTGGAAGCCACACACATCTCACCATAGGGAAGCCTTGGACAGTGGCAGCAAAGCCTACTGGTTCTAGTCAGGAAAATTACAATTTCTTAAAAGTTGCATTTCTAAAATTGTACCATTGATAGATTTTAAATTCCTATTAAAATGAGTCCTTGAATAATATTTCTAGCTTCCCCCAAACTGAAGTTAATCACTTTAAGTTGTTTTCGTGTAACCCAGTGTTTTCTCTTGGGAGGACCAACCTTGCCACAGAGAAAAACGACTTTGGATGTTTTTCACTGCCAGGACATGTAAAACCTTAAATATACATGTCCTACATTTTAAATACCATGCACCTCCCCTGTGGGCATTTAGGGTCTTCCTTAGGAGTGATATTTAAGTATTAAAAAGTAAGGCTGGGGCCTGTCGAGGTTTGTTTTTTTCTGAATAAAGATGACAGTTTAAAACTGCACACCATGGCTGCAGTAGCAGACATGGAGACATGCTTTAAAATGCTACTTTAGTGATTGACACAGTGAGTGTTGAGAATACGAGTAGCACTTAATTGATTTGCCATGGATACATATACTACCATTTACTGGGGGCTTACAATAGGGGTATACCAATTTTAACATGGTTAGAGAGGAGTTCACAACCACTTTACCACTGGTTAGCAAAAGTAAAGTGTCAAGAGCCACATGCCCAGTAAAAATGGGTTCAGCAGAAGAAAGCAAAAATTTGGGGGAATAACATGGAAAAGATGGGCATTTCCAAATTCCGTTTGATTCTTCATGATTAACGCAACAGGGAATGACTAAATACAACCCAGTTTTCTGATAGAGACTTCTAGCCATAGATGTCTCAGCTTTGAATATTCCCCAGGCATCAAACTGGATCTGAAAACTTTTCAGCAGTACCTCTGCATTCTGGTAGGTAGCGCCATGCGACTCCGCACTGACTCTGTTCCACTCCGAATTGATGTGCAGAGCCTCTATAGGCGCCACTCCTGCATGCTTATGCCAGTTCCTTTCTCTCCGCACCATTAGGCATTGATCTTGAGCTCCCTCTTCGTCTCTCAGAGACACTTACCTCGATTTAAAATTCAGTTTTCAGTGTGCAAAGTAAATGTCACCTCCCAAAGCGACCGGTTTCTAAGGACTGTCGCAAACAAATGTCTGACAGATTCATGTCAGATTCGCCTCTGGTGCCTGGGGTCTAATCACAACTCTAAGGCCTGCAGTACTGTATGCCAAAGAAGCAGAAGGCCTTACGAGACCAGGAGGTAAAATTCTACATCTCCAATCACTGGAATACTCTGCAACATGACCAGCCCCAGTTCGGTCCAGGCCCAGTTCGAGACCTTGAATTTGCAGGTGTCATTCCAGTGGTTTGTTTTCATCTTGATTGAAGTCTTTGAGTAAATCGAAGAAAAATACAAGAAATCCAATGCCTGATTAGGCCCCATCCCTCGTCTCTCACTCTCCTGAGGTAGTGCGGGGTGTGCACTGTACATTTTGATCTCATTCAAAACGTCATCAGACTTCAGAGCCTCTTATCCCGGCAGTTTCAAGGGTCACCTGCCACTCTGAAACAGATCAAAAGATTCTATGGGACTGTGCTCTGACCCTAAAAGCCCGTCACGGGGCCACCACAGGATCCATTTCCGACTTTGGCTCTTTCTCCACGGTTCATGCCAGTTCCAGGTACCTTGACTCTATCGGAACCGGAAGACGAAGTCCCAGTTGTCCTCTCTTGACCGTTGTAGAGCCCCCAAGTCCCTCCACTGGATCTGCCACCTCCAAAAAGAGAAACGCACCCATTGAATTTCCTGTTCATCAAGGATTTGGACAACAATGCAGGTGAGGAGTGGCCAGCCATACTATGAGGCTAGTATCCTTGATACCTCTCCTGAGTCTGGGCTCCTCTCACCCCTAGACCTGCCTCTAAGGAGTGTGCTTCTTATTCTTATTCTAACTCCACACCTTAGCGGTCTAGACCAATGTTCGAACAGAAGTTGTCCAGCTGGGACCAAACATCCACTGAGCCCCAAATGCCTTTTAAGGAGACACTTGTGGATACCTTATTAGTGGCATTGGCCAAATCTTGCTGTGGCTCATCGGTCATACGCCAGATTGCACGATGCCACTGCCCGGACCCGGGGTGACACAGCGCTTTTATCTCAGCACCTTTTTCCTGAAAGCTTCTAAAAGCAGGATCAACCCAAATACATTCCCAACTGCTCCCCCTGTTGGAGAGTCAAAACAGGTGCTGACATTGGTAAGAGAGTTTACCACCTCCACCGGCTTGGTGCTTCAATCTGTAAATGCCAGGTGCATACTGGGGCACTCTTCCCATGCCCTTTGGGATTCGGTGGCTCAAGTCCTTCCAGGTGTTCCTGAAGATCTGATATGTCCTCGTCTAGGGTTTACATAACAGCTGTGATGCAGCCAAATTCATAATTCGTTATGGCTTGGACGTCATCAGTTTAATATGTGGGCCATTGGCACCACTGTCACTATTTGCCACCACGCTTGACTGCAGTTAAGCGTGGTGGCGATATCTGGCCATTCCTCATTGATATGCCTTACAGGAGTCGCTTGTTTGGATACAAGGTAAACTCAGCTTCAAGTGGTTCAAGGATAGGAGAGTGATGGAAAACTTCATGGGCTTATCTGCCACACCCTGCCAACAGCATTATCCCTACCGCTCCTTTTGTGAGTTCGTTCAAAAAAACAATGGTCTGGGGAGGTCAGAGATCCTCAAGAAGCGGGGCTACAGTTATTGATTTAAGAAAAATTCAATTGTAGTTGGGGATATATAGAAATCAATTAGATCCAAAATAAGAAAAATATACAAGGACACAGGCAAGTAGAGGAAGACATCACATTTTATTATACATCATAAAATGGAGTCGCTTCCGTTTCTACCATTATTGCATTTAGAAAGTATATAATTTGTATATACAGTGCTCACACAAACACAAGTGAGGGTGCGTGAAGTGAAGTGCTTAGTGACAATAAAAACATTCCATCGCATTGAAAACAGGTCAAAAGAACCCAACTAGTTTAGACAATGTTTAGGGAACTTTGAATTTGTAGTCGACGGCGTTTCGATCTTAGTGAATTAAGATCATCATCAGGACAATGAAAGTGCGAGCACGTGAGATCTAAATGGGGGAAAAACAATCAATTACTACTGTGTCCTAGATTTAAAATACCACAATTTCTTGCGTTGTAGTGATAGCGCAATGAAGGCGTGAGGGTAAATAGAAGGAAACATCAAGCAAAATTTGTGATGTTGTGGGTACTGGGTGAGGGCAGAGCAGAACGATCATGCTATTCAGGGGATGGTGATTGTACAGCCATTATAGTTTGTGAGGTAAATACCAGTGGCGCGGAATTAAGGGCAGCTGGCAATAAAAAACCAAGAGAGTAGTATCGCCATGCAACCGACATGCAACCGCTAAGGGGCGCAAGAAGGGGAATTGAGGTCAGAACGCACGGGAAGGTGCGGCAGTGGTGTGGCGGTCCTCATTGAGGAAGAAATAAAGTCGTGCCAGGCTCAATTAAGGAATGTCACTGAGTGTTGGGAAGGAACGGTATGCACAGGATCAAGGATCTCGTAGGGAAGTAAACTTACTGAATTCGTGGTAAGGGCACGGTTTTTTATTGCAGTGACCGATAGTCTCTTGTGTCTGTACACGTATGAGAAATACCAATTCCTCTCGGTAATTATTAATGTGTACAGGGTATTTAATACATAGATGTTATACTTCAAGAGACTTCATTAGCAGAGTGTCGACGTGTTTGGCCCTCCAACTTTTTTAGGCCTCTTCAGGACAAATGAAAGAAGAAACACATGGAGAGCAAAGGCAAACTGGTAGCTTCATCACACTAAACAAAACTAACGAGGGGGGGGGGGCGTTTAAATTAAGTTTAAATTAAGAGTTGTGTCTGTCCTACATATCCTGAATTTCAATGGCCTAAATATTTGATTGCACCATTTAAGTGTGCAGGTTTACCTCATTCCTTTGTCCAGCTATAAAGCTTTAAGTACTTAAAAATAAATCTGCCTAGCTATGAAATTCCAGAATGCTTGTAAAGCTCAGAAAAAGCTTAGCTCTTGAAAGGACATGATGTACCCTTTCACAGTTTTACACTTCCAATTCGTCCCACTTTGAGGCGGTGTCGGGTACATCGAAATTTGCCAGATTGGGTGTCATCTTGTGTACATTTAGAGTTCGAGTTTTGCTAAATCAGTTTCTTTCCCCGTAATGCATAGGTCTCTGATCAGCTGAAATCAGATTATGAAAAATGGATTTTGGAATATAAATATGAAATCAATCAGAGGCTGCACAGACACCTGATATTCCAGAATCCATTCTTTCTTTACAAATGTTTTTCAGGTTACATAAGCCGCTGATGATAAATCAGACATGCCGCTTAATAGCATTTCATGAAATCCGGTAGGACGCAGCTCTCATCTTCACAGATCTGGTGCATATCCACACAAACCTGAAGATGATACTTTTATACTTTGGAAGGATGATATGAAATTAATGAGAATAAAACTGAAATCTTGACAAAATTGAAGACATTGATCAGTCCTATCACTAACAGTACCGAATGATGCCATAGTATCAGTTGATGCTCCATCGTAACATGAAGTGACTTATAGTTCACACTGAGGAGTCGCTTGCAGCCACCACTGATTTCACCCCCAAATATAGGTGGGGTGACGGCTGGAAGCTTGCAGGGGGGATCCATTCTGAGCCTACATCATTGTGATTGTAATATGTATTTTACTTCTTAACACTAGTGTAAACTTAGCGGTAGTTTTTAGCATCTCATTAATATTTTTTTCATTGCTGTGAATAGGCTATATCTTCAATGTAAAGCGACATCTTAGATTGCAGATTCTGAATACAGCCCCTAACACCATTATTATTGTTAATAGTGTTTGCCAGAGATTCAGTTTTATTGCAACCATCAGTGGAACACACTGACATCCTCAGCTAAACTTCGCAATCTTCTTGGCACTTTGTTTCTTTAGCAAACAATTCTGCAAAGGTATTCGAATAAGAGCTGCGAAGTGCCATGATGAAATTGGGTAGAAGTGTCATAATAGAAATTCACCCAGAAAAAAGTCACACTCTGCAAGGTCCAAGACCTTTTACAAGTCCTAACACGATAATAATGTTTATAGTTGGTTTGTTTTAGGATGCTTCAGAAACTCAAATGGAAATTGAAAATTAGCTGCAAATTGGTAGTCCACAGTTAGCCCATTTGAATCAGCTTTATTAGGTACTTACAGATTCTGCTGTGACATCACCAAATCGTTCATAAATAGTTTATCACCGGCAGTGGGCAGTGTGATAGGTCAACACGAAGCACACTGCGCCTGATCTTTCTTGGGTCTGTGAAAGATAAGCTCATACTCCTACTAGAAAGCCCCCATTGCAAACCTACCAACTCACATGGTGCCACCCTGTGACGCACAGTATCGGCTCCCATCACACTGTGGATTTCCAGCTCATTTTCCGAGGCTTTGAACTACCGATATCCGTTACAGTGTTTGAAAACACCCCAGGACATCTGCACCAGCTTCTGCAAGTTTTTTTAGTTTTTGGAGTAGGTGGCTTGGGGGCAGTGTGGGGGCAAAAGTACCTATTAGGTACTTCTCTGCACATGCCCAGCCCCCACTCCCTCTGAGTGAGGTTTTTGTTCAAGTTGGCAGGTCTGCTATTGTAGACTCATCGTCCCATGTATGATTAAACGGGAGCTCAAGAAAAGTGTGCCGTTGTGAGACATGGAAGGTAACAGTTTAATGCTGAACTCATGCACGTCATTTAGGGGTCTCCGGGGGTAGCAGCTATGACCCCAGGCCTGCCCACTGCAACCGTCAGCACTGTCACTGCGGCCTCTTGACCTCTGATGACATTATCTAATTTGGAAAAGAATAATTTATTATTCCAAGTGGTGTGGATCGTCTCTGTGCCTCCCGCTTCCCTTGAGCTTGTGTAGAGAGTAAGAAAGAAATACAGGGGAGAGAAGGAGAGAGAAAAAGAGAGAGGAAGTAAAAGTAAAAGGCTTTGAGGTGAAATAAAGGTAAAGTAACAAAAGGAATAAGACACTACAGATGCAATGGCCCAGCTGACCAGCGCCAATTGAACCTGTCTGTACCCTGCTGCTGGCCTCTGTTGGAGTGAGTTCCTGGCTCCCAAGAGGTGCCTCCCTTGCCCTCAGCTAGTTTCCAAGTGTACTCCTCCAACATACAAACTGCAAGAACTGACCCCAGGTGAAAATACATAAGCTCTGGGTTTTTCGCAACCACGAATGACGCCCCTGTGTCTCCTACCAATGTGAAGCTCTGACGACCTACTCCTCCTATCCGCAAGGACTGCCAGTGTCTCCTGCCAATACATAGCTCCGATGGCAACTAGCTCTTCGCGCCATAAACGATCTCCTCACAGCTCCTGCCAATGTGAACCTTCAGCTGAGGATCCTCACATGGAACTGTACTGAGTGAGAAGGTAAACTCTCCACCTGGATGAACCTAGTCCCTTTATCCGTCATGCACTTCATCCCGATTAGCCTAAGCTTGTGACTTTGACCTGGTACAGCGTGACCAGGTAATGGTGACTGGTGCTTTGTGGTGCTATTTTCATCTAAAAATAAAAAAATTCAAAACACGGATTTCTTCCTATTGGATTTTTGTTGTCTTTTATCCTTTTATTCATTAGAATTTCCTTTTTGTCTAACATGGTTTGGGAGTTTTCTGGTGTGTTTACACTTTATTACTGTTAGAGTGCTGTATAAATACTTTACACATTGCCTCTAAGTTAAACCGGAATGCTTTTGTGCCAAGCTACCAGAGGGTTAAACACAACTTTATTTAGTAACTTGTGGTTCACCCTCATAAATATTGTATCTAATATTTTAGTGGTGCTGTCACCCCTCTCAATTTCTTAGGCATCTGCTCTGCTTCTCATAAATCTATTTTTAAAAAAACTCTATTTTGGCATTCTGGTTTCTGTCCAAATCAGTCCAGTCACTTCTGTATGCTGTTTCCACATAGACAAATCATGGATATCTCACTGATGTGGGCTAGTGTGTGTCAGTAACTGCTATAATATGCTTAAAATAGGACTATGAAAACATGTTTTAGCTGTGCATACTTACATTTCAGCTCAAATACCCCAAATCATTCACGTGGTTGTGTCTTAAATAGTGTCTGGGACTTCTTAAATTTGGCTATATAAAGTTCCAAACGAGGGCCTTACACTAGCTCATGTGGACACCAGATCTGTTTCGACATGTTGTGACTGGTGCACAGCGGTCTTTTGCACAGCAACTCCTTTCCAGAAGACTTGCATTGAGCACCACTCACTTCTATGTTCTCTGTCCCGTGTCAACCTGGACTATCTGGCCATGCTGCCCTAGTTTCCCACTCTTTGGAGGTGAACTCAGCAACTTCACCCATTCAGTAAAGCCTTGGGAAAATATTGGTGTTTTTCTAGTAATGCAGTTTAACCTCATGCATCTGTCTGAGATAATATTGTACTTGCTTGTTAGCCACATATGACACTACACGGTGTTGTGACTTTGAATGACTGAACGCTTAGTACAAGTGCATGTTTTCTTTAGTTTAGTGTCAATTTCTGCTTATGTTAGCTCTCTCGGGTCTTGTAGCTGAGGTCTTCGTATACTTAATAGTTGACCTCCCTCCTTGTTCTACCTGGAGCTGATCAGCTAGCTGTGCCTCATTAGCAGGGCCCTTGTGAAGCCATGCTCTGACAGTAGCATTTGCTGCCTCGAACTTCAGGATACTGGTGATAACAGCAGAAGAGTGGCTACTTTGCAAATGTCTTGACACAGATTGATTCACTTTTGGTGTGCTTTCTTCTTTGTATTTCTTTCTCATTTTTGTCTTCTTCAGTGAGGTTTAGGTTTATCTTGAGACTACCACAATGCAAGAGAGTTTTTCCCCTACCCAGTAAAAGGATTCTATTATACCAAGTCTTCCCGTTGTACGGGGTTGCAGCTCAAGTTCATTGCTTTGGCAAGGGATAAATCTGGAAATCCATTGGTTTACATATGTGGCGATGCTCTTCATCTTTCAACTATGTTGCAGCGGGGATAGGATTTGTACTGCGCAGATTGTTGGTGCAAACTCAAATACAAGCTGCACTCTTTTTGTCCCAGTCTGAGGGTTCACATCAACAGATCAACACTACATCAATAACAGTGAAACACTTAGACCCACAATGACAACAGAGAGTAATATATTTTGAAACCATGAAGGTTTATTAACAAGTTAGTAAAGTTACAACTCAAATCATTCAAATTAGTCATAAACCAGTAATCATAATATAAATGTGTTAGTCAGTATATTTCAAAGCGATTCAAATATTGCCAATTTAAAGACTCTGGGCCCGATTCACAGAACTAACTTAAGACAAAATCCTAAACTTACTACCATTTCGGTATTCACAGAAGGCACTTACTCATTTCGGTATTCACAGAAGTTAGGAGTCCTAACTTTAGGACTCCTAAATGCCTTCTGTGAATACCGAAAGTCTTAAAATTAGGATTTTTCTCAGTTTAGTAGTGGTATAGTTAGGACTCCTAACTTTAGGACTCCTAAATGCCTTCTGTGAATACCGTAAGTCTTAAAATAAGGATTTTTCTCAATTTAGTAGTAGTAAAGTTAGGACTCCTAACTTTAGGACTCCTAAATGCCTTCTGTGAATACCGAAAGCCTTAAAATTTGGATTTTTCTCAGTTTAGTAGTAGTATAGTTAGGACTCCTAAACTGAGAAAAATCCTAATTTTAAGACTTTCGGTATTCACAGAAGGCATTTAGGAGTCCTAAACTTAGGACTCCTAACTTCTGTGAATACCAAAATGAGTAAGTGTCTTCTGTGAATACCAAAATGAGTAAGTACCTTCTGTGAATACGAAAATGGTAGTAAGTTTAAGATTTTGTCTTAAGTTAGTTCTGTGAATCGGGCCCAGACTGTTTAAAGTTGTCATATGCAAATCTAGCAGATTTACTTTCCCATGTAGGGAAGATTGCCTAATATACTAAGCTAATGAAATCTGGAAAATTTGCAAGAGAAGTCAAGCAGATGGTGTTAGCATGTAAAGCCTTTCAAAAGGCAGAATTAAAAGAAGATTTAGCCAGTGAGAGTAGATTTGCTCAGGAGTAGGGGTGGGCGGAATTTGCGGAATTGCGTTACGCAAATCTCCGCGAAACGGTAAAAAATCTCCGCGAACACGCAGAAATTCCGCGAACACGCGGAATTGCTTGTTCGCGATGCTTTTTTCCTGTTCACAATTGCTGTTTGCGTGCTCGGGGAGAAATATCTCGCGAACACGCATTTTGAGATCGCGAACAAGCAAAAATTTCGCGAAATCGCGGAAAGCAGACTTTTTAGCAATTTCGCGTTCTCCGCGGAACGCGAAATTACGCAAATTCCGCAAATTCCGCGAGCGGAACGGAATTTACCGCCCAGGCCTACTCAGGAGTCTAACTCTTTGAGCAGAAGTAGAGACGTCTAGTTTCTAGAGAGTGGAAAGGGGCATCTGAATCTAACTAGCTCACCAATGCACAATTAAATCATACAATTCTCAACAAGATGCAACACTCCCCACAGCTCTTAGTGAGAGGGGACCAATGAGAAACAAACGTTCCCCGATAAGGTGATTTCACCCTTCTTCCCAGCCATTAAACAGTTGAAGGTTTCAGCAGATGACTTTCAAGAGATGTCTCGTAGCAGGATGATACACTGTTGTCAGTGTTTCTCAGGCACTTGTGTGGAAATTCACTATTCACTCTCTGTGGAACCGTATATAGATCAACAATTCTCACAGAAAACCAAAACATTTGTAACATTTTAATTAACTTAACTGCTGCAGCTTGGAGAAAAGCAACTAAAAGTGCATTCTTATGTTAGCGCTAGTCATTTAAAATGAAGCCTACATTAACTATGGCTAACTTAATGTGAACATTAATAACTTTAGTCAATCTTAACCTGAAAATCATACTATATTTATTTGTGTATGCAGTGTAAATAAAAATGTTATGCAAATAGAAAGAGTGATATTGTCGCCAGCTCTAACCAGAAAAATGTTTTCCTCCGAAATGAAATTATCAGGTGTGCTGGATACCTTCCTTATTATAACTGTGAGAAGCATTGTTAGAACTGGCACATTCATGTTGGCTGAGGCGAGGCCCTATCCAGGCAGAACCTACAGGCTGCACCAGACAATTCCTGTCACACACAACGAATAGTTGCTAATTCGGTACCTCTGTGGGAATGAGGTACAACATCTGATGCACGTTGATACAGGTCGCACCAGACAATTTCAGTCACACATACAGGTGCAAGTTCAGCAGTGCCGCACAAAGTAGAATGATGCACTACTATGGGTACACCCTCACCTCTGAGTGTCTCAACCTGTAATTCAGAAACCGCATGCAGTCGGCATGCCGCAAGAGATGGATGTGGCGCGATCGAAGAAACGAGCCACGCGGGGTCCCACAACCGGTGAATCTGCTCACCACCAACAAGACGCTTTATGCATGTTGAGGTCCCACGATGCAGGGGGAAAAACTTATTAGATGCGGGCAGTACTTTTGGGGCCCCACACAAGGCAATCCAGTATCCAAGCACCATACTTAGTTCCACGCTCACGCTGCACTACCAGTTGGGATCCAGCAGACGATGGGGGCACTTAAAAGGGCACCTCTCTCCAGGTGTCACAAGTAAACGGTGTGGGTCCCTCGCGGGAGCTCTTTGATGTCCCTTGGGCCTCCACAAGAGAACAGGGGGCAAGCCAACACGCCCTTGGAGAGCACACTTCAAAGTGCCACGCAGCAGGTGGTCAGCCAAGGCCAGCCTCTATTCAGAAAGGGTGCATGGTCCCTTCCAATGGCAGTAATCCTCCTTGTGCACAACAGATTCCTCTGGCGGTGTGCACCATGCAGTTCCAGGATCTCCAGTTCTACATCCACAAGTGTATCTCTACCCTGCTGAAGTATGGTACCAGTAGTTATACTGTACTGTGCCTTTGAAGTTGAGAGTGGTTCAGAGGGTTTCCCTTTGATCCTCAGAGGTAGCCCCTAAATTTTAGTCCTGTCTGCCATTCGGCCGTAGAATGCAGATTTTAATTTTTAGTGGGGCCATGATCTGGCTCCCAGAGGACAAATGTGAAAACCTCTCTCTCCAATCTATCCAGCCAGGCCCTCAAATGGTAGAGGTCTGTCGTGCCAATTGCATGCCCAATGTTCATAGCTGTGTCTGGGAAATGGACAGATGCGCTCCCCCAACCTCCAGTGTGGACTGGAGTCCTACTAAAAGACACACAAAAAGTTTTCAGAGCAGAGGAATGCCCGCTTTCTAGAAGTGGCATTTCACAGCTATTAATAACGAATCCCTCTTTACTACAGGAGGGGGTTTGTCATTGTGAATCCAATGATAGGAAACATTGAGGCTGCTCCACTGTAAGCAATTATTGCAGCGTGAAGAAATTTCAACCATTTCCCCATGTTAACCTGTGGGAACAGCAAACCTCATAGGTAGTAAAAACACACATTGGGTATTCTTCACTACTTGGGCAAGGAACACATATGTTTATCTTCCCTGCCTTTCCCCTACCACTTGCTTCACCCCTTAAGACTTACCCAGGGGTGCCCTAGTGGAAGTGAAAGGTCCCCTCCGGATTGGCTTGTGGTTTAGAAAGGCCAACCTGAGCATAAGTGCAACTGCGCACGCACAGGCCTGCATTGGCAGGCTTGAGACAGGTTATAAAAACATCATATGTGCTAGTGCGAACACACAGATATGCAATGGCAGGCTTGAGACATGTTTAAAAACATCAGTTAAGCACCACTTCGTAACATATGTAGGAAGGGCATGTGCACATCTACACTGCATTTACAATGGGAAAGTGCCAAGAGCCCAAAGGCCACTAAAATAGAATCCGCGAAACCATATAGTTGTCCTGTGGGAAGAGCCATCCTCTTAGGTAGGGAAACCCCACATGGGGGTTCTTCACTACCTGGGCAGGGAACACCCATGTGTACCTGCCTTGGCTTTCGCCTATCACTTGCTCTACCCCTCAGGGCTTACCTTAGGGGTGCTCTAGTGGTAGTGGCAGGCCTACTCAGGATTGGCTACTGAATTGGACATGCCAACCTAGGCATAGGCGCAACTGTGCATCCACAGGCCTACAATGGCAGGCTTCATACATGTTTGAAAGGCTATTCTGGTGGGTGGCACAATCAGTTGTGTCCCCCCATTAGCCAATGCAGTATCTGCCCTGGGTATGTGGTCTACCTTTTTACGGGGCACTCACAGGCACAACACATAAAGCAATCATGTAAGCACCACTTCCTAGCATGGATAGGAGGAGCACATGCGCTTTCACATTGCATTACAGTAGGAAAGCGCCCAGAGTCCTAAGGCCATGAAAAGAGAATCGCAATGCCAGGAGGAGAAAAATCAAAAGGTTTTAGTGAAATCCCTTAAGAATGGCCAGGTCCAACATGTGTTTTATGCTTTTTATTATAGAGGACAGACATTTGCAGAGGTTCTTTGGTGTCACAAATATGGCAGCTGGAGTCACTGGCATCTGTAATCCTGTTGATTATAATCTCCTTGTAAACTCTGCAATAGATTAATCAATACAGAATGTAATGATCAAGCATGGTTTCATTTCATTTCCATGTCAGCTGCTCCTTCTTAGGCACCTGAACAACATTTGCACACCTTTCATGTCTACAATCCAATGGGTAGTCACATTATAAAAGAAGATACTGCGTTTGGGTTTGAACCAAAACCCTGTGGCATCACCAGTAATGTTTCAAAGAAGCCTGACACTTTAAGAAGGTGTCTCGATTCACATTATCCTTAAAATTAATTGCACTCAACCCTGATAGGAGGGAATGCTCAAAGGCTCTCTAGGTCGCTGAACTAACATCATATGGTTTAAATGTTTTTATTATTAATCCACATACATCAAGCAAAAATTACATGCGTATAACGGTCATCCAACACTTCAGTGACATCCCCTAAAGGGAGTCCTGTGAAAGCGTCACCCGCACAGCGTGTGCATAATCGGATAATGACCACAACAAAAGGAAACTCTCAAATTAAAGGAAAAACTGAAAAACCCCAAAACATAGGAACAGAAAGGGCCCCTCCCCTACCCTCGTCCCTCCCCCTCCCCGTGCTCCACGTCCTTCCTAAAGCCTTGCCGAACTCCTAGTGCTCCTACCGGCAACCCCCCCGGGACCTCTGTGATACGCAGCAGCCGGAGATATCGGGGACATGTGATTTCTTTAAACTCAGTGGCCAAAAGTGATAAAAAGGGCTGCCACAATTCACCATATTGATCGCCTTCCCCAGCCATAGTCAGTGCCAATTTCTCCATACCCAGAACATACCACAAACGATGCAACCAGCCGGTGATGGCGGGGATCTGGGGGGTGCGCCAATGTGCGAGAATGTTTTGTGTCGCTGACCCTAGAGCAATGGCCATCTGTCTGCCCCTGCGAGATCGCAGTGGGTAAGTCAAGGGATTGGGAAGACCCAATGGCACATAAGCTGGAAAGCGCGGTATCTCAGTTTCGAAGTGTTTGTCCACTTCATCCAGCACCTGAGTCCAATAAGCTTGAGTGTGTGGACAGTCCCAAAGCAAGTGGACCAAATTTCCCACTTGGCTACAACCCCTCCAACACGTCGCCTCACGCGAGCTGTCCATCGCATGTAATCGCTCCGGAGTATAGTACCAGTATGTTACAATCTTCGTAAGTGTCTCCGTAAGCCCCATGTGATATGCAGAGTGTCTGGCCCTATAATAGATACCCTCCCAGTCTTTATGACTCAATGTTCTGCCCAATTCCCGTTCCCACCGTTCCCTGCTAGGATTGTGTGAGTGCATGTGTTTGAGCTGCAGCTGCTTATAGAGATCAGAGATGAGATTTTTGTCCGATGTGCGTGTGATGATCCATCGTTCATATGTGGAGAAGCGCCTATTGGCCCCAGAGCGAACCTGCGGCTGAAGCGCCCAGTGCCTCACCTGCAGGTATCGTAGCCTCTCCGTCTCCGGTAGCCCAAAGTCTCTTCGCATCTGAGTGAACAAGATTACCCCTTCTGCCCCATAAATATGATACAAAAACCGACAGCCAGCCGTCCTCCAACCCGCGAAGGCGGTGTCCTCCATCCCAGGAGTGAAATCAGGGTTGCCAATCAACGGTGTGAGTGGAGACGGGAAAGTCGTGAGTTCGTGGGTAAGGTTAGTGGCATCCCATACTTCTAGGGGAACTCGCGTAATATAAGAGGCATACAGATTGGGGGGCCTATGAGGCCTGCGCAGGAAGGGTATCTCCTATAGGGGCCTCGCCGCCACCGCCTGGTCCTGAAACAACCAGTGCTTCTCTCATTCCCATCTGCTCCACTCTACCAGGCATCTCAATTGAGCCGCCTGAAAGTAAAGTCCAAGATCAGGTACCCCAAGTCCTCCGCATTCCGGTGTCAGCGACACCAGAGATCGACGCATTCGCGGCTTCCGACCGCTCCAGACAAACCGGGCCAGATCGGCTTGCATTTTCGGGATCCACCCGACCGGCGGTCGGAGAGGTATGGTGCGAAAAAGGTAGAGGATCTACGGAAGAATGGTCATCTTGACCGCAGCAACCCTGCCCAACCAAGAGAGGGGGTAGTGCTGCCACCGATCGACCTCCCGCCGGATTCTGCCGCGCAGCAGTGAATAATTAGTATGAACCACTTGCGGAGGAGAAGGGGCTAGCTGAATCCCCAGATACGGTATAGTGCCTGTCGCCCAACGAATGGGGAGCAAAGTTTGCAAATATTATTATTATTATTATTATTAAAGAGCTTATAGAGCGCTCAGTAACGCCATCACGGCGTGTCCCCGCGCTAGAGCTACCAGAATCACAACAAGAGCCAGTGAACCTACACAGTGTATAGATGTGTTTTCAGCTTGGATCTGAACAGTGCTTCGCTGCTTTCCAGTCTTAGAGCAGGAGGTAGTGTGTTCCAATGTTGAGCTGCTAAGAACGCGAAGGATCGTCCACCCATTCTTGCCTTCCTAATTCTAGGTACTGTCAGCAGCCCGGCACCCTCCGACCGAAGGGTCCTTGTGGGTTCATATCGACTGACTAGATCCCTCAGGTAGGGTGGCGACCTGCCCCAGACAATACGGTGACAGAAGAGGAGGCACTTAAACCACACACGTTTCTTCACAGGCAGCCAGTGGAGTGCATCCAATGCCATTTGCGAGTTAGCCCTCCTAGGTCTTCTTAACACCAGTCTAGCGGCGGAATTCTGGATGACTTGCAGGCGACCCAGGCAGCCCTCGGTGGCCCCTAGGAACAGTACGTTTCCATAGTCCATCCGAGAGGTCACCAGGGCCTGCGTCAGTATCCTTCTGGCCGCTATGGGTAGGAGGTCCAAGGTTTTGTTTAGAGTCTTTAATACTCCAAAACATTTACCCACAAGACGTCTTATGTGGCCATCATAGGAGAGAGAGGAGTTCATCCAAACTCCTAGATTCTTAGCCTCATCACAAGGTATGGGGGTAGGGCCTAGGCATGTGGGCCACCACTCGGTTGACCAGTTTTCGCTTTTACCCCCCACCACCAACACCTCAGTCTTAGAGCCATTCAGTTTTAGGCAGTGGGAGTCCATCCACTCAGCTACCGCCTGCATACAGGACTTAAAGTTGGAGGAGGTGTTTGCGGCGTCCTGTGATAGGGAAATCAGCAGCTGGGTGTGGCTATCTCAGAGACATTCCGGGAGTTCTACGCTGCTCTTTATGCGGGGGCCCCTTTGGAGCACTCTCATGGGGCAGCATTTTTAGATTCGGTCACCTTGCCTGTTTTAACCACGGGTGGGACGTGACAACGAGAGGTCCAGGGCTAGGGATTTCTCTGCATACACTTTGAACCCGGCCGCTCGAGCGAATGCCTCCATTTCCACCCAGCAAGCCGGAAAAGCAGCCGCCGGTTCCGCTAACGAGATTAGCACGTCATCTGCGTATAAACTAATCGTATGAACAAAACCCCCGAATTTTATTCCCATGAACCACGGGTTCTGCCGCATCCTCTGAGCTAAAGGCTCCATATAAAGGGCAAAGAGGAGGGGGGACAGCGGACACCCCTGCCTCGTGCCACGCTCAATGTGGAAACGAGAGGATGTGTGACCATTCACCCGGACCGTAGCTGTAGGAAACCGATAACAATTGAGGACGTACGTGCGAAACCGTTCACCCAACCCTGCCTTCTCTAGTACCTGTTCCAGGTAGGGCCAATGCACGCGATCAAACGCCTTTTCAGCATCGATGGCCAGCTTCATAAATTCCCCCGGGACCCGGGTAGCCTTCTCAATAAGATGTAGAATCCGTTTCGTATTATCCGACGTTTGGCGCTCAGGGATGAAACCCGCCTGGTCTGGGTCAATGAGGCATGGCATGTGGGGGCCGAGACGAGCGGCCAGTATTCCTGTGTACAATTTAAAATCTATGTTAAGGAGGGATATTGGGCGGTAGGCCTTGCAGCGGGAACTGTCTTTCCCAGGTTTGGGAATGACCACTATAGACGCCTCCAATAGGTCACTCGGGATCGCCCCCGGGGCAGCAAGAGAGTTGAACAACCGAGTGAGAATCGGGGCAAGCAAGGAGCAAAACTTCTTGTGAAACGTAGCGGGAAAGCCGTCCGGACCGGGGGCTTTCCCCAGCTTGAGACGAGATATGGCGGTTACGACCTCCTCCAATTGAATGGCTCTGTCGAGGTGCTCGGCCTGTGCCGTGGTTAAAACAGGCAAGGTGACCGAATCTAAAAATGCTGCCCCATGAGAGTGCTCCAAAGGGGCCCCCGCATAAAGAGCAGCGTAGAACTCCCGGAATGTCTCTGAGATAGCCCCATCCTCCGTAGCGCATGTGCCATTCTCCCGCGTGATCGCTTTGACTCCATGACGCTGGCGAACCTCTCTCAGCTTATGTGCCAGGAGACGACCACCCCTGTCCCCCCCCGCATAATAAGCGTGCCGCAGCCTCAGCGCTGCATATTCTGCCCTATCCTGATCAAGCGCCGATAACTGCTGGCGGGCGGCTTTAAGTTGCCGCCACACTCTTGGGGCTCCCGTCCGCTGGTGCATCCGTTCTAACTCGCGGACCTGCTGCGTGAGCTCTTCCCTTTTGCACCCTCGTTCCCAGTCATCTGCCGTCGCAATCGAGATAAACTCCCCCCTAATAACCGCCTTCAGAGCAGCCCATTGTGTAGCAAGCGTAGTGTCTGAGTTTGCGTTGTGTGTAAGATAGTCGTGAATGGAGTGCTAGATGCATTTAACCACGTCCTCCCGATACAGAAGGGCGTGTCTAAGGCGCCACACTCTGACCGGTCGCGACATGGGTGGAAGGGTGAGGGTTGCCAGCACCGGGGCATGATCCGACAAAGAGGCCACCCCAATGTCGACCGCAGTTGTGAGCACGTGTACCGAAGCTGTTACCAGGAAGTGGTCCAGTCTAGCATAGGTCTTATGTGCATTAGAATAAAAGGAGTATTCCCAGAGGTCGCATAGCCCCAGGTCCTGCAGTCTCGCCAGTCCCTCCGCAGAAAGTGCCCCCGCCTGGTGAGTGCGTTGAGCGGATCTGTCCTGAACATTATCAAAAACCAGGTTGAGGTCGCCCCCTAAAATGATATTACGATCAGGTGTAGCCGTAGCTTCTGTGATGGCGGAGTGTAAGAATTGCTCCGGACCCTCATTTGGAGCGTACAGGGAACTGATAGTGAACGTCATTCCCCCCAGTGCAAAACGATACGTCAACAGCCGTCCCTTAATCTCGGCCACCTTGTGCAAGACCTCGCCCCGAAACCTCTGAGCCACCAGGATCGCCACCCCCGCTGTCTTCGTGGGCCCAGAAGAGAAAAACTGGGTGGGAAACTTCCGGAATCTCATCCGGTGACAATCGCGGGGCAGGAGATGAGTTTCCTGCAGAAGGCAGAGATCTGCTTGTGAATTCTCTAGGCATGATAGGACCGCCCTGCGCTTTACTGGGTTGTTAAGACCCCGTACATTTAGGGTCAAGATCTTAAGTGTAGTGGGAGGCATGACATGTGTTGGATGGGGGATCCTGCAATGGGGGAGAATCGAGCGTTGCAGCCCCTGAGTGTCCGTTGCGCAGGCGGATCAGGAAAATGCGGTCACAGGGGATCGAATGAACCTCAAAGGAAGAGTGGACGTGAAGCACTAAAATCCCTCCCCAACCCTCCCCAAAAAACCCCCAACAAAAGAACTGTCGACCATAATGATCGAGAACATATAGTCCATCACTCGTCGGTGATCGGTGAAAAGTCATTGGGGTAATCCACCAACAGTGAAAGGAAGCCCTCCTCCCGCCAAGGATCTGAACATTGGAGACGAAACACTCGGAACAGCATAGCGTTCAAATTCAGCCAAGAGGTGAACCAGAGAGCTCCGCGGACACCGCATCCAGCGCCGATTGTCAGCCCTTCGTAATCTCCGCAGCCGGTGGTTTCCTAAGACGGCGCTTACATCCCTGCTGCCGCCAACGAGGCCCGTGTCTCCCGATCCAGTCTTGGAATCCCCCTCCCCATCCGGGAGGTCCACCCCTAATAATTTGCCGGCCTCGGACAGAGAGCGCAGCTGATACAGTTTATCATCTCTACGGAATATCATGCGAAAGGGGTGGCCCCAGCTATAGGGAATGTTGAGCTGCTGCAGATGCGCCGTAATAGGCTTGAAGAGGCGCCTTTTCTGCAGCGTGAGAGCAGACCAGTCTTGGTACAACACTGGCTTGTGATCCCGGAACTGTAGGGGGTGTGATTGACGTGCCTTTTGCAGTATCAGTTCCTTGGTGCGATAATCCTGCACGCATATGAGAATGTCCGATGGGGGAGCTGCCGGCGCCCTGGGAGGACCCACCATGTGCGCCCGGTCTATACACAAATCTGTTTCCAGAGGTCGCCATAGGATGTGGTTGAAGAGTTCCCTCGTGTAGGTGAAAAGATCTCTTGAGGCGTCATCTATTGTAACCCCCCTAATCCGAATGTTGTGGCGACTGGAGCGGTTTTCCAGATCCTCAAGGTGGGTATGAAGATCAACCTGTTGATCATGAAGTCTAATGATCTCCTGCTGGAGGGTCGTTATCTCCATGTCCCTTCCATCACTCTTACCCTCCAGGTCAGCAACCCGCTCTCCGATGCCATCCATGTCGTGACGGACCTCTTTAAGTTCGGACGTGATCTCCTGCTTAAGCGTGTGGATGTCGTCCCGCAACGCGGAAAACATCGACTCCAGGAATGCCTTGGTGATGGGTTCCGTAACCTCGGCCCCCGTCGAGCCCTGTTTCGTGGAACCCGCCTCCACACCAGAGGCCATCTGTCCGGGTGATGTCTTGGAGAACAAGTCTTTAAGGGTCTTGTCTTGCCGCTTCCTGGGATTGGACATGGCGCCTCTCAATGGGCCAGAAGAGCTTGCGCAAGATTTCTACCCCCCCCCACCAACTCACAGCCGGGGGACAGGACCCAAAGGGATCTCTACCAGAGGGCGCAAAACTCCGAGTCTCCAACTCCCCAGCAGGCCTCTCCAATGGACCGCTCTCGTCCGGAACTCCGGCGCCCCTGGCATCGCGCACTCGGGCCACACAGCTCGGGCCGACCGCCCGCTCCCCCTGGGGCAAAACTGCCACCCTCCTTCAGCTTCAGCGCTGCAGGTCAGCGTGCGCGCCTCCCCGTCACTCCAGGCAGACCAGCGTCTCCTCCCCTACCGGCGGCGGGTGCGCTGACAGCCGTCCCCGCCGTTGTCCTCAAGGCACACGAGGCTGCTCCCCCCAATACCACAGAGGCAAAGCGTGGCCACAGCACTCTGCTCCCAATGAGCCACCGGCCTTCCGGCCCCTCAACTGCCGATTCTCGGGCCCCAAATGCAAAGGCCCCTCCCAGGCAACGATCAGTCTCCAGGTGGTGGCCCAGCCACTGTGGGGGGGAGGGGGAACGCCCGCAATACACCCCCACCGCCGCCACTCCGGCTGCAGAGATGGCGGGCCGCTCCAGACTCCGTCGCAGCTCCTCACCCGCTCACTCGCTGCTACTGCATGAGAGGGAACCCGGCACCCAGGCTCTGCACGCTCTCACCGGCACCCCCGGCTCCGGGCAGCTCCACGCAGCAATCGCCGTCTTCTCCTCCACTGTGCCTCTAATATCAGCAGCGGCAAGTCTCCAGGCGGCAGCCCAGCCACCGAGGGGGAAAAGCGCACGCCCAGCCCCCAGTGCAGCTCCTCAAGTGCGGTGGGTCGCACCCTATCGTGGCGCCGTTGCGGCTTCCCCTCCACTCCTCACTTGTTCACTCGCCGTACCGCACTTCAAGGCTCCCTGCCCAGCTCGCTCACGCTGGCACCTCAGGCCCGGGCGTATCTTCGCGGCACACCGCTGGCCCCCAGGCCGCGCCGAACCGGCCCCAACTCCGCTCTCTGCTCTCCTCACATAGCGGGCCAGACCCGATCGCGGCGCCGCACCAAGCTCCGCCTCCACCTCTTGCCAGCACTGATGTCGCCGCTGCCCCTGGGGGTTCTCACTCACCACCACTGCGGTCTCCGGGTCACAGAGGGCTCGTCCCAGCTCAGCAGGCTGCCGGTGCGACACTAGGCTCCGGCCAATCTGGTGCGGCTCGGGCGCCGCGCCGCTCCGATCGTCCCACCGCTTCGCCGAGGACAGGCTTCGGCCGCCGCTCCAGCCCCCGCGGCGAGCTCCCTTGGTTCCAGGGCTCTAATAGTTGTCCCCCAAGTGTCGTCGGTGCCATTGACGGCCTACGGGCCGGTGCATTACAGATCTGTAGTGGGAGCCCACGAGCAGGACGTCTGCTCACTCCGCCATCTTGGCTCCGCCCTGAACTAACATCTTAAATAATTTCTAAGTGCTCACCATAGATTATCAGTGGTGCTCCTTTTACGCTCTTCATAACACTTAAATTCCAAATTTTCAGTGGGTCTCCATGAAGCACCAAGAAGAGGGGATCCTCACATTTTAAAGAACCTATTTAGACCAATACTTTCAACAGTTATGGCCACTTTCTTTTGTTCATTCCATTCTGTTACTCTTTTTTTATTGTTAATTTGTTTCTCATTGACCTTCAGCGGCTTATCTAGTGTCACTAATCCTAGCATCCTGGGGTCTTTACATCAGACTATGGTGTGGCTGGCATGGGTGTAGGAAGTGTGGGGGATGCAGGGGATTGTTTCGCCCCTGGATTTTGAAGTGAGGGGGACAGGAATGGAGGGGATGAGGAGACAGAAGTTTTATCCCTCTCATCTCCACCATTCAAACGGCCATTAGTAAGTGAAAGCTCTACCTATCTGTGCTCTTGACTTGCTGACCTGCCACCACCCGCAGAGCACCTTCAAAGAATCCTGTTACTGCTGCTTGCAGCCTGCAGGGATGAGAACAAAGGGAGAGGAGGAGAAATGCACTTGCTGTCTGCATCCTGCCCAGGCTATTGTGAAGGACCAGGATCTTCATGCACCACCTGCTGGCTGGCTTGCCAAGGATCATCCAGCGCCCAACCCCTTCTCAGCACTTCCCTATCTGCAACTTTAATTTGAACCTGCAGGGCAACGAGGAAGCTGTAGCCCCAGCACCACTGAAGCTTAAAACCCCCTTACCTTCCTTTACCCCCACCGGCCAGAACAGTCAAAAAGTCATAACCTCTCTTTACCTCTATTTTCCCCTGAATCCTAAAAGCTCTTGCCTCTCTTTCTCTCTTCCCACCCCTGAACCCTAAAACCCCCTTGACACCCCTTACCTCTTCCCTCCCCTGAACCTTAAAAATCCCTTACCTCCCACTACCCGACCCTTAACCTTAAAAAGCTCTTTCCTCCCTTTATCGCTACCTCCCACTAAACCCTAAGATCCCCTTACCTCCCTTTAACCATACCTGGTCCTAAATCCCCAAAAGAACCTTACCACCCTTTACCCCTACCTACTGGTGCACCCTAAAAAACCCTTGGCACCCTTTACCTCTTTCTTCCCCTGAACCTTAAAAACCTCTTTCCACTCTTTACATCTTCCCCTCACTGAACCTTAAAAACCTTTTACCTCTACCCACTTCTGAACCCTAAACATCCCTGACCTCCCTTTACTCTATCCACCCATGAACCCTAAAATCCTCTTGGCACCCTTTGCCTCTTTCCTCCCCTGAACACTAAAACCCCTTACCTCTACAAACCCCAGAACCCTAGAAACCTCTTACCTCCCTTTATCTCTATCCACCCCTGAACCTTAAATCTTCTTGGCACCCTTTGCCTCTTTCCTCCCCTGAACCCTAAAGCCCTTTACCTCCTTTTACCACTACCCACCTCTGAATCCTAAAAAACCCTTATCCTCTTTACCTCTACCCACCCCGAACCCTACAAACTCCTTACCATCCTCTACCAACTGCTAAAGCCTACAACCACATTACTGTCCTTTATCTCTACCAGCCCCTGAACCCTAAAAACATATTGCCTACCTTTACCTCTACAAACCATGATCCATAAAATCCTTTACCTCTCTTTACTTTTACCTACCTCTGAACCCTAAAAGCATCTTAACTCTCCTCTTCCTGCCCATGAATACTAAAAAAAACTTACCTCCCTTTACCACTTCCTGCTTCTAATCCCTAAAACCCCCCCTGTCAAAAATTGAGTTATCATCTGTGGGGGTAAGTATCCACCTCGCATAATAATCAGAGTTCTTGTCAGGGTAAACCATTAAAGTCACTAATTTAACCTGAGGTCAACCTCTTGCAGCTATTGCAGAGCAGATGGGCTTAACTTATAGGCAATGTTTAAAGTATTTATGCAGTACTAAGACAGTAATAAAGTTGAAATGCAAAAACAAAAATCTAGAAAACAAAATTACACCAACATGACAAAATTCCAATAAGGGGAACTGTAGATATGAATTTTTAAGTTGTAAGTAAAAATAGCACCAAGTAGCTCAAAGTGCCAATGATAGTGAATGGTCATGGCAGCTCAGGACCTAGTCTCAGTTTGATGCTGACTGCAATGGAGCTCAGGTCAGATGCACCAACCAGGTTTGTCCTGTCAAAGATTTTGTCTTCTGACTTTTGTCTTTCAAGTCCCTATACACCACCGTAGTACACTTCTATATCCCCCCCCAGGATACCAGGGAAGGCACTTAAAGACCCACAAAATGGCAGGCAGAGACCAGTCCAGCTCGAGGTGCCACTGATCAGCTGGACATTTGCAGGAAAGGACTCTGGGAGCTTGTTGGGTCCCTGTAGCTTGAACAGGAGGTCAGCCTTACTACCCTTGGAGTCCACTTGTTTGTCTTTGTACAAGAGGGAGCAGGTCCAGTTTTTTATGGCTCTTCTTGTGTCTCAGGCAGCAGGTTCAGCTCTCTCCTGATCTTCCTCAGGTCAAGGAGTCTTCGGCCTCACTAAACTTGGGCTTCGAGGTCAAGGGGTGTGCGTAGTGAATGTATTATGGTATTCCCAATATCCTCCCACACCTAACACTAAAATCCAGTTTTAAGCAGTTTCTGTACCCCCATCAAACACAGAGACAGAGGTCTGGTAAAATAAAAGCTGAACTTTCAGCAACCATACAGTAGATCCGCACAACATGTTTTGAAATTCTGTTTCCCTTCTTTGAAGTGCACCCCAAATGTTATATGTTAAACTCCAGCAGACCTGTCAAGCAGGATGTGACATACAAGAAAGATTTGACACACTAATGTCAAAGAGGATTCTCACAGCCCCACTCCAGTGATCTCTTTAAACCACTTATGGGGAGCTCTCTGGAGCCTGGCAGTCTAGAAGGACAAAAAGGATGGCAGGCCCAGTTGTGAGCTACATCTGCCTGTGACAGCAAGGACCCTTTGAAGTGCACCTAAGGACTGGGCACAGCCCTCAGGCAATCCTGTCAAGGGGAGGACAACACCTCCCCACACCCAAGGCTCATTGTTCCTGTCCTGAGAGCTGTTCATTCCTTGCCACAGGAGAGCCACCAAGCTGCCAGGTGACTGTTTGACTGTTGAATACTTACAGAAAGGCCTCCAGGGGCTTTAGGGAGGCAAAATGTAATTTTTCAAAGGTACATTTTCCATACTAGTTAGGCAAAATTCGACTTTACCATTAAATTGGATTATGTTTAACTATTAAAAAGATTCCTTGAAATATTTCTGTAGCTATTGCTGATCTGAAATTAACATTATAAGGTGTTATAATGTAATCCTGCATTTCCTTATGGAAGCAACCAGCCTTGCTACAGTGAAAATAGATTTTATGGGCGACGAGCCTAGCGCGCAACCAAGATGGCCGCGTATTCACAGGGCTCCCGAGGGCCTTCACAACCTCCCACGTCTATCCTGAATATATCCTGATTCTATCGACGGGCTTCTACAGGCGAACCTACGCGGAGGTAATACCCGTTGTCCAAACTCAAATCGGACTTCAGGAACCGGGATAGCATCGACTTTAAGTTGGCGGCCTACTCCTGACCTTGCCCCGGATTCGGGTTGGCATGGTGCCTGGGCAGAAAGTGAACAACAACGGCATGCAAGACCTGGGCCGGAGCGCACCCCATGCTTTCACTTTCGATTTCGGGTCTCCTCGCTGAAACTGGCTGAGGGGCCCTGGATTGTCAGCACACATTTATAGTGGGAAGATTGGGTATCCTGCCTGGATCTTGGACACTAGTCTGGACTACCTTTCGTGATCGCCGAGGCTCCCTAGATCGGCTCTCCGGGGATCACTAATTGTGTTGGTGGACGACAACCTTGGCGACCATCAGACAATGGCGGCTAGATTGGACGGAGATAAACAAAAATCCAAGACGACTAGGCGGGGAGCTTATACCCAAGCTAATAACATGGACCGCTATACCCAGTCAAAAGGATCCCCTATTGGACTGCATAAGTCACCGGAGAGGTCCAAGGATGGCCCGGGATCGTCTACGGAGTTAACATTGCAGGACGTCATGGGTGCCATCGATGAGATGAAAGCGGCGGTCGGACAGCAATTCGACACCTTGGCCCATAAATTGGACACGGTTTTGATCGACGTTAAACTAGTCAGAGCGGACCTTTCACAAACGAATGAAAAGGTCAAATCCTTGGGTCTGACAACGTCGAGTCTGGTAACGGACGTGTCTGACCTGCAAACCGAGGTCCGTAATCTGCGGACATCTAATGATTTGTCTGTCCGTCGGCTGGAGGATTTTGAAAGTAGGGCTCGGCGGAATAATGTGCGCATAATAGGGGTGCCGGAGAAATCGGAGGTCCCTGCGGCTGACCTCTTCGTGGAAGACCTTGTGCTCAACCATCTCGCACCCAAAGGATTGAGTAAATTCTTTGCGGTCGAGCGGGCCCATAGAGTTCCAGGTGGTAAGCCGAAAACGGGCGCTCCCCCACGGCCCATCATTGCCAGAATTTTTCATTTTAGGGACGCTATCCTGCAGGCCTCGAGGGTGAGTGGGCCGACGAAGTTTGAGAACACTAATATAAGTTTATACCCGGACTTCACACAATCGGTCCAAAAGCAGCGACAGGGGTTCATGGGTGTTAAACGGCGACTGAGAGACATGGAACTGAAATATGCGATGCTTTTTCCGGCCAGGTTGCGTGTTGAGTTTGAGGATCGGACACACTTCTTCGATCGGCCGGAGGAGGTTGGAGATTGGCTTGATACCCTGCCCCAGTGACGAAGAGAGGGGCAGACCGAGGAGAACGGAGTGGGCTTGGCTGGACAGGAATAGACTCTTGGTTCCCGGTGACTGAACATTGCGATGACACTTCCGTACTTTGGTTCGATGTTTCTATTCAGTGCCTTATCCTTAAATGCCTGGGGGTTGTGGGGTGCTTAGTGAGGCTCTTTCCTCCTCTGGGGTTTCTTTTTTGTAGATTAGTTAATGCTAGGGCGACAGGCACACTGCAAGTTGGGGGGGCTACATGGGCTCACGCAGGGGTGCAGGGAGGGGGGAGTTGTAACGGAAACGTTGGTGGGGAGGGGGGGAGTTGGGGAATGTTTGAATGTTTTACAAGGCAACGTAACGTTATATGACTGGTGGTCGGGGTCGTGTTCTCTGGGGGGAGGGAGTTGTGCGCGGGGTTGGGATGGGGGGTAGGGGATTGAGAGTACTCTCATGGAATGTGAATGGATTGGGGGACAGGATTAAACGTGGGGTAGTGCTGCAGTTTTTGAAACGGCTGTCGCCAGACATTGTCTTTCTGCAGGAAACGCATCTAATTGGGAATTCTTGCCATGCTATGAATAGGCGGGGATATCGTCTCACTGTTCATTCTGGTTTCACTTCTGGCTCGAGGGGGGTGGGCATCTTGATTAGAGCCTTTCTCCCGTTGGAGGTAGACGATATGATTCATGATGACAGGGGGCGGTATGCTGCACTTGTAGGCCGATTGGAGGGCAGAACCGTCTCGCTAGTTTCTGTTTATGTCCCACCAGGATTGCAAACCGTAACTTTCACTGATTTGGGGCGAATGGTCTTGGGACTCCCGGGGGGGGGGGGTTCTGGTGATGGGGAGCGATTTTAATTCTGTCGTATCCGGTAGAGCGGATCGTCACCCTCCCAGGGATCTCCCTGGGGCACAGGCCTGGCTGAGTGGGTTTATAGATACCCTCGGACTGATAGACTGCTGGAGATTAATGCACCCGGGGCAGGCACAATACACTTTCCACTCAGGGGCTCATGGAAGTTTATCAAGACTTGATTATGTCCTTATGCCGGCGGCCCAAGCTGTGATGGTTAGGGAAGTAAGACATCTGGCCCGGGGTATTTCTGATCACTCCCCACTACTGTTGCGCATTGAGGTCACCCCCGGGGCTGAGGGGAGGGAAGCACCGATTAACCCTTGGTACCTGCGTAATCCTAAAATCCGGGCGGACCTGGTCAAGTCTCTTGAACGCTATTTCAATGAAAATGTGGGGTCAGTATCATCTGCTGTCTCGTTATGGGAAGCCTTCAAAACAGTGATCTGTGGGCAAGCTCTTTCTCTAATTTCCCACTCCAAGAAAAGCAAGACTGAGGAGGTGGTTCGCCTTGAAAACGAAATAGGTAAGTTGGAGGGGGACCTGGAGCTGGGTCTTACGAATGATAAGTTGCACGTTCTCAGTCTCAAGCAGCTTGACTATAGAGCGTTGGTTACTGATGCTGCCAAAGTGATGAGTAGAGAGCAACAAGGGCGCTTATACGATGTGGGGGATAAGGCTGGAAAATTGATTGCATGGTTGGACAAGAAAGAGAGAGCGAGTCGAGTGGTGCCGGTTATTGAGAGAACGGATGGCGTGCGTGTGACTGACCCTGTGGAAATTGTTGAATGTTTCGCGACTTATTTCCGCGAAGTATATTCTCCAGTCTCGGATTGCCTTGAGGATGACTCTCATCTGTTGCTGAGAGACATTGCGTTGCCGTCTTTGTCAGAAGCGGATAGGGTACTGATGGATGCGATGTTGTCGCCTGATGAGATTGCTTTGGCTATTCGCTCGGTCGCCTCTGGCAAGGCCATGGGTCCCAATGGCCTTCCCGTCGAACTGTATAAATTGCGTCCGGACAAGATGGCGCCTCATCTCTGCGAAATGTTTCTTGAAGCACGTGACGTGGGCTCCCTCCCCTATGATCAGCGTCTCGCTACAATAGTCGTGATTCACAAGGAGGGGAAGCCGCGGGATCGGTGTATTTCTTACAGGCCCATCTCACTGTTAAATGCTGAGCCCAAAATTCTGGCTAAGGTTTTAGCTAATCGTCTGGTTAGGGTCGTTGGCGACTTGATCCATCCGGACCAGTCAGGTTTCATACCTCACCGTAATACGGCTCTGAACCTGAGGCGTCTTCATGGAGTGCTCGCCAGAGCGGCGTACATACGTGAACCGGCCGTTTTGGCGTCCTTGGATGCCACAATGGCGTTTGATACTCTAGAATGGCCGTATCTTTGGGAGGCGCTCGCGAAATTTGGTTTTGGCCCCGGGTTTATCGGTTGGGTAAAGTTGTTGTATGAGGAACTGTTGGCTCAGGTGGTGGTGAATGGCAGAGTGTCGACACCCTTCGCGTTGGGAAGAGGCACGCGGCAGGGTTGTCCGTTGTCGCCCCTCCTCTTCGCACTTGCCTTGGAACCTCTGGCTGCCTGGTTACGATGGGAGCCCTCATTGCGCGGCATTAGGTGGACGCCTGAATTTGAGGACCGCATCTCTCTTTATGCGGATGACATTCTCCTGTACCTCACATCTCCCCGGCAGTCTTTAATTGTACTAGTTGATGTTCTGAACTCATTTGGTCGTAACTCCGGCTTGGTCATTAACTAGGCCAAGTCATGCGTCTATGTTCTCTCAGGTGATGCTCCTCTCCTTCCGCGTGGCTGCCCTATCCAGATTTCGCAGTCAGGGTTTAAATACTTGGGAGTATTTATAACATTAGACCCTGTATCCCGTTATGAGCGGAACTTACTCCCCCCACTCCAACGACTGAAGGCCGACGTCTCGGGTTGGCGACGGCTTCCGCTTTCGCAGCTCGGACGTGCGGCGTTGTTCAAAATGATGTCGCTACCACGATTCCTCTATGCACTACAAAATACACTTGACGTCATACCAGCCCGCTATTTTCGTGAGGTGGAGAGTTTGCAGCGGCAGTTGTTTTGGGACGGGCGATCGCGAATCACTCTCGCAAAATTGACACTCCCTTGTATGATGGGGGTATTGCACTCCCCGATATCAAGCGATACTATTGGGCGTCCCAATTGGCGGCGGTGAACCACGGGATGTACGGACCGGCCCTGAACCCGGCGTTCGAGATGGATAAAATGCTATTGCCTGGGGGGGATTATAATAGAGCACTCTATTCGAAGTCTCCCGATGTGCAATTGACAGGCCCAACACAGATAGCGGTACGTGTGTGGGATGCTGCGAATGCTGCGATGGGTTGGAAGGACCGCCTGACTCGAGCGACTCCACTGTATGCTTCAGAAAGGCTGGGCTGTTTGTGGAAAACTAAAGGATTTGAGAAATGGGATATGATTGGCATATGTAAGGTGAGTGATCTTTGGGTGAAAGGGACGTTTAAAACGTTTGAAATGCTGAAAGCGGAATATAAGCTGAATGATAGGGAGTACTTCCGGTATGCTCAGGTCCGTCATGCGTTGTGCTCGGTTTTCCCTGATGCTACTGCTATCCCGGAAAATTCCCCACTGGAGGACAGGGTGCTCGATGGCTACGTGCCTGACAGCACAATCTCCCTGATCTATAAAAAACTTATCAACGAACGGGCGGACCTTTTGACCCACTTGAGGGAGGTCTGGGTGGCTGACGGTTTGGAATTAGATCATGAGGACTGGGTCTTGGCAATAGCCTCCCCGAGGGAGGTGGCAATTCCGGCCCGCCTTCGGTTCGTACAACTAAAGATACTCCATAGAGTGTATGTCACTGGTCCCCGCCTGATGCGCATGGGTTTTTCCGTGGATGGGATGTGTAAGCGTGGCTGTGGTTCGCTGGGTACTTTCCTTCACGTCCTATGGGAATGCCCTGAGGTGGCTCGCTTTTGGAGTCGGGTGCATGCTGTAATGGAAGAGGTCACTCATGTTGCTCTGTTTCCAGAAGCTAGGAGATGTCTGCTGAACGTGTGGGAGCCAAACGATTATAAAGTGGCACAGACGCAGTGGGCGACTTTGGGGAATATGGTGGCTAAACGCAACATCGCACAGTTATGGGGTTCCCAGAGGTCGCCCACGGTCTCGGTGTGGAAGGAGAATATGGATTGGTGCATGTTTAGAGAAAAGACGGTGTATGTAGCGAGAGGCAAGCCTGGGAAATGGACTAGGGTATGGGGTCCGTGGAATTCTTATCGCGGAGACATCTGTGCCCCTCCTCTGGCAATGGTATTGGATGTTCCTTTGTCCCCCTAGCTGAACATTCCTCATCTGTTAGGTTTTGAGTAGGTTACAGTTTGACTTTCCCTCTGCTCCCAGGCCCCCCTCCCGCCTCTGCCGCAGGTCATTGATTTCCTACCCCGGGGAACGCGCCCTGATATTCACAATGCCTATTGCCTTGTTTTTGTGTACTGTTTATAAGTTTTAAATTGAAAGATGAAACCGTATTTAATATTGTTACTTGACTACTGCCGCTGCCTTCACTTGGAGTGCTGATGGACTGACGGGATCTTTTGATTGAAAAAGCTGTACAACGGTGAAATGACACGTCTCATACTAATTAGCGGCCGGCCCAAGGGGTTATAGGCCCATGTCTGTAACTCTTTGAAGTCAAATAAAGGTTTCTTATTTAAAAAAAAAAAAAAAGAAAAAAAAAAGAAAATAGATTTTATGCTTTTTCGTTGGAATATTAAACTTCTACTTGTCCTACTTTTAAATACCATGCACCATACCCTTTGGGCAATAAGGCACACCTTAGGGGTGACTTATTAATATTTAAAAAAAGTTTAGGCCTGTTAAAAAGGTTTAGTTTGACAGGTCGAATTGGCAGTTTAGAACATCACAACCAGGCTTCAGTTGCAAGCCTAGAAGCATACTTTACTCTGCCACTGTAGTGGTTGGCACAATGAGTGCCGTAGCTCACTGGAGACATTTAACTTACAGACCCTACATACACTCTGGGTACCATATATTAGTAATGTATAAGTGAGGTAGATATTCCAATGAGGAGTATACCAATTTTACCAACTCGAGAATGAGCACATACATTTTACAACTGGTTATCAGGGGTAAAGTGCATAGAGTTCTTTAGCCAGTAAAAATAGAATTGATCAAAAAGGCCAAAAAGAAAATTGGGGTAATCCTGCAGAAAGGGCAGATTTCTAACACCCCTTCCTGTTTTTACCTCTACCTGCCTATTGAAACCTAAAATACCCTTGCCACAATTTACCACTACCAACCACTGAACACTAAAACCCCTTTAAAGCCCTACTATCCCTTACCCATGTCTGAATGCTAAAAACACCTTTTCTGATCTTACTATACTCTTTCTTAACCCATACCTGAATCCTAAAGCTCCTTTAAATTCTTAACATGCAAAACCTTTATAAATAAAAATGTTTTTTCACATTTAATCTAATTACTTTGCCAAATGTAGATAATTTGTAAAGTACAATAAAACATACATGTGATTACATGCCTGCCTTTCAATTTCACTTCGAATGTGTACGTTTATCAGAATCTGCAGCTTACCGAACATGGGCAATTTGTATAAGGTCAATCGAAAGTCCCCAAGGCTGTCCATGTCCCCCCAGAAATGTGTCTCCTACGCCCCTGGTATCAGTTGGTGAGCTTCCTTCATGATACCGCATGCCCTGTGTCCAGCCCTTCCTGTATAAATGTCCCGAATTTACCCTAGGTTTAGGAGTTTTATGAAATCATCCACGTGTCTTTTCCTGCTCTGCTTTAACATTATAGATAACAAGCATTTGCAATGCAATAGGTCTTGCATTTACGCGAGTTTGAGCTATTGACATTGCAAATAACAATGCCTTTTATTTTTGTTCTTGTTTTTAAAACATAAATAAAAGGCATTGTCATTTAAAATGCCAATAGCTTAAATTCATCTAAATGCGAGACCTATTGTATTGCAAATGCTTGTTATATAACGCTAACTCGACCAGAAGGCATCAGAGTGCTTCACATGAGCGCCAGTTGCGTTACAGACTGACATATTCATTTTGTTCGGCACGGGGGGGATTAAGTGATTTGCCCAGGATCACAGCGGAGATGTGCCATGGTCGTTCTACTGCTGACTACGGAACCAGGAGATGTGAAGTGCAACCTCTGCTTCTCTGCTTGACCACATGGTGTGATCCTGGGCAAATATAATTTTCCTCTCTCTCTCCAGTTCCACATTGTCTACCAAAATTGGGCATGTTTAGAAAAGTTTCAAATTGGCCATTTAAAATGATTGCTGTTTCTAAGTTAAAACTTGCATTCCTAGCACACACAGGACCAGGCAGAGTACATATCATAAGGACAGGTTTACTTTCTAATGCAGTTTTTTTTTTGTTGATAAAATCAAAGGACCCCCATCATCACCACCTGACACAATTCACGTTACATTGACAGGAAGCTGGGGCGAAGGATGCCAGCTCCATGCATATGTGCCCAAGTGTGAGCTACAGCACTGTGACCCAACAAAAGGCGCTCAAGAGCGATCTGTTCTAAGCACTACAAGAGAAATCTGCAGAAGGTGTGAGCTGCGCCCTGGATATGGGAGGTGCAATAGATCAAAGGCTCAAGCATAGGTAAAATTACCGCTCTGGGAATATATACAGAAAGTGTAATAGCCACGCTCAACATGACATATGCGCGTACAAGAAACATATAAAGGTATATCTACCCCACAGGACAGAGCACATATAGCAGATAAACATATAGAAGGTGTAACTGCTGCCCAAGAAGTGATACACACAGTACATGGCAAACAGATAGAAGGTGGTGCTATCATCTCCCCGGCTGTCATACATGTGGGAATACAAGGAATATACCGAAGTTCTAAGTGGCCAAAACATACATTAGATTCAACTACCACCCCCTACATCATGCATATGGAACATATGCAATAAACCTATACCAAATAATAGGGGTAACAACCACTCAAGAAATGGTACGTATGGTACAGAACATAAGAAAGGTGTAACTAATACCCAGGACATAAGCATACACTCCCCCGTGAATTGATGCCTTGATGTCTGGAGGGGGCCCGGAGGCAGCTGTGACTGGCGACCTCCGGCTGCTGGCATCGGGGGTGATACTGGGTTCCGTGTTATCGCTGGAGGCCTTTGGCACCAGGGGATAGGGCACAAGAGTGAGCGGAGCTGCTGGCGGTGGCCTGCATGATGGAGAGCTGCTAATCGGAGGTGAAGGAGGGGACCGCTGCCCCTTTTGTACCAGGGGCCTGCATGAGCGAGGAGAACTGGAACGAGACCTAACCGGGCAGTACCCTTCCCCGTGCTGCCAGCTTCCGGGGCTGCGGGATCGGACCTTGAGTTGAAGTTGATTGTGGCAGTTTGATGGCTTTGGGGGCCTGTCACTGGGCAGCATGTTGGGGGTGTGGCCAGTGTCCCTGGGGCTTCGGTTGGCCACTAGAACTGCCTGGGGCGGTGGATGACTGTGGGATGTAGGAGTGAGCTGTGCCCAGTAAACTCGAGGAGTGGCGGTGACCCTGTTGACTGGGGTGTGCCACTCGGTGGGTGCGCAGTAGAATGTTTCTATGAATATGGTGCTGGCAGGGGTACACTACGTGCCTCGGATGGGGAGGTCACGCTGCAGCGTCTGTGCGAGCACTAGAGCAGGTTCAATACGCTGGGAGAGGGCTAGGCGGCAGGAAGAAAGACCAGTCTGCACTCCGTGCTGGGGGTGTTATGGTGGATTACCGTAGATGAGACTAAACTTCACATGCAGACGGGCTGCATCGGCAGTCTCACTTCTTCCCGAGCACAGCCAGCAGTAGCGAGCGGCGGGGACAGGCTGCACGTAGTAAGGTTCCGGGTTAAGTGGGTGGTAACATCTGGCAGAGCTCAGCGGTGGAGAGAGAGCGCCGGCCAGCAGCCCAACGCCATTGTAAACAAGCTGGAAAAAGTGCCTACTTACTGATTTAAAGGAGACTGTATATCGCCGCAAGGAAATGATCCAGTCCGGATGGGCGGTGCCAAAAGGTGACAGGGCATTAACCAAGAAGCCTCATTTGCAATTGGAGGCCAGCGTTTAAAATAAATAATGACGCCTGCCAATCAAAAGGATGGGCGGAGCTTCCACTCCACTTCCAAAATCTCCTTGATTACAAGAGGTCTCGCAGAGCGGGCAGCGCATGTGCTGCAACGCTAGGCGAGACCTAAAAAACGAAACCCTTTGCGAACCTGAAAAACCATCCTCCTAAGTGGCTTCCATTTCTAGTGTCTCAAAAGGCATCGCCTTACTGAGTCAGATGAAAGTACTTTGCATCGATGTTTCTCATGATACTGCAATGTACGGAAGTGTTGTGTAATAATGAGAAGTGTGTTTTACAATCCACATTTCCTTTTAAACTGTTTATTACTTACTGTTCTAATTGAGATGCTTAAAGTAAAAGGTTTGTTGAAGTGTTTTTTAAGTGGTGATTACAGCACGAACATCTGTCATGTCTGCAGATAATGTTCTTTCGCACTTTCCTCTTGTGCCACTTCAGGGGTAAGTGTATTTTGTGCTGGAGTACATTTTCAACAAGTTATTTTCGTTTCAACATCAGTGAATAAAAGAACAATTAATTGTTTAATTGTGCTGGATATCCCAAGAGCTCTGGGGCCAAACCATGGCATTTTCAGTTCTACACTAATAAGTCTAAACAAGGCAATACATGAATTGTTGGTCTGAAATTCTTTTTTTTTACACTGTTGGCACTAAAGCAGAGCCCAACGACAATAAACATGTTCTATCTAGACCAATACCTAATGATTTCAAGAGAAAGACTGCTCATTATAGCCTTTTAGCCCATTGCCGAGGGCTATACTGGTTGTTAAAGGCCCCGAACCAAAGTTAAAGCCCGAGCCTCAGGCGAGGGCCTATAGTGAGAGGGCATTTAACAACCGGTAGAACCCGAGACAGAAGGGCTAAAAGACTATTAGAACATTCCAACCTTTGAAGGTAGAATGTTCTACATTAAAAAGAAACAGAAAGACAAAAAATGGAATGTTAGAGCTGAAGAATTATACTTATTAGCCCCGACCCACCCTATTGTCTCCAATTAAGCTGTCAACATGTTCTCGTTTTATTTATGTACATTGATGTATTGGAGCCGATCTAGAGAGGAGGGCGGCACGTGCTGACATAGATGGCGGCACGTGCTGACGTAGATGGCACTTCAGCAGAGAAGCACAATAGACTGGTTACGATTGAGCAAAGTAACGAACTTCCTTACCAAGGTCTGTCGTAACTTTAACAACTTTTTCCACTGTTTGGGGGTAAACCTTTCACATAACTTTAAGGAGGGGGTAACAGTACAAAAATAAGTAAACTAAAAAAAAAACGTAATACCAGAAAAGTATTTCGAAGCGCAAATGCACTGATAATTAACGATTATTAGACAGTGGACTATGCTAGTTACTGACTCGTGGGCTGGAGTTGGATTGGACTGCAGTTCATAGCAGGTAAATAACTCCTTCCCCAGACCTGGTGCTGAACGAGTTTGTTCGGCCCACGCAGAGTTCCTTGGTCCTTCCAAATCAGGACCTGCACGCGGAGGGCGGGAACAGCTAGAGCCAGGTGAGGTTCAGCCTCACTCATACCGCTATCGTTCCTGAGAAGTGCTAGCGTCAGTTGCGAAGTGTCTGGGCCCCTCGTTCCTGTGTGTGGCCTCTTGCAGGAAGAGATTGTGGCCTTTACGTCGCTCACGCTTCCATGCCCCAGCACGGAGATTAACATTAATTATAAGAACAGTCTGGCAACGGATTTGAGGCTTAAGACTGGCTTTATTCCTGTAGTGATTACTTGTTATAGTAATTAGTTTGCTGCTCCTATATCGCTGCATTTGATTGTTCTCTCTGACCCACTTGATGAGGCGATGGCTAATCGATATGCTTTGCTGATGGTTCTTTAAGAATAGGTTTTATTATCACTGAAGTTATTGACGCTAATATT
Organism: Triturus cristatus; assembly: GCF_964204655.1. Taxonomy (NCBI): domain Eukaryota; kingdom Metazoa; phylum Chordata; class Amphibia; order Caudata; family Salamandridae; genus Triturus; species Triturus cristatus. Next base: position 522,653,146 of record NC_140584.1, on the reverse strand, counting down.
GAAGGTGCACCTTGTGAGAATGATAAGCGTTTAAAGGAGGGGGCGTTATTATATGGAAATAATGTTAATCATTTTAGAGCCAGCATTAAAAGCGATGCTCAGGTAAGTTTTTACAGGATTTTTTTTATCAATTGTGAACTGTACATTTGTGTGGTGCCAGTCTAAGTATTACTGATTATATGTTTAGATCAGGATATTTTTTAGTATTTAAACTATTGATGCCTATAGTAGACAAGAAAGCAATCCCAGTCCTCTAATATTGGAACTTTGTTTACCATTGCAAATCAGTTGAGGTCCACCCTCAAAGTAAAATGCCATCAAATGATGATAGATTATGATGGGAACAAAATGACCTCAAAAAGTATACGTATCTAAGACTAATTTTGCATCCATTTGGTACTGTATTGTTAGCAATATGATGAACTGATTCTGAATGAATTACAAAAAGTAAATAATGGAATTATTGGAATAGTAATATGAAGGTAAAGGGTAACTAACCCTGGGCGAAGTTCGCGAAGTAGCACTTCGCGAAGCTACGCAAAGTGCAGTTCGCACTACGCGAGCTACGCGTAGCACTTCGCGAACTGCGTAGTACCTTGTTCGCACTGTGCCAGATGTCGTTTTCAATGATTGCACAGTGCGGACAAGCAACCGGCACTGTGCAATCATTGAAAATGGCATCTTGCATAGTGCGAGCTGTAGTTTTCTGCTGCTCGAGTAGATTTTTACTCGAGCGGCAGCTTTCTCAACGCGAACTGGTAGTTTCTCATCGCGAGCGGTCGCGAGCATACGCGACCTCTCACAATGAGAAACCTGACCTCCTCGCGTTGGGAATCTTGCCGGGAGGTTTATTTTCCATGCTCACGATCGCCAACTTGATGTTGCTGATCCCGAACAAGGAAAAAGTCTCGCCGGGATGTCATTTTGCTTGCTCGCGGTCGCCAACTTGACGTTGAGGACTGCGAGCAAGCAAAAAATGACCGCAGCACTACGCAACACTACGCTACGTGTGTTCGCACTGTGCTACGTGCAGTTCGCGTAGTGCGAAGTAGCACGAACTTCGCAAACTACGCGAGCGTAGCGTAGTGCTTTGCCCAGGCTTAGTAACTATAAGAAGACAATTCAGTTTTCTTTGAAAGATCTGAAAATAGAGTTATGTGCTGAGTCAGCAGGAGCATGTAGAGCATGAGATTGCAGTCTCCTTGAAAGATCATTGTTGGGCAGAGGCAGTAACAACCCTATATGCTGCCATAGCTAAATGCTTTGTCCACTTTAGAAGGCGTGACGCAAGGAAGCCAAGATAATCAAGATATGAACTAGTGTACAGGCTCAGACAAAGTAACAATTTAGGGAAAGTGCTGAAGTCTTTAAAAGAAAGTTCATCTAACAAAAGTCTGGTCCAGACCATTTCACATTTAGAAAGGTAATCCACACCTATGGGCCACAAATTGAATGGCTTGAATGTAGTCTGAAGATGTGATAATTCTGGTACCATCAATTATTATCTCCATATTTGGTTACTGACCGATTTTCCTTCTCGATTCTGATCTGAAAATCATGGGTAGGATTTTGTTGGACTACAAGAAAAGATTGAAAAAATAAGTCCTGTTCAGGATACAGCTTGGTTTCAGACAGGGTCTGGGTACAAGAGAACAGTGCCATAAACTTGATTTGTTAGTAGACGATTTGCCAAAGTCAAAGATGGGAGAATTCCTCTGGCCGTTATGGACTTCCAGCTGGGTTCTGTCTAGCCAGCAGGTCGAAGTTGTTATCCACTATGATGAAAATAAGTGTTGATGTTGAATCGGTGTCACTGGTTCCAAGACTGCATCATAGCCTTTGGTCATTTGTATGCTACAGCACAAAGGGGGAGTGTACAAGACCTTAAAGTCAATGAGTACCCATCGAGAATGTATTTTAGCCTCCTTCTTTTTTAGGTCTATCTTGACAACACAGCTGTCAACAGACTTAATGTGATCAACCTAACAGATCTTTTAGGAGTACTAAAGAGAGGGGTTTTTGTCTCCACCCACATGTCGGTAGCCAGGAGTACATATCTTTTGCTTGGGAGGAAATTTGTGTACCTACACAAAAAAGTACTCCCCCTCTACACAAATGACACTGTACTGCTGTTAGAGCATCTTAGGTAGCTAGATAATTTATGGTGTTTGCTTTTCCCTGGCAGCAGCCCAGATGAGAGGAGAACAGTCATGAAGAATGTATTGTACTATCACAACCTTCCCTTTCCATAATTAACTTTAAACATCAGAGTGCAATTTTGTGTTTGTGCGTAGTATGGGATGATCCTGGCTTCATTAATCTAATTGGATTTTTAGGTCAAGCATTTCAGTGTGGATTGTTACTATTCTATATTAAAGCATACAGATAAGTATTTTGTTATATAGAATCTTGCAGGTTATCATAGAATTCAAGGGTTTAGGTTTTGGTGTTGTTTACCACATGTGCTGAACTGTGGAAATGGAAGGTTTTCTCTGTGAGAATCCTTGTTAACCCTTGCATGTTGAGGATGGAAAGGTTCCGTCCTCAGCCGGGGTGGGCATGTGCTGAGGACGTAATCATTCCGTCCTCACACCTACCGACATGGGAAGCGCTGGCATTTCCACCATGGGGCGCCCCTTTTGACCCCCTGTTAGAAATGGGGTTTCTGGTTGGCTAGGGTATACACCTAAGCCAAGCAGAACCCACCACTCCTAGTCAGGGTAAAGGAGTTACACACCCAAGATAACCCCTCCTCACCCCGTGGTAGCTTGGCAGAGCAGTCAGGCTTATCCCAGAGGCAACGTGTAAAGCGTTTGTGCAACACACACACACACCCCAGTGACACACTTGGCATACCACAAAAAGAGACTCCACACAAGGTTATATTAAAAATACCCTTTGTATTATATATACATAAAAACACATTAGACCATAAATCACTGCGCAACACATTTAGACCACATAACATAAATCGCTGCATCACTAAGCGCTTGTCATAAAATCGCATGTAGGGCACTAATCTATAGATATATACATTGCCCATGACATAAATATAGAGACCATGAATCACTTTGCACGTTATGTAAATCAGATTAGACCAGAATCACATACATCATGGATTACATAACCCAACATTCACCCTGCCATAAGGCAATAGTCCTAAACCTTACAGAGCACTACAGTAAATCCTCCTATAATCTTATAAGGGCACATGTCCTGAGAGTAACATGGATCATATTCACATGGATCAATAATCACTTTACCTCTAGTCATTGGTCATAACATTGCACTTGGGGCAACAAAGCCCATGCTTATAAATTGCACCAGTCAAACACATGTCACCTACTAACATTATGGCATGACATGATATAACTCCTGACATCAGGATTTCAAGCCAATGCCCCAAAGGTAGGTGATCTAGCAGCTATCCGCGATGGCACAGAGGGGCAGCTGCGGTGAGACCTGCCCCAGACTCAATAGGTAACTCGGGCATGGGTCGTCCTTGGTTACGAACCCTATGGGGAGAACTCGCTGGCCCCTCCTTCTCCCCTCAGCAGTTCCACACAGCTGCCCGCTAGACCACGGTGCAGCCAGAAAGAAATCAGGCAGACCGGCCCCAGTTGAGGCTGCCTTTGTGGATCCTGAACCCTCTCAAGAGTCTGGTCTCACCGTTTCGGCTGCGATGATCCTGGCTTCATTAATCTAATTGGATTTTTAGGTCAAGCATTTCAGTGCGGATTGTTATTATTCTATATTAAAGCATACAGATAAGTATTTTGTTATATAGAATCTTGCAGGTTATCATAGAATTCAAGGGTTTAGGTTTTGGTGTTGTTTACCACATGTGCTGAACTGTGGAAATGGAAGGTTTGCTCTGTGAGAATCCTTGTTAACCCTTGCATGTTGAGGATGGAAAGGTTCCGTCCTCAGCCGGGGTGGGCATGTGCTGAGGACGTAATAATTCCGTCCTCACACCTATCCACATGGGAAGCGCTGGCATTTCCACCATGGGGCGCCCCTTTTGACCCCCTGTTAGAAATGGGGTTTCTGGTTGGCTAGGGTATACACCTAAGCCAAGCAGAACCCACCACTCCTAGTCAGGGTAAAGGAGTTACACACCCAAGATAACCCCTCCTCACCCCGTGGTAGCTTGGCAGAGCAGTCAGGCTTATCCCAGAGGCAACGTGTAAAGCGTTTGCGCAACACACACACACCCCAGTGACACACTTGGCATACCACAAAAAGAGACTCCACACAAGGTTATATTAAAAATACCCTTTGTATTATATATACATAAAAACACATTAGACCATAAATCACTGCGCAACACATTTAGACCACATAACATAAATCGCTGCATCACTAAGCGCTTGTCATAAAATCGCATGTAGGGCACTAATCTATAGATATATACATTGCCCATGACATAAATATAGAGACCATGAATCACTTTGCACGTTATGTAAATCAGATTAGACCACAATCACATACATCATGGATTACATAACCCAACATTCACCCTGCCATAAGGCAATACTCCTAAACCTTACAGAGCACTACAGTAAATCCTCCTATAATCTTATAAGGGCACATGTCCTGAGAGTAACATGGATCAAATTCACATGGATCAATAATCACTTTACCTCTAGTCATTGGTCATAACATTGCACTTGGGGCAACAAAGCCCATGCTTATAAATTGCACCAGTCAAACACACGTCACCTACTAACATTATGGCATGACATGATATAACTCCTGACATCAGGATTTCAAGCCAATGCCCCAAAGGTAGGTGATCTAGCAGCTATCCGCGATGGCACAGAGGGGCAGCTGCGGTGAGACCTGCCCCAGACTCAATAGGTAACTCGGGCATGGGTCGTCCTTGGTTACGAACCCTATGGGGAGAACTCGCTGGCCCCTCCTTCTCCCCTCAGCAGTTCCACACAGCTGCCCGCTAGACCACGGTACAGCCAGAAAGAAATCAGGCAGTCCGGCCCCAGTTGAGGCTGCCTTTGTGGATCCTGAGCCCTCTCAAGAGTCTGGTCTCACCGTTTCGGCTGCGGCCTCTTTCCCTGCTGGGACTCCGCTCACGCTCAACGCTCCGCTGGGCGGGATCAGGAGGAAGGCTGTTTCTCCCTATACCGGGGCTGCTTCTTGCTGGTGATGCCCCTTACACCCAATGCTCCGAGGCCTCCCACCGGTCAGGCCATACACAGAGTTCTCCCCGCTGTCTCGGGGGCTGAAGGCGCTGCTCCTTTGTACCCGTGCGGCCATCTGGAACTCTGGGCGGCCGCATCGGTCGTCTGGCAATACTGGTGACTCTTCCGGCTTCCCAGACAGCGTGGCCCTGCACTTCAGGAATCGGGCGGGGCAGCCCTCCACTTTATTTAGGAGAAACTTCTTCCTGCTTTCTCGGGCACAGCCCAGAACTTGGGCCCACGGCGATGCAGTACTGAAATACCCACAGAGCTCCCAGAAGCACTCAGGGCTCTGTGCAACAAAGAGTCCAGGGGAACAGCAGTCGGAAGCTCCCAGGGAGAGCGTAAAGCCTAAGGGAGTCCAACATGCACAAGAAACTTCCAGTAAGGTAGAAGCCCTGAGGTTTCAATAAGTGAAGTACCAGGAAGTTTCAAGTAAGCCCAGCACAAGGAAACTTCCCACACTTAAATTACTAGGAATTTCAATAAGGGAAAGCTCCAGGAAGACGTTGATGTCCCTGAGTCTTCCAGCAACAAGAGACCAGCACACATAGGCCCTTCGCAAGCAGGATGCCACAGCAGGGCCACAAGTGTCAGTCCTTTTCCTCCACCACATGCAGAAGCAGCAACTGCAGGCCAACTCGCCCCTCACTCAGAAAAGGTAGCGCTCCTCACACAGTCTTTCCACTCTTCTGCTTGGCAGGGTCCTCTTGTTTCTTGAAGAAATCCAAAGTCCTGGGGTTTTAGGTCTAATACTTATACCCAAATATGTCTTTATACTGTTTTTGGCAAGGGTCTCTGAACCCTGTCTAAACCAGTTCTGCATTCACTGGTGCAGCATGACCACAGGGGGTGGAGACAGCATTGTGCAAAAGGAGACACAGCCTATTCAAGTGTAAGTAACACTCCTCCCACCACTCTAAATGTAGACCAGGTCTATTCAGCCCTGCACTGAGTCAGCCACGCAAGGCAGGGCACACCTCAAACCCCCTCAGTGACTGTCTAGAGTGAATGCATATCTCAACTTCTGTCACTCACACACCAGACGCTGAATACACAAACAGCCAGAGGCACACAGAATGGCGAAGTAAGAAAATGCTCACTTTCCAAAAGTGGCATTTTCAAACACAGGATTTAAAAGCCACCTTTACCAAAAGGTGCGTTAATAAATTCTGAGTTCAGAGAGTCCAAACTTCCTTTTCCCATTATGTCCCTATTGCAAGTGCGGGTGAAAATGTTACAGTGCAACTCCAATGATAAGCCTATGGGAGAGAAAGCATTTCAATAGTGAAAAATGAAATACACTGTACTTCACTATCAGGACATGTCACACACACTAGTGCATACCCTACCTTTCACATACACTGCACCCTGCCCATGAGGGTGCTTGGGCCTACCTTAGAGTGCCTTACACTTGAGGAAAGGGAAGGTTTGGGCCTGGCAAGTGGGTGCACTTGCCAGGGCAACATGGCAGTTCACAACTGTGTGCGCAGACACTTCAGTGGTAGATCTGAGATACATTTACAGGGCTACTCATATTTTTTTATAACAAACTTTATTGGGTTTTCCATAAGATTCCAGACATCAACAGTACAACTTAATTATCAGGGATCAGGAGCGTATTTGATCAAATCGTTATACAGGTAGTGTAGTATCAGTCAAATGGAATAGTGATCACTACAATTCTAATACATTCCCACCCCCACTTATCGCCCTAGTGGCCAAAAGTCCATTAGTGTTCGATTCTGGATCTGCTGTAGGTGCCTATTATTCTGGTCTTAACCACCCTTCCCACAACAAACAGCCTCCCCCACCCCAAGCGTGTCACTTTGGTCAAATCAGTACCGTGCAATATCCTTCCACTTGTACATTTGACTGTGTCAGCTCATCAGGAATCCTCAAACAGTGAGGGCGGCGTCACGCTGAGCCTGTTGTCCCCCTCCTTGGGTCCAGGATGATTTACTCGGTGCATGTAACCTAGCCTTCTCCTGCCGGGGGTTTCTCTATAGAGTCCTCCTCCCCGTCATCGTCTGGGGCCTTAAGTAACACCACTAAAGTTTCCCATGCTCTTGCTGCGTCCAATGCCCTCTCACTCCCCGTCCGCTTAGCTGTTCGCATCCTGATCATTCCCTCACACTCTGCCCACTTAATGAGTTTTCTTCCATCTGGCCACTATTTGGGCCCTGTTTTGCTTTTCAATGCATGGTAATGTCCCTTTTGGCTAGGAGTAATCCAATGTCTAAAAATGTGTTTGTGACTTTGTTTGGATGTGTGCGGGAACCAATGCAACATGCCATATTTGAAAGATGCCTCCACTTCCCTGTCAGTGACGTCTGCCAGCACCGCACTCCCCTTCTCCCAGAAGTTACCCAGTAATGGACAGTCCCAGAACATGTGTCTGAAATCCGCATCTTCTTTATTGCACCGCGGACAAGCCGCAGAGTGGGTCGTGAAGTATTTATTAATTTTTCTCCAGAGTAAGGTGAGCTCTATGTAAGATGTAAAAATCTACCAATTGGAATCTGGCATTTCTTGTGTTCTTCCAAGCCCTCTCCACCAGCTCTCCCCATGTTTTCTCTGGGATATCCTCTCCAAGATCTGCCTCTCACTTTAGGTGCAACTCTGATAAGGGGGGTAACGTTTCCCGCGTTATGCGCCTGTACAAACAGGTGACCGCCTTAAATGTACCTGTCGCCATCACCACATATTGGCAACCCAATGACGTCGGTGGTTCAGTGAGTCCCCCTCCCCAGTGCTTTCGTATGGCCGCAGTGAGGGAGGAGTGCAATAAGAAGTCCCCCCTGGGTCAGTCGTAGCAGTCCTGCAGGTCATTGAATGGGATCATGGCTCCTTCCTCATATAAGTCTTCCATTGTCCTCAACCCTTGTTCCGCCCAGTCTGTCAATCGCTGCCAACTACTCCCATGCGGTAAGGCCTCGCACATAAGTAATGGGATTTCTGGAGCGTAAGGGCTCCTAATTTTGGCCCGCCGCAGATATCTGTTCCAGCAGCGCCTTGCTACATTTAGCTCCAGGCGAAGGACCGAGGGCTGAACTGGAAGTCTCAATGTAAGTTGGGATAGTAGTCTCAGGGTCACCAAGTCCTTCTGTATTACGTCCGTCCCCCTGAGGCGACCCGCCACCCATTTGGTGAGCCATTGCAATTGTGCCATCAGGTAGTACCCCTGGAAGTCGGGCACCGCCCACCCTCCTTCTGCTCTCAGCTGCAGTAATACCTTAAGTGCCACCCTCCTCCTGCCCGTCTCCCATATAAACCCTGTGATCATTGATCTGAGCTGGGTAAAGTATCGTGTCGGTATCCAGATTGGTAAGGTTCTAAAGTAGTATAATAATCTTGGTAGGGTTACCATTTTAAGTAAAGTTACCCGGCCGCCCACTGATAGTGGCAAACTGCTCCAAAAGTTGAAATTGCTTTTCGTACTCCGACGGCTCTCCCTATATTGCCCTCCAGAATGTCTCTCTAAGTGTGATATATTTGGGTGCCCAGATATGTGAGGCATCTATCTTCCCATCTCACTCCCTCACTTTCTCGTGGGCCTGTCCTGTCTTCTTTCGTCGGGAATAAACAAGACTTTGCGCAATTCAAATGTAGTCCTGCCACCCCACCCAGGGCCTGGAGTAGTTCCTTCGCACCCCGAAGTGCCTCCCCCGAGTCCGCCAAAAACAGCAAGAGGTCATCTGCGTACAACGCGAAGTGGTGGGTCTGTCCATCTACATTAAGGCCCTGATAGGGTTGCCCTGTCCTAGCTCTAATGGCAAGTGGCTCCATCACTAGGGCAAACAGAAGGGGGGAGAGGGGACATCCCTGTCTTGTTCCCCGCCCCACGCTACAGGCATCAGATATTAGCCCACCCGTTTTTACTCTAGCAGTGGAGCCGGAGTATAAGAGAGCAGTCCATTCCACAAACTTGTCTCCCAGCCCAAACTTCCTCATCACTTGGAACAAATAAGGCCATTCCAGGCTATCAAATGCCTTTTCTGTGTCCACCGCAAAGATCGTCGTCGTGTCTTTGCTATAGGAGTCTGCCTCCAGTACTCGCAGGAGGTGTCAGACATTAATCGCTGTGTTTCTGGTGGGAATAAACCCCGATTGGTCCCTATGAATTAGTGTTGTCATGTGCGCGGAAGTAGCCGAGTAGCTAGTAGACGACTCAGGATTTTGTAGTCTAAGTTGAGCATGGAAAGTGGGCGATACGCCGCTTTGTCCCATGGCGGTTTCCTCGGTTTAAGCAAGGTTATGATAATCGCCTCTCTGGTCAAGACGGGCAGGTGCCCCATTTGTCTTGCCTATAGAGCTGTACCAGCCTGGGAGCTAAGAGATCAATATATTTAAGGTAAAATTCAACCGGTAGGCCATCTGTACCTGGGGTTTTGTATCTTGCCATACTTTTAATGGCCCCTCTCACTTCCCCAACTTCCACATCGCGACCCAGTGTGACTGCGAGTTCCTCGTCTAAGGCTGGTAGTTCCTCTTCCCCCATGAACTCATCCATATCCTCTTCTGCTAGAATAACCCTGCTTCTGTACAACTCAGTATAGTATTCTAGAAACAAATCATTTATGCCCTTTTGGTCATAGCGCACTTCATCATTCTGCCCTCTAATCTCTAGAATGGCCATACCTCTCCTGGCTGGGTTAGCCAACCAGGTCAGTAGGGCCCCCGACTTATCCCTCTGAGTGAGCCCGAGTTATGTATTGCTTGTAGTCAAAGCAGCGAAGGCGTTCCACCTACACTGCTACCGTTTCCCTGGCCTCCAAGAGCTCCCCCTGCTTATCAGTGTTCTCCGGCCTCTCCTGTTCTAGTTCCCTTAAACGCGGATCCACTCTCTGCACGTCCTGGAGGAGTACCTTCCGCGTTCCCGTAATTTCTGATATGCAATGCCCACTGATGACTGTATTAAAAGCATCCCACTCTATTAGTGAGTTTGTTGCTGTGCAAGCATTTTCGTGGAAATATTGGTCGATAGCCGTACTTATGGTTTCATAGAACATCTGATCTTCTAAGGCATTAGGCTTCAAGCGCCAAGTGGGAACTCTGGGACGCTCTCGCGACCAATATAAGCTTATCAACTCGGGAATGTGGTCCGATATCGTCCGAGTGAGGTATTTACTGCTGCGTACTCTTTCATGCACATCAGGGGAGCACAGTTTGGCGTTTAGCCAAACGTGTAGTTCATGTAATGCCAAGAAGGAGTAATCCCGGGCCCGAAGTGTTGGGCTCTCCAAGAGTCCACTAATCCCCATCTCTGTTGCCAGTTCTGCCGTGCCTCTGCTGTTTCATGTGTGGGCGTATCAGGGAGCGGAGGATGGGAACTTTCGAGGGCAACATACGGTACACAGTTAAAGTCACCCCCCATTAGAACTGATCCAGTGAGTACGGAGGCCAGTTTCCCCAAAAGAAGCAGGGAAAAAAATTGCTGGTCAGAGTTAGGTGCGTAAATACTACCCAATATGATATCTCAGCCATCTAGTCTCCCAGAAACTATCACATATCTACTGCCTGGGTCTATGATTTGTTTTGAGCACTGAAAGGGAGCTCCCGCCCTCACCCAGATCAAGACCCCTCTTGCAAATGCTGAGTAATTCGTGTAGTATACTTGTCCTCTCCAACAGCACTGCAATGCTGCCCCATCCTTTGCCATTATGTGTGTCTCCTGAAGAAGTGCAATCTGGACCGCCCCATGTGGACCAAGTATGCATGGATTATATGACGCCGTATCATTGTGTGCATCCCCCTTACATTCCTGGAGATGCATTTTAAGTCTAGGGAAGGTCCAATTTTGTTAAAGAAACCTTTGCTCCTTCGTAACATGCCTGCCCCAACACAACAGTCCCCAAACCAAATAGAACCCCCAACTCCCCCTCCCCAGGACAGGGACTGGTGAACTAGTTCCCATCCAAACGTTAGTAAAATACACAAACATCCACTAGTGGTTACAGGGGTGATCAGCCAGTAGTTCCAGTTCCAGATCCCATGACCTACCGCCCCCTCAATACCTGTACCAATTTTTTCGGAAGTCTCTTGCTGCCTTAATGCAACTATCGCATGCACATGCTCAGGAAGGTGTTTCAGTGGACTCCTTTGCATGCTAGGAAGACCCTGGTCCAGGCTCTGATAGTGAGTCGCCTTGACTATGGAAACTCCCTAATTGTTGATATGAACGAAGGCCTCTTTTCCAGGCTTCAGGTGGTGCAGAATACAGCAGCGCACCTTATTCACAATCTTCCTCCTCGATCCCTAACCGAACCCCTACAGCGCTTCCTTCATTGGCTGCCCATAAAAAAGCAGGCGCTTTGCAAACTTCTATGTCTGGTCTTTAAAACCTTGCACGGAAGGGAACCATGCTATTTGAAAAACAAACTACTACCATATGTACCTATCCATCAGCTTAGATCCAGTGAACTTCTATTATTGTGCCCCAAGAGTATTCACAAAACCAGTTTTGGGGTTTGCTCCTTCTCCTTCCTGGCTCCTCGTCATTGGAATCGGCTGCCCTTGCACCTCTGTTCGTGTACAGGTCTAATTCAGTTTAGAAAACTTCTGAAAACTTGGCTGTTCAATCTATAACCTTGGTATTGCTTTGCGAACTGTTGTCTTCGGCTATGGTGCCGAGACATTCCCCTCAGGGATGATTTGTTGCGCCTTACAAAAATAACTAACTAACAAGAGAACCCCCTGAGAAACCAACAGGGAATGCAGAAACACCCCCTCCCCCCAGACTGTGAACAACCCAACAAGAAACTGAACCCGGGCCAAGAAAATGGGAGCAAGGAGCAGTCTGAAACCTGACTGACCAAGCAAAACGGCAGCCCCACTGCCAGCAGAGACCGGCAGGGAGAGCGGAAGTGCCAGCCAAACAATTGGCCAGGATCGTCAAACCAGAGAACCCCCGAAGCCAGCAAATAGCCACAGCCAATACCTCGGGAAAGGAGCAGGCAACAACCCGAAAAGCGACCTTTGGAAGCAGAAAACAGTAGAGAGAGAGAGAGAGAGATAGAGATAGAAGAGACACGCCGAATGACAGGATAGCAGCAGGGAAAAGAAAACAACCAACAAGCCACAGGTGGCCAAAATCGCCTCCCTCCCCAGGATTAGTGGAAGGAAAGACTGCAAAAGTGGCCAAATGGAGATGCACCATGTACAGCAATCCAAGAAGATCCCTGAAGCACGTAAGGGCCTAGAGGGAATGTGGAAAGAGAAGAGAACAGAGGAGCACCCCAGAACCCCAATACCAGAAGCACCCCAGCGATAGCCAAGGAGGGGAGCAGCACCTCCACCACCGACAACAAAGCTACCTGGCAGCGGATGCCCAAAACCGATCCAGAGGCAGGAGGATGGGCAAGACAAGACAACCCTCTCTGAGGAAAGACACACACAGGATGGAATCAACAGGCATGGAGGTGGGTGGGAGGGACCTTATTCTATGGAAATAAAAAAAAAAACTAGCATGTTAGAGTGCCTGTCCGGAGCCCTCTTGACCCTTTGGCCACTGACAATGTAACAATCTACAATTTATTAAGGAAATTTAGGTCCTATCAGATGTTATCAAGATCCTAATTATTGCACAGACCTCTACTCTGTCTTCTTGAATTAAATTTGAGCAGTATTAAGAAAGGAACACTACAGAATTGAGGTCTGATTGCCAGTCTACCTCTTTCTGTCTTTTTGGTCATGCCTCCTCTTTTGCTTACTAAATAATGTGTCATGAGAAAAACCCTTTACATCCTGTTCCGTTCCATATATTCCAGGGGGTAAATCACGTGTATCTGGCCACAGTCACGATAAGTGCGAGGAAATCAAACTTGTTGACCAACTCATGAGGCGGAGCTGGAGCACCGGCATAGTGGGACTGGCACTAATGATAACTAAGTTTATTTGTAGAGAATTTTGCTAACCATCTGACGTTTGGGCAGATATGTAAATTGTAAAGTTACCATTGACCTGAGGGATGGTGGCATCTGAAATAATGTCCATGCTACAGCTGTGCCCATGTTAACACTAATGAAACCCTGACGGGAGCCAACCTTGCCTTGCACAGAGAACAACGAAGGCAATACCTAGACAGAGTGAATGTCCCTTTACAGTGCTGATCATGCCACAAATCCAGTGGGTAGAGGTCCAGGTGAAGTTCAAGTGATCTCATGACCAAAATAAAACTACAGTTATATATGGAAAAGAGTTTATGTAGTAGGTTTATTGATTATCCCAGCATGTAAAAATAACCTTAAATTGATAATCCTCATTACTTTATGCAGTACATGAGAACTATGAAAAAACTACTTTTCTACAATCAAAAAGCAATAAAAAGTTTGAGAGTTCTTTGAGATTTGCCAAGAGTATTTTGACAAGGACTGTCTGTTGAGCTCTTTTTGTTGGTTCCTTTCTCAAGTTCATTTTTAGGTCCTGACTAGACGGCTTTAGCTGTCTGTAGGCAGGCTTATTGCTTTGAATACATAACATCTACCTAGAGTGGGCTTTGGGCCTTCACCTTGCTAACAATCGGATGGCTCTTTTGTTAACCTTAGTTGTCTGCTCTTGATTCAGTGGTTTTCCTCCTTTTTTTCTTGTGCTTGTCCCACTCAGGAGTATTTTGGTCATGCAGTGTTCCGACTGGATGGGTTGTACTTTAAGACTTTTTTGATTATTACAACTATTTGTTATGGAGCACTCCACCTTTTTCCTCTTTATCGCTGCACCATGCTCTTTCATTCCCACTGTATTTATGTTACCTGTCCAATACACCATCCTGTAACATTTTTTTAACTTGTTTATTTTATTTATTAATTGTAAAGGCCTGGCAAGTACAAAGCGTTGCCAGGCCGCTTGCTATCTTCTTCTTGTGTGGTGCACGATTTTTTTTTTTTTTTAAAAGATTTAAATTTACTATTCTATGCTGGATGCCCACCATGTTATATCAGTAAATTAAAAAAGGCTAGCATAACATCAAGACTGATGTACACGTAATGGCACACATGTCTGCCCACATCATGACGTAAATGTCACGATGAGTGTAAATGGACGCCCATCTTGGAACAGGTTTTTAATGAAAGAATACCCATTCCAAAATCATTGACAATGTGTGTGCATGTGTGTTGACATACTTTCGTATGCCAGTGCCAGCAAGCAATGCCAAAACCAATAGCTCGGCCTTTTGATACTGAAAACTATTGGCATTGCAACTTTGTCGATTGTTGAACCCTGCTCCCACCAGTAGGGAGTGACTTGCACATTATCTCTCGAAGTACAGTGGCTTGGATGTTATTGCATCTTTTAATTAAATACCTTCTCTGGCAGTACAGCAGAATCTGGCAATCTTGATGATAGTCAAAAAGTATAAAAGAGTAGCATTTGGATGTAAAGATTAATTGAAATCTACTAGGTTCCACAATGAGTGCCTGCACCGTGTCGCCCCCAACCTCCCCCCTTTCGCCTCCCTTCTCCTCACGGCCCTCCTCGCTTTAACATAATTCAGCAGTGGGTGTTAACAAGGTGCACCACAAGCCCTGTGCACTTAACAGCCTCACCTTACGCCAGTGGTGAATCAAAGGTGTCATGGACAAGAGGCAAGATAAGAAAATTAGTGGGGGCAGGTGGCCCGGGACACCGTGGGAGAGGGGCTGGAGGCTCAGGGGTGGTGCGGTGGCCCCGATACACAGTCCTAGCGTCATGCGGTGCTGGAGCCTGGGTAGGCAGAGCTGCCGAATGCTAGTGTGCCATGTATCTGTGTGTGCAATGTTTTCACAGCTTCTCCCCCCCGTTGTTGGACTAGTCATGTATGACTCATCATAGGCATAGCTAGGGGGGTACCGTAGGGGCGATCCACCCCAGGAGGCACTATTTTGGGGGCGGTGGCGCGACCCTGGTGGCACATGGCGGCGACGTTTATGATTTAATTTGGGACACTGACACCTCCCCCAGACATGCGGCTGTGAATCTGTCGCTGAGGTCGGAGCACTGTCTGCACACGTGACGTGCATGTTAGTGAAAGCACACCGGCTGCAGTGCACGCACGCACCACCTAGCAAGTGGTGGTGGAGCGTTGCGCGGCGTACCGTGTATATGGTTCCCAGGGCCGTCAATCTTGTAGCGCGTGAAAGCTCTACGAATGACGGCCCTGGGCATCATTTTTATCCAGCCCCTGCGCAGTGCTGTTAAAATGCAGCAGTGACGCGCGCCACCACCACACACTCTTTTTTCAATGTAGAGTCTTGGCAGGGGACTGCTAAACCACTACGGTAGGGGCCCTGCCACCACTATGGAGTCTCCAGCAGATTTAAGCTAAATATTCGCAGCAACAACAAGCAGATTTGTTTTTGTGAAAAACTTTAAACGCACTTGAGTTGCTGGTGTTATTTTAACTGTCTTCGCTCTCTTCCTGATTTACATCCTAGTCTGAGCCTGCAATGCCTCTTATCTTTTTTTTTGTAGTTTTATATAGCGCAAACTATCAGTATCAGAGCGCTTTACATGAGCACGAGTTGCCTTACAGACTGATTTATCTTAATCTTTACTGGAAACAAGAGTATTTTCCCATTTTACTTGTTACCAAACTGGGATCATAGCAATTATTATGATGGCTGGCGTTTTGCCTATGGCAGTTTAGAATACTGTAGAAGTGGAGTTGAACCGGAAGTGAACAGATTCATCAACAGTGAAGCGACTTTAGTTCTTTAAATAATATAGGGCAAGAGGGGGAAACTGCGTTTGGCATTTGAGACGTGAAATAGGTGAATAGCTTGCTCTGCCAAAAGATGTTTCCGTTTTTGATACCTGTTAAGGTCACCCTTGCATTCTCATACTCATAATTATTTGTGAGAAAAGTGATCATGTGATCAATAGTAGAAACCTCTGTATAGTAAAGTATGAATATGGGACTTGCCTGCACTTGTCCAGCTTGCCTCCAGGTGGACCCTTGATTCGGTGATTCAGAGTATTACTTTTGTCAACAAGCCTTTTCAGACTCAGATTAGCATGTAAGGAAATTTCTTTGACACGTTAAAGGCATACCTTGGTACAATAGCATACAAGTAAGGAGTCTACTGTGGTAAATATTTCGTTACCGGTACTATTTTTTATGCGGTAAAGTCTTAGTGAGAATAACTCAGTAAAAATAAGAGGCAGAATCCGTGGTATTAGAGGTTTTAAAGGGCTTTATTCCTATACAAAGGAATCCAATTCGAATTGTGGGCCTTCTGTTCCATCACCACGAAAGTTCAGGAAGGAAGGGCGCATATATTATTTAGAGTTAAGCAGTTTTATAGAAAATGCATTACATTGAAACAGATGCAAGAGGCGTTACAGCTGATAATACAGGAAAACTGTGCATACGTAACTAATAGAGGCGTAAACATAGGTGTAACTAAAATACGTCATTAAACATGATGTCACAAGTGGGTGGATCCATAGAAGAATCCTGCAATGTCAGCAGAAATATTTGGCAGAGATGCGCGCGCAGCCGCATGACGTGTGATTGACGTGCAACTAGAGAGTGAAGGGGACTTGACATTTAGCTCTACATGTGGAGACAGAAGTCTGGGGTTATGTCAACCTAATCCCTAATCATATCTAATATCCTATGTTTAAAGAACTGTGTTATCCAAAAGGAAAAGTCTCTTAGGATAGAATCTTATTCTATACTGACTATACTGACTGTTAGTGCGTGTACAAGCGTCTAAGTGTCTACACTAGATGCGAGGGGGTAGGAATATTCCATGGTAACGGGGCTATGAATTACTTGCATGAGGACAGCGAGGCCTGGCCCCTTTGCACGGTAGCTGGAGGAATGTTTACCTAAACTGCTAGACAGGAATGCATCGGATGAGGAGCGAAGGAGATAATCTCGAAGGTGAAATACAGTTTTTGCAGGCAATAGGCTGGATCAGGCACCGTTAGCCGCGCAGGGAGTAGGACAAAGTTCATGGTCACAGATGCAGGCTCAGGCTGGAGCTTTCAGAGGCAGAAGGCAGGAAAAGCTTGATGACAGAATTCGGGCCTACTCGCCTGAGTCTGTAAAATGTGGAAAGTGAACCATATAAAGTCGGTGGCCTTTCATACTTAGGAATGGAATATCTGACCCATTCATGGCGGGTCTGAAAGAGGACATGTTGACGGTGGACGCACATATATTTGCGTCTTAAAAACTGGAGTAGGAGGGAACATACATGTACTTATAGCATGTACATGGAGCCGTTGGGGTCTACGATAGGGGACATAACTGATCACAAAATTCATATTTCCTCATTCCCTCCTTGTCCCCTACGGACCCTCAGGAGATATCGATCTTCATCAATCCATCGATCTGTTCATATAGCATCATTTGTTCTTCTTTCTTCTTCCGGGATCTTGAATGAAAACTTGGAGGTGGGATACACGATGTGGCACACAGACCACAAATCGCTGGCCCACATTGTAGACATAAGCAGCAACTAAATAGTATGAGAAAGCCAATACCTAGGAAGGATAGGATTCTCCATCCCCAGGCTGACAACACGCCCCAGAACCAACCGGACCAAGTCCAGGTGCCTGGACTCTGGTGTATCTGGCTTACAATCTTATGAAGGTGAGTTATGGCTTTATACACCGACGGCGAATTTTCTGGTATGAAAATGCAGCAACTTGATCCGATGACCCTACAAGCTCCGCCCCTATCGGCCAGGATGACGTCAAGGACAAGACGATTTTGAAGCACAACAATCCGCATAGCAGACTGCTCTTCTGTTAAATTGCCTAAGGCGGAAATAGTTTCGTTCACTACTGCTTCAAGGGTTCTGGTTAATCTACGTATCAGCTTACTATTAGTGACTGTACCTATATAGGGAAAGAATCCTTTATTGAAATCTGTGTATTTTTCCCATGCTGTTTCAGTGTAATCGACAATTGGGAGATCTCTCTGTTGTCTATTGTGTACTAAATGGGTATTTCTATGATAATCAGGAGGAGCTAGGAAAACAGGTGGCAGAAGGAATGCTATATAACAAGTACCATCCCAATCTAAAGGTAGACATATATATGCGGTCTGGCCACATATGAAGTAGGAATGGTGGGAAGCTCTAAATGTAGACTTGCCTTGATCACTGAATTTTATTACAGTGGTGCATTTACTGTGGCCCATGTGTATGGAACCATTCTTTTTTATACATAATTCCCCTTTTACTGGGAATACTGACATGGCGGGCAAGATTGGTGTAGCTTCAGATTCAACGTTCAGGATCATGAGGTTAAGTGTAAAATTACCTAATCCATATACTTCATTTTCTAGATCAGTTCCTGTTCTTTTGGGAAGTCCCTCCTTGTTAGGGTAGCAGACCTTAAGTAAAACTAGGTTCAGGTTTCCCCACACCCAGTTGTCTTGATAAACTGCGGAATTTGAATCTAGGGAATTAATCAAACTAAACCATGCTCCACAGGAGCCATTGTGTGTGAACGGATATGGAAAGAGGGGCAAAACTCCCTTATAGTTTTGATAGGGAGGGAGTCGGCCACATATCCAACAATTTGTGGCATTGCTGGTCTGATGGGAATGATGTAACATACTAATGAACGTGTTGTTGCGCAGCGCAAATCTATAGGACAACTCATGCGGAGGAAATTTGCTAAAAGAATGTTCTGCAGTTATATTGTAAGTATGTTTAAGAATAGGGTAATACATATGCAATAGTATGCTAAAAATAATGATCAGAAGACTTAGAAAAAACAAAATTAATAATGTTACTGTGCAGTGACTACGAAGTGATTTACAATACGCATGCTTTTTCAGCTGCATTCGCAGATTTCTTTCTCTATTCCGGTCTAGAGGATACATGTCAGAGACAAATTCAACCGATTCACCTTGGAGAGGACTTAAACAATCAAATTGTCTGACTTATTAGACCTCAATTTTAGTTTATAAATGTCTGAGTTCGATTGCTCAACCAAGGGGAGCTTTGAGTCTGTCTTTGAGGGAATACAGGGTTCAGTATTTATACTGGATGGTAGTCCATAAAATTTCTTGATATGACTCGAGTGCAACCACCCTTTTCTTCCCTCGATTTTCACAGCTGTCCTTGTGGTGAGTAGAACCAACTTCGGTGACTTCCACCTAGGATCCAGTTGGGTCTTCCGGTCAAAGTTCCTGACCAACACCAGGTCACCAGGAACCACGTCATGGGGCTTCACCTCAGTATTATCGGGAAAAGCTGCGGATACCTGTGAACGATAAGATTGTAGTGCAGACATCAAGGAAGCCAGGTAATCTGTCAGCATATTACAGTCAACGTCAGTGATTTTGCGAGGTATAGGCGTCCCCCACATATTTGGTGGTCTACCGAAGATCACCTCATACGGGGATAGCCCTGTTCGAGAATGTGCTACCATTCTCATGTAAAAGAGCGCAACTGGTAAGGCTACTATCCAATCGACTCCTTTTTCTCTACATATTTTGGACAATCTAATTTTCAAAGTTTGATTATGGCGTTCTACGAGACCTGCTGCCTCGGGATGTCGGACACAGTGAAATTTCCATTGATAACCTAATAAAAGGGAAACGTGTTTCATTAGTTCGGATGAAAACGGCTGGCCGTTATCTGAGTAGACAACACGTGGTAAACCGTACCGTGGGAAGAATTGTCGAACTAACTGTTTGGCAGTAGTCGGGGCAGTGTAATCTGAAACCGGGTATGCTTCTGTCCAACGGGAAAGAGCACAAACAACTACGAGAACATATTTGAATCCTCGACATCGTTCCATCTGGATATAATCCATCTGGAGGACTTCAAAAGCGTGATCGGGAGTTTGAAATCCACCCTGTTCTACGGGGATGCTTTTACCTGGATTAAACTGACAACATATCATACAGGTACGAACTTTTTGTTTAGCTGCTGCTCGCAAGTGCTTGTTGAACCAAATGTGTTGAATACTGTCTAGCATAGCTTTTTCTCCTAAGTGCGCTGGACTATGTATTGTGTTAATGATGACTTGGACCATAGAGTCGGGAAGAAACCATATAGATTTTTCCTTCGTCATCCATCCCTGATCTGTTTGGATCCCTCCTAATTCAGTCCATTTCTTTATTTCTTCTGGTGTAGCATGTGTCTGTATGTCAATTACATCAAAGGCGGGATCCTTAACTGTCATGCAATGTGTTGGTGTCGGAACTATTGTCTTTGTCATGTCAGTTGTGTGAGTCTGATTCTGAGCAGTCTGTTTAGCTGTTCTGTCAGCTAGGTCATTACCCTGAGAAATGATATCGGTAACTTTTGTATGGGCTTTGCATTTCATAATCGATATTGCAGTAGGTAGATGAATCGCGTCTAATAGGGTTTGAATGAGGGGTCCGTGCTGGATGTGGGCACCGTGAGAAGTTAAATAACCTCTCTCTCGCCACAGTACGCCGAAGTCATGGACGACTCCGAATGCATAACGTGAATCTGTGTATATGTTGACTTTCTTATCTTTGGCTTGAATACAGGCTTGTGTCAGAGCGATGAGCTCTGCTGCTTGAGCTGACAAAGTGTTAATACGATTTGTTTCAATGACTTCAGTGTCTGTTGTGACTGCGTAAGCGGCCACTAACTCTCCTGTACTTGTTCTCATACATGACCCATCTACATACAATGTCAAGTCTGGATCTGACAAAGGGATATCTGTCAAGTCTTGTCTGGGTTTCGTCGTGATAGTAATGACTTCGACACAATCATGTGCCAATGGATCTGTTCCGCTCACTGGTAACAGTGTGGCAGGATTTAACGTATTGCAACGTCTGATTGCTATGTGTGGCTGAAACAATGTCAGTTCGTAACCGGTGAGTCTCGCTATAGTCAAGTGTTGTGTCTGTGTGCGGTTCAAAAGAACCTCTACTGCGTGTGGTACTTGTACTGTCAATTGGTGTCCTAACACTATGGCATCGCTTTGTCTGATTGCTAAAGCTGTTGCTGCCACCGATTTCAGGCACGCAGGAAGAGCCTGAGCTACTGGATCTAATGTACTAGAGAAATAAGCACATGGTTTGTGTGATCCTGCTTGTTCCTGAGTGAGTACTGACAGGGCAGTACCTTCGCGTTCTGTAACAAAGAGTGTAAACTGTTTACTGTAACATGGTGTTGCTAAAACAGGTGCTTGGCATAAAGCTTTCTTTAAGCTTTCAAAGGCATGTGTATGTTCTGGAGTCCAAGGGAGGACAGTCGATGTGGCTGTCTCCTGTGTTGTTAACTGGATGAGTGGTTTTGCTAGAAATGCATATTGAGGGATCCACTGCCTACAGTATGAAGTGAGGCCTATAAAAGCCCGTACCTCCTTTTGTGTCTTGGGTGGTGGCATGTTAGCGATTAACTGGATGCGGTCGGATGTAAGCTGCCTTCCCTCCTTGGACAGCGAGTGCCCAAGGTAAACAACTTGCTGGACACAGAATTGCAGCTTAGAAGGGGACACCTTGTGCCCCTTGTCAGCCAGAAATTTCAAAACCGTCAGTGACGCTTTTTCACATTCAGGTTCGCTTCGAGCGGTGATCAGTAGATCATCGACATATTGAAGCAAGGCAGTGTTAACTGGCATGTGGATACTGTCAAGTTCTCGTTTCAGTGCTTGGCTATAGATGCTGGGGCTTTCTGTAAATCCTTGAGGTGCGCGTGTGAATTTAAAACTTCGTCCATTTAAACTGAACCCGAACAAGTATTGACTTTCCGGATCGATTGGGACACTAAAGAAAGCATTCTTGAGATCAATTACAGTGAAAAACGTTGCTTCTGAGTCAATAGCTGTTAGTAATGAAGAGATATCTGGGACCACGGGGTATTGTGGCACAATACATTTATTTAATTCGCGCAGATCAATAACTAATCGATATACTGGTGGAGCGTTTGGATCCGTTCTTTTAAGAATTGGAATTATCGGAGAATTACATACATTGGAGTCAGTTTCGACAACCACTCCTTGTGCAATGAGCTCGTCAATGATTTGCAGTAAAGCCACTACAGCATCGGGTGGTAATTTGTATTGTCGTATTCGTGGTAGTATTACTCCTGTTTTTAGTGTGACACGATATGGTGTAATATTCATGCAACCAACATCAGTGGGGCCTTGTGCCCATAAATGTGTAGGTAAATTCTGCAGTCGGTGATCCATGTCTCTGGACACGTAGTGACCTTTAAAGTCACGTAAAAATAGTCGTACTCCTTCCGGAGAACAACATATTATAGCTCCTAGAGCTTTCAATGTTTTTATTCCTAACAAGTTTTCTGGACATGATTTAGTGAGCAATAAATCTGTAGTACGTGTCAATGGACCGACTGTAAGTGGAAGAGGTTGTGTTACGTCATTTATTATAGGTTTTCCTGAGAATCCAAGGGAAATATTTTGTGAGCCTGAGAGGGGTGCCCCTGGAACTTCACTGCGTCTTATAGTTGTTCTGCTTGCCCCTGTATCAAGTAAAAACTTTCTGTCTTCCCCTAATAGTTCACTATGTACATAAGGTCCCTCTTGGTCTACAGGAACCTCAATAAGGGGTAAGCCAACTTCCCTCTCTAGGCTATCTCATGAGTATCGCTGATAATCGGGATAATCTGCTTGTGCATACTGATACATCTGTTGTGTTGTCGCTTGTGTTGCAGCAAGAGGCTGCGCTTGTGGTGGTGCTACGGTCTGTTGTGGAGCTCCCTGTTGCAGTGCTAATTGTTGCGGAGCTAACCTAGGTTGTGCATGCTGAGGGATCTGTTGTTGATTCTGATCCTGTCTAGATGGACGTGGTCTCTCCTGGGTTCTACCTGTAGCAATATTATGTTTCAGGACTGGACAGTCGTGTATATAATGACCTTGTTGTTTACAATAGTTGCATGTCCCTTTCGTAGGACCTGCGGAATCACCCTTTTGATGACCGTCGGCTGGAACTGACTGTGCAACAAGCATTTTCATTTTTGTATCTTTCATACGTCTTTGTTCGTGTTCTTGTTCTTCTCTAATTCTATTGTGGTGATATTGTAACATCTGTAGCATCTGTGACGGGGTATTACCTTGCCAGGTACTTTCGAATTTCAATACTCTATTCTTAACTTGTAGCAGAGAATTTTCAACTAATTTTGTCACGAACAGATGTGGATATGACTCACTACTGGCTTTTATACCACTATTTATACCAAAACATTTTTCAAATCGGGAATAGAAATCACTAGTGTCTTCGTCTGGCTTTTGTTTACAGGCTGAGATTGCACCCCAGTCTTCCTTTTTCGTAGTTAATAAACGTGGCAGTACCTGTATTAGTAATCCTGCTAGTGCTGTAGTCTTTTCCCCAAGCCCTGCTCCTGCAGCTCGGGCTTTTTCTTCGTTTTCTAATGCTGTCCAATCTATCTTTTGGTCTCCCACCTCCCATTCTTTTTCTTTGAGTTTTTCATAAACACCGGCGGGTAAGAGGACTTTTAATATTTTCATAATATCGGGGTAGGTATACTCTCCCATGAGTAACATGTCTTTTATCTCACGGTGGAAACCTGCTGGGTCCTTGTCATGGCTGGGTACTACTTTCTTCATTTCTAATAATTCTAATTTAGTTATAGGTGTGTATACAAACACGCGTGTGAAATTATCACCGGCACCTCTAATTGGGTGCACTTCGCGTAACGGGTTCTGTCTATTTATGTGATACATTTTTCTTCCCATAATGGGAACTGGAACGTGTTCTGGGCATACGAAATTTAAATATTGGTTTCGGGATTCTAGAATTTCCTTAATCAAATCAGTACCTGACCCTCTCCATATACTCGTGAGTAGTTCTGTCAATATGTCAGGTAAGGGTCCTGGATCGGAGTGTTGACTTTTATATAATATAAGGAGGTGTTGAATCATGTATATACTAGCTAAACGCTGTTCGTATGGGTCAAGATTCAGAAACGTGTGTGCAAGTACATCATCATTGTATTCGCTGGGACTGTCAGCCCATTGTACTGCTGACCTGGCTAATTCTTGTTCGTCCATGGAATCGAGCATGTGGTACCCCCTTCGATCTCGGAGTAATTTATCAACGGCTTGGAATAGGTGTTCGGGGGATTTTGTATTTGGCATAGGGTTTGGAAAATGTCTATTATATTCTGGACGTATTGGACGTACCGGATCATTAAAACCTCTGGTATTGTTATGGTGTTTTCCTCTACCTACATAAGCTATCGTTTCTACTTGCTCTGACTCTTGCTCCTCCTCTTCTCTGTTTAGGTCAGCGGCGTCTACCTCTAATCTTTCTTCGTGTATTTCTTCTACTTCTTTGCGGATCTTTCGATACATGGCGACTATACATAACTGTTTATCATGTCTCCCTTCTGATATATTCTGACCCCAAGTGACAAGTTTTTGCATTTCTTCCGGGTTTACCCCAGGCCGGTCTTGATTTCTGATTACACAGTTTATGAGGAAACGTAACAGTTGTCCTTGTACCTCCGCTTTCTGGTACTCCATGGCTCTGCTAATACTTTCAGGACCTCGCCCTGACTGGACAAAGTGATACATATTTTCTAAATGTGTAGTCATTCCTGGTAGCTTCGTTAAATATATTGCAGCTCGTCGAATACGTAATGATGACAGCAGCATTTCGTCCCGTTTACCGGGCACAGGATCATATCTACAATCTACTAGAAGTTCCTTAAGCATGTCGGGGGTTACTAGTTTGGGCGTACGTTGGTGTGCTAATTCTCTAAGGGTCGGTTTATTTCTCGGCGGTGTGGCAAACATATCTGTCGTACCTCCGGTAGCACCATCTGAGGTGCTAGGCACGAAAGGATTCGTTGGGCGTAGGATAGAGATTGTAGATGCGGGAAAAACTGTAGAGACGGACGGGTCTGTTGGAACTTGTGTAGGAGTTTGTAATTGCGGGGGTACAGACGTATGCTCTTGGTGTTGAACACCATCGGCAAGCGATGTGGGTGGTATGGCATTAGCATACTCGGGAGCTGCGTCATCTAGATAGGAGGAAAGAAAAACGTCCTTTGCTGTTTTGGGATGTGATTTGGGATATGCTTTTATCGGAAACAATGGAGGTGGCAAGTCTTTTGGTATTTCCGGAGTAGCCTTAGGTAACCCTTCGGCCAGAAGTGGATACATACCATTCATAAGGGCGTTTCTTTGTCTATCTACTTGTTCTGAGTTTACTCGGGTACCTTCCTCAAGTAATAGATTTTCTCGAGTTTTATTTGAATTCTCTCTACCTTTCTCTTCCTGTCTGAGTGCTTTTTCTGTACGTCTATATGATTCTTTACGCCATAATTCAATGGCATCTTTCTGTGACTGTCTGGCTTTCTTTTTCCATAATTCTTCTTCTACTCTCATGATGCAATCTGCATCCCAGGTCCCTGCTGCGGGCCATCTCTGACTCTCTGGCAGATCCTTGGTGTAGTCCACCCATAAATCAAGAAATAATACGGCATCTAGACCATGCTTATGATACATAAAGTATCCTGGAGTGTCCCTAGGTGGAATGGGAACAGCTTCTTCGAGTACACCTTTTCTAGTTTTGATCTGTCTTAGTTTCGAAAAGAGCGGCATTTTTAGATCTTGTTACTAGAACACACTTTATACAAAGAAACACAATAATGAACAGTCATTCATACCACAATATATAGAACTTATTTAAAACATTTAACGCTTAACAGTTTTACGAACAATGATAACTAATAGAAAACTAGTTACTGACATTATACTGATACTAGATAATACTTATTTATATGCAAGACATACTATATATACTGCTAAACAGTACAGATACACTGCTGAAACAGTGCAGACCGGATTTGTGTACCCAAACCCGTCTTGACCGGCACAGACTATGTGCACGTAAAGTGCCTCCCCGGTAATGGTACTCACCGGGTAGCTCGGAACGGAAGGCCTCGGAACGAAACTGAAACTGGACCGGACTGGACTCGACTCGACTGGACTCGGAACTTCGGAACCTGGTGGGACTCTGTATACCTCGGATCTTGCTCTCTCAGCTAGGCTCTGGTCGGGATACTTCGCACTTCTCACCGCCTCGTCTGGGTGTTGATCGCAGCCTCAGTCACCCCCGCTCGGCCGGAGGGAGATACAGGAAATCCTGCAGGTACGCGTTTTTGTCCGTTCAGCTGTGGTAGGAGACCGGGCCTGCAACGCACCGCCGGCGCGTGAGATGAGAAAGTGTCCCTATTCGGGCGCCAATTTATGTGGTAAATATTTCGTTACCGGTACTATTTTTTATGCGGTAAAGTCTTAGTGAGAATAACTCAGTAAAAATAAGAGGCAGAATCCGTGGTATTAGAGGTTTTAAAGGGCTTTATTCCTATACAAAGGAATCCAATTCGAATTGTGGGCCTTCTGTTCCATCACCACGAAAGTTCAGGAAGGAAGGGCGCATATATTATTGAGAGTTAAGCAGTTTTATAGAAAATGCATTACATTGAAACAGATGCAAGAGGCGTTACAGCTGATAATACAGGAAAACTGTGCATACGTAACTAATAGAGGCGTAAACATAGGTGTAACTAAAATACGTCATTAAACATGATGTCACAAGTGGGTGGATCCATAGAAGAATCCTGCAATGTCAGCAGAAATATTTGGCAGAGATGCGCGCGCAGCCGCATGACGTGTGATTGACGTGCAACTAGCGAGTGAAGGGGACTTGACATTTAGCTCTACATGTGGAGACAGAAGTCTGGGGTTATGTCAACCTAATCCCTAATCATATCTAATATCCTATGTTTAAAGAACTGTGTTATCCAAAAGGAAAAGTCTCTTAGGATAGAATCTTATTCTATACTGACTATACTGACTGTTAGTGCGTGTACAAGCGTCTAAGTGTCTACACTAGATGCGAGGGGGTAGGAATATTCCATGGTAACGGGGCTATGAATTACTTGCATGAGGACAGCGAGGCCTGGCCCCTTTGCACGGTAGCTGGAGGAATGTTTACCTAAACTGCTAGACAGGAATGCATCGGATGAGGAGCGAAGGAGATAATCTCGAAGGTGAAATACAGTTTTTGGCAGGCAATAGGCTGGATCAGGCACCGTTAGCCGCGCAGGGAGTAGGACAAAGTTCATGGTCACAGATGCAGGCTCAGGCTGGAGCTTTCAGAGGCAGAAGGCAGGAAAAGCTTGATGACAGAATTCGGGCCTACTCGCCTGAGTCTGTAAAATGTGGAAAGTGAACCATATAAAGTCGGTGGCCTTTCATACTTAGGAATGGAATATCTGACCCATTCATGGCGGGTCTGAAAGAGGACATGTTGACGGTGGACGCACATATATTTGCGTCTTAAAAACTGGAGTAGGAGGGAACATACATGTACTTATAGCATGTACATGGAGCCGTTGGGGTCTACGATAGGGGACATAACTGATCACAAAATTCATATTTCCTCACTACCCTATTCCATGATTAGTAATAAAGGGTCATGCCCTGAAAGCACCAGGGCAGGTGGTTTTAGGGCCAGCATTGGAATCTACCCTGGAAGTAGAGTGCAGTAATCCCCTCCTGCTGATGTACAGGAACCAGGCTCACCGGGGGAAAGCTTCCCGATGGCAGCTCTGTGCTCACTTGTACCATCTACAAAGCTTCCTTTAGAACTTTGTTCGACTTACCCATTTTGACACACCAAGTCCAAATTCGGCTAATGACACAAACGTGAGATATGGAATCAGATTTTTTGCCACCTTCTTTCAAAAATGATAGGCCCCACTAGAACATCTTTTGTCGGCAGAAATGTTAACGCTAAAAGACACGCCCAGCCATCCTTGACCTAAGTCTCTTAACAGAGCATTAAAACCCCTCAAAATGGAGAAGAAGTGGAATGAAACTATTTTATATTTGCCCTGTAGGGGAATATACTAGCCAAGCAGATGAAAGTTAAATGCAAGGATTTCAAATGACATGCACAGACGAGATACTCATGGATCATCCTGAATTCATGTAGGTTTTGACACTGCATGACTCCTTCTCAATGGAACTGACAATCATGTTCATCAGGATTTTTTACCTGTAGTTGAATTCCACTTTAGCTACAAATCACCCACACCATTAGTGATTGCTTGTGCTGCAACTATAAAAGGAGAAACCAGCTAATCCTCATTTAGTTTAGTTTATGGAGCTGGTAATTGGGATGTTTAATAATTTTGTCAATAGACAGCGAGCAATATGATAATGAAATGTAATTATTATTGACAGCAATTGTGAATCTTTTGATTTGTTTGTTGGAGATGTAAACAACTATTCAACAGCTTTTTCTTTGATTAATATTTCATATAGTTTCATTTGAAAGATCCAGATAAGCACCACATTGTGGAAATTGTTTGAAGTTGTCACTTAAGCTTGGAATAGGGATTTCAATTTCATAGGATTTAAACATATTGTTAACCCAGACTATTTGAAGGAATCACTGGAGACCCTGTTTAAAAGATCAGACAGATCATCAAATCTGCATCCAGGTAACAGACATAAAGCAGACTTTTAAGGCAAACTTTAATCTTTTAATTAATATACCCAATGTTAAGTCTAATTCCTCAATCTGCTAGAAGACAGCAGGCAATACCTGTCCAGGACTAAGCGAGTATGTGATTAACATATTGCAATGCAACAGGTTTTGGTCCGTAAAAGTCCTTCAAGCCCAAATCCTTTCCCCATCTCTTTTGCAAATGGGTCCCACATTAGGGCAAAAATCAAAGGGGAGCAGGCACAACCCAATATGGCCCCTCTCTGTAGTGGCAAATTGGCAAGACATCAGAGACTGTTCGAGCACAATTCAGAAACTTCATTTAGTAGAACCTTTAGATTCAGTACAGTAGTACTACTCTCATACTACAAAATGCAATTCACAAACCTATGTGTGGAGACCTCTACCTCTACTACTTCTCTGTTTTATGTGCGGAGAGCTCCACCCAAGGAGGTATACGTTTAAGGTGTAATAACATCTATTCAGACCAACACATTGCCACCGCATATAGGACTGTGGTCATTTTTTGGGGTTAAATATGCTAGAGGTTGCAAACAAGTCAAACTTGATACCTCTGTACTTATATATTATTATTGCAAAAAGAACAATTGATGGACAGAATACAGAACAATGTCGTACATTCACCCCAGTACAGAGATCAGGGCCTAAATCCTTTTTCTGCTCCCTATGCCATTCCAGTTTGAACCCAGCCATATGCAAATCAGTCTTGATTTGCATATGACCAAGTCTAAACTGGGGTGGCATGGTGAGCAAAAGAATGATGGATTTAACCCAGATCCATGGACTGGGGGTGAATGTTTTGATTTGTTCTGCATTCTGTCCATCAGTTGTATGTCTTTGTACTGCCGGTGTATTCAACTGTGTGGCCTTGGCCTGTGTCACGTATGTGCATGTAACTTGCATGATCGAGGTAACTATTAGCGGTTATACCACGTGTCTCTTGGACCTCTTTCAAGTGCTTGCCGTTCTTTTTACCCAGCATCCCCCCACCCCCGCTACCTGCCATGGGCGGCAATCTGAGGGATAGCACTGGGCGCCAGATGCTCTGAGCTTCCACGTTGTAATACCAGGTGCGGCTGTCAGTAACACTCAAGTGACCGGTCATGCACCCCTCCTGTGTGATACTTTGACATGGTAATGATGTTGATTCCACAATAACCTGCATGTACACTTTGCATGGTTGCCAGCAGTAATGTAAAAACGCTTTGCCAATGTGGAATGCTTCAAATTGTGTTATAAGCAGCTAAGATGAATAAATGTCTCCCCAACACCGTTTGAATATTGTCACGCAAATATCGACTCTAATGTATTTTAGAAATTCAACAGTTTTCTCCAATCATCAGCTTATGAATTCTGAAAATACAAGCATTTTTGTTTTAAATACACACTTTTCAATTTCGATATACATTTACTAATTCAACGAAGCAAAAACAGCTAATTTAGTAGGCCGGACTGCACACAGGAGAGCTACTTACAGGTAGATGGAGAGCTGCCAGTAGACCATGAGCTCCTCAGAGAAGGCTGGTTTAGTCCAATGCAGGCAGTACTCTGATAACCCTCTGGTATGTAGCATGTCTTTCATTCTCTTGCTGAAAAGCTGCAACAAGAGTGCCCCCCCCCCATAGCCAAGTGAAAATTAACCCACTCTGTTGATACTGTTAAACATTGAAGGAATTGTCTTTGCGCTCATCTTCTGTCTTCCTCACACCCTACTTTGAAAGAAGTGCATTCAGCGAAGATTGAAGAAACGCAGATTTCTCAGATTGTTCCCGCCGATCTGGAATGGACAATCACTTAAGGATTGATTTCCCATAACTAAAAGGGGTCGTTATCTGGCTGCCATTTAGGTTTATGCAATAATAAACAATTAGCAGAAGTTGACTCTTAATGCATCTCTAGTGTTAGTCTTTGGTTGTCAAAGCTTGCGCTGATTACTTAAGCTATATAAAGTTATGCATATCCTGCACGAAGTTGCGTTTGTTTTTGGTGAGGCTGGAAGTGACGTGACTGAGTGCTGTGCTAGGCCTTAATAGTCCAGCCTTTGCCGCCCTGCGGCGGCTGTAAGAATGCGGGGGAGGGGGGTGGGGCAGGACATCGAATCTGCAAGACTCAGTTAAGAGCGGGGGAGGCCACCGCCCCCAAAACTCGTGCCGCCTCCCCTTCCTAACCCACTGGACTTGCGTTGTTCGACGCATACATTAGCAGGAAGCCCTGTAACTTCATGCTAATGGCATTATACACACCATACTTAAACATAAATATACAGCATATCCCTCTGTATATAGCATTTAGTTGGACTATAGATGTGTACCTATATATATATTCACTGAAAAAACAATAGGTTTCACACACGTTATAGTTAGGAATTAGCATTTAAAAAACCTTGCAAATTCACTTAAAAAACCATAGGTTTCACACATGTTATAGTTAGCTGTACATTTCACTCGTAAAAAACCAATGAAATTCCACGTTATAGTTAGATCAGGTAACTATAACTTGCGCGCCCACAATAAACTGCTGATGACGTCACATATTACATCACTCATGACATGGTCAGTGACATCACTCATCACATCAATAATGACATCTGAAATGACACATTGTGGATTGCGGTCGCGCAAGTTATAGTTACCTGATTACCTAGTTTCGCCAAAGTTATTCCAAATAGAATGCTGCCGATTTCCTATGGAAACACGGTCCTAACTATAACTATCTACTGGCGACCGCCAGTAGATAATATATATATATATATATATATATAGCTTTGTATAAACTTATATAATAATTACGTTTATGAATATATTGATATCCGTTAGTTCTGCTTAAGAAACGTACATATTACTTATGGTTATATTCTATTTTTAACATGTATAAAGGTGACTGCTTAAATAAGTAAATCATTTATCATAACTGTTTATATACAATTACTTCACTATTGAATTTAATTTAAAAAAAACAATAATAATCCATATTTGTAAAGCATGAACATATCTCCTCTTAAGGTTTCAAGGCGCTGGGTGCTGTCAGGGAGATTAAATGAACTATTGCCCAGAGTCTCGTGATGCCGAGCTGAGCTGCCGCAGGCACCGGGCATCGAACCTTGATCCCTGCGCTCCGAATTCAGCCGCTCTGGTCTCCGCACCACACTTCTCCCATGATATATAGAGCCAAATAAATTAACTTATAGTACAGCAACACTTAAAAATCTCTATTAAATACAACTTAAATCTATACATATTACCTTTATTATTCATATATGTAATTATGTATCTTTATATCTATTACTTTACTTCTAATTCCACATCTCATTACACTACCCTATATCTCACCCTACACCGCTCTTAATATATCCTCTACGTGCACTCTGACTCATCTCAAACCTCATTCTACTGCTATGATACTCAAAATAACCCTTTCTAGACTCTTCCCTCCTCTACCCCAACTTGCATCCTCTCATACCTCTTTTACAATTCAGATCTTCAAAATAAGCCTTTCTAAGCCTTTTCCTCTGACTCTACCCCCTCCACCTCCCCTTTACTCATGCCAAACCACCTCCTACTGCTCTTAGCTCAAACCAACAAAAAAACCCTTCCCTCTTCTATCTCCCTCCACTATCCTTTTCAATCCAACTAACAGAATATCATGTCCAAAGCTCAAATTGATTTCATATTTCCCTACACTAATTTCCCACTAATCCTGGTTTGGCTCCGGAGTAGTGTGCTACCTGCCGAAAAGCGCCTCAACACCTCAACAGGGGTAGCAAGCGCTATATAAATGCAAACCTTTCCCTCTTCTATCCCCCCACTATCCTTTTCAATCCAAATAACAAACTCGCATGTCTACGCCGCCTCAGGATTAGTAAACGCCATATAAATACAATTACAATGTGTGGTGCTTCGAGCCCCTCACGTGTCTGGGCTCCCTGCACCTGCTGCTCTAATGATGGCCACGCCATAGGTTTACGCTACAAAAAGAAAAACTTCATTTCATAATGTGCAAGCTAAGAAAAATGGCGTTAGTTCCCTTTTCCACTTTGACAGGTTGTTTATAAATCACTAATTGAATGCAATGTTTCTGACAGTCTGCTCATCCTTTCATCGTTCAGTCCACTTCACAGAGCGAGCCGCTGCCCTGCGAGGCTCGGCGTGGCCCCTTTAAGAGTGCACCCTGAACCTTGCATCGCTAATAAGCCCAGCGGAGTTGCAGGGAGCACAAATGAAGCGTGCAGCCCAGATTACAGTGGCGTCGCTATTAGTCAGAGGCGCAGGAGGCTGCACTTGAGTAACTGCTGGGGACGGACGGATTCGACGCGTCTCCCGTCTCCGTGGCAGACGTTATCGGTGGCACGCGGCTTTAGTGCTGGGTCTGCCAGCCTGGAGTTTGGCACTAGTTGAAAAGTGCGAAATATGATTCGATAACAGAGGAGTTATTCTTGGAAGCTTGTAAAGCCATCGAGACGACAGTAGCGACTGAGGTGAGTTACGCGTCATCCCGGAAACTAAAGAACATTATGATTTCATACATGTGAGACACCTCGTTTTTGGAATGGCGCCTGATGCTGTAACTCTGAACGCATATTTAATCAATGTTGGGTGTGTTGTGGATGGCGTGGGAACTAAATGGCACACGTCTGGGCGTTCATTCGAGAATGAAGCTTTCAACCACGGGTTTAAAACTCAATGCCCCCTAGCAATAATGCAGTGGTGTTCAAATTATACTGCATGTTACACAAATGTGATGCCTGACAAAGGAGCTGTTTCTAAGAAACTGGGCTCCGCGGTGTGTCAGTAATGGATAGTGACAGCGAGGGGTGCCTGAGAAGGATTGGACTTGACTGCAACTAAAATTATAGGTGTCCCCATAAAGGATGCTATACCAGCAGTGTTACGTAACTTGTGAAGGGGTATGAGTCTGCTTCACTCATTTCGAGAAATGTGACTCTGCCACTTTTTTATCAGGCGTGTGCTTTTCAAGGCTAAATTAGCAGGGTGGAAGCACACACACGCCTCTTTGCTCTGTTTTAAATCTTAGCTGAATTCGCACATGCGCTTCCGTTTAATTAGTAATTCAATTTCCAAGTAATCGATAAATGCGGATTCGTTTCTTCATATACCGTTTATGTAGTATCTGTGTTGTTTTGTTATTCATTTTCACATACCTTTGCTTTAAGGGCAGTGGTTGTCTGTCACTGTGCTTCCTTCCAACCTCGCCTAACAATTGTTCATTTTTATTTAATATTTTTTTTTACCTTTTTGTGTTGATTTACCCGATTTAAAGACGTAAGATTATAGGTCTAATGCTGAACGGGGGTAGAAGATAATTTACTCCTCTGGAGACCAAAACTTTCAAAATGCAAATGAAGTACCCCAGTAATATATTGTTTGGAACACAAAGCGACACCCATAGACACATTCCCAGTTCACATTGCTGATTGTTTCCATGGGTGACCAGCTTTCTCTTTTTTTGCTTCCTTTCCACTTGGGTTTTTAAGATCCTTCTGTACTCTTGTAGCTTTGTTACGAAGTACGTAACTGCACAGCACTGGAAGCCCGTGACGTTTTATAAGGCACCTTATTCCAGGAACATGCAATGCACATGGGGTATCCTAACTGGAGTGAGTTAGGGGAATGGGTTTCTAGTAAGCTTAGTACTCACAGACCATGACAGTGGGATAGCAAAGATTTTGAGTAGATAAAATATGCAATATCTGCTCTATCAGGCCGTCTCCATCCTCCTCTATGTGTGTCCATCCATCAGGTGTTTTTTTGTTACTAGTGCAGGGATACTGCTCAAGGACAGCTACCGTAGAAGAGGTAAGGATGGTGCCTAGGAGGACCAAAGAGCAAGCAGCTAACGACCCGAGCTCTCCTCCTGGCAGCTGCAGAGCTTACACTAAAGATTACTAATACCATGCCAGGGCTAAGGATGGGAATCATCAGGCCAGGGAAGCTTCCATCACCGTAAATCAAGAATTGCCAGCATTATGCCTGGTCAGCACCACCATCATGTGATGAAATATTAGAAGTAATTCTTGATATCCAAGGCCAGCATTTCGCAGTGGGTGCCCTGTCACCTAATGCGATGGGTGCCCCAATACGCCAAGGATTGCCACCAGTCTGTCAGCATTTTGCCAATGAGTGGGTTAGCATATGGCATGGATGCTCCACTAATGTTAGGAGTTGATTTCAATAAGCTATTTTCAGCATGCTGCCAGGTCTCACATTTGCCCGTGTGCCATGTGTGACCCTCATTTGGCAATAATTACCTCTAGTATTCTACTTCCAGCATTTTGCAGTGCCCCCTCCCCCCATTTGATATGCAAGCCCTCATAAACTAAGAATTACCTTTGCTATGCAGTGGGCGGCACAATAGCATTTTTGTCCTCTCCCATATTCTATTGTTGGCCTCAGACACCAAAAATTACTTCCTTTACTTCAGAGAGAGCAACAGACTCCAAAGCGTCATACGTATTTTCAACACAAACCAGCGCTAACACCCGGAGCAACGTTGGAAAAATACATATATTTAGGATACATAACTGTGACAAATAAAAAAATGCGTAACTGAGGAATATGGTCCACTGATCTAATCCACAAGGTCAAAGGGCAAGTGGTTTGTTTGGAAATGTCACCAGAACGGTGAGATGGTAATATGGGACCATACTACACGTTGTCTATATAATTTTTTTTATTTAACATGCATAATTTACGGTAGTTAGCTGTCATTTTATTTTTTTACTGTTCTTATTGAACATAGCGAAAGGCTGGCCTTTACTGTTTGACTGACTGCAGTAAAATAAAGGGAATAGTACTTAACTATGTAGTCAATAATGTATAATTTCAGGCAAAAAACAAAGTTCCCGGTGTTAGGGAAACACATTCAATCTGTTGGAAAAAGTGATTGTTGAAGTTGTTTTCTTAAAGATACAGGTAACAGTGGACACTGATTGGAATTAAAATGTTTGATTTGTACCTTTCATAAATAGAGTGTTGATGAAACAATGGAATAATTATGTGAGCATTTACTGCACAATTATGGATTTTCCACATTAGCTTAATAATTTACACCCAATTTGCAGATGTCAACTGAAATTGTGATTCTAGCTCAAATGATGTCAACCAAAATGACGATTTTGGCTTAAATGAATGAAAATATTGCTACTAAAGGATGTGTTGCATTATTAGCTTTTCCTTGCTGCATACAGTAAGCAATTCTTCCACTTAATTTGGTCCTCCATTGCCACATAATGCTAGTAGCCATGAAAATGATAAAACTCTGTAGGGTGGTTTGGGAGCTGTTTCCATACTTGTCAGGTTTGCGTGAATTAGAAGTTTTTATACCACTTTATTTTGTGCCATAAACTCACCCAAATGTGTAATATGTTTTATTTACCTTGCTATCTCTGGAGGAGAGCTTCTCAGGCTAGGGTTTACTCCATCTTTCATGGCATGGGAAACCGGAACCAGCAGGCCAAGAATCCTGAGCAGGTACAAGCTCAGCATGACAGACGGTGGGATTTATGAAAGGAGGATCTGCCTTAAGACACCTGCTAGCTTCTGATGGGGGCAAAATCTCTGGCCCTATCAAAAGTTGGGACAGGAGAGGTGATGCAGCGCCAGGTGGGGTTTGCCCCATCCAAATCGTTGGTGCAAATTCAAATACAAGCTGCATTCAAGTGAATGGACCTTTGTCTCGAATTGAGCCTTAACGCCAACAGTTCAAATTATGAGCCAGTGAAGCACATTTTGCCCCACAAGGGTCAGGGTAGTAGATTTGCAAACCATGAAGGTTTACTAGCAAATTAGCAGAGTTAAAACTTAAAATCATTTGAGTTAGTCATAAATAAATAATCACCATATACAGTGTAGGTTGGTATAATCGAAAGTGAGCTAAAATAAATACAAAGACCGGTTATTTAAGGAATGCCATATGCAAATTGAATTCGCTTCAGTTTCCCCTAAAGGCAAATTGACTAATGCTAAAATGGGGATGCAAATGAGGTTGGGGGAAGTTGAAGCAGCAGGTGTCAACAAGTAAAGCCTATAAAGGTAGAACCAAATGAAGGTTCCTTCAGGCAAAGAAGAATAGATTTGCTTGAGAGTTTAACTCTAGGGCCCAGAAAAAAAGATGTTGTCTTAAGAGTGGAAAGGTGCATCTGCACTCGAAAGGGTGGATCGGAGCATCTGAGACCAACTCATCAATGCACAATTAAAGCATAGGATTCAGCAAACAGTTATACATCCGCCTGTTCCCAAGAAGTGGAGACCAATACAATTCCAACTTCTGCCTGATAAGCTGTCTTAGGTCTGTTTCACAAGCATTGCATACAGTAAGCTTATTGCTGCGTGTCTTTCAATGGATATCTTGTACCGGATGGAACATCATGGATAGCCCGTCCCAGACACCAGTGCAAGAAACTCATTATCCAGGAACAGTGAAACTCGGGATTACAGTTCACACAACTAAAATAGAAACCATTAATTTATTCAAACTACTGCAGTTTCGAGTTTGGATCCTGAAAGGAGAGAAACGGGTGAGATAATGCACAGATGCTAAAATGCTTTTTAAATGTTAGCATGAGTCAACTGACCCCTACTTTAACTATAGTTAACTTAAAACACACTTTAACTATGGTTAATTACAACATGAAAATCACTAAATATTATCAAACATAGCATAAAATCACACTTTAGATTTATGCATAACGTATGTTAGTGCATATGTTAGGCAAAATGAGAAATAGTGACAGTGGCACCACATGTAACTGTTGTCCTCCTATTCCAGTGTGTCAGGGGGGTTCATTGATGAGCACTTTCAGAGCCCTGTTTTAACAGTGTTGTCTGAGGCGTGCACAGCATGTCTGCTAAATTCTGTTCTTTTTTTTTTTTCGAGGAGGTGCATCTAAATTTTACCCTCCCACATGAGCAATCCTGAGACGACCTCTAGACTGCCATGTGCTTACATGACGCTTTGCAAATGGATCTTGGTTCAGTGCCCAGATAACCCTTGCCTCTTCCTGTCATCATCTGGTGAGTTGAAGTGAAGCCTTTCAACTTGAAAAAGGGACAGTAACGCCCAGAGTTTATGGTTGCATTGCTGTTGGAGGATAGTATTTCCTTTACATCAGGCATTTCACAGTGATTGATAGAAAGTCTTCTAAAGCAAGCAGATTAATACGGAAATCGGTACACATCATACTCACTCTTTAATTAAAACATTTCTATGCACATTTTTTTACTTTGTATGTCACTAATATGTTTCTGCTACACAGTGCAATTTAACCCTCCCACACACACCTAATTTGCGCTGAATGTTATTTTTAGGTCTCGCATAGGCAGCGCTTGCGCTGTCTCTTCGAGACCTGCTGTATTCAGGATATGGGCATGAAGCTCCGCCCACTTTGCTCACATCTCTTTAATTGGCTCCTGTTACTGTCCTTTGTAAATGGTGGCTTTTCATTGGTCAGTAGGCTTAGTAGTCCCTCCTGAGTA
This sequence comes from Triturus cristatus, assembly GCF_964204655.1. Lineage (NCBI taxonomy): Eukaryota > Metazoa > Chordata > Amphibia > Caudata > Salamandridae > Triturus > Triturus cristatus. Next base: position 522,615,002 of record NC_140584.1, on the reverse strand, counting down.
CCGCCTTTTCTCTTGTTGTAACCTCCCATGATGACTGCCCTTGTTACATGTGTTACTCTAGATGTTGTAATTACCGCCGCGGAGAACTATTTGTTAAATCACGTTCTCCTGCATGCTGTTGCAAGCAGGACACGCTCCCCCTAATGCTTTTATTTTATTTAACTAGCGCGGCACGCGTCAGCTGCAATAATGGCAACCATGCATTTTTATTTTTTGCGGCTTGCCGAAATCAGCAGCATGCCTTTTTTTCTGTTTATTTACGTTTCTTACACTGGTGGCATACCCTGCTTTAACTTTAAACATCTTAAGCTAAAGCACGGGTGCCACGATTGTTTCAAAAGTACATATAAATAGAAAAAGCGCTTTAGCTTAAGATGTTTAAAGCTAAAGCATGGGTGCTGCCATTGTAGCAAAAGTAAATAGATAGAAAAACTAGCGTGCGCCTGTCATTTCTTTTCCATTCGTTTACTTTTGTAGCAATGGCGGGACCCGCGTTAGCTTTAAACATCTTAAGCTAAAGTGCGGGTGCCACAATTGCTTCCAAAGTCGTTAAATAAAAAAACAAAATGTGGCACCTAGCCTTTTTTTTTTTTCTTATCTTGTTTCCCCTCATCAAGGAAGTACCAATTTTGACTCATATATCTGAAGTGAATTCCGCACTCGGATATTTGATCTCCGGAGGTTCTGAGGAACGCTGCAGTCTGCGTCAGAGATTCTCCTGGGTTTCCTTCAATTCGCTTGTTGCACCCACACGCGGCTGAAGGCACTCTAGTGCCCCGCCACCATGGTGCTGCAGATGGCAGTGACTCGCGGGCTCCTCTTCAAAATCCTTTTAGAGATTGCTGAGGCAGAGAGAGGGTTAGTTGCTTTCCTTTGTAACCATCCGTGCAGGCAGAGAGATGCTAATGTTTAATCGGATGCAGTTCACTGTTGAGGCAGCTCTGTAGGTTCAGTGCATGCCGCAGAGTATCCACTAATAGCTGACAGCTTAGTGTCCCTCGGGGTGTCGAACTGCTTCCATCAGTATGAGAATGAAACAGGCAATTTAATCAATTTGGGTGGTTGTTAAAGAAGGGATTACAGCGCGTGTATCTCCCAGACCTTGGACGAAAATAATTTGTCCTTAATGAGGTATGTGTGACATCAGAGGTGAGGTGTTCCCAACTGTTTCTGTGGTACAGAGGTCACATGGCCGAGCTGGCTGCAAAGGAGCTGGACAACCCTGGTACCAGGGAGGATGCCTGGTGGCATGGGATGACATCCCGGTGCCAACACTTGTGGCCTCATGGATCTTCCCTTGTGCCATATGCTTATTTAGCACCTCCTGTAAACCATCACTGTGCGCCTGTGTACTGTGATGCCTTGTGTCCTGCAGCGGACATTAGCAGCGTCCTCCAGGGGATGATGTGTCATCAGAAGAGTTCTTCTTGTTGTTCCCCAAATGCACAACTTATAGTCAGCCATTTTCCTTCTGTATATTCATACGCTATTCTCAAGCCACCCCCTCTTAACTATTGTTTGTTATTTTGTGTTTATGGTTGGTATCCTATGATTTATTATATGATACAGAGTTTTGTTGTTAATTTAGCCTAGGTTTCATTGTCTTGGCCGCTTTCTGGGTCTCCTTGTAATTGTCTGGGACTTCTATTCAGTTTCACACAAACTTAGTGATTTCAATAAATGTTGAACCTCTCGCTTTTGGCTGCGCCTCCTGTGGGTAGAGGTAAACCGTGCTGAGATAAAGTTGCTTTGTGGAAGCTCATGCTGTGTTCATGCAGTCTATGGCTGAAGGTTGGTAAAGACATTCATTAGTAACAAGAAATAATGCACAATCTTGCCTTGCGTCTTGAAGGTAGGAGTGACTAAGTAGAAACACTTTTAGATACAGATAATTGTCAATTTCTGCCTTGAAATGTAGTAAAAATATGTGATAGAACCATTCCAGAGTTGATTTTGGTGTAATGGCGTACATTGTTGAAATTTTTTGTAGAAGACCTGCTGCTTTTAACCGCAATATTTCGTCACGTGGGTGAGCATGATTGGCTCACAAAGCATGCCTATCCTGAAGTTAGTGCCATCATATACTGTTGCAGTTTCCACAGTTTCCACAGTACTGTGCCACACCTGAATATGTCCCTCAAGGAAGAGTGGAATCACCCTTCTTCATGAATAAGAGTGAGGTAATATAGTGGCCATCCCCAGTATCTATTCTGCTAGATTCTTTCAGAGACACTTGATGTTCGTTATTGTGATATCCCCAGGCACTTCACAATGCTCAGCACTAAACACGGTGCCAGGAATGGTACTGCCCTGTGCGGTGCTCTAAATGGACATATAGAAGTGCAGGTATTTAGAGTACCTGTACTCACCCATTAAATGGCGTGCTGAGAAGTGCAGGTTACTCTCCTTTTAAAAATAAGGAAGTGCAGGTACCCAGTGCTGGAGAGATAGCTGCCCACTGAAAGCACTGCTGCTGTCCATATGGACTCACTCTCTTTATCCATGCCAACCAGGGCCTGCCCTATCTATTTACTGTAGACTCTTCTCTCCATGGTAACAGTTGTTTCTCATCAACCCACCTATGTTAATATGTGCTAAGTTATGTTACTTTGATGGCCTCTTTCCACCACCATCCCATTGTCTGATACTCATCCTCCCTAAAGTTTTCCCAAACATCTGCCTAGAGTGGCTGTGCATGCCTTAGGTATTCTTTAAAGTAATGAGCATGATGTGCTCTGCTCTACCCAGTCTGGCAACGTACCTGTCCTGCAACTCCTACTTGATGCTTCCGGCCTCCAAACAATGTATATGACTGTTCAATAATTCCTCCCTCTCCTACAGGACTGTTTGGGTGTGGAGCTTTGTCAGAGCGGTGATATCCGTGGTCAGCGGTCACAGGTTTCTTTCAGGTCATCAACTTAGGCCTGATTTGTCTCATGCCAAAGCATCTTTAACTTCAAATGCCACCTGTGTAGCACCACTGAGAGGGGATTTATTTGGAACCTATTCTACTCACTATTTAACACTATTGCCACAAACCCTGAGTCTGCAGTGGTTTTATCTGCCTCTGTTGTGCCTCGTCGTTTGTTAAATTATTTGCCAAGGTGGATTACTATGAGTTATGTACAATCTTTGAAGTGCCATATGTTAAAGGCAGTGCTACAGGTATTAACTGATATGCCTCAAACTAGAGGCCTCTGGATTTTTATGGCATGCCTGCCCCCAGGGAGTTGGTCCAGTGCGGTATCCCAACCACTTTTGTCTCTCTTGACTTGGAAAAAAAAAAAAAAACATTTCCACAAAGAAGTAGTTCATGCAGTCCATTGAGGATTTCCATTTGAGGTGCCTCGTAGAACCACTACCATAGCCACACCTGTGACTTAATAATCATTGCAAAGCCAATAGGTCTTGTCTTTTATAATGCAAGTGAAAAGCTTTTTTCATTGCCAATGCTTGTCAGTTATTTGAAAAAGTCAAAGAGAAAAACATTTAAAAATACTGGAGGAAAAGCACGCACATATGTTAAAGTATCTTGTAAGTTGTGTGTACAACGTTGCCAAGCTCAGTGGTAGTTTACAGGATAAGTGCTGTTTTGAACAGGCAGACGCATTAACCTGCAGAGCTGCAAGTGTTTTGTTCCCAGGTGTTCATTCCTGCGGTGGTCTCAATTTAGAGACTGTGACCAGTTAATATATGACAGGGTGACTTCAATAACATATCGTGAAATCACCTAAACTAATGTGAGGTTATAGAATGAAATAAATAACATACCATACCACTACACGCAACATGATTCAAACCTCATAAATACACTCTATTCATATCACATGAATACACCCCACATAATACCACTGTCACATAGCAACAATCCATATAGATACTCCAGACCATGCCACATAATTCCTATCAGCATAATTCCACCCAACGCTACACAGTTCACACAACACAATTCAACTCCACTCATTGACATTCCACACCACATAATACAACACCAAACCACATCATTCAACTCAACACAATTACACAACATACCACACAACACCCAATCCATACCACAGAATCCCATATCATGCCACAGTATTCAACAGCACACCACAAAATTAAACTCCACTATGTACCACTCCACAATACAAATCACCATTCCACATAATTACACTCCATGACCCACAATCCCACTCCACATAATTCCAGTACACTCAATACCACATAATTACTATCCACATAATTCCACTGCACACCATGCAACATAATTCCACTACACAAATCCACTCCACACCCCACAATTCCACCACACACAATTCCACAACTAACAATACCAATTCAACCCACATAATTCCACACCACATACTTCTACTCCACTCCTAACCAAAACACATGGGTAAAAGACATTGGGCCATATGTAGGTAAAACCCAAATTGCGAGTCCTTAATAGCGATTTTTTCTAAATCGCTAGTAAGAACTCGCAATTCCCAATGTAGCTCAAAAATCGCTAAAGGATAGCGATTCGGTAATATTCGCTAAAAGAAATACAGAATCTGTATTACCGATTTGGCATTAGCGAATCCTTATTACAGAATCGGTATTAGCGAATCCGGTATTTCAAAAATTCGCAAATCTGTGAATCAGCCAATCATGTGCTTTCTGATGACCTCACAACCAGGAAGTGGCCACACCCATGCAGTTGCACTGATCCTGAAGCTGTGGGAGAGGCAGGGAGCAGAAGCAAAAGCACACAAGTTTAGTGAGAGGGAGTTGGAGGTACTAATTGAGGAGATGGTGAAGGATCATGACCAACTGTTTGGGAAAAAACCACTGCACGGACTCGAGTCGCAAAAAAGGAAAATATGGCTTGTAATCCAGCAGAAAATAAATGCCATCGACGTCACCCAGGGCTCGATATAGGAACTTAAGAAGCGCTGGTACGATCTCCACAGACGTGCCAAGGAGAGGGTGGCTGACAGGCTCAAACAAGCCAGAAAGACAGGTGGAGGGACATAAACAGCGCCTGCACCGACTGCCTTGGAACAAATGGCGGAGTCCACCCTCCAGCCGGAGAGCGTCAGTGGCATTGGAGATGTGGACAGTTCAGCCACAGGAGCCAACAGACAAGGTAAGATGCATGCACAGCCCCCCTTCCTAACGCCAATCCCCAATTACCCTGCAAGAATTCCACTCCAGTCCATGCTTTGCCAATAATCAGGAATGCATCATGGGAGATGTAGTCCCAATCAACTACTAGCATAGCAGTCAGTCCACTGACCCCAAATGCATGTCACACACATCAGTAGATAAGCAAGTGGGGGACAGACAGTTAGATTGGCAGTCATTACATTTATTGTAAGGCAAATGCTGCTAGACAAGTGAGTAAATGGACATTCTGTATCCACAGGCGAGCCATCGCGCCAGGCTGCAGAAGGGGAGACAGAAGAGGCACCCAGGGAGCCCAACACACTGGAGGAGGATGTCCTGTCACCTGCTGAGATCACACCACCATCACCAACACCACCACCACCAAGAGCCAGGAGGTATACAGTGGGTTGCCTCCAGGAGATGGAGGGATCAGAGGAGGAGAGCATGGGAGACCAACAGACCCTGCAGGATGAGGATGGACACACAGCAGGAACACAGTCCCCCATGGAGCTTGGCAACACAGGTGCCAGAAGACGACGACCAAGGGCACACAGTCCTAAGGTAGAGGAGTCCAGTGTCTTTGCAGGTCAGGAGGGGAGGATGCTGAAAGTGCAGCGCCTGCAGATGGTGGCCAACAACAAACACATGCGTGACATGAAGGAGGCCATATACTGCCTCAACACCGTGGCTGAGGGCATGCGGGACATGTCAGAGGCTGTTAGGCTGTTATGCAGCAAGATGGAAAGCGACCGTGGGGCAAAGCGCAGGGACAGACAGAGATTGGATGGGTACACGAAGGCAGTGAACTGGCTATGCAATGCCACCCATGTCCTTAGCAGGCGCTCGGTGGCCATGCAGTTGAGAATGGCCAAGTGCAGCCATGATGTCACAAGGGGATGGGTCACAGTCACCAGTGCCCAGGAGGTGCTGCAGACCATGCAAATTGCTACCACAGGATTGGGGGATGGGGGTGAAAGTGAGGAGGCAAGTAGCCGCAACAGTATCACTCCCCCATTACAGGAGTCCAGGAGGCACAGTGGAAGGCACGGACCAGCCGCAGGGCAGACCGCTAGGGAGGACAGTGTGCCTAGGGAACGCAGCAGTGCTGCACGTGGGCACAGAAAATAAAAGCAGGCATCCCTTGGCATTGGGAGATGGGTGAAGTAACCCATTTGACATAATGATTGGATTGGGAACATTGCATGGGGAGTATCTATGCCATGCTGGGGTTGTTGAGGGTATCTGAGGCCATCATGGTGTGGTGGTTTGCTGTCCTATTGCCTGACTTAAGGTCAATTAAACACCGTTACGCTATTGCAGTTACTCGCTTTGTCTCATTACATACTCAGAAATAGTTGTGTTTGATCTCAACCCGTCTGTGTCTCCCATCTGGTGCTGCTGCGACACCTGCTGCGCTGTGCTGTGGACAATCCTCTCCCTCATCCTCTGATTCAGTGAGATCCACGGGTGTTCCTTTCCTTCTGGCCAGGTTATGCAGCATGGCACATGTTGATATTATTATTGCAGCAGGTCAGAGGGCGGTACTGCCGTGCACCTCCACTTTTGTGGAGGCAGCGGAATCTGCTTTTAAGGAGTCCGAATGTACGCTCCACCACATTCCGCGTTGATTTATGTGCAACATTGAATTGCCTTTCACTTGGGGTAGATCGGTTGAGGTATGGAGTCGGGATAAATGCTCGCACGGTTGAGGTATGGAGTCGGGATAAATGCTCACACTGCATATGCGCTATCACCTAGGTGTTAAAGGAAGAAAGATTATTCGCTGTCAGCAATAGATACATCAAAGGTAGACATCAGGGTGTGTCACATTTATTTACCTAGCAGTTATTCTTCTCCAAATTCACCCCAAGCAAGACCGGTATAGATGCCACTGTTCCTGAAGATGTAGGAATCATGCGTGCTCCCTGGAACTTTCGCAACGATGTTGGTAATAATGTGAAACGCATCACATATGACCTGTACGTTGATTGAATGTGTTGATTTGCTGTTACAGTAGATGTACTCAGTAGCAGAGGGGGGCAGATTGGCATGTGTATCCCATAAATGCACCCTATTACATGTGGGAACTGGGCCTTCTGATAAAAGTCCATCTTTGTCTTGTGCAGTTCTGCCTGTGTGCTGGGGAACCGGATATAGTGGTGCATCCTTTGCATCATGGCATCCAGGAATTTGTTGAAAAAGTGCGACAGGCAACTCTGTGAGACACCACCAGCCACAGCTATTACCCCCTGTTAACTACCGGATGCTAGTAGGTGCAGGCAACAGAGAACCTGCACATGTGGGGGTATTGCTTGCGCCCTTGGTATCTGGTACTCCAGGAGTGGGTGCAGGTCACGTATCAGGTCCAGGATGGTGGTTGGGTGAAGCCTGTACCTCTCATGGATTTCTGCCTCAGTGAGTTGGAATAGTGAGATGCGTTGTCTGTATACGCGTTCCTGTCGTCTCCAGATCCTTTGAGCTGTAGCTTGTATCTGTATCCGCCTTGCAATGACATAGAGGGCCGTCATTGTGTTCACGCAGATGCATTCTGGGGCTGTTTATATGCTGTGCACCTGGTTACCACCTGCTTTGAGTTAGTGGTAATTTGCAACTCTTATTTAGCGATTTTTAATGGAATCGGTATTAGCGATTTTAGGTACATTGTTCTGCGACTTTATTTAGCTATTCCTTATTTAGCGATTCGCTAAATAGTGAGTCGGTGTGGCATATTTGCTAAATAAGGAATCGCTAGGTTCATTCCATTGGTTTTAGCGATTCTTTATTTTGCGATTCGGTGTTTCTGCCTCTACATTTCACATGGGGTTTTAGCGATCGCAAACGTGTAAATTCTGAGAATTTCAGCGTTTGCGATCGCTAATTCACTACCTGACCCATTGTCATTTACAATTCCAATAGCTCAAACTCTCACAAATGAGAGACCTATTGCATTGCAAATGATTGTTGTTTCATCCTGATGGGTCTGTTATATTTTTCTCGTCTTATTTCCTATGTAATTGAAAAAGGTCTCTATGTGCTAGAAGTAAACTGTTGTGCTCATTAGAAGTAGTATCCTCATTGTAGCACATAACTAAAGCATGATTCACAGACTTGAATATCTGTTCACCAAAATAGCAGGGTTAGTGGAATTGATATAACGTTCCCTTTAACCTCTAATGATACCACAGAGTTGGCAATGTGCTCTATCTTCAAATCCTCAGCAACCTTGTATTTTCTCCCAGAATTTCAGGTAGGAGGACAAGGAATGGAAACCTCTGAATGTGACCCGAGTTTTTAAAGCCCCGTTTACTCTCTGGTGCTGCAGCTGCGTTTAAGTTCTGAGGACAAGTCTGTGTAGCGTCTGCTACGCTTGCAGTTGACATTCACGTTTATAGATACGCCGCCGGGCGGCCTGATGGCAGGGTTATTTCTTTTGGTCAAAAATTTAATTTGCGTGACCAAGTGTTAGTCAGAACCCGTGTTTTCATAACTGTTTATCCTATGTTTTCATAACTTTCTCCTGTGTTTTCATTACTGTTCATCCTGTGTTTTTTGTCTCTTATCATTGTGAATGCACTCTTTGTAGTACATAATAGAAACGCTATCATGTCGTCACGAAGGACCATGCATGTCACACCTAGCTTTTTTTAAAACTCTGAGTAATAAGGAGGTGCATAATTAGTGAGCTCGTGAAATGCATCATGTCATTTGGACTCCCCTGAAAAATAAGTGATGTTGCAAAGTGCAAAAAGCAATGTTTTATTGCCTCGTGTTTTCCTCCCACGCGATTACCAGCAATCAATATGATGATTATATAGTCCCAGTATAATTTGATGAAGGATCGGACGTAGGTACTATGCACACCTAGAATTACCCTGCTTGAAGCCAAGCTTATATAATGCGCTAGTAGTTAAGAATTAAGTACCCACCATTGTAAAGCTGAACTGCTGAGAGGTTCCACAACACACGTGCCGAAATCTTAGCCATGTGATTCTGTGGTGACGGGCAAATTACTTTCGCTGTTGGCTGCTGTTATTTTTACCTTTCTCTTGTGTTTCTAATCAGTTGAAATGTATTTTCTTTTCTAATATGTATTTTTTTGTGTTTACGAAAAACTATTTAAGGTTTAAATTTGTGGTTATTGTTGTAGAAGAGGTGCATGTCAGTTCCCACCTGCAGGAAAACAGCCGGGAGCAGAGATGATCCCAGGCCAAGGCTTGACTGCCAAACTTATCAAAGAACAATACCTAAGCAAAGTTGTTTGTGTGAATGTTTAGTGCATAATGAGTTGCGGACCACACGAGGGAGTTCACACAGTGGCTCAGTGAGTTGACTATTTGCAGTTGACATTTCTTGTAACCTGCCTGTAAGGCCAGTTGTGCCCTTAGGAACTAAGTTGCATCCCAACTTTCAGTCTTCCATAATTTCAATTAAAACTGATTGAAACTAGAAACAAATTCTTGTCTTCAGTTTCTCATGTATATGTTAATTTCTTCAGGTATTGACAGACTAGAACATGCCTTTATATGTACAGTTAAAGTGTACAAAAGTGATGGATGGAATGCCTAAATAAATTTCAGCCAATGGTAATTAATTACATAGGGTTACATTCCAATCCATCATTATTTTGTACAACATGCCACCTCACTTTGGACCCAGCTATATGCAAATCAGTCTTGACCCTGCTTCAATAAGAACAGTCCAGCCCGAACTTCTGCCAAGCCATGTCCTCCCTGAACCGGAACACAAGCAATCCTGGACCGCTGTCCCCCTTGTTATGGACTCATAAGCCAGATATCACTGAGTTCCAGTGACACATTGTGCACGGGACCCATGTCCGGGCATACCTGTCCCATATAAGGCGACATATTAAAGTATACAAGAGTGATGGATGGAATGCATGTATCAGCCACTGGTAATTACTCAGGCTGCATCGCTGTCCATTATTTTGCACACCATGCGACCACAGTTTGGACCCAGCTAAATGCAAATCAGTCTTGACCCTGCTCCAATAGGAATAGTCCAGCCAGAACTGCCAAGTTTATATGTACTGTAGCACCCGATCTGGTGCCTTCATGATCACTTGCCCAGTAAGTCGAAATTTGTGATAATGAATTGCTCATATTCCTTTTAAATGCTATTTTGTAAAACATTCATTTGCCCCATGACATTTTGGCACTCATAAGAATTATAAATTGTAAATCAGACAGCTGTACTTTACCAAAATTATGCATTTTGATTGACTCCAAATTCGTTCATATCTACCTTGGAGTTTCATACTAGTATCCAAGACCAATCTCATTACAGTATCAACTTGTATATCACTACATCTTCTCCCCATAACAACTATGTGTGAACATCACAGAGTTCTAGAATGTACACCATCTGAAATTGGGTTATTAATTTGAGAGGAGGTGACCCCTAACAACTTAATAAACACCACCAGGTTAGGCCAAAACACAGTTTCAAGGTAATCCACTCAACCCCTGGTAGCTATTGCACAAGCAGCAGGCAACCCCAGAGGAGTGTGCTAAATTAACTTCTAAAAGTACCAACAATTTTCAAGTAAAGTACACTACACAAAATATCCAAGCAATTTAGAAAAATAGAGATTAATTTAATGACCAAAAAACAACCAAATTCATTAAAATCGGAGAAGGGGATCCAGTGATATGAATTTTTCAAATTGTAAAGCAAAAAGCACATAGAAAAAGTAAAGTGCCAATGAAAAACAACAATTCACCATTGACTAGAATATAGGAACAATTTTAGGCCATTGACCACGATAGAGAGGCGGTTGGATACACCAAGCAGGTTGTCTTAACTCAAAGTTTTTTCCTTTGGATTTAGTCTCTAAAATGGAAGTCAAATTCTTCAGTGGTGCAAGGTCCAAGAGCGAGGCCCACGGGGGTCCCTGGATGTCAGATTCAATGTTGAGCACTCACTGAAGTTGTTATTTTTTATGACAATAGCTTTTAGTGGTACAAGCTGCATTTTATAGCCACAGAGATGTTGCTGAATTGGGTTTACCAGCTCATCCCGGTCTAACGTTTTACTTTCAGACTATACTTTCTTGGTAGCCAAAATATTCCAGCATGGCAATACTAGAAACTGTAGCCGGGCAGTTAACTTTATTGCGAGGTCCCGCTGAAACCACTGTCATCCTGGCAAAACACTCAGAGGGGAACTAAGTGACTTTTGTAACCTGTCTTGTGTATAACCTTCCTGGACAAACCTCAAAACCGTATCTTGATCCTCAAGTGACTTTTTCTCGAACTGCTGGGAACTTAATTTCTGGTTAGTCCTATTGCCTGCATTTTGTGTCCTTGGATTAGGCAAACAGGCAGACAACCACTGGATCCTTGAGCAGGAGTTCCAACCCTGAGTTCCAGCATGACTCAGGAGTCCTTAATCCCTCTTTTGTCATCAGGAGTCACGGGTCATCTTCCGGCAAAACCACCTTCAGGTGTAGTCTTCCAAGGTCCAGGAATGTACTGAGGGAGCGGGTGGTGAGTTGACGGTCTCACTTAGTGCACTAACCAGTGATCAGAGAATCCTACTGAATCCTGTTTAATTTCTTGTACTGAGCCTTCCTACTTTTGCAGCACTTCCTCTTCATTTTACTGCAAAAATGTCCTGATGGTATAACCTTCTGTTTTCTTGGAGAGCATGAGGCAGGCTCCTACCCACTCTCCTAGGCTGATGAGTACTCCTCCCCTCTGTCAGGGTCAGAAATCCTTCTCCTTCCTGCTGGGGTTAGTGCCAAAGGGACTAGGGAGCTCTGGGAATGAACTGGAGTATGTCCTGTCAGCACTGTGGAAAAAAGCAAGTCACAATAAGTGCTAAGGCTGTCCTTTGGTACTGCCAGCAGTCCTGGACCATTACCAGATAGCCAACCTCTTCTAAATGGCCAGTTGTTGACTAAATGTCTGCCTTCCTGCTCTCAGAAGCATACTGTTGTCTTATGGCATAGTCGTTAACTCCAAACAGGAAGGTGTATCATCTTCTAAAGGTGTGATGAGTGGCAGATCTAATTTATGCCAATTCTGGCTCAGGCAGCCCAAAGTAAATTTTTATAGAGTTAGGTTTCTGCTCAGGCTATCACAATTAGTTTTTACCATTACATCAAAAGGGTAAAATCAAGGGGAAAATGCATTGAATGACTTTTCTAGCATTTTGTCAAGTGAAGATATAAAATAAATATTTTAATCACATGCAGTGTTGTGGAAAATCTAGCTGAACCTCCAATTTGGAAATAGCCTTTAGGCTTTCAGTTAACTTTGAGGGCACCAATTTCAAATACATAGTGGGCCACTGTGGGCCTTCAATGCACACTTTAAGGGTGTGTTATTAATATATAAAAATAAGTTTTCTTTCATGACCAAGACATTTGTCCTTGGTATGTGTTAATATTGTGCCTCAAAACCGCAGGCCGACCAGAGCACAGTAGCGTTCCTGGCATTTTTATATTTTTGTTTTATATATGTGAGTGGCGTGAGTACACACTGCTGCCCACATATTACATTGATAACCCATGATATGGGTGTATTTATGCATCATTTACTATAGCCTGACAGGAAACTTAAAACCGACAATGATAATCCTACACAAAGTACATGTTTTAGTGGGAAAAACACTCTGTTTACCATGGCATAGCGCACAGCGGCCTACTGCAAGCAAAAGGAGACATTATGGGCACCATGACATAAATGATGTACATTCTTTCATTTGTCTACCTCACAGGATGTTAAATACACACAGATAGGGGTTAAGGCATAAAAGTCCTGCACTTGTCAACGATGGTATCTGGCAAAGTATGATAAGCTGCTAATGGTGCAATGAACCTGAAGTGCAGCCCCTCTATACCCCAAAAGAAATGCAGAATTTAACTTGTATCATTGGTGGTTCGGCACTCAATATTTAACAGTTATATCGAATTGATACATTTGTATTTAACCGTGTTTTTTTTTTTACCTTTCGCAGCATGAATATCCACAACGATTACATATCATGCATGTAACAAATCCATATGAAATAGGTTTCTTTTATTCAAAGATTTATTCGTTTTCTTCTTTAAAAAATCATCACGCCAACAGAATGTAGCCGTAGCCAACGCGTTTCATCCTACAAGGAATTCTTTAGGGCTCTGATTTGTTTGTGAACAACATAGGTCCTTCCTAGTATTATCTACAAATGATTAGGGATTTTAACATCCAGTAAAAGTATCCAAATTGGAGTGCATGTGCTCCTCAACGAAAAATGTGCATGGTGTCTGTTTCTGTGGAAGCGGCCTATTGCAAGCAAAAGGAGAAATTGTGGGGATATAAATAATGTACATTCTTACATTTGCCTTCCTCACAGGATGTACCTGCACTGGAATGCATGCTGCTGGAGAAAACCACATTATAGGGCAGAATTGCATGAATGGGGTTTCTAACTCTACTGCTACACATTCCTAAAATGAATTAATCCCCAAAAACATTAGATTTGTTTCTATTGTATATTCAGAGTGTAAAAGTGCGGGAAGATTGTTTTATGACAGTTTTGACGGTGTTGTAAAGTAGTCATTCCTGTGGTTTGTCTCATACACAATCGGACTTATTTTGAACTTTTCCAGTTACCTTTAAATATATCAACAACCAACAAGTGTTTCGCGCTACAAAGCGCTTCTCTACAGGGCTGTCACAAAAAAAGAAATACAAACCAATTCTTCTTACAAAATAAAATTGAACATAATTAACAGAACCCACGAGTTTCTAAATATATCTGAACCTCATCTACATACATATGATTTATAGTATACTTTCTGAATTCTCAAAGGTAAAGATTCACAAGCAATTTGAATCTTCCTTATGAATCATTTCCTGAACACCATAATCATTATTGAAAAATTGTTATCACATCATATTCTTTAGTATCAAACATCTTTTTTTTTTTTTTACCATATTTTATTGGCATTTAGTGTCACCACATGCGTTCATTAGATATACGGAGCTAGTATCAATTGCACATAGCATGTCATTGACAATTCCTGGTAGGCGTTCATCAACAGTCCCGCGAAAACAAAACTATCCACCCCCCCCCACCCCCCCCCCCCTCCCCTTGAGTTGCATTTGAGAATCAGGCTGCGGTGTCTACATGCTACTGGGTTTTCGTATGCGAGGTTCCCAAAGATCGTGTGGCATAATGCTATATCCTCTGTCTGTTGTAGGCCGGTTGTCCCTCTTGTCCATCATCTGGGTTCGGTTCTGGTATTCTTTGAGAGCCCGCCTCATTAATAGCTTCCTGCTCCTTCACCACCAGTTCACACACTAGGCATTCTCAGGCTCTGGCCCTCTCCATCTTGCCTATTCCCCGGCTAGCCTCCCGGAACAACAATCTGCCTTCCGCTCCCGCCCACCTCTCTAGCTCCCTCCTCCAGGTGGTGATGCCCTCCCGGCGCCTTCCCGTTCCTGGCTATTTCACTCTTGGCAAAGACATAGGCAAGATCCTGAAACTTTCCCGTCACCTTGTTTTTGGCTGTGTGAGGAAACCACCCCAAGAGAAAGGGCTCTGGAGTCTGCAGAAGCTCTTTGTCAACCAGGTCGCCTATTACCTGCCGTATTTCCCCCCAAAAGATTTGCAATAGTGGGCAGTCCCAGAGCATATGGTGTATGAGTGCCTCTCTTTCTCCGCATCTTGGTCAAGCCACTGAATATGCACCAAAATACTTCCTAATGCAGGCCGGCGTTAGGTATGCTCTATGCAGCACATAGTAGTTCATTAATTTAAATGGCGCATTTCTAGATGTTTTCGGGGTACGTTCTAGGATTTAACGGCTTTTGCATATCCCTCCGTATTGCCTTATAGAGGCCGGACACCGTCTTAATTCGTCCTGCTGACAGCGCGACGTACCTGCATCCTGCCAGCGCTCGCGGCTCCGTACGCCCACTCCTCCAATGTGTCGTAATCCTGCGTGTTAAGGCCCTATGCTTCAGGAAGTGACCCCCGGGCAAGTCAAACGCAGTTTGCAGGTCTTTAAAAGGAAGCAGCGTAGAGTCTCGGTATAGGTCCCCCATCCCTCTGAGTCCTGCCTCAACCCAGTCCTCCAGTCCTGCCAATGTTCCCCTTGTGGGAGATAGCGCAGCGTCGTGATTGGTATGTCTGGGGAATAAGGAGTCGCAGCGCCTACCTTCCTCAAGTATCTGGTCCAGCAGCGCACCACCACCATAGTTGCAATTTTGTCCTCGGACGTAGTTCGACACACTCGCAGAAGGATTTTCACCAGAGTCGCAGTATCAGGTGCAGTTGGGCATTGTTCCCTGTCTGGGTTACGATCCGCTGCCAACCATTGGATCAGCCAATATAGCTGTGCAGCTAAATAGTAACTCTCGAGGTCAAGCACCGCCAGTCCCCCCTCCGCTGTGGAGCGCCGCAGTGAGGGCAACGCCACTCTCCTTCTGCCCGCACCCCAAATAGAGGACGTGATCATTGAGTCCAGCTCTTTGAACATCGCACGCAGGATCCACACCGGTAGAGTCCCGAAGTAGTATAGTAGGCGTGGTAATGTTACCATTTTCAGGACTGCTACCCTCCCGGCCACGGACAGCGGGAGCGTTCCCCAGAAGTCCATCACCGCTTTCGCTGATCTCACTGCCCCAGTGGAGTCACTAGAGGGGTGTGGGGGGTGCGGACCGCACCGGGTGACACCATCGCATGGGGTGACACCGTGGTCTGTGTCGACAATAATCTTGGCCGGCAGCCGGGTAAGGTTCGACAGACAGTAATATTATTTTGCATTTTGGTGTCACGGAGTCCGTGACACCAAAATGCTAAATAATATTACTGTCTGTCGAACCTTACCCGGCCGCCGGCCAAGATTATTGTCCAATTAAGCTACGACGTGGGCGTCCAGACGACGTTCGAAACGCCACTCACGTGACGTGGCTCCCGGCCCCGCCATTTTCATCACTGCCCATGGGGCTTTGCTGCACCAGGTGCACGCTTGTCTTGTGCACGCTTGTCTTCCTCTGCAGCCTGCAGCTGGTAAGTGCCACCCAGTGGCGTAGCTAGGGTGGGGCGGTGGGGTGGGGGCTGTCCGCCCCAGGCGGCACTATTGTGGGGGAGGACAAAGGCATTTAGATAAGACTCGGATTGCTTTCGTGGACGGGCAGAGAAGGAATAGGACTCGGGCAATGTCCTCTTTTTTTTGTGCTGGCAGCTGTCCCCACCTCTCTTCCTATTATTCCCTCTCTTTCTGTCTTGCTCCTTACTTACTGAAAACCGTGACTTGAAGAAACGGTTCACAACCTATCTTTCCTTTAGTTGCTTCCCTGTGAAATGGATCCAAAAAAGAAAAACACTCTTGCGAGAAATGCCCTTTTTCTGACATTTTTCTATTGCAAAGTGCAGCGGGATGGAGAGAAATAGGTTTTAAATATGAAAAATAAATACATAACTAAATAAAGCAAGACAGAGTGGTTGCAAAGTGGCCAGATTGGTTTTATTTACATCCAAATAAATCAGAATCCCTTTACAGAGTTTGCCAGTGAAGGGCTACTTTTGTTTTCTCGTCTTTCTTTGAACAGCATTGTTGTTCCCAGGTGGGAAAGTGTACCATTCCTGGAGGTACTGCAATACCTGGTTGATGGGTGGATTGGAAAACAAAATGTGTACCATGGCTCTGTGTTTATGGATGTGGTCTTTTTAAACCATACTGCTTACGTTTTGTAAGGATATAAGCAATGGACATTAACTTTTCAGGTAAAACCACTCGCTGATTTCTGATAGTGAGTGAGAGATCGGCAAGGTAACCATGTTGTTTCTGCTTACATTTCACATGCTTTACTTAATCTTGCATTCCCTATGAGTGGTTGCTTTTACTTTTTTTTTTAGGCAGGGTATTACTCTTATCAAGTGCATAATTTGAATTGAGCCACATCCAAGTGTTTATAGCGGGCACAATTAGGTTATAGCTGAAGGCAGTGCGAGTTTCTCTCAGTGGGGAAGTATGGTGTTCAGTGGGGGAGAGGATGTGGCACTATGGCCAGAGCTGTCGAATTTGGAACTGGGGAACCGGGTTCAGCCTTCATGACCAGTCCACCAGACCACTCTACTGAGGGAGCACATTCCCATGCTAGACCTTAAAAGGCCCCACTAGACCTTAGAAGGCTTGATGTCTTAGCAAAAGCAGGTGTACCCTAGTGGTGTCAATTGTGGGTTAACCTTGAAGGCCTGTCCACCACATTCCATACTGAAGTTCATCTCCAGTCTTGCAGGCAGGCCTACGAAGCAGCACACCCTAGAGCAACAGTGATCCAGTCGCTGTGACTGTCACTGAGGTCACATGAACCTTGAGCAGGTTAGGGCGATGCAAACGGTGTGACCGCACTGGGTACCTATTTCGAGTGGGTGCGTATTGTTTGCAAGTATATTAAGGTTTTAAAAAAACTTGCTGCCTCCTTCCTGGCCTCCAGCAATTTTCAGAAACAATAAAAATGTCATGATAACTTTGGTGCTTAATGTTCTTCCTAGAGAGAGATCTGAATTTTGGCTAGTGGAGGTGTTGACTCCTGGAAAGGTAGCACAGAGGGTTAATGTGCCTGCTGCAAAGAACATGTACAATGCAGATCACAAAGTGCACTGCTTTAATGGGGGGACCATGATGAATGGTCATTTAATGTCAGCTGTAGATGATGGATCCCTGAACAGTGTCATGTATGTGCATGTTTGCATTTTGCTGAGGGGATTACCAGGCAATTATTCACGCAGCTCTCTGATGGATGTCACATGCGGTTTTTCTGAGTCCCCAGATAGATCATGCAGTCTGTGTGTTCTCTTTTGTACTGCCAGTCACTGCCAGTCACCGGTGTATTCAACTGTGTAGCCTTGGACCATGTCATGTATGTGCATGTAATTTGCATGATCGAGGTAACTATTAGCGGCGATACTACGTGTCTCTCGGACCTCTTTCAAGTGCTCGCCGTCCTTTTTCCCCAGCAACCCCCCCTCCCCAGGGGCGGCAATCTTAGGGATAGCCCCGGGCGCCACAAGTTCTAGCTATGCCTCTGGTGGCACCCCCATTCTTCCCTTCGCTGTGTTTGAAAGTATGCCCTTTGTTTTTTGGAAGTTCTTGGGCTGTGCTTTCCGTCTGGGTATCAATCAATCTGACACTAACCTATCCACTATGTGGCAACTCACCATGTATTACTACTAGCCCAGAGGTCTTTCTTTTTGAATCGTTTAGATCTTCCTGCATAGCCTGGCAGGCTCAATCTATTCCCCCCTCCTCTTAGTTACCCTGGGCCCAGACCAGCTGCTTCTTGAGATGGCATAGAATCCTTTTGTGCTGACATTTGGCTTGGGGCTGGATCCTCCCCCTCTACAGCCGTGGATTCAGGATCTCTTGTGACCCTCGGGGTGCCTTTCTTGTGTCAAATATCGGAAAGAGTTTTATACTGGATGATTCTTCTATCTTTGCTTTTTTTTTTGCTTATGTTGCTTGTGCTATTTTTAATGCTAATTATATATTTGTAATGCTAATAATATTGCCTTCTGAATTCAGGCCAGCCATCATTAAATTGTTACTGCTGCTGGCTCTGTTTGGCCAGGATGTCTGCACCTTTGAGTCATTTTGGTGATGGGTATCTGATGTTTGGGCTTCCGTCAGTGACCCCTCCTCTCTCTGGCTCCCTGGCCTTATTTGGATTTCGAGCTCCTTATGATTTGCAATATTGCCTCTGTTTCTATACTTGTTTCTATGCTTGTTTCGGCACAGCTGGTTAAAGGAGATTTTTCAGGTCCTTAATCATAGATGTAAAAACTTCAGGCAACGTTGCTAGTTTCTCCACTATGATTCTGCAGTGGCAGTCTTTTGGAGTAGCTCTTTTTTTCCAAGTGTTCTAGCGATGGCCAGTGCTATA
Source organism: Triturus cristatus (assembly GCF_964204655.1). Lineage (NCBI taxonomy): Eukaryota > Metazoa > Chordata > Amphibia > Caudata > Salamandridae > Triturus > Triturus cristatus. The sequence continues at coordinate 522,595,974 of NC_140584.1, read as the reverse complement.
GTTTGCATAATGTCCATTTGGACCTTCAGCTTATGTGACTGCCAAGTGAGGGCATTAGTGGCTTCTAAAAGTGTGGCATTAATTGATGACAGCAGGATATCTTGGTTTTTGTGCAAGTCTTGGCTTTTTTCATGCCTGGTCTCGTGGAAATCGTCATGGGACGTCAGATGTGTGTGTGTTATACTGAGCAGACTAGCCCCTTGCTATTGCACCTCCAACCACGGCATAGGTCTGTTTCCACTCAGCTCAATACAGCTGTCTCTTGATGTCAAGGGGCTGGTTGGGATAGTTTCAATTAGGTCCATTAGAACACTCACTGCATCCTTGGTGCGTATTTCTACAGTGATTTCACCGTGTCGAGCCTGTTGTGGGGACCTGGAGCCTGGCATCCTTGTAGACGACTAAATGGGTTTGTCGCCCCCTTGACAGGGCACTACTAATGAACCTGAGGAAAGTTCTATCACGCCTGTATGTGAGTGGCGTAGGTATCACAACTTCTGACGCTATTCTTGGTGACTGTTTGATACATTGGAGCCTTTTCATTACTTTGGGGGCATCCAAGTCCATTTCATTACTGATGCTAAGCCCCTCTTTATCGGGGAGGGCTCTCGACCACCTTTCTTTGACGTCCTGTCGCTGTCATTATAATAGCACTGGAGTCAAATGTTGAGCCCCCCGAGATTCCAGCTGGAACTCTCCTATAATAATCGTCCAGGGGTTTTGGCCCCTTTGCACCCTTCTTTGTGCTCCTCTTCGCACAAGCTCTAATCTGCTGCTTTCTACTTCCCCCTTTTACCATGGCTGCTGCTCTTCTCTGCAAGAAGACTCTATGAGCTACTTTCCAGCCTGAGGCGAACACGTTGCTTTAACTTGCTGACGGTCACCATCCGGGGTCCTTCTTGATGTCCCTAGTGCTTTTCGGAACAGCATCAAGGCGGTTGTCAATAGGACTCATTAGGCACCAGCTGGTTTAATATTTTCTTCCTATTTTCTTCCTGCGCGCCTCATGGCGTGAAGTGACTCAGGTGCAACATATAAAATGTTTGTCCACGCTAAAAGCCTAATAGGTGCGTAATCAACAAAAGTAGCCATTCGCAGTGGCCTCACATACACCTGCACCCCTGTGTCAAAACGAGTGGCACTGCTGCTCAGTGCGTGAGAAATAATGCACTGAAAAGGAAGAGTCGGAAAGGTGAACACTGGCTCTGCACTTCGGAATATAAATAAAAAAGTAGCATTTGTTTTTATCACGTAACGTTCTTTGGTGATGGAAACCAATTGGTTAATAGAGTTACAGGCTTTCAAACAATTTACTTGTGCCCTGTATTATTTATTTGGCAACATTTTTGCCCTTTCGGCTTCCGTGTTCAAGAAAGTTGTTGAGTGATGTCTTGAGCAGAATGAATAGCAATGACACTGTGCCTGGTAAGACAATTGGCATTGTTGTAACCGTTGATGGGTGCAGAGCTACATTGGAATGGGGCAGGTGTCTCTGCCTCGAAGGAATGCGTCAAAGCCACACTCCACATTTTCCCGCGCGTGGTTAAGACTTTTCTATGTTGGCCAGGAGCAAGGGGAGAAGTTATGAAAGGATGGGTAACACCTGTGCAGTGCTTTAGACTCCGGTGTAGAGGAGTGGGCTTGGAAAGGACCCAGAAGAAGAAGGACCCTCGCCGTGGGTGCCGCACAGATGAATACATCTCCTCGAGGAGGTCCATCATGGATTCATGGGATAAGTCGTAAGTGGGTGACACCATGAGTTATCCGCACCGGGTGACACCAACCCTAGTGACGCCACTGCACTGCCCTACCCACATTGCCTTCCAATAAGTCCACCGCTCCGTGGTATATTTTAACTCCAAGGTACTGTAGGCAGTTAGGTTCCCACCTTAAGTGTTCCAGAGTAAGTGGTGGCGGGGTATCAGGTGCCAGAGGGTATAAGCTGGATTTTTGCCAATTGACCTGAAGGCCAGACACAGTGCCAAAGCGGGCCAGCATGTTGCGTGCTCCATGTAATTCGCCTGCCGTGTTACGTAAAAATATCAAGAGGTCATCTGCGTACAACGCTATAAAATGCGGCCCCATTACCGTCTCCAGGCCCCTGTAGTCCTGGCCGCCCCTGGCCCTGCATGCCAGCGGTTCCATAGCCAACAGGAGCGGGGAGAGGGGACATCCCTGCCTCGTGCCTCTCTCCACCCTCTGTCGAGGCGAGATAATCCTCCCAGTGTGCACGCAGGCCGTAGGGGATGTGTATAGAAGCCGTATCCATGTCAGGAATCCCTCCCCCAGACCCATCTTGGCCAGGACTTCATATAAATACTTCCACTCCAGGCTGTCAAATGCCTTCTCTATATCCACTGTGAACACTGCCACATCTCGCTTGTCGTACCCTTCGGAGTCCATGTTCAACATGGACAGTGGTCTGTAAGTCGTATAGTCATGGGTTTCCTTCCCTGGCTTGGGTATGGGGACAATAAGGGCCTCTCCGGCACTTTCAGGCAGCTCTCCAAGCTCTCAGGCCCCTTGGTACATTGTGACCAGACGGGGGGTCAGCTCGTCTACATATGTTACGTAGAATTCAGCTGGTAGGCCATCTGTGCCCGGGGTCTTGTTTCGTGCCATGCCCTTAATGGCATCTCGTATCTTCCTCTGCGTGATATCAACCCCCAGCAGTTCTGCCACTTCCAGGCACAAGATCGTCAGCGGTAGGTCAACCAGGTAGTCTCTGACATCGGCAGGTTCGCTTGCGCACGTCCTCGTATAAAGTTTAACAAAGTAGCGTGCGAAGACCTCAGTGATCTTTTCGTGCGGAAAATGTCTGACCCCCCACTCATCCTCTATTTCCACTAGGGGGGAACCCCTACTCACTGGGCTCGTCAGCCATGCCAGGAGCGATCCTGACATGTCCCTCTCAGCATGTGTACGTTCCAAATATTTCTTATAGTCGAAGCTTCTAAGCCTCTCTGTTTGCTTCGCCACTTCCTCCTTGGCATCTAAGAGTGCCAGTTGAAACTCTGGGTGCCCTGGCCTTCTGAGTTCCACCTCTCTGAGATCCGTCTCTGCCTCTACCATGATGACACGTCTGACGCCCGTGGCGCGCATAATACATTGGCCCTTCAAAACCACCTTGAAAGCATCCCACTCTATGTTCTGCGATGCAGTCGTTCCCGTATTGGCTCGGAAATAGTGCGCTATTTCGCCTCTAATCTCCTCTCTAAAGACCTGGTCTTCCAGAATGTCCGGACGAAGTCGCCACATAGGAATCGCCGTTGGTGGATGTGCCCATTTTAGGGACATGACCAGGGGATTATGGTCCGAGATGGTGCGCGGAAGGTATTCCGCAGCAGTGACATGACGCTGAGCATCTACTGAGCATAGGAAAGCATCTAGCCGTGCGTGTACCTCATGGACCGCTGAGAAGTAGGACTAATCCCTTCCCTGTGGGTTTAGGGTTCGCCAGGCATCTATTAGTCCCCAGGTCTCCTGCCATGTATTGAACGCATGAGAGGCGCGCGCCGCCTGGGAGTTTTGCAGCAGGGGGTGGGACCTGTCCAAGACTATGTCATCTACGCTATTAAAGTCGCCCCTCACTACAACAGTACCCGCAAAACATTGTGCTAGTCTGTGGCTCAATGTTGCAAAGAAGACAGGTTGTTCTACATTAGGGGCGTAGACACTAATCATATTACTCTCGACCCTCTAGTCGCCCCTTTATGGCCACAAATCGACCCTCCGGGTCTACCACTGAGCTTAGTAGTTGGAACTGAACTCCCGCTTGAACCCATATTAATGTCCCTCGGGCATAGGCCGAATAGGTGGTGTAAAAGAGCTGCCCTCTCCACCACCTGTGTAATGCCTGCCCTTCCTTCTGTGTTAGGTGCGTCTCTTGCAGGAGAGCTATATGGGCTCCCTTTCTCCTAATGTAAGAGAGGACCTTGTGACATTTTGACATGGTATGCTTGCCCCTAACATTCCAGGTCATACATTTGTAGTGTTGTTTGTCAGCCATTATCAGGTGTTACTGAGGTCTGATCGTGTCCCTGGCTGGGAGGCACCCTCTGCACCCCCCCCCCCCGCCACATTCGAACCCGTGTGGTGCCTTGCACACTGCAACTCAAGGTTTCACCCCACTTCAACAGTAAACATGTTCCCCAACTTCCACTCCCCAGGGTAAGCAGGATAAAAAAAAACATCCAATCTAGTGTCAAATGTCTACAAGTGACTACTTGCAGTTCAGTCAGTCAGTCCCAGGGATGGCCACTCGTCGATGCTCTCCCAGTCTCTGCGGCCACCATCCCCCTCCGTAACCTCGGAGGCCTTCCCCACAGCGTTCTCCCCTCATTTACCCCTGTACCTTAAGGTAGAGGTAGGAGCGCTCCACAGCAGTCCAGTTATGCGCTTCTCAGTCCACTGCTTCTCTCCACTAGATAATGTCATCCGCCGTCCATGGGGTGACATTTGGAGGTCTCACACTCTGCGCCTCAGAGTCGCTGGACCCAATATTGAAGCCGGTGTCCACCGCAGCCTCTCCGCCCTCAGGAAGGTCCTGGTTCCTCGCCCCACCGCTGATCAGGGCCACCACTTGCATCGCACTCTGTCGCTCAAGCTGTGCCTCCTCCTGCGAAGGTGCCAGAGTCTCTGTCCCAGTCCTCCGGTTCCTGGAGCGGGTTCCTCGTCGCCTTCCCTTTGTCGGGTCCCGTGGCTGCTCTGTCCCTCCATGTCAGTCAAACCAGTCAGACGCCTCCTGAGGGGTTCTGAAGAACTCCGTGTCGCCGGCCGTGGTAACTCGCAGTGTGGCTGGGTACTGCGTCACGTATTTGTAGTTCAGTTGACGCAGCCTCTGTTTCACATCCCGATAGGATCCCCTCTACAGCTGTACTTCTCGTGAAAAGTCCAAGAATATGCGCACCGTGGAATTATGCACTTGTATGTCTCCTCTGAGGCGTGTCTGGGTTAGGATATGATCTCTGTCCTTGTAGTGAAGGAGTTTTGCTATCACTACCTGTGGTGGTTGTCCCGGCATGGGCGGCTTTGCGGGGACACGGTGCGCCCTTTCCAGGGCGAAGAAATTCGATAAGCCGTCCGGTGCCACTTCTTCTCTGAGCCATTTTTCGAGGTGGTCCGTCATGCTGCGGCCTTCAATTTTCTCTGGAAGGCCCACGATTATCAGGTTGCTTCTGCATGACCGGTTTTCAGCGTCTTCAGCCCTGCCCTCCAGCACCCGCACTTTGGTTTCCATTATAGTCATTCGGTGCTTCATGTCTGTGAGTGCCGGTATTGTTTCAGCTAGCTCCCGCTCATTTGCTTTGACCCGGTCTGTCAGCTTTCTGTGATCTTCTCGGAGCAACCCCATGTCCAGGCTCAAAGAGTCAATTTTACCTTCCAGGCGTTCACTGGATGTGGTAATAGCCTGCAATATATCCTGCAGTGTGGGGTCTACAGGGTGGTCCTTCTGCGTTGAGGCCCACTCGGTCTCGTCCGAAGGCCTACCCTTTGCGGGCTCTTCCCTGTCCTTCTTTTTGAGGGGGTTCCCCATGGCGTCTTCCCGCCCTGTTATGCTCCTGGTGTTGCGCGTAATCATGAGACGCTGCAGGCCACCCCCGCTGGTCGTATGCTCGTCTGTTCCAGCAGACACCCCTCAGGAGACCCTGGTGTCTCGCCAGCCACCTGGGCAGCCACAGGTTCTTTCTCTCAGGATGTTGCACTCTCCCTGGGGGCTCCCAGGTCTCCCCAAAGCGTAAGATATGCGCAGGCCATTTCTTCGCTGGCCCCGATCTGCTGCCCCAGTCACTCACGCAGCAGCCTTGCACTGGTGGGACCCGCCGTGGGCACGCATCTAAATCTTCAGGGCCAGGCAAAGGGCATCAGTCCCTGCCCCCGTTGGTCGCTGCCTCCGTTGATCGCCGCCACGAACAGGCTCCAACCCGTGCAGCAGTCTTCACTTTCAACAGGGCCCGGATAAGAGCCCCTGGAAGTCCTCAAGCGTCTCTGCCCAGAGCACGTGCCCCTCCCAGCTGGTGTGGCATGCGGGGCCCGTCGATGACTCAAACCTCTCACTGCCTCGTCCTCTAGAAGCGCCACAAGGAGCCCCAGGGCCCTGCACCCAGTACTCACACAGGGGGAGGCAATCCAGGACCCTCTTCACCCTCAGGAGGCACGCGCCAGCAACCCGGTATCTGCCACAATTCCCTCCCGTGTCCAACGCGCACCGTCACCTTGCTGCCGCCTGCGTGTTTATTTTCACGCCATATGGTCTCCCTGGGGGGCCTCCAGGCACTGCCGCTGCTTCTCGGTCTGTCGGAAGAGGCACCAGGGCCTCAGATTGCTCCGTCCCCCACCGCAAGACTTAGTTCAAGGGCCTCCGAGCCCAGCACGTTGTCCCGCATGGGGCGGGGAGAGGGGACCACTCCAGGCCCCAAGCGGCACCACACCAGCTGCCCGGTCTCAGGCGCAGCGGCTGCTGTCATCCAGGCACGCTGCCATTTTATCTTTGCGTTCTGCCGCACGCGGCGCATCCGTCCCCTCCACTCGGGATACCAGGGGGCCCCTCAATCCGACGTTCCACTCCGTGTGGGAGGTAGAAGGCGGGACATGTCAGCCCTCCGATCCTGTAGAACCTCTCAGGAGGTGCCACTCGTTCCGAGACTTTCAGCACCCACTTGTTGCCGCCATCTTGGCTGAGCGCTACGCCGTGCTCACAGCATCCGATTTTTCCATGGTCCGGGGCCGCAAGGGAGGCTCGCTTCACCTCTGGGGCATCCCTGCCCCTCTCTCCACTACAGGGATGCGCTGTGGGGCTTCATGCCCCGTGTAGGGTGTCAGGATGTCTGTCAATGGTGGCCGGCCGACGGGAGCTCGCAATCAGTGCTGCTCACTCCATCAGCTCCAAGCCACGCCCCCCTAGTATCAAACATCTCTTAACATGTTTTCTATATGCTCTTGTACCTAAGGGATATTCTCTTGTGTTCATGAAACAAATTATTTATTCCTACCCCACCAATTGTAATTAACGAAGCAGCAGTGATCCTAATAATTTCACTATGTCTATTAGAAACTGAGTGAGAACATAATTTACCTTACTGTTTCTGTTTTTTAGACTTTCCAAATACACTTGATTTTGTGTGTATTATATCCTCCTCTTCTGACTAAACTTTTCTGTGCCTTAAGAGAATGATAAGTAAGTGAAAGATGAATATGTAATCAGCAGCTCTTATATTCCCTATATTCTGTTTATTCTTTATATTTTGAATATTTTGTAGACTTACTTTTACGTTTTCTTAGTCCCTTTTTCACATGTTTATATAGACCTACTCCACTTTTCTCGTCTGTCGTTATATATGTTCAGTAAAAATAGATCTCCGGTGTCCTGTAACAAGTTTGGATTCTCTTCCTAAAATTCCCTTTCTATAAAGCCTACTTTCTGTTCAGACACCACACGTTTCACTCCCTCCTAGTGTTGGCAATCTCTGCACCACAAACACGGCTTTTGGAATTTCATTCAAATAAAGCCTTCTTGATCAATGAGGCCCATCGTGTCCAAATGTAGGCAATTTTGACAACAAACTGACAGCTGGTCCTCTCCAAAGATTTTGCATTTCATTCTGGATGTCTTAGTCGTTTATTGCATGGGCAAATACTGTTCTTCAGAGCAGATATCGTATGTGCAGTACTTTGTAAGGGTTGAAGAGAAGGACAGTGTACTCAATTGAAAACATAGACCTCGTAGGACATACTAGGAAACCAAGAGATTCTCTTAATACAAAATGTTTAGCCTAATACTTTCACAAAGGACCCTTGGAGGGGACTAAGGAGAAAGAGATCTAAGGTTGCTTTGTTTTGTAGTGAGGCCCGTGAGAAATTACATTAGAGGATGTAGGTTGCACTGTGTTGGTTGGCTAACCGTGTTTTCCATTGCTTTCAATCCATCTGTGATTTTACATTTTATGTAGAACCAGAAATGAAAGAAATCTGGTAACAAATGTAAGGATTGCTGGACTAGGGCATTTTTGTATGATCTTGCTGCTGGCTCTTAGCGATCTCATATAAATGCTCAGTATAATGATGCATTAAAATGCTGAATTGTACAAATAATGAATCCCCTCATATTCCCAATTGAAATGAACGCTGTAGTCCTTCCTCGCTCTTCCTACTGCTGTCTGTGATAGGTAACTTCTACATGCATTTTTGTCATTATCAGATATGCTATGAGCCGATCAGATTTATTGGCATTGTATTTTGCGAAGACTCGAAATTTTAGGTTGGAGAAAAAATGTACCTCTACCTTAGAATTTTATGATCAGTGCAGCTCACCAAATTTTCCAAACCAAAATTGGAAACCACTCTTAATGAGGGTGCCAAATTACTTTCACAAACCAGGGAAGCTATGTTTGAGCTCTGTGAAAATAAACAAATGTAGGTACCAATGTAAAGAAGTTAGTTGATCGGTTAATGCCGTGTTTGTGGCTATTGTGGAAAAGAACTATGCCAGGCAGGACACTAAACTTTTGTATGTCCTATGAATTACCATCTTGAAGACTTGTGCTGAAAGTGAAATCGCTCAAACGGATACTCAAACGGATAATCCTTGGGAGATTAAAAAAAAGATCTAGTCATTGATAATCTATAGAGTACAAAATATAAACAACAGGATATACAGAAGAGTTCATAACAAACACGCTCCAATGATGCTTATAGCCATTGCCAGAGGCAAAGGTCAGGCATTTGGAGGTTTCATTTACTGGAGTAAGAGGAACACAGAGCACATTCGCAAGGTCTGTGGTTTGCTTCTTGTTCAGACTGAAAAATACACTGCTGTATCTCACTGTAGGCTGTTAACTGCTCTGACTTTGCTGGCCATCCCGTTCAAGGATGAATTCAGCACTTAACTGCCCATCCAATTGGAATGATCGAACTACAGAGGCCAGTTTTTATTGGTTATGGATAGCCAATCACAAGTTCTGAAAAACCCATTTTCTTTCAGCAGTTTTTATCATTTCGCTGAACTGATTGGACCTGAGCAGTGTGGTTACAGACCAGTCCTCATTTCTCACTATCTGAGAGCACTCAATTAGCATTGCTAAACAGCAGTTTATTTAGGGAACAGGGTCGTCTGTCCTGATGGAAGGAATCCAAAAGGGTCCCTCTTACTAGTCCTTTCTGATTGGTCTTCTGGGAGGCCTTTAGAACAGCCATGCTCAATGCACACCTCTCTGGTTGTTTTGCAGTACTGGGCAGCGCAAGCGACTCTTTTCCCCATATTCAGGGCTTGAATGCAACCATTTTCTAGTCTGTTAGTGGAGCAGATTGTGGTGGTCCAGAGGAAGGAGGATAATCGTAGGTAGTTCTACTGGTCTACTACCCACAGTCTCCTCAGTCAGACAGACATCTCAGCAGCCCCCTGGCTGACAGGGTAGAGCAGGCTGAGCGCCTCACAGATCTGCTGTCACAAGTGCGCTGGCTCTCTGTGCTCAGGTTCAGAGCATGGCGTCTGGAGGGGATGCTGACAGGGTGATGTGGAAGAGTGCCAGTATTCCAGGAATTGATTTTATATTCCAAGAGTCAAATAGAGTTCTGCCCACAGTGGACTAGAAGGAATGCAAGAAACCATATATTTGTTTATTATGTTGAAGAGGCAACAATTTCTCTGTTGGTAGTTAGGGAGTGTGACCGCTCCCCAGATATATGGAATGGGTGTAGAAGGCCATGGTGTGCTGAGGGTGGTGGTTGGGTGGCAGAAGACACGGGCGAGATGCGAGATGTAGATGGGAGCTAAAGTCAGTGAGGCAATGTCTTTAATGGCTTCCCCCGACCTACCCCAGTGCTACTGATCTGAGTTGAGAAATATGCGTTTTTGAGGAGCTATGGACCACTACACTACCCATCTTTTTTTTTTCTTTTTTCCTCCCAGTATAGTTTCGGCAATTATTTTGAAGTTCTCCACCTCGTGTTTCCAGGTGATACAATTGCATTTGCAACTCATTATCCCAATATATGGAAATTATGTTGCATCACGCGTGAATTGATTGCTATTGTTACAGACAATACACCAAAAATGTGCACGGTCGTTACCTCTTCCAAGTGAGCAAAAGGTCTGGTTGCTTTAGAATGCGCGAAAGGTGTGTGAGAACGGTATTGGTGTTATGCATTATTTTAATTTTACAGTGGTTGCGCTGAAAGTTGAACAAAAATCCAGTGTTATTGCGACTTCATTTTTGTTCAGTAAAGTGCACCTACTTTGTAGCTTTACCCAGCATAAAAATTATGCAGGGATCATCTTACTGGAAGACGAAACATTTTTAAATATTTTGAGAGAAGTAATACAATTCTAGCACATGCCCGTATTCTCACAGAAGAGATTTATTCAGTACTCCATTGTTTTTGCCAGAAGGCTTGCCTCTGTCATGCTAAATGCAGGGGTATAATTAGCGCCACTAAAATGGTAGCTCATTGCGCTGCCATCATGTGAAGTGACTATATAAAGCCTAAGCACAAGTACAGTTCACATGACTAGTAAGAGGTAATTATGCAAATGTTCCCCATGCTGTCGAATGTTAGTACTTTAGCATTGTGAGACTGTTTAGTTGTTTTCAGTAGGAAACCGTTTCAGTAAAATCTGTTGCTTTTTGCCTTTGAAAAATAAACAATTTTGTCTCTGTACTATTTAATGTTCCATTATATATTCCTGGTTTTCGAATTAGCATTAGACGCTATGTCTGTGATCTGTGCAGTGCTACAAATGGCTGTAATGCTGGTCAGTTGACTATAACTTAAGGCTGATACTGACAACCACTAACCTTTTTCCAAATGTTCTGCTTAATTTCTTATTGAGCGCTAGAAGGGGCATAAATTATATTTGTTTATGTTTAAGCACCATTTTCCATTCGGCGTTAACAAATTTTATAGCTCCAGCGTCATTGGTGCATGTATGTTAAGTTAAGAAGAGTTTTCCCTTTGGATGAATCATGCACTGACCATTTCTCATTCATACATACATATCCAACTGTGGACCATATAGTTTACACAGACAATTGATAATTGAGGCACTTATCGACCAACCACACTCTCGTAAAAATATCAATTTTCTTTAATCGAAAATATATCCATATAGAATACTCATATGAGTTCATTCACATTTAAAATCATCAAAAATAGACAAGCATTGGCTAAATAAAACATATATTGCGAAAAAAGATTTTTCACAAATACAAATAAAATACAAAACAATATGATACAATATAGAACAATATAAAATGAGGAAGAATACAAAAAGAGACAATATACTATGTCATTTACAGCGTTAATTTGGACATTTGCATAGGCAGCAACAAGCATGGGTCTAAATCCCCTGTCTTAAACTGTTTGCTGACTTCACCAAATTAAATCGCGTATGTAGGCGTCAAACAAGGGAGTTGGATGTCAGAGGAGGCCATTGTATTGTATTGTAATTGCATTTAAATAGCGCTTACTACCCCTGACGAGGCGTCAAAGCGCTTTTTCGGCGAGTAGCATGCTACTCAGGGACCCATAGAGGATAAGTGTTGAATTAGTATAGTGAAACATGCACGTACATTTTAAGTGGTGGATAGCTTAGTCAGTTATTTGGATTCGGAAGGATAGCAGAAGGATAGAAGAGGGAAAAAAAGGTTTGTATTTATATAGCGCTTGTTACCCCTGATGGGGTGTTGAAGCACGCTACTCCGGAAACCCTAAAGGATTAGTGCTGAATTAGTATGGTAATATATGAAAGTAATTTGAGTGGTGGATATTAGTCAGTTATTTGGAGTGACAAGGGTAGTAGACGGATAAAAGGGAAGAAAGGTTGCATTCATGTAGCACCTGTTACCCCTGATGGGTGTTGAAGCGCTTTTCTGGCGAGTAGGACGCTACTCCGGAACCCATAAAGGATTAGTGTTGAAAATTAGTATAGTGAAGTATGAAAAAATTTGAGTTGTGGAAATGTTATTCAGTTATTTGGATAGAGAAGGGTAGGTTGCGGGATAGAAGAGGGAAAGAGGTTTGTATTTATATAGCGCTTGCTACCCCTTGATGGGGTTTTGAAGCGCTTTATTGGCGAGTAGCATGCTACTCTGGAACCCATAAGGATTACTTTTGAATTGGTATGGCTTAACATGAAAGTAATTTGAGTGGTGAAAATGTTAGTCAGTTGATTGGGTATAGAAGGGTTGGGGATGGGTAGGAAAGGGAAAAAGGTTTGCATTTATATAGCGCTGGTAACCCTGATGGGGTGTGGAAACGCTTCATTGGCGAGTAGCACGCTACTCTGGAACCCATAAAGGATTAGTGGTGAATTAGTATAGTGGAATATGGAAATTGAGAAGTGAACATGTTAGTCTGTTATTTTGATTGAAAAGGCTAGTGGAGGGACAGAAGAGTGAGATTTTTTTTGGGGAGGTATTAGCAGTAGGAGGAGGCTTTTGGATGAGTAAAACGGGGTTTTTGAGGGGAAGTGTTAGAGGGGAGAGTTTATAAAGGTTTGTTTAGGGGGTTCGGTATAGTAAAAAGGAGTCAAATGATGCAAGGAGGGGTAGAGTAGGAGATAGTCTAGAAAGGGTTATTTTGGGGATCTTAGTAGTGGTATGGGGTTTGGGATAAATGAGACAGTGGATGTAGAGGATATATTGATAGATGTAAAGGATGAGAGATAGGGTAGTGCATTGGAAAGAGTAGTAGAAAGAAGTTTGAGATGAGTTAGAAGGTTGGGTCACAGGATATATTGAGAGAAGTATAGGCTGAGAAATAGGGTAGTGCATTTGAAATGCTAAATTAGAAGAAAGTGATACATATATAGATCCATATGTACACTGAAAGTATATAGATGCATAACGGAGGTAAGTATATTTAGATTAAAGATATTGATAGAGGTACAGGATGAGAAATAGGGTAGTGCATTGGATATGCTTTTTCAGGTGAAAGGTAACAGACACACAGATCCAAGTTCATGGAAGGTACATAGATGCACAATGGAAGTAAGTACATGTAGACCAAAGATGATTTTTATTTATTTATTTACAAAAACATAACTATTCTATGTGTTAATACAAAGCAATACAGGTACATATCTATAGTGAAAATAAATGCTTATATACAGTGGAATATGCTGTAAATTTCTGTTCGCGTATAGTGCTTATGTGGGGAAGAGCCAATTCTTGAGTAGTTGTCTGAAGATAAGGTGGTTGTCGGTGGATCTTATGTTGGGGGTAAAGAGTTCCATAGTTTGGCTGCTAGAACAGAGAAGGATGTGCCACCCATGTTTTTTCTTGTATCTTCGGATTTTGAGGCGAGATGCCCCTTTAGAGCGTAGGTTCCTTTGTTGAATGTGTTTGGTGATTTTATTCCTGATGAAGAGCGGTCCCATTCCCTGTATTGCTTTGTGGGTGATACAAAGTAGCTTGAACGTGGATCTTCTGGCAATCGGTAATCAATGCAGGGCTTTCAAGGCAGGTGAGATGTGGTCTTGCGATTTGATATGCAAGAGTAGACTTGCAGACGAGTTGTGAATCCGTTGTAGTCTTTTCATGGTCGTTAAAGGTGATCCATGGTAGAGGCTATTGGGGTAATCGAGTTTGGACAGAACAAGGGAGATGGTAGCTTGGACCTTGTGTGGAAATCCCAAATGAGGGAAAATTTGTTGCTGCGTTTTTATAGTGACAAAGCTTGATCTTGCTAGTTTGTCCACTTGGGCATTCATTGACAGCTTGGAGTTCATGGTCATTCCGAGGTTTCTTACTTCCTTCGATACTTTAGGCGGTGATCCCAGTTCATCAGGCCAGGCAGCAAGCGGGTCGCAATGTTTCCAATCGCCACACCTGAGTATTTCAGTTTTTGAAGAATTCAATTTGAGATAGCTCCAAGTCATCCACTGATCCACCGCTCTGAGACATCTTAAAAGTGGGGATTTTTCAATGTATTTGGGGCATTCCAGTTGAAGGAGTATTTGCGTGTCATCTGCAAAGTAATAGCACGGGAGGTGAAATATATTGATAAGTACCGGTAATGACTTCATGTAGATGTTGAAAAGCATGGGCGAGATGATAGAACCTTGAGGGACCCCTGCTTTTGTGGAGTATGGGTTGGATGAGAAAGGTGGGGTATGGATGACATTAGTTCTGTTTTGAAGGTAGGACGCGATCCAGTCTAGAGCAGTTCCCTCTATGCCGGCTTCATAGAGTCTTTGTTTCAGAGTGTCATGGTCAACTGTGTCAAAGGCAGCCGAGAGGTCCAAGAGGAGTAGCGCAGCAACACCACTGCGGTCAACTGTATTCTTCAGGTCATCCAACATGGCAAGGAGGGCAGATTCAGTGCCTCTTCCCGGACGGAATCCTGTTTGGAAGTCTGAGAGTGTGTCATTCTCTTCAATGAATTGTGACATCTGGGTGAACGCTGCTCTTTCTATCAGTTTGCCCAGGAAGGTCCATTTGTAATGGGTCTATAATTGTCAGGGTTCAGCGGGTCCAAGTTTGTTTTCTTCAGTAAAGGGCGGATGTGTGATTTTTTTGAGTTCTTCTGGAAATATTCCGGTAGTTAAGGAATCGTTGATTTGTCTACTGGAGTGGCAGCAGAGGTTATTAAAGAAATTATCTTGAAAGTTTGTGGTGGACAGGGGTCAGAAGGGCTGCCGGCAGGCCTGCTTGCTTTGACCAGGTCCATAAATTAATCGTGTGAGATGTGTTGGAAGGAACGGAGAGGCTGGGTTAGTGTATTCCTGGACTGTTGTTTTGTACAGGGGTTAGTGCTGGTGCTTTGTTTCTGTTTTAAGTACGAGTCCAATGTGTCTGCTTTGTCTGTATAATGATTTGCCAGTTTGTCTGTGACATCTTGAGTAACAGGATGAGTTCTTTCTAGGCAATTTGGTTTGCGAAATTCATTGAGTATTTTATAGAATTCTTTATTTCCACATTTGGCATTTTGAATTCTGTCTGAATAGTACCTTTTTTTTTTAGCTTTTTTGAGAGCTGACTTGTATAATCTGTTAATTTTTTGTAGGTGAAGTTTGTCTTGTTTGGCGTTTGTTTTGAGCCAGGTACGGTGCAGCTTTCTAATTTGTTGTTTTATGTCTTTTATTTCTAAGTTTCTCCAAGGAGCCTTTTTCCTTTTGTGCTGTTGTGTGGTTTTGAGTGGTATCAGGATGTCAAAAGATTCCTGTAGCCACACATATAGATTTTGAACCGAAGTTATTGTTTCCAGATTTGTACTTGATGTTAGTTGTGATTCCAAATGTTCCAAATTGAGTTTGTTCCACGGCCGATAGATGGATGGATGCAAGCTAGTTTTAGGTGAGTCCCTTAGTGTTGTTTTATGTTGGAAAGCAAGCAAGTGGTGTCTGACCATGTGACTGGAGTTATAGTTTGAAAGGTAACTAGTTCAGTATTAGCAAAAATGACATCTAGGATATGTCCAGCGATGTGTGTGGGTTTGTGGACAATCTGATGCAGGTTCAGTGCCTCTAGGTTAGTGATTATTGTTTTTGGATGGGTCATATTGGGTTTGTCAAACCAAATGTTGAGGTCACCCAGAATGCATAAGTTGGAGTGTATTGTTATCAGGTTTGAAACTGTGTCTAGAAGTGTGTCCGGGAATGTCGCCTTGCTAGGTGAAGGTCTGTAAAGGAGCAGGAAGTTACAGGATGAAGATGGTGTAGTATTGCAACTTGTTAAAAGACCCTCACAATTCTTTATGGAGATGTCATCAACTTTAGTGATATGTAATGTTTGCCTGAACACAACAGCTAGACCACCTCCTTTTTTGTCTATACGATTTTGGGTGATCGTTTGATGCCTCGAGGAATGGCTTCATGCAGTAATGGAACCATATCCTCTCCCAACCATAGATCCTGGGACAGAGAGCATGGGTGGTGAGTATGAAAGGGGGAGGACAAATTGTGGCAAGGCAGGCATTTCTCACAAGGATCTTAGAGGTCACAGTTGTTGCAAAGTTGACGACCAGGAGTGAGGATTGACTTATAGTCAGAAGTCGGAGTGACTGGAGGTGGTGCGTATAGATGAAGGCCAGAAAACTCATGAATTTTGTGCGATGGACTCAGTTTTGAGGATGTTTTGAGTATGTTTAGGACACGTCATTTCGAGATAAGGTGTACAGAAATGTGTTCATTTACATAGATCGACACAAATGTTGGATCAGAGTAGAGGGATGGGGGCTTAGGATGAGATGCAAATATAGTCTACACTATGTAAATGTTTTCCATCCATCCATGATTGTTTTGGGAGGCTGAATGAGTAAAGGGGCAAAAGGGGGAGTAATTCATAGGATGCTTTTGAGGGTGCCATTAAGCCTATCTGGGAAGTGCTAATGGAATGAGACATGAGATGCTAAGAGGGTCGAGAAGGCCTAATGTGCACAGACAGTTTGTTGCGATTCTAAAGGTATAGAGTGACTCTTTTTTAGCAAAATCGATGACAATATCATTAGGGGTAGAAAGGGTCCGTGGTTAGGGAGCAGTAAATTCAGGCGGAAGTGAAGATGCATCAAAGAGGTAGGAGCATTGTGAGCGATGACACAGTAGGTGTTTTCATTGTTAGTAGTAATGAGAATCTGATTAATCAAAAAATGCCAAATACCATTTAATGTTGCAAAACAGACTAAATTGTACCCCTATTTTAATCACCCTTACTTATTCTTGCTTTGTCTGTGACGTTGTCTCCCAAATTTACTAGGTTTAGGATTACTCAGTGCTCGGTTATTGTGTGATAGATTGGGTTGTAGCTTTTGAGAAGTGACTGCATGCAGGCCACTGGTGAAATGCACATGTATGAAACAAAGGCACATCTATTTCAACCCAACACATTTGATAACACATTATGAGAAGATCTGTCTTGTGCAAAAAACATTTTTCAATTCCTAAAATTCATTATTAACTGGAATTCTCCTATTGTACCACAAGTTCACCCTTCTGGTGAAACACACCACATGTGGATAATTAAAACGTTATATAGTTTGGTAACTCCATCATTCTGGCTTGGTCAAACAATGAAGATTGCTGCACATTTCATTAAATACAAACCTTTTCCAAAGGCTTTTGTAATCTAGCAATATGAAGAAAAACAGTGAAATCAAACAGTGGTCCTGTACAATTTCAACTTCCCATAAACTGTTTTTTCTTACGATCAATTGCTAAAATGGAAAGTTACACAAAGTTTTGATCTGAAACCTCTTCTAGTTTGAACAAATTTGAGTGGGAAGGGTAAAAAAGGAGCTACTGCAGGATTACGTGCATGTTCATACTGGTACATTTCGTTTTTGTCGGTCACACTTGGTGAGATTTCCCTAAACCTCCCAAGGACAGATCTGGGGCACATGTTGGGCTCAAAGAGGTAATACATGTCTAGAGCAGAATAACTTTAAAGCTGATTAGCTGTATGTTTTGTGGTTAACAGAGCGAGGAACTATAGACATAAATATTCAAAGTAATTGACTAGAAATGAGAAAATAAAATAAATGACGATTGATTAGGCGTAGAATCGTTGAAATGCTACAAAGTGAGTACCACTTCACTCTATGCCACTTCATTTTACGACACTATACTCCATTCTGCTCTACTTCATCCTACTCTACATCAGTCTACTCTGACACTCCACGGCACTCCACTCTACAACACTCCACTCTATTTCTTTTTGACACTTTTCAGCACTCAACTCCATGACACTCTACTGTACAACATTTCACTCTTTCACTGTGTCAGTCTACAACACTATTCTACTCTACAACACTATGCCACTCTGACACTATGCCCCTCTGCAACACTATGCCACTGTACGATACTCCGCTCTACAACACTCTATGCCACTCCACAACACTCTATGCCACTCCACTCTATGCCACTCCACTCTACAACACTGTCACTCCACTCCACAACACTCTTTGCCAATCAACGACACTCAGCACACTCTATGCCACTCCACAACACACTATGCCACTCCATAACACACTATGTCACACCACTGTACAACACTGTACACCACTTTATGCAACTTAATTCTATGCCCCTCCATGCCACTCTTTGCCCCACCTTTCTATGACACTCTACACACTTCCACTCTGACAATCTACACCCCTCCACTCTAGGACACTCTTCACTCCTCCATTCAACAACACGATACGCCCCTCCATTAAATGCCCCTCCACGCCTCTCCACTCTGACATTCTATGCCCCTCCACTCTTTGACTGATTGCTCCTCTCCACTCTATTACCCTCTACACCACTCTATGCTACTATACGACACTCCATTCTAGGCCACTCTGCTCCCCTCTGACATGCCACGCTCCTCCCCTCCACACCACAACACTCCCCTCTATGCTACTCTACTCTGTTCCACTCTACTCTCCTCTATTCTACTCTATGCCACACTACTCCACTCTAAGCCAAACTACTCCACTCTTATGTAGTGCAAAGTTGACTCAAAGTTATTTTACATTAACACCAGTTAACACCAGTTTCTTAACAAGGTCACATTCAATTTTAGGCACAGGGAGATTAAGCGATTTGTCCGGAATCACAGGATATTGAACTAACGCCAGACTCTTATCTGATTCCCCAGTTCCAAAGTCAGTAACTCTGACCATAAGAGCAAATCCTCATCCTGCTGTTTTAATTTTTCTATGCTTTTGCTTAAGGCAGGACAGTAAGACAGCATCATTGAGAACTTCATGTTTGATAAATACAGTGCAACTGTATTGTAGCCTCCGATAACACAACAGTTAAGTATGGGCTATTCTTTGTTGTACGTTTAGAAGCACAATAAATGTACAACAAAAGATGTACTTTTGTTAGAAAATAGTTAGAAAATAGTTGCTTTTGCTCCCGCTGTATTTTCTCCACAGAACCCGAAAAGTTGAAACAAATGAAGTGTAAAATTTCACGAACTTCTGTTGCTTCTAATGGATTTTATAAGTAATTGGGTTGCTGGTTGAGGAGGGGTGAAAGCCTGCAGTTGGGCTTAACATAGAGGCAATGTGTAAAGTATTCATGCAGCACTTCAAACAGTATTACAGTGAAAACATACCACAAGAAAGGTCCCACACCAATTTCGAAAAAGAGTACATTTTAATAAATAAATCAAGAACAAAACGTTAAATCCAATCCGTATTACCGGAGATATGCAAGTTTAAAGATTTCAGTGAAAATAGCACCAAAGAGCCAACTGTGGATATCGGGTGGCGCTAGACCAGGATAAAGTCAGAAGTTCAGGCCAACCACAATGGAACGTGGACTGGCTACAGGGATCCAGTTAGGCAGCTGAACAAGGGTACCTTAAACCCTGGTTGCGAAGAGTTGCAGAGTCCCGTGTCGGGGATGCTTCATGCAACTGAATCGATGCGAGGTCCGGGTCGGAGATGTGTCGCGCAGTGTTGAATCTGAGTAGTAGCAAGGCTCTGATGCAAGGTTCTGGGCCGTCGTTGAGGAGGCATTCAGCAGGAAGCTTGCAATGCGAAGTCCTGCATCAAAGATGCATTGCACCTTGGCGGGTTCTGAAGAAGCTGCGGGGCTTGCAATGCAGAGCAGTCGAGGCTATTGTTGATGAGAGAATTACCATGTGAGGGAATGTGTCAGGGATGCGTCTGCTGCTGACTGAGAGAGCGATGTGAACTCCTTGCGACAGGAAAGTCAACGCAACAGAGACAGTACTTCAGTTCTGCTCAGGGTTGCGCTCTGCACTAGAGGAGCGCATTGGTTCTGCTGGATCCACAGGACTTGGTTGGCACCACTTGGCAGGGTAGGAATCACAGAGGAAGATAGGATGGAAAGTGAGAAGTTGTATACCGGAGGTAAGGTAAACAGAATGCTACCTGGATAAAAGAGAGGGCAGATTTTAACAGTATTAGTAGGGGGAAGACTAGGTAAAAGAAGGTACAATCTAAAGACAATGTAAGGGAATGGAGGAATGATGGGAGGGACAGGGAAAGCAGAGATGACGCATCAAGGAGATTCCAAACATACTTTAGGGGAGAAAAAGTGTGGACAGGAAAGAAGGACAAATAATGAGATACATTTGGGGGAGATACTAGGATAAGACAGGGGTGCAAGGGAGAAAAGTAAGCCAGTTAAAAACATTGTACTGAGAAGGGGGAGAGGGTAAAGAGAAGACATCTCTGCAATTAATAAGATTACTTTTTTCTTAACTTTATTTTCCATATATCACAATAAATAGAAACGAAGGGTTACTGTAAGTTGCATCAGTATGATATTCGTAATAGCTACAACTTGTTTAGCAGTGGATGGTTAATATGGCTATTGGTAACATTATATCAGTCACTGCATACATTTATACTACCAATGGTTTTACAGCTCTCGGTCTCTCCTGTGACCCTCTAGTAGCGTTCTCTTCCACCTTTGACCTCTGGATACAACATACATATAAAGCAAAGTATACTGTATAGTGATTGCATTCTCATTGCTCATGGGATGTGACCATCACCCCACTCCCTCCGGGTCTATGCCCTGTTCTAGTTGTGAGGCTGTGGACTGCCGTAAAGTCTAAATATATGATCTATAGGGTCCCCATATGTCTTTAGGACGAGATGTGCTAGGCGCAATGCTTGCATAAACCTCACAGTTAGTATTGATTTACGGCCCCACATTATAGCCATTTCCCTTTTAGCTAGCAGAAGTTCGATAGATGCAAACCTTTTGAACTTTTTGGGGAAATTAACTGTATAGCCCATTAAAGCCACTTCTGGTGTAGGAATGAGAGATAAGTTAATCATGGCTTCTAAAGTAGTGAGTAGGAGGAGCCTAGCGCGCAACCAAGATGGCCGCGTAGGTGCGAGGCTCCCGAGGACCTCCGCAACCTCCTACGATTATCCTGAAATTATCCTGCCCTGGATGAGGGGACTATGTTGGTGAACCTGAGCTGAGGTGGCACCCGTTTCCCGCTTCCGAATCGGACCTCGGACACCAGAGTGAGCACCGATTGAGGTTTGCGGCCTTCCCCTCGCCGGACCCCGGAATTGCGCTGTGGGGTGATCCAGTGACAAAGTGAACAACAGCGGCAGGCAGGGCCTGGCGACTCGCGTACCCTGCACTTTCGCTTTCGCTTTCACACCCCCTTGTCGTCTCTGCGAGGTTGGGTCGCGGAGCCCTTGGTGTTGGTGTGGCCTTGCTGGGAGACCCTGCCTGCCTGCAGGCTGTGATCCACCCCGCTGCTCTGAGGGGGCCCCCCCCGGAGCTCGTGGCCCTGCTTTCCTGCCCTACACGACGTGGCTGGTGCGACTGGGAGACTGGTGGCCATGGCCACGAAACAAGATGGAGACCGGGCAAAGACCAAATCGACCCGGCGTGGCGCCGTCCATCAGGCCAACAGTATGGACCGCTATACCCTCCAGAAGGGATCTCCCGATGGACCGCGCAAGTCCCCTGAGAGGCCTCCTGATGCCCCAGACCTGCCCGCAGATCTGACTCTGCGAGATGTCATGGGCGCCATTGCCGAGATGAAGGCCTCGGTGGGCCAGCGGTTTGATACACTGGCGCAGAAGATCGACTCGGTCCTCGTGGATGTTGGCCTGGTGAGGGCCGATCTTTCCAAAACCAACGACCGAGTAGGTTCTTTGGCCCACACCGCATCGGGCCTAACGACAGATGTGGCGGCCTTGCAAACAGAGGTGCGCCGGCTTAGTCAGGCGAGTGCGCTTATGGATCGACGCCTGGAGGACTCCGAGAGTCGGGCACGGAGGAACAACATCCGCATTATCGGGGTGCCCGAGGGACGCGAGGAGGCGGCGGCGGATCTCTTTGTGGAGGACCTGATTGCTACCCATCTCCAGCCACGGGGGCTGAGCAAACTCTTCGCTGTGGAGAGGGCCCACAGGGTTCCCGGGGGAAGGCCGAAGGTCGGAGCCCCTCCGAGACCTCTCATCGCCCGGATTTTCAATTTTCGGGACAGAGACGCTATCCTGCAAACCTCCAGACTGCATGGACCGGTCAAGCTTGACAATATGGAGGTTAATTTTTATCCTGATTTCACCCCAGCGGTCCAGAAGCAGAGACTGAGCTTCCTAGGCGTCAAACGCCGTCTTCGGGACCTAAACCTCAAATACGCCATGCTCTTCCCAGCCAAGCTGCGAGTGGAGGTGGATGGTCGCACGCACTTCTTTGATCGTCCTGAAGCGGCCGGGGACTGGCTGGATACTCTGCCCGGGGATCGTGATCGGGGGGGCGGGGGGGGGGGCGGCGGGGGGAGACGGCACGCTGGATCGGGACTGAGGGTCTAATATTGGGCCTCACTCTGGACGAAAATGATGCCACTTTCGATTCTGCGTCAGTTTTTGTAAGTTCCCCTCCTATGGAGGTTGTGTTGGGTCTATTGGGGGTTCTCCCTCCTCCTCTAGGGGGTTTAGTTAGTCTAACTATATATGGGGCGACAGGCACACTGCACGTTGGGGGGGCTGTTCGGGCTCATGCAGGGGTGCAGGGAGGGGGGAGTTCTGTTGGGGTGGGTGGGTAGGGATGGGGTGTTGTTCGTTTTTATCACAAGGCAAACGTATTTTTGTGTTAGTTCTAAAGTGCTCTCCGGGGGACGAATGATGGCTTCTGTATATGATGGGGGGTAGGGAATTAACTTTGTTGTCTTGGAATGTGAATGGACTGGGGGACAGGATCAAACGAGGTGTGGTCCTGCAGTTTTTGAAGCGAATCTCGCCCGATGTAGTCTTTCTGCAGGAGACACACCTCATTGGCAACTCCTTCTGCGCCATGAATCGGCGTGGCTATCGCCTAGTGGCTCACTCGGGCTTCACGTCTGGCTCAAGGGGTGTGGGCATCATGGTGAAGAACTCGCTCCCGTTGGAGATTGATGAGGTGCTCCACGATGACAGGGGACGTTACACGGTCTTGGTGGGAAGACTGGAGGGCAAAGTGGTTGTCTTTGTGTCAGTATACATCCCACCGGGGCTGCAGTCGACCACCTTTGCGGACCTTGGGCGCCTTCTCCTTGGCCTTCCGGGGGAGCTTTTAGTTGTGGGGGGGGATTTTAATGCGGTGGTATCTGGGACTGTGGATCGTCACCCCCCTAGGGACCTCCCCCGGGCACAGGCATGGCTACCCGGCCTCTTGGATACATTTGGATTAGTGGACTGCTGGCGTTTAAAACACCCCACGCAGCTGCAGTACACTTTCCACTCGGGAGCCCATGGTAGTCTCTCACGACTAGACTATGTCCTTGTCCCGGCGGCCTATGTTGGGAGGGTGGGAGAGGTGCGCCATTTGCCACGGGGTATTTCGGACCACTCCCCGCTCCTACTGCACTTTGATGTCTTTCCGAGGGGTGAGGGTAGGGTGGTCCCAATCAATCCTTGGTACCTTCGCGACCCCACCATTCGCGCTGAATTGATTAAATCCCTTCAGCGATATTTTGATGAGAATGTGGGGTCCGTGCCTTCGGCTGTACCGCTATGGGAGGCCTTCAAGACAGTACTCCGAGGGGAGGCCCTATCCCTTATTTCCCACGCCCGGAGGCGCGAGCGGGAGGAGGTGACCCGGATGGAGGCTGAAATAGCCGAGTTGGAGGGTAATTTAGAAGGTGGGGTGACGGATGCCGCATTACATGTCCTCCAACTCAAGCAAGCGGCCTATAGGGCCCTCGTCACGGAGGCGGCCAGGGGCCTCAGTAGAGAGCAACAGGGGCGACTGTATGATGTGGGTGATAAGGCTGGTAAACTTATAGCGTGGTTGGACAAAAAAGAGAGAGCGAATCGTGTGGTCCCGCTGATTGAGAAAACGGATGGTGTGTGTGTAACTGAGCCAGAAGAAATCGTCTCCTGTTTCGCGGATTATTTCCGTGGGGTGTATTCCCCGGTGTCTCCCTGCTCGGAAGAGGACTCCCGTGCCCTGCTCAGTGATATCGCGCTGCCGTCCCTTTCCGGGGATGACAGGGTGTCGTTGGACGCCGCTCCCACCTCCGACGAGATCGCCCTCGCCATACGCTCGGTCGCTTCCGGCAAGGCCATGGGTCCGAATGGTCTCCCTATCGAGTTGTACAAGTTGCGACCGGATACGCTGGCACCCCACCTCCGGGCTATGTTCCTGGCGGCACACTTGGTGGGCTCCCTCCCGCTGGACCAGCGTCTGGCTACAATCGTGGTCATCCACAAGGAGGGGAGACCTCGGGACCGGGTTACATCCTATCGTCCCATTTCGCTACTGAATGCGGAGCCCAAGATTCTCGCCAAGGTACTGGCCAATCGGCTGGTCGGCGTGGTGGGCGATTTGGTTCATCAGGACCAGTCTGGCTTTATTCCCCATCGCAACACAGCCCTTGATCTGCGGCGTTTGCACGGTGTGCTCGCACGTGCCCCGTTCATACGGGAGCCGGCCATTTTGGCGTCTTTAGACGCCACCATGGCGTTTGACACGCTTGAATGGCCATATATCTGGGCGATGCTTGCGAAGTTTGGATTTGGCCCAGGGTTCATCAAATTGCTGTATTCGGGCCCATTGGCGCAGGTGGTGGTGAACGGAAGAGTATCGGCTCCGTTCGAGCTGGGCCGGGGCACACGGCAGGGCTGCCCCTTATCGCCGCTCCTCTTTGCACTTGCCTTGGAGCCCCTGGCGGAGTGGCTGCGGTGGGAGCCTTCCATCCGTGGTCTCCGCTGGACCCCTGAGTATGAGGACCGCGTATCCCTATACGCTGATGACATCCTCTTGTACCTAGCTTCCCCACGTAAATCACTCATAGTACTGGTTGATGTTTTGCATTCATTCGGTCGTAACTCCGGTCTGGTCATCAACTGGGCTAAATCGTGTGTGTATGTTCTCTCCGGGGAGGCTCCTATCCTCCCGCGGGGCTGTCCGATCCAGGTCGCCCCGCAGGGATTTAGGTACCTGGGTGTCTTCATTACTCTGGACCCGGAGGCTCGGTATGATCGGAACTTGCTTCCCCCCCTCCAGCGTTTGAAAGAGGATGTCGCGCGCTGGCGGCGTTTGCCGCTTTCGCCGCTCGGCCGGGCGGCATTGTTTAAAATGATGTCGCTGCCGCATTTCCTGTACGCGTTGCAGAACACTATGGACCTCGTCCCAGCGCGCTACTTCCGCGAAGTGGAGAGTTTGCAGCGCCGCCTGTTCTGGGACGGGAGGCCACGTATTGCCCTGGCTAAGCTGACGCTCCCATGGTATGACGGGGGGATTGCCCTCCCGGATATTAAACGGTACTATTGGGCCTCCCAGCTAGCTGCGATTAATCAGGGCCTATATGGGCCCGCCTTAAACCCGGCGTTTGAAATGGATAGGATGCTACTTCCAGGTGGTGACCATAATCGAGCGCTCTACTCTAGCGCGCCCGACGCTCGCCTAACG
This sequence comes from Triturus cristatus, assembly GCF_964204655.1. Classification (NCBI taxonomy): domain Eukaryota; kingdom Metazoa; phylum Chordata; class Amphibia; order Caudata; family Salamandridae; genus Triturus; species Triturus cristatus. The sequence continues at coordinate 522,570,653 of NC_140584.1, read as the reverse complement.
GGCCCCACGCGTGTCATGGTGCGAGTGTGGCACGCGGCCAATGCAGCTATGGGGTGGAAGGACCGTTTGACCCGGGCGTCACCACTATACGCGTCTGAGCGGTTGGGCTCCTTGTGGACCTCGAAGGGCTTTGAGAAGTGGGACTTAATAGGCATTAGCAAAGTGGGGGATCTCTGGACGAGGGGAGGATTTAAAACGTTCGAGATGCTGCAGACGGAATTTCAGTTGCAGGGCAGCGAGTACTTTCGGTATTTGCAGGTCCGGCATGCGCTGGGCTCCGTCTTTCCGGACGTTGCCTCCATCCCGGAGTGTTCCCCCCTGGAGGATAGAGTGCTGGATGGACACGTCCCTGACAGCACGATCTCACTGATCTACAAAAAACTGATCAACGACCGCTCAGACTTGTTGACTGCCCTTCGTGAGCCTTGGGTAGCCGATGGGCTGGAGCTGGACGACGAGGACTGGATCTCCGCGGTGGCCTCCCCGAAAGAGGTGGCCATACCGGCCCGCCTTCGTTTCGTCCAGCTCAAGATACTCCACAGGGTCTACATGACGGGGCCAAAGCTCCTGCGTATGGGCTATGCTGAGGACGGTTTGTGTAAGTGTGGGTGTGGTGCGCTGGGGACTTTTCTGCATATCTTGTGGGAGTGCCCGGAGGTGGAGGGGTTCTGGCGTGGTGTGCATGAGGTGCTGCGAGTGGTCACGCATGTGGCGCTGTTGCCCGAAGCGAGGAGATGCCTGTTGAATGTGTGGGAGCCTACCGATTACTCGGTGCCGCAGACGTGGTGGGTGACTCTGGGGTATATGGTTGCCAAGCGTGATATTGCCCAACTGTGGGGATCCCAGAGGCCCCCGACTGTCTCGGCCTGGAAGGAACATATGGATTGGTGCATGTTTCGGGAAAAGGTGGTGTATGTGGCGAGAGGTAAGCCTGCGACATGGGTGAAAGTATGGGGCCCCTGGAACGCCTACCGCGGGGGAATCTGTGCTCCACGGTTATTGCCTGATCCGTCGCCGGCCCCGTCCCCTTAGCCAACTCATCCCCCCGGTACCTGGGCATTAGGTGTACCCAGCCCTAGTTCTGATCTCTCCCCCCTCTTGAGATTCCTATGGATGGCTAGGATCCCCCCTCTAGGGGAGCACGTGTTGCTATTTCCGATTGAGGATTGCCTTGTGGGTTTGTTTGTATTTGTTGTTCTTTAAGTTTAAAATGGAACCGTATAGTGGGGTCTGGATAGTGTGGCTCGCAACGATGTTACCTCATGTGCATGCTCAGCCGCAGCACCATGTGTTTTATAAATGTATATCGTATGCTCCTTTCATTGCTAGCGGCCGGCCGGAAGGTTGTAGGCCCATATTTGTATATTTTTTAGTCTTGTAATAAACGGTTTAAAAAATAAATAAATAAAAAAAAAAAATAATAAAGTAGTGAGTACCTGCTCCCAATATGTCTGTAGTTAAGGACACGTCCATGCGAGGTGTGCAAAATCTGCATACGGTGCGGTGCATTTCTGGCAAGTATGTGGTCTGGACTTGTCCAGTTTGTGTGCTTTTGCAGGTGTAAAGTAAATACGGCGTAGGAATTTCAAATGGAGAAACTTATGCCTACTATTAAGATAGACTCCCTTGGTTACCTCGCAACATTTCACCCATTGCTCATCTCTAATTGAGTGGCCTAGATCGTTCTCCCAAGCTTTGCGGACCTTATCGTTTACCGGCTTCAGGCTAGCTCATGCTTTGTATAGCTTAGAAATTAGATGGATACCCGTATAATTTTAGATGACCAATGTAAGGGGCATGAAGGAGTCCGATTCCACGGGGTAGTAGGGTAGAGTAGCGCGTAGAGCCGAAAGAAGACGGCCTAGCACAAAACTGTCCATGAAGGAGACATCTTGGAAACGGGTGTCGTCTGACATAGACAAGATGTGTCCCTCCGGATGGAAATCTCCTATTTTGGTGAGATCAAATTTGGTTAAGGTGCGTTGAACCAGTTTTTCACCTGTTATAGGCAGCCAAGGGGCGTTTGGAAGGGGCAGTTCAGAGGAATATAATGCAGTGGCGCCTGTGTACCGTTTGAGGTTATCCCATGCCCAGCTGGTGGTGGAGACTGTCTGTATGTCATTGGGGTCTCTGGGAATCCCCTTAGGCTGGACCGTCGATAGAATTAATAAGATTACTTCACGTTTCAATCCAGAATCTGCCAACCCCACTGATGGGTCTCCAACACCATTTTTGTTTTGCTTCATATTTCAATATAAGCATCTTTTTGAAGCAATGACCCACATTTGCATCTCACAAAAAAACAGTTGTAAAAAATTTGGTAGGAGCGGCATCTGAATCTTCAGCTGTATGTTTAGCTTGGCCCTGTTCGAGAAATGAAACATAAGCAGACCGTCCCAGAAACTGTTTTTGAATGGTTTTTTTTAACTGGTAGGGGAAATGTCTACTCTTTTCCATATTTGTCTTTTCCGGTATGGAACAAGCATGCACCTACTTCCCTTCAAAATTCCTCTGTGGCATGCCCTAGATGGAAAAGAAATGGGGAAGAAAGCAGACATTTCCATCGGAAATCCTGTTGTGGCCTGTAGCAGTCCCTTGGGATTGGCTGAATGTAAATGATTTTATGTTTTTTAAGTACTCCTCCACACAAAGCTTCAATGATCTGTAAAGTGTGAAAACAAATACCAGTTTCTGCTGCAGAGTCTGAAGTCTTGCAGCTCCAGATCCCTCGCTGTTGGGATGATTTCATGTTCGTACTGGGTCAGTGCTTCTTCAATACGACCACTGTAAACTGCGCTGTGGGGGCCGGGTCTCACAATCATGATAGGCATCAAACTTAAGGGTCGAGGCCACCCGGTGACATCACTCAGTCATGTGATAACGGAGAAAATGTGGGGTCTGCCAGAGAAGATTGACATGATACCAAGGCCTCAGATTGGGCTATGCATAGAAATGGCCATGGGCTACAATATATCAGCATGGCGGCACTGAAGGCCCCCTCAGCTCCGCTTACTTAGTACCATGTGCTGTTCAAAGGTAAGTCCTATCTCATGCGTTGGGGCTGCCTTAAAGTGCATGTCCACATTCCAAGGATGAGTGGGAGGCTACATGAACAATTCATGATAAAAAAACATGACATGACAGATTGCGATTGGAAATGTTAGCTTTAGGGCTACAAATTAGGGAACGGCAGAGCCCGAACACGCTAATGGAAAAGCCATGGCTGCTCTACTCACTCCTGCTTGAAATGTGAAAAAATAAATCATGCCATTTATAAAGACTGAAAATATTAAATTCATTGTTCAGTTTTGAGATACCTTGAGATGTCTTTGTTTTTCCTCTAGTATTGTGAAATATTATTTTCTTTCCCTGTTAGACAATGCTTCACAAACGAGCATTTCTGCATTAGTCTCTTAACACTCACATTATGAAGGCACAACCTATTGGCTTTGCCAATGGTTGTTATTTGTTTACTCTTGGAACTGAGAAAGAAGTGTTCGCAGCTGTCCTTTCTATAAAATCTAATTGTGCAGCTTTTTGGCTAAGTCAGTAACAAAAAAAGAGACTCTTAACTTGAACACTTTTTAAGATGAAAACATAAAGATAATAATGTGTATTAGTAATGATATGCTAGCATTTATTCTACAGTCAGAGAATAAGCCCCGTACGTTTATAGAACGTAACAGAAAATATCAGGATATGCCAGGATACAAAGTGCTTGCAATTTAGGTTATAGCACTGTCTGTGTGATAGTACAAGATTCATGTTAGCCAGTGACCATGGAAATTAATGATAGCTGAGTTAATTTGTCTAAGAATATTGTTAACAAATGATCAATTGAAAAACATATTGTGACGTGTAATTCATAATATGAAAATGACAAATTAATTTTGGGACTAATTCATCGAGGGCAAAACATATCAAAGTGCAGCACATGCTTTTGAGCGTAAACATTAATACACAGAGCATTACGTTGTAAATAAAAACACATTAGCATTTTGTTTAAATTACACTGTTGAAAGATAACACAGCAATGTAATTCATTTTTTTTCTTTTTTATTAACAAAATAGGTGCCTTATAGGCTTGACAAAAGTCAAACTCACATCATGGCTTCTGATGCTAGTTACATGCTTGAAGCAGCCCTCGAGCAAATGGATGACATCATAGCAGGTAAGCTGTTTTATTTTCAATATTTTTGAATTTTCAGACTAAATGTTTTTCTGGGCCTATGGTATTTGCTGCTTCTATTTATAAGACGTTAATTTGATCATTCACACAAAAAAATCACACACATGCCAATTTATGCAATGTAGTAGTAGTTTACTTTTTTTCAGCTGTGGCACATCTGATACAACATTGATTACGCTGGTGAACATTACAGCATTTTTTTATAACCAAATTGTATTGTTTTTATCCTTGAACACAATGACAGTACAGGCGCAACTATTGTTTCAAAGACAGCACTTGTCGCTAGATGAGCTTGAACAATCATCCGAGCCCAAACCAGAATACTCCCACCATTTACCCCAAATCCTCCCATGTTTCTGTGGTAGTCTCTGGCGGCATAAATGGACTGTTCTGCTGGCACACCAGTCCAGCCCTGCCTGCCACATGGTCAGCGATGGACTGTTCTTGGAGTTCCATTTCTGGGCAGTGTCTCGTTTGACAATCAGTGTAGTAACCCCAATAAATATATATTCCAGTCTTGGTCCCCCCTTCCCATCCAGGAGGCCCTGAAGAGCAGCTGTGGCTGAGAGTTCTATTGGCCTGTCCATGACCAATGAAAGTTCACGCCCTCTCTGTCACCAGTACCATGACAGCACAGGACAGGACCATCCTATACGGAAGACGTCTGAGTCCAAAGAGGAACAGCGGAAACAGTTTGCCTGTGGGTTCCTGCCTGCCTTTTGAAGTCACTGTGGAGTCATATAAGTTAAGCAGAGATAGTTAAGCTGGACCAGTCTGAGGAGCGTGGAGATGGTGAGTTCCCAAGGGGCCATCAGGAACACCCTCCAGTCTGCATTGTCAAGTTCACCCATCCACGCCTCACACTTCAGTTTTGCAACTGGTTTGGGCGTTGATGAACAGGGATTGGTAGATCTGTGAGATTAAGCCTCTGATCTAAGCAGTCAACGTCTTAGGCATAAGGGGTCTAGATCAAGAATGGTTGCCCATGTGGGGATGTTGGATGTGAGAGCGTGTCACAAATGTATGTACTTGTGAAATTAGGTGTGGAGAGGGGATATTGTTCCTGTATTTCTTGAAACTATTAAATACAATTTCCTTACCACACATCCCTAAGAAGGGTAATTCCAACTCTGTCACATCTGGCGAACCCAGCCAGCCCCTTTGAGGGGTGCAACCATGTTTCCTGCCAAAGAGGAGTCATGCCCGTGAGTTTGTAGTCCCATCCCGTGAATCGGAGTGCCACCCTCCAACTGAGAAAACCACTCACATGACCTCTGGAAGGGACCAAGGATCAATTGCCAACGCAAAGAGAAGGGGATGAGGGGGCAGCCCTGTCGGGTGCCTCTGCAGATAGGAAAGGTGGATGAGAGGGTCCAATGTATCTGAACCTGTGCCAGTGGGTGAGAATACAAAAGCTTAATGAGTCCCAAGCTCAGCAGGCTCTAGAACACTACTTAGAAAGGACCAAGAAGCCCTTCTGAAAATGTATTAAAAGTAGGGCCGAAGGGTATTGAAGGCGGTGCGTTTGGGAAAGGGCCATCTGGACTCTGTGAATTCAGTGTCAGGTGCTGCAGGCTAACATAAAGCCACACTGTTCAGGGTGGATAAGATAGGGCAGAGTCTATTGTAGCTAATTGGCCACGACCTTTGCAAATATTTTAATGGTGGAATTAATGAGGGAGATGGGTCTATGTGAGGCACAGTGGTTCAGGGGTTGTCCTGCTTCAGGAATTGTCACTATTTTGACAGTGTGCAGCTCCGGGGGAAAATCGCCTGTCCCCAGGGCTTCAATGTACATGCCAGCATAGTATAAAATGCATGGTAGTATTCAATGAGCAAGCGATCTGGGTCCGGTGTCTTACCAGAGGGCATAATTGACAGAACTGCATCAGATTCTTTAGGTTCTTCAACTTGATCAGCTGGTCCAACTCAAGGTTGAGTGCTCAGGGGATCTAGGGCAAGTAGAGCTCCGTCAGGAGCGTGGGGCCTTGGTCTATTGGCATACAGCTCTGTGTAGTAATCAGCAAACACTTAAACTATAGCAGGCATGCATGTGCTGTGGCATCTCTCAGGGTCAGTGACTCAGGAGACCTCTCTGGAGGTCATCTCCCTGGTGGCCAGCTAGTAAAGGAGATTCGTGGACTTGGCTCCATGCTCATACACCCGCTGGGTTGTTGCCATCCAACACCGTTGAACCTCTTTTAATGAGATTTGTTTCACCAATGTCCTTTCCACTGGCAGGCGGCAGATTAAATCCGTTGAGGACTTTGTGAGGGCCTGAGGTCCAAAGTGAGGATGCAGATCTCTAAGGCAATGATTTGAACCAGCTTCTCTCTCTCCTTGCTCCGAATATACCCTTTCACTATCCATCTAATTATGGGTTTGCTGGCCACCCAGAGGGTGCCCATCGAGATCACTGATCCGGTTAGTCTCAAAGTGGGATTGGTGCTTGGATTCTATCTATTCAGAGCAGTTTGAGGTGACTAGGTACCAGGCGTTCAAGCACCACATAGGTCGTTTAGTTGGCTCTGGGAACCTAAACCACAGAATGAATTGTGGTTGATCAAATATCCCTCTTGGAAGGTGTCAACCCTGGACCGCTGCAGGAGGCCAGGAGTAGCAGGAGATCAATATGCAATGCTGTCTTAATGGGCCCAGAAGTGAGTTTACACAGAATTCCCAGTAGTGCCATGCCCTCCACGCGTCACAGAGCCCAAGGGAATTCATCCAGGTGTGGAGCTGACGGGACCGGGCCCTCCGCTCTGCCCCTGGATGGTCAGAAGAATCAAGTTTTGGGTGAGGGACTGCACTAAAATCCCTTTCAATATTGTTGGTGCCCTGTGAAAAACTGCAGGGTTTTGGTCAAAGAGCGCAGTGTGAGGGGGAGCAACAAATTCGGTACATAGGCTGACATTATAGTGTCTACCTTCAAACAGACTCTCGATCCTGATGTACATCCTAAAGGGATCTAAGTGTGTGTTGGTCACTGCCAAGGGAAACCTATTTTATTTCTGAATGGCAGTGCCCTAAGACATTTGAGGACACCCGAATGATAAACCCGATCATCTCCTTATCTTTGTAAGTATGGGCAGTGTCAGCATTTAAGTGGGTCACATGCAACATCAGTACAGTGGGGGTGAAGCGATTGGTGTACCAGAGAACTGCTGTATGTGGTCCAGTAGACCCTTTGCATTCCAGGACAAGACCTGGACCTCCGTCCTGCAAGCAGCAGGCACAATAGGTGGAAACTGCTACCGGGCTGGCGCGTCAGCTCTCCGTCAGAGTGCTGGTGCTTCAAACCACAGGCACCAGAAGGACCAGACAAATTGGGCAAGATATTATGGTGTCTGTGACTGAACAGCTGTAGAAGAAAACCAATCCCTTTCCCTTCAACTGCCCATCTCCCCATGCTTTAACCCCTGAAGCATCTGTTGCCCTAAACTTCTACATAACTCAACCTCAAACATAAAACTCAGCTAAGACCTATTATGGGGGGGGCTCTTCTTTTGCCTAATTACCTGCCAAAACCAGCACTGATGAATAGCACATTGTAAGAATATCACTGTTCCCCCCGGTGGATGATTCGCCACCAGCTATGAGCAGCAAAATCCTACGGAACATCATGGTGGGTTCCTTTTGTTGCCAGACCGGGAGCCAAAAAGCTCAGGCGTTCTCATGGGTTTTGTAGCTTTGATTCAAAAGTTGGTCGCACTCTGCTCGTCACACCAGCAAGTTGCCCCAAGGAACTGTGGTAGATGTAGTGGCGACGGCGAGTACGCCTATGCCACGATGTATGAAGAAAAGTATGTGTTGCATTAGCCATCCCTGGACACGTGTTTCGAGGTAGTTGCCTGTGGCTGGGTTCTCTGTATCTGAGCCAGAGGAGCCCTGGCAAGTGTATGTATAAGCATGGTGGCTATGGGATCATGTTTTTCTTCCTCGGTGCATGTAGGCTCAGGCGGAGAGTGCTCCTTGGAGCCCTTGGCCTGGAGTCTTCCTTTTCTCCATGCATTCTAGTCTCTCCCCTCTGTTGCCCACTCACAGGCCTGCTTGGGAGTCTCAAAGAAGTGTGCTGTAGAGTTAAAGATCATTTTCAACTTTGCAGGAAAATGTAGCATATACTGGAGATTAAGGGCATGGAGCTTTTGTTTCATCTCATCAATGGAGCGTCAATGATATTGGGCAGCCTGTGTGTAGGGAGAAAAAATCATAATACATGAGTCCTGAAAGCGAAGGTCAGGCCGACTCCTGGCCTCCCACAGTATGGTATCATTGTCGCAATAGTTAACCATCCGGGCAGTAAGTGGGTGTGGCGGGCCTTAGGAGCTGGCCTCCCGGCCAGGGATCAAAGAGCTCATTCCACCCCAAACCAGGATGACAGTTTGTCCTTAGGGATCCAGAACCCCAGCCACCGCTCCAGATAGCGCTGCATGTCACAAGTGTCGGAGTTCTCTGGGAACCTAGCACAGGGAAGATTGTTCCTGTGTGAACTGTTCTCAGCATCTGCAGCACATTCTTAAATGTTCATCGTTGCTGAGAGTAGTTTTGCGCCCTGTTTAGGTCTCGCTGAGCCCAGCGCATGCGCTGGCTCGGAGAGCCATTTTGGAGGTGAGTTTTCAAAGTGCTGCTGGCCGGTCTAGCGCTTGCGTTCACGCAGCCGTTCACGCGCGAACCGCTAGCCTTCAGCAGCACTTTGAAAACTCGTGCGTCATCGCGATCACTTTCGCTTTCAGAGAGATCGCGTTGACGCACGCTTTCAATGCTTGTGTTTTTTATCTTACTAGGAAAATAGTAACACTTGTCAAGACCTGTATAATAGGAATTAATTGTGAAAATATATTGCAATAGAGTTTGATTCTTCTGTGCGCTGGAAACAAGAGAGCATGATGTCACAGATTCGATTTTCTGCCAAAATACTTTTATTTGCCACATAATCATGCCTACAGACTCTTCAGCCGCCCTGTTGTCAACCACGCAACCTGCAATGATGTCATGAAAATGACCCGGGAGAGTTCCTACCGCGCCGTTCTTTGTCTCCACAGACAACGGAGGTGTATCAAGGAAGCAGTTTCCAATTTCACAAGCACAGAAGCCCGCCGTGTACAAAGGGTAACCCCGGCGGCTACACGCTTTGCTTTTCAGCTGTGGCAGACCCATGAAATTCACAAATGGCCGTGACAAATTACCAGCCCCAGACACAATATCCCTTTACAAGAATCCCGCGTAAGAGAAACGTGCTCAAGCCCAGGCTTCACCCACCCACCCCTGGCCTCTTCCCTCCTAGCGCAGGTCACAGATACCCACCAACCCTTTGTCACGATTGGTATTTATTTCTTTTTACGTTTCTGTTGTATATCCCTTTTTATGTTTCTCGTATTGGTAGGCATCCTTTTTTATGACAAAATTAAGATACAACTAGTAAATTCCCACATGTATTTCATTTACGAATGTATGTTCACCATTCAGTGTCTGGGAAGTCAACGTGCTAAGAACCGAAATAACATATGCACCTGAAAACATTAATATTGTGTTGCAATTAGCGCCGGGACGCCCTTGGGGCAGATGTTAACGGTTTACAAATCAGCTTATTCGTTCATTCTACCCTTTAAAGGCATCTGAAGCTACTTTAGATTCATTACAACACATTTCGTTAAACTTTTCATTCTGTCTTTGCCCGTAGCTCTTGGCAGCCATGACTGACAGCTTGAGACACTCAAAAGAAGACAACATTTCCGCTTTTTTCGATTTAAAAAATAATTTGGAAACAGATTACCTGGGTAGACCAGCATTTGCAATGCAATAGGTCTCACATTTACGCGAGTTTGAGCTATTGATATTGCAAATGACAATGCCTTTTATTTTTGTTTTCGTTTTTAAAACATAAATAAAAGGCATTATCCTTTACAATGTCAATAGCTCAAACTCGCATTAATGCGAGACCTATTGCATTGCAAATGCTTGTTTTTAAAGGTGGCCACGTCATCTTTCACTGAGGACACCCGTCCCTCCGTCTCCGTACCACAGCTGGCAACACTTCCGAGGTCTTATCTCAGGAGTGAGACCTCTACCCTAACTTCTCCCTGCTTGGTCTCCACCGCATCCCTTGTGTCCTTGATGGCTAGAAGAATCATAGCAAGGTCAGAGGGCTCATGGTTCTGCTGCGACACTGGAAGATGTCCGTGTGCCGCCGGAGGGGAGGTCGTATATCAATCAATCTTTGTCTTTACCTGCACTGGCGGATGGGGGCCTGTTCCTTCCCATGTCTCCTCCCAGCAGTGGCCCCAAAAGCAGATGGTCTGTGGCCTGCTTCACAAGCAGCCGAGGCCTTCAGGGCAAGTCCATAGCAGTGTGTCGGTTCTCAGGGCACCCAGCCCACCCGAGCAGCATCAGTGGGCAAGCAGGCGGAGGTGACTCCTGAGGACAGTTGGCAGAGCCACCAGCTGGCAATCTAAAGGCTGATGAAATAGGTCCCATCCAGTGGGGTCCACTACCAAGGGGACTGCTCGTCCCACAAAGGAGTTTCACAAATGGGCTGTCTGCGGAGGGGAGCACCGTTGTGATTCATACGGGGAAGGTGGGCCTCTCGCCTAGGAGAGCCATCCAGTCAGGGTACTCCACGCAGGCTGATTAATCACCCGGTTGCCCGTGAGGAGCGCTCAGACAGCTCACCTGTTCCTGCTGTAATCAGCGCGGTCCCACGTATGCCACCTGCAGCAGTGGCGTAACACAGGTCCCTGCAGCCCTTCGGTGCGGGACCCCAAACTTGAGGAAGCCCTGTCAGTACAGTACTCCCTCCCCGAGAGCTCCCGATAGAGTCAAGAGGGGGCACCTCCTCATACCTTGCAGGGCTCCCCTCAAGTTTCGTTATGCCAGTGACCTGCAGCAACCACTCTGCTCCGAGTCCCTCTCGATGCGCATCAGCACTCCTCCCTGCACTCCCGGGCAGTGGTACTGGGGCAGCCAGCGGCTCTGGCCCCTGTGCAGCTCCTTCTCCCCCCAAAGACCTCAATCTGAGAGCTGCTTTTTTAGGCAAGGCCGCCCCATGGTTCAGGCAGCTCCTTGGTCCACTGCAAAGCACTGCGGGGTAACACCAGCAGCACCAGGCAGCCTGAGATAGCAGGTGTTCCAGGGTTGTGGGGGTTTCAAGTGAGTGCGGTGGTAGTAGATGGCAATGGATGAGCGAGGAGGTCTGGAGCAGTTTCAGGTTGCAACTGCCATCTTGGACCGCACCACCAACATTACAGCATTTTAAGGTCTGGCTTAATAAATGAATCTTCAGGCATGCATTCCGGTTGAAACTTTTGAAGGTCTTTAAAAAAAAAATTGCATGTGGTGCAGCAAGGGGAATTCCTGATTTATGCTTCAAGAATTAGTTTAGTTCCTTTTTTTACAATAATGTAGGATGATTTCAATGTTTCAAAATAACGAAAGTCCTTTTAGTTCCTTTTTTTTAAATTTATTTATTTATTTATTTTTATTAAAGCTTGCTCACATGTATGTAATATAGCAGTTTACAATTAGCATGGTGGCTTTATAAGACAAACATTAAAGCATAAGTCACGCAATTACAATAATTTTACATTAAGTCAATAACACTGCTAAGCCCCTATTGGGCTAACCAATCTTCAAAAGGGGTCCAAATCTTTTTACCATAGTCGAATCTCCGTCTGCCCCATCTTTCCCATACGGCAGTCTCTATATTATGCAAGGACAACATCCTTGCTCTCCAATTATAAAATGTGGGAGCCACAGGACTGATCCAATCCGAGGTTATACACAGGCGAACCATAGCCATTGCAATTAGCACTAAAGCGGAGGTATGTTGACGTCTTTCATACAGCATACTGGTTTCAAGCCCACAAATGACCAATTCAGGGGAGAAACATCCTTTACCACTCAACCATTACAACGCAGTATGGTTACATCGTGGTTTTTACAACGAAAGTCGTTACACCGACTTGCACTGGAGGGCGCTCTAGACTAAGGAATAGTGTGAATTACTATTCCAACACCTTCCCTACTGTACGTAGACTGGAGTTGGAATAGTAATTCACACTATTCCTAAATCCAGCGCCCTCCAACGCAAGTCGATGTAACGACTTGCGTTGTCAAAACCGCGATGTAACATACCGCGTTGTGATGGTACGCGTTGTAGGAGGGGAGAGAGTAACAGGTATCTGAAGCCTTAAGTTAATAAATTGCTCAACATTTCCCAAGAAAGGCCGGAGTTTTGTGCATTCAAAAAACATGTGGACATCGTTTACAGCAATGAGCCCACATCTGGGGCATCCGTTCAGGCCATTACCCCCCCACTTAGAAATCTTAGCCGGAGTGTAATATAAGTCATACATGGCCATATAGCACTGAGACCGCAAACTCCCGGAGATTAAAACACTCCCGGCCAGTGCAAGAGCTTCTGGTAAATCCAAACCTGTTACCCCCAGCTTGGCCTCTAGTTTACTAGTATGCGCAGCAATGTCATCTGGCAGACCTGAAAGTAAGTGCTGATAAATTACCCCTATTTTCGAACGTCTGGAAATCAGCTCCACCAATGTAATCTTGTCAAACAGTACCTCTGGATTAACCTTCAATCTATCTATGAAACTCCGGAGTTGCAAATATTTAAAGAAATCTTGGGTATTAAGCTGATACCTATCCTTAAGCCAGGAAAAAGATGCCAAACGGCCGTCATAACCTAAATCACCCAGCTTTGCCAACCTTCCTTCAATCCATTTAAAAGTGACCTGATCCCGAAAAACTGGAGGTAATGAACAAGCTGAAAAAGGGGTATAATAATTCAGGTTAGAAACCGCCCACTTTCGACGAACCTTGCGCCATACTGAAAACATAGACCATGCCACCTTGAACTTAGTTTTTTTGTAGTAGCTAGGTTCCAGTACTCACAATAAAATCCCCCTTGCATTTTCACCTAGCCCTATTTCAAAAATTGAGGGTCTACACGATAATGGTGGCCCAGCAATATCCCCAAGCAGAGGTAGTCCAAAATGTTGGATTATGGAGGACCAAAAATAATATAAAAGATTGGGGACCACCCAGCCTCCCCTTTGCCGGGGTAAACACATCCACTTTGCCGCCCTACGTGGACGACGATAACCCCACAGAAACCTGTTACATATTGAGTCTGCTTTGGCTAAACTTGGTAGAGAAAATTCCAAAGGAATAGTACGGAACAAATATAGAAATTTGGGAAGGATTAACATTTTAAGAACATTACATCTACCATATAGTGACAGATGTAAATTATCCAAACGAGTTAACAATAAATTAACTGAATGGATCATAGGTAAGATATTCAATTCCGGAATAAGATCTACCTGTGGGGTGATTTTGATCCCTAGATACGTAGCGGTCTGTACTGTTGGGGCGGTTGAGATAGGCATGGTTGCAGATTGAATTACCTGGGTTTTGGATGTATTAAGTTTGTAGCCAGAGAGCTTCCCGAACTGATCTGCTAGGACTATAATTGCAGGGAATGCGGACGCCACCTCCCTAGTCAAAACTACAATGTCGTCAGCATAGGCCAACACCTTGTAATCAATAAAGTTGACCGTAACTGGCAATATGTCTTGGGCGCTCTCTATTAAACTTATAAAGGGTTCAATATACAAAGCAAAAAGCAGGGGGGAGCAAGGGCAGCCTTGGCGAGTCCCCCTACTTATGCTGAATGCCTTTGAAGACAACCCCGCCACTGAAACTACTGCTTTAGGGGAAATATATAAAGATTGCACTGCTAATATATATTCCGGACTAAATCCCTTCCACTTCATTACCATCCAAAGAAAGGCCCAGGAGGCCCTGTCAAATGCCTTCTCGGCGTCCAACAGGATCGCCCCAACAGATGACTCAGTGGCCTGGGCCCAGTCCAAAAGTGCCACTACGCGAGAAATATGGTTAGCTGTATCCCTCCCGGGTATAAATCCGTGCTGACGCAAGGATACTAATGGGGCGATTGCAGCTGAGAGTCTGGAAGCTAATATTTTTGAAAATATTTTGCTGTCTGTATTTATAAGTGAAATTGGCCGAAATGAAGACGGGTCCAGCTCAGGTTTACCCCTTTTTTTAAAGAAAATAATGTTGGTGTAGCACCATGATTCAGGAATTGAGCCCCCTTGTGCTGCTCTAAGAACAGGTAGAAAAACCAGACGAATCTCATGCGAGAATTTTTTATAGAATTCCAACGGGATGGCATCCAAGCCAGCTACTTTGCCGTTAGCCAAAGACCTAATTGCTAGGTCAACCTCCTCCCATTCTATAGGGGCAGCAAGAATTTCATTCTGCTGATCCGAAAGTTGGGTCGATGGAATGCCTGACAAGTACAGAGCCGCCTGTTGGGCCAAGCCTGATTCCCCTTTACCATCATCATTATAGAGATCTCTATAAAATTGATGAAACACCCCTAAGAGTCCTTCGGGTGTTTCCATAACTTGTCCCTGGGCGTTACACACCCTCGAGATACGGTTAGCCAGACTCTTCTGTTGAAGCCGCTTGGACAAAACCCTGCCCGATTGCTCCCCCAGCTCGAACATCTCAGAGCGATATTGCAAAAATTTAGCCGCTAGATCCTGACCAAAAAACTCCAACAGAGATGACCTAATTTTAGCAACCATTGCCTGACTATGGTTAGTGTCCCGTCCCTCCTTAATCGCATCTATTAATGAGATCTCAGCTTCACTAAGTTCGGCCAAGCGTTGTATTACTTGCTGATGAGCAGATTTTCGACGATGAGATGAAAAGCTCTTTGTTTCGCCTCTCACAGCAGCCTTAAAAGTGTCCCAGACCACCAAATCTGAGGCTGACCCAACGTTAAAATTAAAAAATTCCTCCATCCATATCCTAATATGATCTACATAGGGCTGTTCTAACAAATGTTTGCGCTCAAATGTCCATGCCCTTGAGCTCGGGGATGAATTTGGGATAAAACATTCAATAACCAAAGGGTTATGATCGGAAAGTATCCTGGGGTAGACTAAAACGGAAGATAGTCCTATCAACTGCTCAGACAAAAAAAAATAATCAAGGTGAGCCATTTTATTATGAGGTGCCGGATAATATGTAAAGCCATCCTGCAAACGGTTAGTCAAACTCCTGTTGACCAGCAGCGGTGTAAAATACAACTGTAGTATACGCCGCCACAGCATTTCAAACGTTCCGAAAATGAAATGCTAGAAAGACGTTTAATCCATTTAGTGCTCACCGCGCCTCTCGGGTCTCAGGGAACGCATTAGCGCCAACCATACTATGGGTCGGACTATGGGTCGGACGGAGCGGGACCTCACACCAGCTCAACCGGCCAGGAAACTGGCCGCCATCTTTTGCCTCATTATCTCCATTTTCTCATTATCTCCGTTTTCACTTCTAAGTCCTTTTAGTTCCAAGAAAGTAATTAGATACATTTTGAACCGAGTACCTTTAACAAACAACGACTTTTATGCATGAACATGGCAGGCGTTCTGCCGAAATGTAAATAGGTCACTGCTGCAAAGAAGGGTTGGGTTACCTCTGTGTGCCGCAACTTGGGTCTTGCGTCTGGTTTCCAGGAGCCTCATGTACGAGGGTGTTTTCGGTCGCAAAGTCTGTTATTCGCAAAAGCACAAGATATGCAACTGCAAAACCTCCTGGTGTAAATGTATCGAAGCACGAGGTGGAAAATACTTTCTGGATCGTGGGGCTTTTACAATCCATTGTAATTGAAGTAGAAGGTGGCTTGGAAGAGGCTTCCCTCTCATATTTGGGGTTTATTATGCAATGTATCTGTGGTTTGTGAATGCAATTGTATTTGCAAATCATTGATCAGTTACCGACGCTGGAGTTGGGTAGATAACCTGGGACCGATTCCCCATTGGGAACATCTGTCTGCTCCCTCAATCTGTTCCCAAATATGAAATATTTTATTTTAAAAGCAGCAATGTTCCATTTGAGGGAAAAAATAAAATTCTGTTTTGGGAATCGAGTGCTGGGATGGAAGTATGCTGAGCCATGCAGGCCTCCATCCCGGTATTGGCAGCCTATCACCAGGTATCGCAAATTACAACCTGCCTAATTAATAGTCATGAGGCAGGCTGATTTCTGACACCCTGCAAATGTACAATTAGCAATGAAACCTAGGTCACATTGCAAACTATATTCCCATTCCAAAAACCGTCAGTATGCAAATTAAGCATCTTTGGTTTGCGAATGGGAAGAGTACATCGGTCCCCGGGTGTCTTCTTCAAAAGTGCAGCTTCTCATCTGTGTGTGCTCAGGTGAAGGAGTCTGTTTAATTGGGTGTAGCTAGTACCTTTCTGGTAAAAACATATTGTGAGCAATAAATGGAGCCTATGTACTTACGTGGCAGCTATGGCCCGATGTTCACTAGCAAATGCCACACCTTGGTTCACTGTAAATCTACAGGTGTTTGAAAGGTTACCATTCTAGGGCCAAAGACCACTTAGCTTCTAGAAGCCCGTGAGTTCTTAATTGACAAGATAGGTAGTTAAGTGAAGATACTTTGTTTGAGGCTCTTAGTTGAATAATTTTGCATCCATCAGTGGCTGCTCGTGTGTAAAATCCCTAATCGGTGACAATAGATTACCTCTCCACCCCACCGCCTAAAAGAAAAGAAACGGGGACTTAGCGTGCAAGACCAATAGGTGTGGAATAGAGGAAGACCACAAACCCTTCAGTATACAGTTGTTTCTCCAGGATTGATTGTGCCTGGTTTGTTGGTGATCATGTACCTTCTGTAAATTAATTTGTATTCCTTCTATTTAATCTGCATGGAGGTGCACATTATGTATAACAAGCGCACTCGCGCCTTGCGCGGCAGCAGGGGGAGGGGAGAGAGGAATGGGCCTGCACGTTTCCCTTGCGGGAGCGAGCAGCAACGCGAGATAATTGATAACATGTGGCACCAGCTGCTCGATCCCGAAAGGGAATCGCCAGACGTGCACGCATTGCCATTGGAAGCAATGCAACGCGTGCACGTTTTTGAGGGAAAGCTGTGCCGATTGCTAAAGGTCTGTTTCCTATCAGCGCATGCGCGCTGTGTAGGCGAGACCTAAAAAGTGATTACGTTAAAACAGAAAAAGCGCGTTTTAGCAGTGGTCCATAGACTCAAGTTGCATTCCAAGCATCAACTTATGTTCGGAATAATGGAGTCTTTATTTCTGTAGGACAGCACGGCCCCTTACATGCAACTTGAATTCAACTGACTTAAAAATGTTAGGTTTAGACACCCTCAAATGAGGAATTAGGAGGGTGGATTGACTAGCGAGATTCTGCAGTATGGCCAAGAGCACATTGAACCAGCTGTGAGGAAACACATTATTATTTTTTTTAAATGGATCTTTGTCGATTTTTCATTCCACCAGTGTGAACTTAAAAAACAAATTGAAAGACAAGAAACCGAAAACTAATAAGTGGCACTCCAGACGGCTATACAATAACACGCCTTGCTTGAGAAAAGAGACCAAGAGACCGTTTTAGAGGTGATTGAGGCTTCATGGTTCTGCTCTACCATCCGTCCACATCTCTGCTCTTGGCGAAGCGTAAAGCCAAGCATGTCCGTGGCATAGCATGTGTGAGATTTCCTTAACCTTCCAGGAGAGCGCGAGAGAGCAAAAAGATGAAAAGCATGCAGGTGAGGTTAAATCATGGCTGTTTCTAAAGCAACAGGTCTGCCCGGGCCAGCCCTTCGCCCGGTGATGGAGACACGCCGAGTATAATAGATTTTTAATGGGCATATTTATCAATCTCTCAGGCTCATTCAGTTTGGCGCCAGAGTAACGTCTTTGGAGAACTCAGGAGAACACTGCATGTCCTGAAGGCGGCTTAGATTAATAAGGAGATTGTTGGTCTATGAACGGGCGCGAGGGCAGGCAGAGAACCGGATGTCGAACTGGTAGTGAGTAATGATGTCCTTCAAGGCTCTATGCCATCCTGGGCTTCTCGGTAGACGCTGCTGCAGCAAGCAGATTAGGTTGCGCTGGGTGAAGGATGCTTCTAAGTGACACATCAGTCATGCTGTTCATTTCATGCATTTTGGGCTGATATTCGGTGCACTGTTTGGTGCTCAACAGAACATCGGATTCACCAGTAACACACCAGACTCTCAAGACCCTCTGGATCATAGAGTAAGAAAAATAAGCACGCGCACCTTGCGCTCATAGTAAAAAAAAAAAAAAACAAGCATTGGCATAGCCAATAGGTCTCGCCTTTGGGACGTTATAAGTGTTTAGTTATCCAGCACAATATCCTTGGTGCAACAACATCAACTGTTGCATGGCTAAACACTTATAAGGTCCCAAAGGCGAGACCTATTGGCTATGCCAATGCTTGTTTGATAAGGATGTGTTGTTTAGCCATATTCTGCCCTGTAAAGAGATGCAATATTTCTAGTGATGGAAGTTTGCCAATGACTTGTGCTTCGAGAGCATTACGTCTCAGTACAGGGTACATGTTCACTTAACAATGCACTTTCATCAAAAAAGCAATCTAACCATGACAAAAGACCAAACTCGGACCACACCGATGACATTGCTTAGGAAGTGTCGCAGAAAGGAGGAGTTATCAACTGATTCCTAAGGCCACAAACGACTTAACACCATTTACAATGTCCTCTGGTCCTGATGATACTGCTATTACTCTGTAGGCAGTAAAACATAGTTAACTTAACATAAAATAGTTTTATAAATGTGACAGATGTATCCAGTTTAAAGTGCCTATACACACCTAAGTAAGGTCAAGCAGTGTTGCCAAGATGCATTTCTAGCCATTGTTATAATTGTGTTTTTTCTAGATTGTGGACGCACACAACACCACACTTCCACACTGTCCCACACACCAGTTGACAGCAGAAAAAAGGGAGATTAAAGGTGTAGGCTTCCAACCACCAAAGCAATGCTTAATTTGTGCAGGTGTTTTCCAGTGTCCAGCGCTGCACTTATTTGCAAGCACCAGCAAATATTTGCTAATTCGCCACATGGTGGTGCTGCATGTGCATTTTGTTATTAGCAGAGTGCATTAGTGGAGCATTTAACTATTTAATATAGCTTAAAAACATGATAAAATAGCATTTAAACTTACAGTTTAAAGTGACATGTGGATAGCTGCAGCTCAGTGACGTGAAATACCCTGGCGCTTAATATTCTGCCGATTAAGCACTGCCACAAAGAGTTTAGAGAGGGAGGTGAATAGCAATAGATCATGAACCCATTCCTTCTATGCTTTTCGGCCTCCACACAACAAGTAGCCGACTAGTGATGAGAAGACCTGAACATTGATATAACGGTTTACAGCATTTCACTGAGTAGATTCTGTGAGGTGTTGTATCCGTTTTTGTTATTGAAGACTTCCTCTTTAGTTTGGGTAGGAACAGCCTTGTCGACCTCAACGGTAGACAACCACTCCAATGTTAAGAGACAACAGACTAAATAACCGATTTGCAATTACAAAATATATTTTTAAGCAAGTAAGTTTGCCTTAGGGAAGCAGACCATGCATGTCTACTGCACAACTAGGCTTTTATTGCTAATTATATACAGCTTTTGGGAATAGTGTGCCTTTGGTTATATCTCTTGTACTCCTTTTTGGATAGTGTCCCTTCTTTGTCCATGCGTATTTAAGGCAGCAGACTATTTGCTATCCCCTAACTTGTGAGAGGACTTCTAGGAATTTGTGCCAGCTCACCTTGGTACATGTGGGTCCCGCATTTCTTCCAACCTTTGTCAAGCCTGTTTTTGGACCAGGTCATTTCTGCAGGGTCACCCAGTTTTTTGCCTCTGTGCGCTTTACTCCTGCTAATCAATGGAAAAGTGCTTATGTTCTCCCTTCTAAATATGGTAAAATTGACATACATCTCATTGGTGCATTTAATTTACTTATAATTCCTTAGTATATGGTACAACATGTACTCAGGGCCTGTAAATTAAATGCTACGAGTGGGCTGCAATGCTTAATGTGCCACACACGAATGTAGCACTGTAAAATGTCTCAAGTCTGCCACTGCAGCCTGTAGGGCAGTTTTTAACCCCCATTTTGACCTGGCAAAATACACTTTTTATCAGGCCTAAATTTTCCTTTTAAATACTTAGAAGTCACCCCTAACGTAGGCCCTGAAGGCTCATAGGGCAGGATGCATGCATTTTAAAAAGTAGAAGGTGTTTCTAACTTTGATTTGTCCTGGTCATAAAAAACTCCTAAAGTCATTTTTCACTGAAGCATGGCGATCTCCTCCATTGACTAAAGCTGGGTTACCTTACTACACAAATAAGTGATAACTTTGATTTGGGAACAGACACATAAATTCTTTATCCACTTTTTAATATTGTAATTTAAAATCCTATTTAATGGCAAAGTCGAATTCTGAGTAAAATGCTAGTTTTGGAATGTTTATTATTATTATCATCATCAGTCATTTATAAAGCACACCAACACCCAACTGGCACCATGACACTGCAAAACCATCAGTCCTGAGGGGTTACTGTCAGAGGGAGTGAAACTAAGAGTTTGTTTAAATATCAGTTATCCCTTCCTACCAGGGTAAGAGCCACGTCATTTTTAAAATTTTCATAAACTTTATGTAAAGTTTTTAACAACATACCCATGAGTGTGCACTCAACAGCGAGCAAGGGCAATACATATACATGATAATGATTCAAGACATCGGATCCTCCGCTACCACTCCCGACCCCCTTTTTCTAAAGCAAGGACTGGACATTAGAGACATTTTACTCCCTCTCCTCCTCCTCCCCCCATTCAGAGCCCCCAGCATTTTCCCCTACGTTGGTGCCTTGCGTACTCATTTGGGACCCCTTGGCCATTAAATTGCAGCATAACTCCCTCTCCTGAGTCTTAAATCATCCTCTAGCTTCTCATCTTAACATTTCTTCATATGTACTTCTTCACCTAGTGTCCACTTGCGTACATTCCGCAACCATGCTGGATACTCCGGTGTGCGCATCCCCATCCACACTATTGCAATTCTATGCCTCGCCAGCAGCAGCTGCTGTAACCTATACCCCGTTTTGCTTTGTTTTTTGCTTTTCCGAATCAAACCCAAGAGGTAGTGTTTTGGCGTCAATTAAACTTTGCTAGTTACCTTTCCCCTATTAGCTCCACTATCTCCGACCAGAAGCCACTGGCAACAGGACATTCCCAAGCCAAATGCAAGAAATTCGCCCCCGCTTTGTGACATCTGGGCCATGAGTTGGGCCTGCTAGGGGCCATGGGATGTATCCTTACCGGGGTTATGTACGTACGGTGTACGTAGTTGTAATGAATTAAGCGAAAGCGAGCGTTACAGGAGATCGTGTGGGTGAGCGCAACCACCACTTTCCAGTCCTTTTACTTCCAAAGGCTCCACCAAGTCTGCATTCCAAGCCGCATATGCGACCAGTGGGGACGCACCGCCATTGGCCCTCATTGACCTGTACAACAGAGATATAATGTGCTTGCCTGTCCCACTCAAGAATATGGTATTTAGTGTCTGTGTGAGTTGTGGTATCAGAGGATACGCAGGCCATATTTCTTTAAATATATTGGCTAGGGCAGCATGTTGTAGGTATTGTCCCTGCCCCAATCCAAAATCACTACAAGCCTGTTCAAATGTAATGAAGTACTCACCCGGGTACAAGTCTGCAAGCGAGTCACAGCCCCCTCCTGCCAAGCCCTAAATGACATATTGGCCATTATTTTCCAGACCAGTGCCAACTCCCACACAGTCTGTTCCTGATGGAACAGGGCATGCCTAAGGATGCGCTCCACAAACAACTGCCACACGCACGCAGTCTGCCTAGCCAAATCGGTGCTATTTCAGTGGCACCCACACCCTCCATAAATAAGGACTTCAGTTCAGAGGCTGACACTTTGTTGCAGAGGAGCTTCTCCCAGTTGTCCCCCTCGGCAAACCACCTGGCAGGGTGCTGCAATTGAGCATCATATTAATATAGCTCCATTCTGGGAGCCTCGAGTCCACCCCCATCGTACGTACGATTTAACATTGCAAGCGCAACTCTACTTTGCTGTCCCGCCCAGTAGAGGTCTATCAAAAGGGAGTCGAGGGCCCTGAATACTCATCTAGGTATGGAGCAAATCATATTCTGTAACATATACACACAGCGAGGCAGCACCACCATTTTGGCTATCACCAACCTATACATTAGGGATAGTGGTAGAGTGTTTCAGAAGCCTACAGAACCCCTTAAAGCCTCCAACATTTTGTAAATATTTAGTTAAAACATTTGAATCCTCACCCGTCACTTGTATGCCTAGGTACCTAAAATGCCCAGTCTTCCTTCTCAGTTGAGGGAGCGACTCCACCGGCCGAACAGCCAACTGAGCCAGGGGAAAAAGCAAAGATTTGCTCCTATTAAGTCTTATCCCAGGGCAATTGCCAAACTCCTCTAGCACCTGTAACAGTTTTGTTACTGTCTCTCGGGATGCAGTGACATAGAATAACGCGTAATCCGCATACAAAGATATTACTTGAGATGTTCCACCAACATTGACAATCCAAGCGGCCAGATCCCTTAGTACCGAAATCGCCAGTGGCTCTATTGCCAGCTCGAACAGCAGCAGAGAATTCCAGCCAAACTCTAGCACTAGGCGCTGTATACAGGATCTGCACCCATATTCTAAAATTTGGATTGAATCCGGCTACCCTAAGCACCTCCAATAAGTACCCCGAATCCACAGAGTCAAAGGCATTTTCCAGGTCTATTGATACTAGGGCCAATTTCTCATCTCTTTGTTGTGTTTCATGTAATATATGAGACAACCTCCTGATATTGATCCCCGCTTTACGAGATGGTATGAACCCACATTGATCCTCGTGTACCAAGTGAGTCATATGAGGGGCCAGTCTAGTGGCCAGGACTTTATATAGTATTTTAGCATCCAAATTGATCATCGTGATTGGTTGATATGCTGAGGGGTCCTGTGCATTCCCTCCTGGCTTAAGGGCGCATTGAGGGAGACAACACCCCCAACTCAAAGGCCTCCTCGTACACCTGCAAAAGAGGCTGTATCAGCTGATTTGAGAAAGCCTGCAAAAAAGCCATAGGGAACCCATCCGCATTCGGGGCTTTGGATCCCAGCATGGCTCGAAGAGCCTCCTGCATTTCCTCGACAGTAATCTGGGCATCTAACTGCTCTGCGCCCTCTGGCGGGAGCTGTGGAAGCGTCCAGTCTCCGACAACTGGGAAGCACCTATCTACTGTTACTTCTGGGTCTGCAGTTAGACCCGCTGTAGGTGCTGCTGGAACAACTCTAAAACACCAGCTCTGGTGTGAACAAGTCTCCCTCCCTGAGCAGTTAGGGCGGTGGTCATCATGGGAGCCTGCTCCCTTCGTAATATCCAGGCCATCAAGCGACCCGATTTGTCGCCCTCGGCATGTAACCGCTGGCGATAATGTGTCAGGGCATACCTGTCCAGCCTATCCCAAATATCAGCCAAGCACTCGCGCCACTCTCGCTCCCTCTAACCCGTTTCCGGGTCTGCTGGGTTTTTCGCCTGTATTGCAGCCAATGCCTTCTCCTCCCTATCTAGATCCCCAAGCAATTGTCTCCTCACCTCGCATACAAGCCCCATACCCACTCCACGAGTTACTGCTTTTAGGGCTTCCCACTCCCCCCATTCAACTCTGGATAGTCTGTGATTGATTGTGCTAAAGTAGTCCTCCCCACTTGATCTTCCAAAAGGTCAGGTGGGAACCTCGATCACCTGGGGCCCAGGATAGGAGTCCCCCAACCTCACTGTGCATTGCACCGGCGATGGATCGGACAAAAAATGCTCAGAATGGGTCACCTCTGCCTCAGGGAATGCCGGCGCACCAGACACCAGCACTCTATCTAATCTACTCTGAGTTCCATGTGTCAGGGACTGGCAAGTAAACAATGGAAGGGTAGGATGAGTCTAACGCCATATATCATGAGTCCCCAAATCCTGCATGACCATACTATACATTTGAGTCATTCTAGGTTTCGTGCCAGCCTTCGGGGAGGGGGGGGGATCTGTCAAGTGCCGGATCCAGCACACAATTAAAGTCAACCATCCAGGTGAATGGAGCATCTACTTCATTGGTAAGTAATTCCTGTGTGACCTGGAAAAATGAGGGGTCATCTATATTGGGGGCATAAGAGTTCAGTATGACTAGTTCCTTGCCATCCAGGGAACCAAGTAACAATACATATCTACCACTCACATCGGACTCACTATATGTCACTGTGAATGGGGTGCCGTGCCCAGGGCCACCCAGACCCTGGTACCACTAGCGTAGGTAGAATAGGAAAAATGAAACATCTGGCCTTGCCACTTCTTGGCAACTTTAGTCGCCCCTCAGTCGTCCAGGTGCGTTTCCTGGAGGCAATCAATCGAAACATGGTGACGTTTAAGAAAAGTTAACACCCTGGGTCTCTTAGTACAAGTGCCCTGTCCCCGCACATTCCTGGTCAGTAAGTTATACTCCATGCCCATTATGGAGGCGCACCGGTGCCAAATCCTGCCCACTCCGGAATCTGCCACTTCAGTGCACACCTTCAGAACAAACCAACCCACAGAACAAATAACCCCCAGTCCAATCCCCGCACCCACGTACATTTTGCAAACAACAAACTGGTCAAACATTTCACCCCTCATGTCGTGCCAGGACACACGCATCCCCTTATATAGGCCAATGGGGGCAATCCCTCTCAAGCCACCCTATCTACAGAAAACTGGAAGCATCGTCCTCCATTTCCAAGAATCTTCGACAAGCTTAATTATGCCATGTCCTAGCAATGTTCGCTGCCAGCTAAGAATATGCATCCTTGTTATTTTAGCCTCCTCCTTGCGCTGCCCACTGCGATCTCCCGGCCTTCCAAAGCCCAAACTCTTTCCAACCTGCAAGTATTTAATTATTAATGCTATGTTCCTGAATTCAGCCATAGCCCCTCAGCCCCTACACAGTCTTCTCCCCCTGCCTTCCCTCTGCACCCCCCTCCTGCTCAAATAGCATCTCCGGGACCACATCCACTGATGCATTAGGTCACTGTGACGTTGCGACATTGTCTTGACCCACATTGTCCCCCTCAGCTTCCGGGGCTGAGAGAGTCCTCTCTCATGTGCAAAGTTCTTTCGCTTCCAACTCTGATCCTGTAGTCTGTGCCAGCATCCTGGGCTAATGATCCCTCACCCGCTTCCCTACATGTGACCCCAATAGGGGTCTGGCGCCCCATTTCTTGTTGCGTGTCTGTGGTGAGAGTGCACCCCCTGTATTTCCAACCAGTCCCACGCTTCCTCAGGAGTCTCAAACAAGTATGCCTTCCCCTGCATAAGGACCTTAAGCTTAGCGGGATATAGGAGTATGTACTGCAGGTGGAGGTCTCTCAATTTCCTCTTTACACCTAGGAATGGTTTACGCTGCTCCTGTACATGCCTGGTGTAGTCAGGGTAGATAGATATCTTGTTGTTTTCAAAGCAGAAGTCTTGCAGTTCTCTTGCAGCCCGTAGAATGCAGTCTCTATCCCTGTAATTAAATTGTTTTGCAATAAACGCACACGGGGAGTCCCCGGGGCGGATGTTGCACCAGAGCCCTATGGGCTCTTTAAATAACAAACACATTTGATAAGCCCACAGGGCACAGCTGGTCTTGATCCATTGCTCCAAAAACATCTATACTGACCTCCCCTTTGTCTTTTCAGGGAAGCCCAGAATGCAAATCTTACGGCGTCTGATCCAGCCCGCTGCATCCTCCGCACGGTGCTCCAGGGCTTTTGTTGTGGTGGATAGTTGTGACACTTGTTTCTTCAGGGCAACCACTTCTCCGTTGAGGCCCGATACATCCTCTCCCACTACTGTGACCTTGTCCACCACCTTACAAAGGTCATCCCGTAGGAGATGAAAATCAAGAGAGACGGTCTCAATCCAGGCTTCCAACGATTTTCTTGAACCCTATATGGCGGCCAACAGCTCCGCCCGTATCTGCTCCGCTTAGCCCCCTCCATCCTCTTCATAAGTACCAGCAGTTTGGTGCATTAAGCACTGCGGAGGGTGCCACAGCGTAGTGTATTGCGTGGTGGTGTTGGATGCCCCCACACGGGACGCCTTATCCTTACCCATGGTAGCGTGTAACCAGAGCAACCTCCCGCATAGACTATGAGCCCCACTCTCTCCACCTCACTGGCGCATTCAACAGGTCCTGCCTGTGTTTCAGGTGCCCAGCTCACGACTCTTCTGTGCGGACTCCCTTCAGTCCAGCTGGCCAAAGGATCCCAGTCCTTCTTCATGGGGATCAGCCTCGATTCAGATTCAGCTAAATGTGGTATACCTCTCCCGAGGGTTGACCCACCACAACTGTGCACCTCAGCCTTGTACTAACTCGAGTCCCGCTTTTATACGCTGCCGCCACACTCAACTGACATCAGATTCATAGTTCAGCAGCTTGAGCACCCCTGCACCTGTCCTGGATGACTCCCTCGCACAACAAGGCCCATGTGGGTCACCCGCTCAACTCCTGCAGAGCTCCGGATGTTCCACCGTCTCATCTGCTACCACAGGAGTCCCTCCGTGCCACGACCATGGCTCGCAATGGTCCTTCATGATGCAGACAGGGGACCTTTCCTCACTCCCCAGCCATGCCCCCCAATCACCAATTGCCACAGCGCCCAGTCTGAAGTTATGGTTTGGGCCTACCTTTGGATCTCCTTCAGTTCTTTTTCCCCCTGGGCCCAGAAGCATGACCTGCCTTGCCTCCCAGTGCGCCAAGATTCAACAGGATCCCTCTAGCGCCCCTGCCGGTGCTCCAGGCAAGTCCTCTCCTGAGGCCCCGCAGTGGATAGTCACCCTAGCTGCCAAGCGGCCTGCGCAGTTCTCTCAATCACGCTGCCAATATAGCCGCCAGACGGGCTCCCGGTCTCAAG